>NC_086340.1:25136751-26336751 GCF_032445375.1 Bacillus rossius redtenbacheri
TTCCGAAATATCACCTCTTAAGTTGTAACAGGGGTTAATAATATTTAAAAAATATAAAAAAAAAACGTATTCTATAGAACCATTATTGGCAAAATTAATTCTAACTCAATATAAATATAAGTCAATTTAATTGTTTTGGAGTTCTGATCTGCAGTTAAAAGAAATAAAATTGTTGAGTTTGGTTTTTGTTTGGTTAATAGATACATATTACCATATTTACTTAGTTCTTAATTTTTACATTGGCATCCCTGTGGGAAAAGTGGGGAGGGTTAAAAAAACTTGGGGATTTGGTTTATGTAACACTAAGTAAACTAAGAGTCAACTAATATGTTGTATAATAAATTTAATATATATTTTTTATATATCAAATAAAACTTAAAAAACTAAAAAACTTAGAAAACTGTTGTTTTTTGTTTCGTCTTTTTGTTTGGTCGTGTTTTTGTCTCGTTTTGACTGCTGTGCTGAATTTTTTGGGTTCAATATTTTTGTGCTGTCATCATTCGTGGTTTTTTTATAGTTTCTATTTTGTTTTTTGGAAAACTATTGTGTTTGTTTTCGTCTTTTCGTTTTGCTGTGTTTTTGTCTCGTTTCAACTGTTGCGCTGAATTTTTTGGGTTCGGTATTTTTGTGCTGTCATCATTTCTGGTTTTTTTTCCGTTCTGTTAGTACATTTTTCTGTGTTTTTCTTTGTTTGTTGACCATATTCCTGTTGTGGAGTATTGTGTGGTGTTAAATCCTGACAACAGCAATTTTTTGCTTAATTTTTGTATTTTGTCATTTGTTTTTTTTTCTTTCTTTTTTGTAGTTTTCTTCTACAGGCATGCATGTGCTAAGCAATGGCGTATGTCCAAAACCTTACATCAAGTCGTGATTTATTTTATCAAAGGTAAAATAATTCTTCGAATACTCTGAAACAGAAGTTTTAAAATCAGATGGTTAATTTATACTAATAAAAACTACCTACCTATAACTACTCCAAAAATATCATTCTTAAACAGTTGTGTTCTGAAATAGATATTTTATGCATCTGACAATTTATTTTGTCTATTTATTGAGTAAAAATTTTTCGTACTAATCAAATAATTTTTTTAATGGTCAGATTTTATCAATACTCAAAATCTATGCGAGCGAAGCCGCGGGTTATTAGCTAGTTATTAATAAAAAAAAACACAATTTTTAACGGCCAGATGACAGCGAGTCGTATATGTTATGTTTTAATTTATATCTCTCCAACATTAACAAGCAGGCAGGCCATTACGCGATACTGCTGCAATAAAAACAAATAATGTTATATCGGTGACTGATTTTTCATTTGAGCGGTGTTTATGCGCATTAGTAACATAAGTCGCATAAGTGGTAACACATGGTGAAAAATACTAGATATTAGGTTCATTTCAATGACAAAGGATATCTGTGCGCATTATTATTCACGGTTGTTTTCATGCACCAGAAGGATAATCTTTTGAGCTATTTTAATCATCTACTCCCGTTTGCAATAAATAAATACGATGGCACGTTTCTGGTATTATCCATGTTTCTAACTCACTTTTATAACGCATTTCAACATTTTTCGCTGGAAAAAATAACCAGTGTAGTGAAAATTTTTGAAACCGCTAACATAAAAGTAGAATAATATCCATATTTTTATTAAGTAATGTTTTTTTAATCTATATATGTATTTTTTAAATAGTTTACTAATTCTGATATTTTTAACGGAGAACACATATGAAGAAAGAGATACAGATTTTGCACGTAATATTTATTTCAACAAAATATTAAATTGGGCACAATTTTCTGAATCACTCCAATTTATTTCCCAAACATAGTAGAAATGTGCGAGATATGCAGTTTTTGTAATCCAAGGGAGAAGGGAAAACGTCATCTGAAGACCAAACAACTTTGTTTGGAGAGGCTTCTTTACATAGTTTTTCAATCGGCAGACGGGGAATCTTTTGCGGGCATTGCATTGGAAGTACTTGAAAACTCAATTCCCTACGTTGTCTGCCACCAGGAAAAAAAAAACTTTATCGACCGCCTTCTTTATACTGTGGATTTCTGGCGCCATCAATCACTACAATTTCTAAATTAGTAGTCAGTACTTCTCTAAAGGCTGGTTAAACTGTTGCTGTTGGACAACAAAAACTTAAAAGACCAGCGGCATTTTGTTTTTCATTTATCCATTCACACTATTTAAATTTAACATCGCTACTGTAAGTGATCTTAATCCGAGGGGATATAACTTCGATTTCCTTTTTTACCTGGAGATGAAATTAATTTACATTAAACACTAAGCAAAACACAATTCGCTTTTAAGCAAACCTAAATATGACTTCTTTTAAAGTTCGGCAACAGACTCAACATATATTTGTAAATTTTTACATTTACATAAAAACATTTGTATCACTACAAAATATAAATATTGGGTTCGGTTTCTTGCGCGGGCATTTATGCTAAGTGTTGTCCCAGTACCTCCAATAGTTAAAGTTATTTGTAAACCGTTCCTTGAATAGCGTTCAAGTATTAACTGCGCACATTAATAAGCACGATACAACAAAATAAAGTTAAATTGTTGAATATTTGATTATTCTTTCCATGCGTTAAAAATTTGGTTTTAATGAAACATAAAATTAAATATAAAATTATGTGTCAATTTTCGTACGAAATCCTCAGTATTATAATGAAAAACGTATTTCATATTTGCAAAATGGAAATAGCCACGTGTTGTGCGAATTTACAATATATCTCTTGTAGTATTGCAAACATTACTTTTGGCAACTGATTTCTAAAGGAATATTTTGTTACTTTACAGAGAAATATTTTCTGTGCTCGGGCTACAGCCAGGACCCATCCCTTCATTAATCAGATTTTATCAGATTGGCTGGAACTTGTTTCGAATCCGGGTCAGTTCTAATGCGTGTCAAGTGATTTACCACTGGGTTTCACCAATCGATAACCGCTTTTACGTTTGGTTTTGATTAAGGCACCCGTCTACACACACAGTGAGCAGAGCTTCAGAAAAAAAATGGGTTGTCTGTAAAGTCGTTTACGGACGATAGTTTAACGTGACAACGTCATAACAAAAAATTGATGAAATGATTGCATACTTTTATGAATAAAATTGAATCATTTTTATTTTTATTTTAATAATAAAAGAATAAATACTTGAAATTATACTAGTAATCAGATTTTTAAAATGCAAGAATAATTAACCTTTAGTACCGAAATTGTTGTAATAAGCAACTTTTCACTTCACTTTATAAACAGTCGACGAAACAGTTCACGTGTAGATGTAAGTTGTGTGCTGCCGCTGTCTTTCTTCTCCTCGGACGCGTAGGCCAATCGAGTGGAAGAGAGATAGATGCGGCGCAAGCGTACAATGAGCGTAACGGGACAAAGCGTAACGGAACAATGTGCGTAACGGGACACTTTTTCGTGCGTGCAGCCGGCGTTCATTATTTATTAGACGTCACGTCAAAAAGCTACGCGTTTTATAATCTGCTCAAAATATCCAGGTGGGGTCTGTTTGCAATACTCATTTAGAATACATTGAGGATGGATGCGTGGTTTTGTTTTTGTATTTCGTTTTTATACTATAATTATAAAAGTAAACATGACTCAAACGCAGTTTTCAAAGTAATTATTAGGCATGAGAGACCCGGTACATATTCTCAAAAGCACTCAAGAAAATTGCATTACACCTTTATTATCATATTTCCGCTGTTTAATTTTATAGTTACCGCCTCAATCTCATAATTTACCTATTCACGACGAGAAGACTGCGCGCCAATTCAAAGCTTTTGCGCATAGAGTCGATACCGCGTTCGAAGCACCAGCTAGCGTAACACTTATCATCCCACTTCACTAACACAAACACGCCCCTTACTAGTTGGACCAATTAAACAGTCATTAAGAAGACATTCGTAATTGAGCAGAAATTATGATATTGTCCGAAATAGATTGAAACAACAGTCTCTTGTTCTCCATTAATTCAACGTTTATATGAGAGTCGTGTTTTTTTTCTATAATTGTTCTTCCCTGGTTAGATAAATTAGTGGTAAATAGGGCACTACAATTTCGAGGTATGTTTTTACCTCCAGGCTAATCTCCAAAGTCTTACTGAAACTCGAATTAATGTGAACTATGAATTGGCTATTACTTGTTCTACGTAGACGCTATGTAAGTCTTCCACTAATCCAAATTGGATTCGCTTCACCAACCAATGTTCCATAATTAGTAGAGGCGTGTATTTTTCGCTAAAATGTTTCAAGACTAGCCGAGAGTTTAAACACTGTGGCATCGTCTGTGATTATGATTGGTTGAGTTTCATTCAAGGAACTGGTTAAAACACGAATCAGAGCCATTCAATGCGGAAGCAAACGCGTTCTGAATGGTCTGGACAAATAAGGCAAATGCTTCTCTTGCAGACGGCCACCAATCACAAGGAAGAAACCCTCTGGTGCGGGCATAAACTTATATTGCAGTCTAAAGAGCGTTCAGATCTTTTCGCGAAAAAATTACACGGCTCTGATAATTACCACTGTCCAGAGGTCTTCCCGCACCTGTCCAATTGTCGGTGGCCCAATCACACAGTGACTAGAGAAGCCGGTATTTCGCGAATGCATTTCGTGTCGAGGTTTCACTCGAAACGCTGTATAATTTTATTAGGGTTATGGCTAGAGACAGGAAAAATTTGCGAATTCATTTCGCAATAGGCTAAAATACAAATCGTTATACCTTAGTGCTGCCTCTGATATTGGCTCACAACTCACCTGGATGACTATGGGCCAATGAGAAACACCCAAGCAAAGCTTTATCGAATCACAGGCTGCTACGCTGGAACGTCTCACAAGACAGCAGCCAATGAGTGGGTGGCATTTTACCGAGTGTACGTAGAACTATGGAGTTCATCCTACAGGTCATTGAACCCGCGAATTTTTCCGGTCCCTAGTTATGGCGAATTGTGGGTGTGCAGCAGCACGGCATCCACATTCCCATCGACTCCGTCAAGTGCGGAGGAACACCTCTCACCGACCACATCCAAAAAATACAAGAAAAAGCTACAGTGTTTTGTGAAATACCTTGACACGAGACGTATTAGCGAAATACAGGCATCCCTAATAATGATGCAGAAAAGCACTACGTCCGCAGGTCAGCCTGTCGGTAAAACACAGTACGATCCACGAAAAGTTACCGCCACTCTCAGGGCCTGTTCCTTTTCGCCATTTGGAACAAAAAAGTTTCCTATTCTTTGGCTCCTGTTCCCAACATTGACAGAGTTAACTCGACAAAAAGTAAATGCCTCACAAAGATCAGCTTATTGTGTGTGCGGAAGGATGAAGGAGTTAGTTTTACCAGAGGAATAATGCACAAGCACGTAGCATGCCGCTACAGTAATCAAAACCATGTAGAGCAACACATGGCAGTAGACGGAAACATTTCTGAACATGTTTTGTAAGCTTGCTACACGCAAATTTAATACCAAAATGTAAACAATGTGGTAGAATAAGGCATCACTGCATTAAGCCATACATGGGTTATAATTTTATTCGTAATTTTCGATCTCTCGAATAACTCTCTAAACTTTGGAAATACGACAATAATTAATGTGAAATATTTTGCTCCAATTATTGTAAGGTGGATTCCTATGAGTGGCAGTAAATCTTTAAGAATCATCCTGTGTGCCAAAAAATGGTATTATCTTTATTGACTTACATCATTATCATCAAATGCTTCCAGCAGGTGGCCGAATCAGAAAAGTAAGATGCCTAATGCCTCCATTTTCCGCTTTCCCTCCACCATTCATCATCCTTCGCTCTATTCCAGTGTTCTCCTCTCTCCTGCACCTCTTTAACTATCTGGTCTTCCCATCTCCTCCTCGGTCATCCTAGGGGTCTTTTTCCTATGTACTTCAACTCCAGTTTACTAGGCAGCCTCTCTTTTCCCATTCTCTGCACATGACCATAACATCTCATTCTTGCTTTCTCAATGATCTGATTCGGATCCTGTACTCGTGTTCCTGTTTGCACCATACAATTACTTATCCTGCCTCGCCTCGTAATTACCAAACATACTCCTCATGAACTTCATTCCTGTTACTCATGATTTTCCCAGCATCTCTCTTATCCACATACAGTCCCAAGTCTCTGCTACTTAAGTGACTATGGGCACTTATGTTTTTTTTTACCTACACTGAATTGATGACAGTCATCATTTCACTATTAAGACGAAAATCATCAGCTACATGTCGAAAACAACTCTTCCACTCGCCGTGCGGGTGAAGCGAGTGAAAGGAGAAGAGCTTAAGAAAGGAAGTCTTCCGGATTCACAGAAAGAAAGGAAGGCAGTAGGGGGCCGGGATGCTTTTTCACAAAAAAAAAAAAAAAGACAAGGAAAGAAAAAAAAGCTTCTTCTGGTTCTTGAGAGAAGCCTTGGTCGGGGTCTCGGAAGCTGCTGCCCAGACCACGCATCGCCTGAATTATTCTTCCGTGTGCTTTCGCCAGCTCTTAAGGATCGAACCCGGGACTAACCACGCCATCCCGGGTCCCCGGATGACCGCGGAGTTGAGTGGCTCCCGACTTTGAGCTCCCCAGTCACGACTCACCACTTCGAGGAAACAAGAGTGGAGTCGAGTCAAGAGGTTCACGCGCTCACACAGTTCGTGGAGGTGCGCATCGTGAACAATTTTCAACCTCAAATTTACGAAGATCGCAGGTTACAAGTCATCCAGAGATATTCGTAAATTTATCGTAACACCGCAAAATTACCCAAATTTTTTTTCAATTACTATGAATATGAATCAAACGAGAAACGTATCGGTATACCAGCTTATAACCCGCGGCTTCGCTCGTGGCAACTTCAGGATATTGCTGATTTTGCACCGTTGTCAGACATTCTTGTGAATAATTCTAATACTTTTAACTTAAAATAAATCACTTTGAATATAAGTTATATTTAAAAGAATTAGTTGATAACAAACCTATATAAAATTGAAATTTGTAACATTGTAAAAAAAAATACCTCGAGAATCGACACACAGTGTCCCGCCTGAGGCAAGGATCTACACTGATGGAATGGGACTGAAACTCATAGGAGACGGCTGCCCTGCCCGAGGGAGAATGCATGAGATGGGGCATAAATTGGTGCAGGAAACGGGAGTACCCCAAGAAAACCCACAGGACATGACATCATCCGCCACATTTCCCACTTGCGAAAATCCGGGTTCGACTCCGCCGGTATACGAACCACGATCACCTTTCACACTTACTGCTGTTGAACAGATTAAGGTTTTTTTTTACTTATTAGTTTCTTAAACAATAAAAGCGTGTTTTTATTAGTTTTTAAAATATAAATTTTTTTTGACGTGACAACGTCTAATAAAGCGATGAACGCCGGCTGCACGCACGAAAAAGTGTCCCGTTAGGTTGTGTCCCGTTACGCTCATTGTACGCTTGCGCCGCATCTATCTCTCTTCTTTCGATTGGAACAACCATCGATTTGACTTTTTCGAGGCACATTAAACTTGAAACACTCCCATTCGTTTCCTACTTTTCCTATCATCGTCCTATCCTTAACAGAATAACACAGATTGGAAGAAGTTAAATAGTAAACATGTATAAACGTTATAGTTAAAATAATCTGTTCGTTAAAGTAATAAACATATTTGAATTAATGAGTGCAAATAAAAGTAAATTTACCAATTAAATTTTAGATTTAATTTCACTCCTTTGTATCCATAGAAAATAGTGATAATTCAATAAAAATTATTCAATTTTATTCATAAAAGTATGCAATCATTTCATCAATGTTTTGTTAGGACGTTGTGACGTTAAACTATCGTCCGTAAACCGACTTTACAGACAACCATTTTTTTTCACTTATTAGTTTATTAAACAATAAAAGTGTGGTTTTTTTTTAGTTTTTAAAATATAATTTTATTCATTTCAAAGGTTAACATTTAATTACATTTTTTTTATAAATTCCTTGAAATGCACCACAAAATAAATTTTAAATGTCCCGAAAATTTGGGGAGTTATTGAACCCCACCCCAAGAAGGGGTCCAGTGGAGTCCTAAAGCCTCGGAAAGACGTCGAAATTTACGTGCATCAATTTTACCGACTTCCAAAAAATGGTGGGCAAATATCCTCACCCCTGGAAAGGGGTGGGGGGGTGTTAGTTCCCCGAATGGCTTCGAAATACTACAAATCTAAAGAAAATGATTTTTGAAATTTTCTAAATTGTGTGACTTTACCCAACCCCCCTCCATTTTCCCAACTCCCTAAGGGGGGCAGTCGACTTCGGGAAATTTTCCCATCGTGCCCCGGCCTCATTGATACACAAAAAGCATGGTTATTGCACATAGCTCGAAAGTAGTGGTGTTTTTTTCATAGCTATAAAGTAACAGTTTTCTGCCCATATGACACTCCCATCCTTTCTCTTCAGGTTATGGTCATAAAATTACTATATTATCATCCGGATTACATATGCTTGCAAAGTTTAAAATCGATACGACAATTAGAATTAAGTTAAAGTCGACTTTCAAGATTTGATTACAAGTGAGTCCAAAATAAATCGCCTTGTTCGTAATTCTTTACAGAACCTAAACTTTTAAATATCTTTGACACCTTGTTCGTTTCAACACAGCCTTATTTTTCATTTTTTTTCAAGCTGCTCTCGTGTTATAGAGAGATAAAATATGCACAATTTTTTTAACTTTAATCACATACTTATAAACACAAATATTTTCAGATAAATCGTTCCAGTATTTTTTGTTTAATGCTCTAACAAAGACGTGACGGATGCACGAAGCGACAACGCGTTTCAAATTTCAGGAACGCCATCTATTGAGGAAATTCAAAACTAAACTGTTATTAGCGCCGTTAGTTCGCTTGCCACCGCGATCTTCACTAAAGCCCACACCACAGCCTTATTTTTTCTGCTATAACTTCTGTTTTACCCATGGATATAAAAATGTGCACTATAGTTTGTTTCGCAGAAGAGAATAAAGAATTCTTAACTCCATACACATGATACCTAGAATATTAACAGAAAACTAGCCAACGCAGTTGCCAACCAAAGCAAGCATATCGGGGAACTATAAACTTTTCAGTTTAACAAAATACTGAGCAAATATGAAAATTGCAGATTTAAGTTAAAAATTATGTAAAGTGGTAAGTGATATTTTATTTTTATGTTTTATCTTCTATAGTTCATTTGAAAAACTATATATAACAAAGTTAAAAAAAAGATAATTTTGAATTAACAAGATTGTATTTTTTATTAGTAGGTTAGTTTCAAAATAGAGTAATATAAAATTTAAAGCATAAAAGGGAAATTTTATTTGATTTAATGTAGTTTATTTATTACATTAATCAGACAGTTCATCTACCTAATTCACAGTATTGTGTTAATTTCGTTGTAATAGTTTTCAAAAAATGCTACCGATTCCAATATTTTATATATTTTACTTGATTACTAACATATTTTACGTCTTACTTTGAGAATTTGTAACTAACTATTTTTGTAACCCAGTGAGACAAAGAAACACCCACCGTTTACATAATGAACTTAAATCTAGATGATGGAAAACTATTTAGTAATTTAGTCTAATAAGTTGTAGGTTTCTATGAAGTGTTTGTTTATTTATTAATAATTTATGGACATTTGTTCCTAATAAACGTTGCAGTATTAATTGGGGAATTCATTTTTGTTTAAATTAATTGTGAACTTTAAATTTAATTTAATTATAAGTAAAAATAAATCTACCTAATATGAAATAATAAAACCAATTGACTGAGCCATGTATTTAATCATATTTTAGCAATAAGATAAACAAAATGTATAAATACATATTTGTTTAAAGCTCACTATGTAAATCCCGTAATCTGTTATTTAAATAAAAGTAAAAAAAAAAAGTTTCTGAAGTGACCAGGTTTTGAACCACGTAAATAATTACTGTTTTACCACTACACAAGAGAGACTTCCGATGCTTTGAAATGAATACTAATGCTTATAAATAATGTAAAGCCATTTAATTACGTATATTAAAACTTGCAATTATTTCTTCCTATGATTATTTTAGTTTTCCAAATATATTATAGGTTAGTTTCAATACGATAAAGTTTAAATTGGCATACAATTACGATTTTTAACGTCCCTTAATGTTTACACAAGGGGCTACATACTGGTTTATATTGGTACACGTGGGTCCGCCATCTTAACGACTTCTGCTCGTAGGTTTAGCAGAAAAGTAGAACACGTTATACTAGGATTTTGGCGTAAGCGACTGTATTTTCATGACGGAGGATATAATTCTTAATAACTATCATCATACGTGGTCAAGCACCATTTAAAAAAAAAAGTTTCGAGCGCCACACAGAAAAACATTTTCTTAACGTTAAAAAAAAATTCATTTTAGAAACTTGCCAATAAAAAGTTTGTAATGCTTCAAGAAAGATATTGTAACTTTGTACAACACATGGGTTTGTTTGGTTTTGCATACATAAAATACTTTTTTTGAGATAAAACTGAGCATTACTTAAAAACGTTGGAGCAAAATTTTGTATTTTAACTGATCATTAATTCAAGCATAATTTTTGAAACCATTAGAAAAGATAGTAGAATATTAATTAATTTGTGACTTATTAGTTTTATTATACTTATTGGTGGAAAACTATTCAGGGAACGGTTTAAAAGTTACTTTAACTATTGGAGGTTCTGGGACAACACGAAGTAAGACAACACGGGTAAGAATCAAGACAACACGGGTAAGAATCCGAACACTATTTTGTAGTGTTACATTTTGTTTTCATGTTAATTTCAAATTTATTAATATCTGTTATTTAACATGAATATATCTGTTCTATTTTCAAAGATAAAATTAGAGCGTAAAATATGGCAATGGCGAAGTAAATAAAATAAAAAGTGACCATCTTCGTGCGTCACAGAATGTCTTCTCGGGAAGATTTACAACTCAATGGTACTTGTACTTTATTTACCTTATGACCCACCTGCGACACTTTTCCCACCGTACCCCCCCCCCCCCCTTACCCAAACACACACGCACACAATCTTTTTACGTGACGTCTAATAAATCGATGAACGCCAGCTGCACGCACGAAAAAGTGTCCCGTTGCGCACATTGTCCCGTTACGCTGTGTCCCCTTACGCTCATTGTACGCTTGCGCCGCATCTATCTCTCTTCCACTCGATTGGAACAACCATCGATTTGACTTTTTCGAGGCACATTAAACTTGAAACACTCCCATTCGTTTCCTACTTTTCCTATCATCGTCCTATCCTTAACAGAATAACACAGATTGGAAGAAGTTAAATAGCAAACACGTACAAAAGTTATAGTTAAAATAATCTCTTCGTAAAAGTAATAAACATATTGGAATTAATGAGTGCAAATAAAATCAAATTTATAAATTAAATTGTAGATTTAATTTCACTCCTTCTTTGTATACATACAAAATATTGATAATTTAATAATAAAATTTCAATTTTATTCATAAAAGTATGCAATCATTTCATCAATGTTTTGTTATGACGTTGTCACTTAAAGTATCGTCCGTAAACCGACTTTACAGACAACCAATTATTTTTTTTTTTTTTTGACTAGCTGGGAACCCGCAGTGATAATAGCAAGGCTGGAGGACAGGAGCGGGCTGGCGGAGATAATTGCTGTTTCCGAACGTATCCTTTGCCGCGTAGCCACAGGTGTGCCTGCGTTGGTTGATAAGGTGTGACGCTCGCTGGTGCTACTAGCGCGGTATCGCCTCTAAGCGCAAGGCTGCGGACTGGCGCGCAGTCTTCTCGTGTCGTGCACAGGGAAATTTACGAGACGTGAGGGAAAACTTTAACCTAATATGGCGAAAAAAATAAAGATAAAAGTGTAATGCAAGTCCCTTAAGTGCTTTCAAGAATCTGTACCGGTTGTTTTACGCCTGAAAAATTACCCTGAAAACACGCCTTGTTGCCATTTCAACGCTTCTGAAAATATAGTTTAAAAAAAATAATTCGGAAACAAAACTACTTAACGGCCCTCGGCGAATTCTTAAATGCTCTTTGTAAGCAGACCCCACTCGGATATCTTAAGCAGTTTTCAAATCGCGTTGTTTTTCCTGAAGCTCTGCGCACCGTGTGTGTGCCCGGGTAGGCGGGGGCCTTAATCTGAATGATAACCCTCTGGTGACATTGTCGACATAGTGCAAGGGTACTCTGACCAGACCAGGTACTGTCTGAGTGAGGGATCTCATGCCATCAGTAGAAGGCCCACCACAGGGGGTGTGTATGGCGCAAATTGCCCCTTTGATAAATTTGGTGGGAAGGAGTAATTTAAAACACTTGGAGGGAATAGTAAAAAAATACAAAATCTGATAATATTTATCAGCTGACATTAAGGGAGATTAAAGCCCGACCAGCTTGCAATTTCAAATATTTTTATACCGCTTTCAATAAATCTTCTATGCTAATTTTTTTTTGCCTTTGCATGGCATAGTACTTAGTTTTGACTACTGGTTGAAGTCGACACTTGAGAACTGTTGTGGTTACCCCGATAGTTGCAGTCACCCACATGAAACAATAAGTTATTACCTTGAGGCGCTTACAGACTAGAAGCCTGTTAGTAAATATTTATGTGGTTGAAACAAGTTAAAGAAGGCCCTAGGGATATGAATTATTCATCGGCATGCCCAAAAATTTGGATATTCCGTTCAAAATTATAAACACAACCAAAGACATAGAGAAACAAATATCCAAGTTGGTGGGCTCTTATCCCTCTTAATTCTTTCAGGTGTGTATTATTACGCTTAACGTAAATTTGCATTAAAAACTTTATTTTGTTAAACTTATTTTCAAACATTTACAGGGTCAGGACACCAGTACCATCTGGTTGGACATTATCAAAATCAATGTCCTAGGTAGGTATTTTATATGTGGTGGGTGGACGATTGTTGTTTGAAAAAGGGGGGTGGGGGGTAAGCAATCATCATTTTTTTTTTTCGTAGGGAGGTTGGACAGCCCTGCAGCGGAGAGACCGACAGGGCCTCGGCACAGTCCACCCGCGGTGCCAGGCTGTTGCTGCCGGCGGATGGATGCGTCCACACGCCTCGTGGAAGGCCACGCACGTCCAAGGTCACGGGTACCGGGTACTCCGCGCGTGACGGGCAAGTACCTAGCGGCACCCGTGTCCGCCCCAGACCGTGGGCCTTTTTACTTTTGCGGGGCCAGTGCGGATCCAGAGGGGGGGGGGGGGGGTGGGGGGTCTAACGGGCTCAAGCCCCTTCCAAAAGCATCTGTGTCCACTATTGTTTTAGTGTTTGCCTTGATAAAGCCTAGCCTCAGCTGGGTCAAGCCCCTCCCAAACCGAAATCCCGGATCCGCCAATGTGCGGGGCCCTAATATTTGGAAAAGTGGTTTTACCCTGAGGGGGAAGGGAGGTACCCTCCTTACGAGTTAGAATACCAACAAGGAATATAGTAATTTCAACAATGGATGAGATAATTAATTTAAATCTTAAAATTTAAACGATGTTTTTTTTTTATAAATTTATTTTTATCGTTAAAGTACAAAAAACGAATTAAAATAAAGATGAATTTAACGTTATTAAAATCAGAATAAAAAGGTTTAAATAATACAATGGATATTTTGTTAGAATACCAACCAAGAATATTAATTTCACAATGGATTAGATAATTAAGTTATATCTTTAAAATTATATGATGTTTTGTTAATATATTTTGTTTCGTTAATGTATAAATAGTATAACAATAAAGAATAATTTAAAGTTATAATATATTGACTATAGGGTTAGAATACCACCAGGAATTTTTATTTTAACGATGGATTAGGTAATTGATTTATAGGTTTTGTTACTTTAATTTTATCGTTTAAAGTACAAAATTTAATAACAATTTGATGAATTTAACGTTACTAAAATCGAAATTAATAATGTTTACATATTATAATGAATATGGTTCTACAATTCAATGACAACCTTTAACCCGTGCTGAATACTTGTGCCGATGTGTCCAGGTACAGACCACTTGCGCTCTCCCCTTTCGATGTCTCATGAGAAGTCACGCCTGGCTATAGCCGCTGGAGATGAGGTATGTGCGTGTTACAAATGTCCTTGCCGGGAAGGCACTAGAAATTACTTTGCATTCGATGTTCGGAAGACTTTAATTTTCACTTGTTCCTGATCTTTCCGTTGGATAAAAAAAAAATCTTTCAAAGCGCATACATACCCCACTCACATTTATAGGGGCATTATTATTCCGAGTTCATTAAGTCAAATTTAAAGAAGTGAAATTTTTCCTACCGGTTCTCGGTTCGGTTCAGTTACTTAAAAATCGATTCTTGTTTAACATTTCCCGTTACCACAATGATACGTTACATCAAGATACGTCTAATAGTTTAATACGAATTCCCATTTATCATTTTTTGACCACAAATACCTAAGTAACACAGTTTATTAACTTTTCACTAAATGAATAGATCGGCAGCAGCATAATCCATTAATATATAAGCCAGTAACAACTGATTTTTTTTTTAGTGAAACTTCATTAGACGTCAACAGAGCGTAATTAAATTTTAAACCCACATCGGGCAACGAAACGTGTGTGACCAAAGGTTGAGACGAGAAGCAATATCAGGAGTGGGGAGCTCGATGACATGTTATCATTGCAAAAAAAAAACTTGAATATTTGCCGTACTTAACCGACTTGCGCAATTGTATGTTTACTTGCGCACTTGCATGCGTGTGCACTTGTATACTTGCGCAGTTGTAAACTTGCGCACTTTATTCTTACCAACTTGCATACTTGCTCACTTGTACACGTGCACAATTTCTTCTACATTCATATACAACTGTCTGTGAAGTTTCGCATATAATGCTCTTGGCAGCCACACATGACACTAAAAATCTTGGCCACGCATCCATTTAATTTTTGATGGGTGAGCGCTAAATTTGTTCTACGTGCTGGCAAAACTAATTGCATCGTGGTTGCTTGAGAAAATGTAAATAAATTCCTCTTCACAAGATTTAGAATTATTATAAATGAACAATAAAAACTGTCGAAATGTAAATTTAGCGGCACTGAATTTTGTGCACTGTTTCTTCAAACAGTGATGAGCGAATTCGGGTGTACCACAGTGTCTTCCGCCAGATAAAAACAAAAGTGTGAATGTTATTTTTTAAGTATGCCTACTTGCAGCAAAAATTATAACAAGTGCAGGCATACTGCCTCTTTCAAATTGCATCTTTGGAGACATAATCTGGATGAAAGAGGAAAGGGGGAGATATGGTCTATGCCTGTTCACAGCCGCTAGGAATGGCACATGTTTAACATTATTTATTAGTCTGCTACTTTTAGACATAAGTCGATAGTGTTGTGCATTATAACGGTAAAATAACAACAACAAAAATCCAGGAGTGATAGCTGAAAATATACTATCCATGGAAAGAAATTGTGAGTTAAATATAAATTTAACAGACGCCTGCCGACACAGGAACAGACGCAAACGATTTGTTTGTTTAGTTAAAATGAAGTAGAACTGAAATAAAGTTGTTGCCAACAGTTTTAAATCATAGTTGTTTATTGCTAGGAAAAAATGTAAGAGTATAACGAGCCAGTTTTATTTATTTTTACGTGTCTTTTTTTAAATAGATAGAATGATAACGTTTTCAAGAGGAAAAAAAAATGAGCAAAAATGTGTCCCGCACCTCAGCACAAAGAACTCATTTTTTGTTTACGTTCCGACATTTCCTGTCCACGTTATCTTCGCATCTGAGCGGGCTAGCGCAAGGGTGTGGAGGAGTTGAAAAATGTTCCTGCACGGAAAATAAATTGTTCTGTGCTTTAACAACAGATTCCTTTGGAAACTAGATGCCAAGATATATTTTGTTTAACACTTCAAGAAAGATATTTTAAATATGTACAACGCATGGCTATGGTTATTTCTTGCATAGCTATATGAAACACGTTTTTCGAGATAATACTGCGTATTTCTGACGAATAATTGGCGCATAATTTTATATTTTAATTAAGGTTTCATTAAAGCTTAATTTTTTTAACCATATAAATAATACTTGAAAGCATTCAGTGAACGGTTAACTTCAGATTGTACTGGGACAACACAGCATATATGAACGGGTAATAATGCGAAACCAGTATTACTGCTAACACTATTTTTTTAATGAAAATGTACAAATTTACAAAATATCTGTAAGTTTACATGAATATTTCTGTTCCATTTACAAAAAAATGGTTGTCTGTAAAGTCGGTTTACGGACGATAGTTTAACGTGACTACGTCATAACAAAATATTGATGAAATGATTGCATAGTTTTATGAATACAATTGAATCATTTTTATTGAATTATCACTTTTGTATGGATACAAAGGAGTGAAATGAAATTTACAATTTAATTGATAAATTTACTTTATTTGCACTCATTAATTCAAATATGTTTATTACTTTAACGAAGAGATTATTTTAACGATAACTTTTATACATGTTTGCTATTTAACTTCTTCCAATCTGTGTTATTCTGTTAAGGATGGGACGACGATAGGAAAAGTAGGAAACGAATGGGAGTGTTTCAAGTTTAATGTGCCTCGAAAAAGTCAAATCGATGGTTGTTCCAATCGAATGGAAGAGAGATAGATGCGGTGCAAGCGTACAATGTGCGTAACGGGACAATGTGCGTAACGGGACACTTTTTCGTGCGTGCAACCGGCGTTCATCGATTTATTAGACGTTGTCACGTCAAAAAAAAATTCCAGTGTGGACCGAATGTGCGCGCTTTCGGAAGTTTTCAAACATTCGCTAAGCAGTAGTTTGACGTGTGACGCGGCGGTGCAGATGGTTATCTGTTCGTCGGCGGCTCGAAGGGAAGTCGACAAAGACGAGAGAGCGTGCGTGTCGCCCGCATGGGGGCAAGTCAAGACATGTCCCAACCGACAACAACCGCCTTTTTTTTACCGGAAGTCTACGACGCAATCCCACAGGGAAAGGTTTCAGCTGCAAGGATTCCCGTGCTACCGGGATTGCATTTCCCTGTTAAAAAGTCGGAAATCTTGTGGAACCCCAGACCTGTAACCGGGACCGAGACATCACTAAATTTTAAAAATTTCTTAAAAACAAAAAAATATATATTTTTTTCACGTGTGACGGAAAACTTGTTTTATAAGATAATATATGTTGATCAGAATCATGTAGCAGCCATATAAAATTTTGAAATGAAACCTCTTTGCTCAGGGGCTACAATTTTTTCGAGCGTTACGAAAAATTCCGATCGCATAAAGAGGATAGTTAGGTACGTGGTGGGGGAAACCGTAGAAGTGGAGACGGCAGGGGAGAGGTGAAAATGACGCAGCATGCTTATAAACTTGTATACATGCATGATTTAAACCCTTGAATACTGACATGCTCGCATACCAGCGTAATAGCATAATTTAGCGCTCGCATTCTTCTGCATATGTTTTTGAAGTGAAACTTCTTTGGGAGCGATGAGAGTAAAATTTAAATTACAATTTCAGGCCGAAATTCAATGCAACAAAATCGTGAAACATTGTTTTTAACGTTTCTGACGCCAAACAGAGATATAAAGAGAGCCCTAAGGAGTCGAGGTTTGAATACCAAAGAAATTTCACTTCTATCAAGTGCACCGAGTTTCACGTGCTCGTTTTTTAAACGAATTAATTATGTTACATGTAGATAAAATAATTTTTACTTTACACATTTTCTATCACATTATTATTTTTCCTGTAAATAAATGTATGATGTGTTGGTATCAAATTATATATATATATAATTCCATTGTGTAATTGTTTTCCGTCATTTCCTGCCAATACACCTTGAATTTATTAAAGTGAACGTGTTTATTTTCTTAACGCATATTTCCAGAACCTCTGTTTCTAAATCTTCACACAAATGGGCATTTTTGCGGGCGGGGTAAAATATCTGTTGTTCAGTGATACTGCGTTTCCCATCAACGTCCACACATGTGTGGCTTGCAAAATAGAATTATGATTTTTTTTTAACTGGGCACTTTTTTGAACAGCCACAAGTACGTAAAACTGTAACAAGACAAGCGTTTGTATTTCTCAAAGAATGTTTTGAACTTATGCTCTTATGACTCTCGCTAAATATTTCAGAAAGGTTTTTGACTAAGTTAAGTTGTGACGGTTGGTTCTGAAACTAATTTTTTAAGACATAATATGAATTAATAGAAAAAAATTCCACATTTAGACTTAGATTCGCGTTGCCCTTAGGTATAGAAATACGTAGGTATGATACACTACCTAACACAGCGTTAACGCAAGTACACCGACTTGCTGGAAAAAAAAAAAATCCACGACAGCGGAGCGGCTTTAAGGCACACTTAACTACCTCGCACAGTAGAAACTTAAAGGATGTAAAGTATTTCTTCATTTGATTAACCTGTAAATTTTTCTTAGATATTACTTATCTGGCCTTGTTAGTCGAAGCCAGACTAATGAATTTACACCGTGCATTTTTCAGAATGTAAAAATTTCGTTTCTACGATTTGTTAAACATATGCTATACGTAATTTCAACTCACTGTAAGGGAAATTGACTAGAAAAAATGTTTTTAAATAACAACTTTCAGATATTCTCATTAAGTACCCATAAAAACTTTCGCTTAAAAAATGATTGCTTATGGCATGAATATTATTACTATGTAGAAAACCAAGCCACTTATTTGTTTTATCTGACTGTTTATGTTTCTAATTTCTGCGAGTTTTTTGTTGTCGAACCACAATAACCCATACTTTTTACGTATTCTGGAAACTCGTAGCAAGACTTAATGCAGCCTTTAATTGAATAAAAAAATTGGTAAATAAATTAGAAAGTATTATGACTAAAACTCTAAAGAAATTATAAATGTGATGCACATAACGGAAACAATAGAATAGACTAACACTTACATACTTGTTCAATAATAGGACATAAATATGTTTGATTATAGTTTATTTAAATGGAAACAGTTCTTTATTATAAATGCATTTTATATTCCAAATGACTTATAGCTGAATGAATTAAAGAATGTTAAATATTTGTACGATATTTTAGGTAGAGTTAATTGGGTATTCTAATATGCACAAAAAATCTTATGTTGGTATTATTTAATGTGTACTGTAATTAGGTTTTTATCACATGCAGTAACATTGCCCAAGAAATTCCGAAACAATGTACAATAAAATGTTGAGAACATCATTTTGGTTGGCGGTAACTGAAAGTCCAAATTATATACAACCACACGTTGTTGAGTTAGTTCGAACCCAAAACCAAACGTTTACGAAACATTTTGCAAGGCATAAACTATGTATGGACGCGTTTTATGATTAGTTACCTACACGTCTTTAAAACTAAATGAAATACTAAGTGCTAAATATTTAATTTCAATAATTTTTATTGAAAATACAGAATTTTATTTTTTTCTCTAATGAAATAAAGTCAAATTTTGAAGCATTATTTGTTAAAGCAATTTACACATGAATGGTTGTAAATATTATTAATTACCCAACATTAAACAAGCACAGAGGCCAGACTACAATAGCACAGCAATTCCAATTTAAATTCGGAATTTGTTTTCCCTTTCGGTAAGTGCGCTTACATGTTTGTTGCGTACCCATCTGTAATTATAAGTATAATTTGTGAACAAATTTGGAAAAAGAAGGAAAACTTTTAATCAACAACACACGAATTTTTTTTAACTAAAGTTCTCTAGTGACAACGTAGTTCGATGTTTAGAGCAACTGTTTGGCCATAAATTGAATATGGAATAAGTAATAACACGTTATTTAGAGTGTAAGTGCTTATCGTAGTGTATGACTGCAGCCGGTTACATTAAATTAATTCAAGTTCAGCTGTAATGCACTACAACAATTGTTGTCCTCGCAAAAAGTAAATGTGTTTACGGTGTCCGGGCCTTTGAATCTATACATTAGCAGACACCTTTCCATAAAGCTTGGTCCGTTTGTGAAAGGCACTTTTTTTTTTTGGCAACAGAGGCAAAAAAATCCCGGGAACTAAAAGTAACGGACGAAATGACTTGACTCACCTTTGCGACAGAGGAGATGCTGGCTTGAATCTCGGCCGTGGTGGCTGGCTGGCGCTGTGTTAGTCGGCTAGCAGCACCACAGACAGATTCGTCACTGTTTGTTGCGTAGTAAGTACTTCTTCAACACTGCGTGCACGCGGTGGCGGAACGGGTTGGAAGAGGGGGGAGGTTGGTGGGGAGGGTGAACACGCGACAGCTGCCAGGAGAACGCACCGGTCGAATGGGGCCGAGAGACGCGTTCCTAACCCGTCACCGTCAAGAGCCGGCTAGCGCTCGCACGCGATGCCTCGTCCGCACTGGAACTGACGACAGAATATTTCCCACCTTCCTTCCACGGAACTCCTACCCCCCCACCGCCCCCTCTCTCTAACACTCGCCCACCGCCCCTCGCCGACATTCTCGTTCTCTCTCTCTCTCTCTCCTTCTGCACTGTCGGCGTGCAGGAGAGAGAAGGAGGGAGACACAGAAACAGAGCGAACCTCGGCAGCGACGCGACGCACGCGCGCGACGCGCGCCGTCTGCTCGGCTCCTTCCGCCACCGATCGGCCGTTTCCGGCTCCCGCGCGTGCCCCGCGACCCCCTCGTCGCTATGAGGTTCCCTCTCCACACACACGTGAAGCCTTCTTTTCAAAGACGAGAGAGCCAAACGCTCGATCGGGCATCTTCTTTTTTTAAAATTTTTATTTTGGACAACTCATGATATAATGGCCAATTAGGTTAGGTTAGCTACATTATAAATACTTTTAAACATTGTGGACGGTTGATTTGGTTAGGATAGCTACATTAAATATACTGTGAAATCATGCAAACGGTTTCCTAGCCCTGGATAGCTACATATTAAAAAGTTATTTGCTAAGCAACCTTCGGGGAACTTCGGGTGTGGCTCTCTCGTCTGTGAAATGAAGGCTTCCCCCCCCCTACACACACCCTCCTCGCCACATTTCTTTCTTCAGTCGAACGACGATCGGGCTCTCTCGCGACTCGCCACAGAAAAAACCACCTCCGCGCGGGTTTGTTTCGATATCGAGTCACAGTTGAGGCGTGGCTAGCGACTTGAAAGAAAATATTATAATTTATAAAGATGCGACGAATGGTTTTCAATCAGGGACTTGAGTCTCTTGTCGTTGGCCGAAGCTGTAGACCATAAATTTAATATTTAAAAAAAAAAATGTAGTCCAAGGAGCGGGCGTCTATTCGAAAGTTAAAGTCACTCGCGTTAACACGATTAGCAACATACCGTTCAGATATAAACGCAAATAACAGAAGTTTGTTTATCATTATGAAACTTGCTCGCTAGGATGAATCTTTTAGAAGATGTAGAAAAGGTTGCATCGTGCATTAATGACGTGATTATAAAAAAAAACAATAACCCAATGTGAACGACTTGACAGAATTCTAAAAGGGTTGATTTTGTTAAACATGTTATACTTTTAATGGTTGAGGGGGGGGGGGGGAATCTTTGCACGAAATATGCTGCAAAAATTTTTCAACGAATAACTTTTACTTTTCATACTGCAATATATAGCTATATATATATATATATATATATATATATATATATATATATATATATATATATAGCCAACTTAGCATAGGTATAGGTGATATTTCGTTGTTGAGGAAAAATTACCGAGCCAAAACATAAAAATAAAACAATTAAAGAAATTTTAAAATGTGTTCTGATCACCCGCCTGCAAACAAGACGATTCAGTCTCGATTTCTGTAGGGGTTAAACACGGAATTTTTCGCACGTGGGAAACGTGGCGGACGTTTCCGTGGTCCGGTGCGCTTTCTCGGGGTGCTCCCGGTTTACCTTTCCCATCTGTCGCGACGTCCCTCCACTAGCAATCTGTCTGTCACCTTTGATCGTCTCTACTGTACGGCGAAGTTACAGGTTAGCGTGAATACACCATGCAAGTTTAATAACATCGAGTTTTTTCATTGCTGTAATAATGAGGGTAGATCGCAGCGTGATCAAAGGGGCACCTTTTTTTTTACAAGAATTTAAACATAGAAAGAGGGGTTGTCAGTTAATTAAAGGTTTTTTTACGTTAAAAAATAGATCTGTTGTAAATGAAAAAAAAAATCACAATGGTTGTCAAATAGCTCGAATTCAATATTCATTTATAATTTGTGCATAAAATTATTTTATGCTCGACTCTTTATTGTAATTTACAACTAATGGTGAAACCATATGATGCTCTGCATTTCTTTTTACCTAGTAAACATAATGTGTGTGAAAATGGAGTAATTTTTCATAATAAGGAAACCATACAACAAAAAAGAAACCTATTTGTGATTGGAAAAACCTTTGGATTGCAGATATCCTCCCCCTTCCCTTTTTTCCCTCATCAGTTTCCCGCGAATCCCTGACAATAATTCCTACTTCGAAATATCCATCCAAACAAAAAGGTACAAGGCATTAACATTTTGTTACGAGGCTGCTAGAGACGATGCAACGAGGCAGGCCAGTCAGCCCGGCGCGCCAGCCTCCGGCGCTGAAGTGCGAGGGTGACAGAGTCAGGTTGGCGACACTGGTGGATCCTCAGAGTAACCCGAGATGGCAGTGAATTGAAGAGGGTAAGTGTCTCTTTGGCGAGCGATAGCGGGCGACGAGCGACTGGCTTCGTGAGCGAAGATTGGGTTATCGGTGACCTGGAGCATCGAGTAGGTACGTGTGTTGTGTGCGTGGCAGACGGGTCTTTTGGGACCAATGGGAGCGAGCTACTGTCGAGCCGAAATCCAGTTGGGGATAGTTCATAGTATACTTGTGTGGACAGACAATTAGTTGTAAATTATATCAAAGTGAAATATTAATTAATAAAACGTATTTAATTAATTTGGCTATCCTTTATGAATCTGTATTCCCACAGTCCTCGTAAAAATATCTTTCTAATGGCCAGTGGCATCGTTTTTTTTTCAGGCACGCGATCAAAATTTCCTAGCCCAAAAATAATAATCCCGGAATCACTCCTATATAATACGTGCTGGTATTAGACGATCTTCGCTCGCGTTAGGTTCATTTCTGTTGGGGATCTGGAACGATTTGAAACAAAAAACCGTTTCAGTCCCGCGTGACGAAACAAGGAAATGGTTAATGCGGTGGCCGAAAGATAGCAGCTTGTGTGGTCGCAGCCTTATCTCTGTTGTTTTTAATTGACGACTCTGGAACACAGGCAAATATTTAAAAGCTGTTACAAAATGAAACAGTCTGAAACAACAATGGGTATTATTAAGAAATTAGCTTATATTTAATATTTCAAGAAAATCTGACATTTTTTTTCTACAACACTAAACTACAATAGAAAACGTTTCGAACAATTTAAATATGGGGTTTTCATGTGGGAAGTGGTTTGAACGCAAAACAAAATGCAGATTTATTTATTTACAAACAAGTTCTTTATATTTTCTGAAATTCTATAAACCATTCTTTAATATTTGAGTTCTTTCACAATTATAAATTGTATATTACAAAGTATATTGTAACATCCCTCTTGATTAAAATAAACATACTTATTTGTTTCAAACTGAGAACTTAAATATACCTAAATTAGATGCGTGCTAAAACCTACTACCATATCGTTACAAGTTCGTAGGTTGAGAGAGCGTTAAAAATCATAAAATTAAAAAAAAAAGTTTCCTTTTGAAGCTAATAATTGATAGAAAATATTACATGAATCAAGTTTTCACTGAAATAATAAAACATACTTTTAACTTCAGTTGTTCTGGTTATGCAATTTAAGATCCAACACATAATTTGTAATTGCTGCGGAACAAGATATTATTATTAAAATGAAAACAAATCCAAGGACAGTGATGAATGATAATATATATTAATAAAAGATTTTAATGGCACTTTAAAACATTATTTAAAAATTTTATGGTTACATTTTAAATAATTTTTCTGGTAGTTTTCAGTGCTCGTATTGCTGTAAATTTATTAAGTAAATATTTTATTCCCTTAGATGTTGCTGGAATTTAAAGCACATCGGACGCGTGTGTTGGAGAGGTATATGGGAAGTCACAGATGGTATCCTTGAAATGGTATGCGCGAACCCACTGAATCACAACAGTAATACGGAGTTAGACACAACACAAAATATACATTTAACATTCGACACGATCGTAAAACTTAAGGGTGGTAGAGTTTTAAATAAAAAGAAAGGATTCAACCAATTAATTATGTGGGCTATTTATATGTATTCAAGACCTTGTGAAGAAGAACCACATCAGCACAACACAGAATATAAGATTATAAGCTCGACGCACAACACACCAAGTAGACGTTGAAACAACCACATAACCAGCAAACAAAACACTGCAATATTTTTTTTTTTTTCAAATGGAACAAAAATATTCACATAAATTACAGATAATTGTAAATCTGTACATTTACACGAAAACAACTGCATAACTACAAAATAGTGTTCGCAGTAATACTGGGTCCGGATTCTTACCCGGGAATGTATGCTTTCTGTTGTCTCAGTACCTCCAATAGTTAAAGTTATTGGTCAATCGTTCCCTGAATAACTTTCCAGTTTTAACTACGCTCATTAACAAGCATGGTTATTGAATATTCGATTATCTTTTCCGTGGTTTGAAAAAAAAATGCTTGAATGAAACATTAAAATATAACATTATGCGCCTATTTTCGTGAGAAATACTCAGTTATTTCCCGGGAAAAAAAAAACGTATTTCATATATGCAAAATAACCATAGCCATGTGTTGTACAAAATGTCACACTAGCTTTCATGTAGTATGTTGCCTTCTATTGACAACTGGTTTCCAAACGAATCTTTTGTAAAAGTACGAGTTTTGTTTCTGTGCAGGGCTGCAATGGCTACAACGGAAGCAGAACACGAAATAATGGCGGCACATTAGCACATTAGGAACGCCAAACTGCGAACGGATACATCGGAGGGCGACAAAAGTTGCACTGTTAGGTAGCGCGCAGTTTAAAATCAGGTGTTTCAAGGCGAGATGGGAGGAAAAGTGCGTGAGACAGTAGAGGTCAAACCAAAAATGTACAGCGTTTCCAGACGGGGGCGCTGCTGAATTGCGGAAAAGTGTTCAGGCGAAGGGAGCTTGGGCAGTGGCGTAACCATGGGGGGGGGGGGGGGGGTTAGGGGATCTAACCCCCCCCCCCTCTCCCTTAGCCACAATTATTTTTCTTATCTGAAAGCAGGTTAGCTAAAAGCCCGGGTGTCTTACTGCTATCACCGGCCACTGCACTGGAGGGGAAGAGTAAGCGAGCCCTACCGATTCTCCTTCCCTTCCCCTACCCCTGTCACGAGCAGAAACTATAAGGCTGTGACGCCGTGACGGGTCCCAAGTTTTCAAATATCTTACACCTACTGTATTTTACCAGCGCGGTAATTATAAGCAGGTGGTGACTGGGTAACTCTTCAAGCTAAAGCTAATTGTTTCCAGGAATAGATCAGTTCTGCCAAAACCCAACCATTTTTATTCCTTTTTTTTTTTTTTTTGTAGTTTCGAGCTTCGATCATGATTTATGATTTTGAGTGGACGTGGACAAGGCACTTGGATTGATTAAAATATCTTTAATTAATTTCTTAATTCATCACTCAAACAATTTTTTATTAAAAAATTAATAATATTTTTACCATTACAATATTTAAAGTTAAGTACCGAAAACTGCTCAAATAGCACTATTTTACACCTTAAAATCCAATTTTTTCCGGGGGAGGACCCCCAGACCCCCGCTTTAATAGGGGGGGGGGGCATGCTTCTTAACCCCCCCCCCCCCATACACAAATCCTGGCTACGCTACTGAGCTCGGGGAAACATTGGTGAGAACAAGAGTACAAACTGCGTTGGCAATCAGTTGGCGGGGAAGTGGCGTGATGCCGAGACCGTGTAGCATAGGAAATGTGTTGAATAACACCAAAGACAAAAAAAAACGTGAGAAATAAAGCTACCGATGACTGCAAGGATTCCCTAGTGAAGAATCCAAAATTTCAGGACGAGGGGCTTGAAATAAGGAAGGTTGAATACTCCAAATGTAAAATTCCAATACAAAAATTACAAATTTAATAAAGTTAAGCTCCTTCACAAATTAAAAATTTCCATAAAACTACCTGAAAGTGGCACAGAAATCCTAACGTGTCTGTGCGCATTGTGTCGATCCGAGATATTCGCTACGAATGGCTAGGACTATAGTGTTGATCCCGAAGTTCCCAATGAAGTTCGTTCCGGCGTTTGAAAGCTCAATGGTGCAACAGGAGATAGATGTGGTCTAACCAGTTCGCGGAACGAGATCACGCCCGGACTATAATGGTGCAACTCGCGACAGGCTAGTTTAGATTGTTATCACCTCGTGATAACTATCGGGTTCCAGTTTTCAACCGCTGCGCCGGCAGGAAGTCCAATGATTATTTCTCGCGAGCGTGACGTAATAGTTAAACCAGGCCACGAGTAGAATATATTCGTCCCCCCTGGTACAGCGTAAAGATTAAGGTGTTTGCCGCCATATGCGATTGTGACGTCACGACTTTGACATCCGGTAAACATTGACCTCCGATGACCTTCGCCCCAGCTGGTATCTTGGATTATAGAAAATTCCCCCCATTTTGAATTCCGCCATCTTGTTTTCGTCTGCTGGTTACAGCCATAAGTTATTGTTTCTGGCGGTTTTTTTCTCAACTGCGCCAGTGTAGCTCTGTCTGATGCATGTAAGGTTATTTTTCCATTACCTATCAGTGTTTTTATGAACCTTATAGGCACGCTGTACACAATATTTTGTAAAAAAAAATATCATAAGCGAGGTGATTCGAACCATGACAGGTCAGACCTCTGGCACAATATAGGAACATAAACAAGAAACTATATGGCTGCATCCAGCAGAAGAAAAGCAAGATGGCGGCCTCCCTAAGACTAAAACAAGATGGCAAAATTTAAAATGGTGAGACTTTATAGAAATAAAGGTGACAGCTTGGATCAAAGTCATCGGAGGTCAAGGTCGTCGGTTTTTAAGGTCTAATTTATCCAAGATGGTGGTCGTGGCATCACAATCCATAATGGCGGCACACGCTTAAAAACCTCAACCTGGACCCTGGGAAAGTAGGAAACAATATGTACTATTGCAACGAATGTTGATTTCAACAAGTTCTAAAATTTAAACTTTAAATTTGTCAAGCCAGAAAAATAAATAATAAATCTGTACTGCAAGCTGTGCCCTTTTTCGTTTAACATAAATGACGGGTTTTAATTGTCCTCAACTTGGCGAGGTCTTTAACCTAGCCCATTTTATAGAAAAGGAGCTTTTTTTTAATCAGAATCCCAAAACTGCATTCATGCTTGATTAACGCAGTGGTATGTATCTATTTATGCACGAACAAGATGTAGCACTAGGTCAGTTCACAGTTTGTAATTTATCGATAGAGTACAAATAAATATTAACGATTCTTTCAGTACTTGTCAGAGATTTTTAAGTTCTAACTTCGGTCACAAGCATATTCATGTGTTATCATGTTGCAGATACACTTATAATACGAACTTCAGACACAAAAATTAAACGTAGAATTCTTAAAAAAAATAACGCCTGAAAGTGATGAATATTGTGGAAATTAAGTTTTAAAGTACAACGTTGAACCCGAATCGCACATAGTTGCAGTGCGTAACAGATCGCCCAAGGCGTGTGTGTAGTCAAAAGATCGTTGGGAGTCATTTGGCGCGAGCGAGCCTCGTTACAATCGGCGAAACGGACAGTTTACGGCTGTCAGTCAGGAGCGCCGCGCGGCATCGGACAGGCAAAACGCGGTTGCAGTTTGAAATGTTATTTCCGGGTGAACGCAACGTCTCTTCTCCTGGCGGGGCCAGCTGGCAGCCAGGAGTTGGCAAACTCGGCGCGAAAGAAAGGTACAAAAAAGACGCAGGTAAGCATTCCCTCCCCCCCTCCCCTCACAAGACACGAACCACCCTTTCCCCTTTTCCACCCCCCCCCCCAACCAAACGCGACACTCTCCCCTCTCTCCATGAGAAATGTTGCTTGCGTGTGTGTCTTGCCACGCGAGTTGTGGAGCAAAGCTATTCGCCGAGGATAACAATTTTTTTTTCTTTCGTACAAATGAATACGTCTCGTCCACTTCGCGAAGTGGGAAAAAAAAAAGGGGGGGGGGGGGTTATTTGAATATGAAAGAAAATTTATATGACGCTTATACATACGGACAAGAAAATATCACATTGTGAATCGCTTGAAAAAAAAAATAAAAAAACTGGAAATCAAGTCAATACACCATGTAACACCTAAATGCATCTAAAGTTATGAAATGGGCCAGCATTTGTAATCAAAACTTAACTTAAAAAAACAAAAAAAAATTTTTAATATTGTGTTAAATTAATTAAATTTTGTTCCGAAACGTTTTTTGTCAAATAGATATATTGGCTATTTTTTTTACTTTTTTTTTATCTTGCAACTGTTATCATTAATGCTTTTTTTTTACATTATGACAAAAATTAAAAAGACTGTAATATTTACCAATTTTTTTTTTTTTTAGTTTTTACTTATATACATGCTTATAACAAATTATTAAATCGTAAAAACGCATCATTTATCAGTGAAAATTAAACTGTTTTGGCGAAATAAGTATCATGAAACATTTAAGTGTTACAATTGCTGGATTCAAAAAATAAAAACATAAACGATCATACCTAAATCTCATGTCTTTGAAAACGAAATTGAGCTAAAATAAAACCATAATATTTTGTTTCTTCTAATGCAGCATTGAAGCATTGACGGAATAACTTTTGGTTCAGTAAACGAAAGCAACACCAGAAAAGAATATATACATGAGCGAGTCTTTCTGTACTCGCCAGAGATTTGTAACATCTAACCTCGTTAACGAACAAACTCATGTGTTCTCATGTTCCAAATACACTAATAATAGGAAACTCGGACTCAAAATAAAGCCTAGAATTCTTTAAAATAATGCCGAGCGTAATGAATATACGCAAATTAAGTTTTCAACTACATTTCTGAACGCGAATCACACATAGTTTTCGCACTCGCTGCTAGAATTTGCTATCGGAGCATACTGAAATTCTAAACTATTTAATGAAACGGCTTAAAAAAAAACTAAACCCAGAGTTTTGACATGATTTCCTAAAAGTAAGTGTATTAAAATACTGCTCATTCTGTTAAAATTCACAAAACAGTTATTACTATAATGTTTCCTTTTGGTTTTGTAAAAAAAATTGGTTGTCTGTAAAGTCGGTTTACGGACGATAGTTTAACGTGACAACGTCATAACAAAATATTGATGAAATGATTGCATACTTTTATGAATAAAATTTAATAATTTTTATTGAATTAACACTATTTTGTATGAATACAAAGAAGGAGTGAAATGAAATCTACAATTTAATTGATAAATTTAGTTTTATTTGCACTCATTAATTCAAATATGTTTACTACTTTAACGAACAGATTGTTTTAACTATAACTTTTTGAATGAAAGTGATTTTTTAATTGGAATGTTCAATTGGCTCCATAAAATAGTATATTCCCTTGCACGTCGGTTAGGCGGTTCAACTTAATATTAAAATTTCTATTTTTTTTTTAATTCTCTTTTATGTTTCTTTTAGTTTATTGCTCTTTATTTTGTAAAAATGGAAAAATTACCAAAGAAAATTAATTATATTAAAAAAAAGTTTAGTTAAAGTACTAAATTTAAAATCTACTTTTGAAAAGCCCGCCCTAACCTATTTAATATAATAGCATATTCATAGGCCAATCGAGTGGAAGATAGATGCGGCGCAAGCGTACAATGAGCGTAACGGGACAATGAGTCATCCTTTTTCGTGCGTGCAGCCGGCGTTCATCGATTTATTAGACGTTGTCACGTCAAAAACTTAGGTTTGCACCATCCGTCACAGATGGCAGCACCGTGGTAACACATTTCCGTTCCATGCGATTTTTTTTTATTCACTAAATTACTCCTACCAAATGCCGTATACCGAGAAATAAGGTGTTCCATATTTAAAAAAAATGCACGTCAACCTACGTCACGTTCTCACCCGCAAGATAAACTGGAGTGATCTCGCGAGGACTCGAACCAAGATCGCGTATCATGGTGAAAGGCGAGTTCTCCAACGACTCTGCCACCGTAATCCGTCCGTTTGAAGTATGGTGAAAGGGACGCTATTGAGAATGTTAAGGGTGTGCGTCTCGTTTCAGGCTGCAACTTCAAATTTACATCTGCTGAAGTTGTAGGATTTTTAATTGGCTCAATACTATATAAATATATTTATTTATTCAATAAATTTTAGCTTGTTTAACAGGTACAAATAAGAAGAATCATATTGATTGACGGACTGAAATTTTTCAGGCTCTGAGGATTAAAGTTATCGTAATTTTAGTCACGCATGTGGTACGGAAGTTAAATTTGGCTTTCTCATATTATTTTGTATTTACGTTTGAATAAAACAATAGTTAATTTAAATTTTTTTAAAAAATAACGAAAGACTCAAATGCAGAGCGGGACTAAAAACAATTGTATACTGCAGACCAAAAGTCTCGCGAGCGCTCACCAGGGAGGGGTGGAGGGATAAGGAGTGACAAGGAGAAGGGGTTACTTATGAGTGGGAGGCGGCCATTTTTAATTCACTTGATACTATCCGTTCAAAATATGTTGACCGCGTAGTGCTTGGCGATGCGATAAGTAGATACACGCAATGGCGTCATTACGATGGCTGATGTTTTTAGAACAGTTTTTGGGTAACAGTGCAATGCCGAGTCGATACTATTCGGTTCCTGAGGGTTCCGTCTTTATTGGCTTTGCCGGTCCATACGAGCAACGCGTTTCCATAGAACTACTGAGCCCAGATCAAAAAACGTTTCGCACGCAATATATAACCAACACAAGAAACAAATAGTTGTGAAACCAAAAATGCAAAATAAACATTTTTTTTGTTGTAAATGGAACATAAGTATTAATTTAATATTACAGATATGTGTAAACATGAAAACAAATGTACCACTACAAAAATGTGTTTGCAGTAATACTGTATTCGGATTTTTACCCGGGCATTATTTATGCTTTGTATTTGTCCCTTTACATCCAATAGTTAAAAGTTATTTGTAAACCGTTTCCTTAAAAGCATTCTAATAGTAACTGCACACATAATAAAACAAAATCCAATTATAGAATAGTCAAATTATAGAATATTTGATTATTTTTTCCCAAAGTTTGCAAACATTATGCTCGACTGAAACATCAATTAAAGTATAAAATTATGCGCCTATTTTCGTAAGAAATAATCAGTATTATCTCTTGAAAAACGTATTTTACATGCAAAAATAACCATAGTCATGTATTGTATAATGTTCAAATATATTTCTTGTATTAAAAACTATTTCTCGGCTGCTGGTTTCCGAAGGAATCTTTTGTGAAAACAAAGAAAATATTTACCCATGTAAAAACCAATAAATAAAAAACATTTAAAAAATCCAATATGTAACAAGGTTATAATAGACTTTTGTTGAAATGACATGTAACAACTCTAAAAATAATGTAGTTTAAAATCGTTCCTCTTCATCGATTAAATATCATTATCGTAACACCTGTAATTTGCGCATAACATTGGGTAATAGCTGCCTTTATTTCATTTGTAATAATTTTGATAACCATCAGTTACGATAAGCAAAAAAATGCATTTTTTTACAACTCTATTAACCTGTGGAATGCGTTGAAACTATAAAAATTCAGTTCTAGATATTTTTCTACCTCGGACCTGTGTTGACATAGTGCATCTGTTTTCTTAGCTAACTAAGAACCTAAGTCCGTTCCGAACGTGAGGTCTTTTGCTATTTATTCCGATATACTGATTAATAATTCATCATTAGTAATCAATATCATCAAAATGTTTAAGACGATTTTAAATTGGGAGATAACAAGAGTAGCCTTTGTAGAGAAATATGGCGGATGCTTGTCTTTTTCATCGATTGTTTTATTTATAGTGGTTTGAACAATTTTAGAGTGTAATAATTTATTTCAATGTTCAATTTAAGTCTTTAAATGTGCCTAACAATCAGATATGGGGATGAAATGTAATGCGTATTATGTATCTATAGTATTTTCCTTGCGTAACATACCGTTACGAACTATAATGATGTGGGGAGAAACAGGTTCTTAAGGGATAGCCCAATTAAGTTTTATTACAGTTTTATTAATTACTGATATTTACATTAATAATAATTAATTGTAATCCAAAATGTCCGATCACAAATCACTAGCACTTAAAAAAAAAATGTTTATTCGCAAGTCACTCGATGTCTGTCAAGTTCCGCAGTTCGCACTCCTCACTGGAGCTAGGCTCGACAGTGGTTCGCCCCTTACCATGCGCCTGTCCACACACACAGTCTCGAGCCACTCCGTCGCACCTTTGAATATATATACTGTATAGAAGTCGCGAGCAAATAGGATTTACTCTACGTTTTTCAAGAGCGTAAAATGAGCAGCTTGGGAACTTCGCCGCTGCAGTGCGCTGCCGTAACGCCTTGTATCGTCTTAGGTTGTTATTTGCACGTTAGAGCGCAGCGCTGTCGCCCGCTGTCATTCCCCGCACCCCCCCAACCATCATTCACTGCAGCTCAAGGTCGTCCAACGGAGGGGGAAGGGGTGTTAGAAGAGTTCGACACTTGTCCGCTAGGGACCACCACAAGTCGATGCCCTAGAGATGGTGGCGATTGCGGCGGTGAATTAACCAACTATCTCAAAACCGTATTAGAAATTTTAACCTGGGCTGGCGACTTCTATACAGTATATTATATATTCAAAGGTCGCACTCTCTCGATCCCGTCGAACTCGGATCGCGCTACTCTCGAGGGGGTCTCTCACCCTCCTCGCCGATGTCGCACTTCCCTTCGCTCGCGGAACTCGCGGGACTGTCGCGGGACTCGCGGGGCGCCCGTCGCTGCACTCCTCGTGAAGGCCGGAGTCGCTGCTCAAGTACTTGGACGCCCTTCTCGAACCGACGAGAGTGACCGTACCGAGTCGCGTCATCCTGCGCCGATCCGACGCCCGAACAGTCCAGAAGGGCGGCGTCAATTCACGCTGCATTCTTCGTGTTCCATCCTAAAAATTTCATATTTTAATAGCTATATACACCAAATGTTTATCTTCAACTTTAAAGCCGTTTACCTGCTTTTGGAAGCATTTAAGGCCACAAATGGTATAGATTTATTTTCAACTTTTTATTGTGATGAACCTGCAGAGCCAAAGTTTGTCTGAATAATAACAACTCGCCCTATATATATATATATATATATATATATATATATATATATATATATATATATATCGTATGTAAATTTTATTTTAGGATCTTAATCAAACCTTTCATTAATTTTCTTTCATATCGACATAATATTGGTTTAAAATATATCTGAATTCAAATTCAAGATGTGAAAATTTCTTTGGAACTTGAAATAAATTTGGATGCAATATTTTAAAAATACTATTTAAAATAATTATTTTAAAAAAACACCTATATCCGCCCGAATTAAGTCTGGTACAGCACCTAGTTATTTGTACAATTAATTTACACGTGGTCTTCTTTATGCTATGTTAATTTTTTTTCCATTTTTTTTAAATATAATCTTTAGTTGATGTATGCGATGCCTACAAAGGCAGAGTTTTCACTGCAAGAAAGTACAGAGTTTAGCACCCGCCCTGGAGAGTGCATATTTCAAGTCCTCCCCCCCCCCCCCCCATCGGAAAAATTAGTAATCCCGCAAATAATAGTGCTCCCGGGGGGCGTAACTCCATTTCCCCTTTCCTCCCCTCCACCAGAAGCCACCTCTCGCCTTGAAAGGGAGCGGTGCGATTAGGGATCTCAGAAGGGATGAACCCAGGGTAGCACCAAGCAGCCAAGCAGTACACATAAGCATTAAGGCGCGCGGGCGCAAATATAGCTGAGCCCCTGGAACCACGGTGCACGTGTGGTGTGTGTGTGTGTGTGTACCTACGAGTGTCCGCGCCGAGACAGCGGAGGTGTGGGACCGCCTTAACTTACCGCTTGTAATTTATACGCTCCGGTCTAGGAGCTTAAAAAGCCCGGCGCATTCCATGAGTTATTCAGCGAGTTGGCGTTGCCGGCCTTGTGGAGTTATGCGTCCGTGGTTAAGGGTTGGGGGGGTTGGTTTCTGGTTTGGTTTGCCGAAGGGTGTTAAGGGGAGGTGTGGGGTGAAGGAGAGAAGAACCGTCCTTTCCCCCATCCCGAACCCCCTTCACATTTGCCGCAACCTACCAGGTTCTCCATAACCAGCAACCCCTTCTACTGGATTAACCCCAGCCGAGACAGAGCTGGAAAGTGAGAACGATAGAGAGAGAGAGAGAGAGAGAGAGAGAGAGAGAGACGTATATATCCCACGTGCGCTCTCGTTTCTGTTGTCCTTACGTTTCAGCCTGAAAAAAAAAAAAGAACAACACTACGTTCATTAACATCTGTAAATATGAAGCAGAAGCTTCGTTCTCGACCCAGCCTACCCCTGCTTTCCCATTACACCACCCCTCCCCCCTCACCCACAACCTCACCAATTACCCGTTCTACCAAAAAGCCCTCCCGTTACTTGCGGACCTTAGGTAATTTCGCGCCGCTTAGTTACTAAAACCTTCCCCTTAACTCCGCGTTAATTATTGGTTTAATGATTTATCTCCCGAGACTTAAGACAGCGCGCAAAATTTTGGGTCTCATGCAGTTACCTCTCTGCTTGCGTCTCGCCTAGGATCATCTCAATAAGATTTTAAAAAAAAACGCACCCAGTTAGCTTGGCCGAGAAAAAGGGAGGGGGAATCAAAGGTGGCTGGCGGACTTGGAACGCAAGGTTCTGAATTTTGCAGCTCCTTTCGTGAAACGCGTAGCTTCGTGGGATCACGGAAAGGATCAAGGCGGAAAACAATTGAGGACCATGAGATACGAGTGTTTCTTCTAAAGTCTTGCTCAAAGCTTTGGTTCCTGTAATGAACATAACATTTCTTTGAATTAACCTGCACGGTAATGGCATTTGAGCACGCCAAGTGTAGCCTCCTCTGCATCTCTGTAAAATGCATTCAGAATTGAGATAACATATTTTCCGAATTCTAGTTTTTCTTAAGTGACGATTTCCATGACTGAAAAAAATAGTTGCATTTATTTAATTTTTTTAGGAAAACTAAACAAATAACAATAAATTAACTTCAATTAATAAATTTAACTCTATGATAATTTATTTTATTTTAAATAAAAAATATGTCTTTTCAAATACGCATTCAAATTCTTAAAATTTATACGAATTTTTTTCACAAAAATTTAGCACTTTTTTTTTTTTTACTAAAACTTTGTGATCATGTCATAAAGTACCAAGAGAAGTTTTTCTTTTTTTTAACTGGCAAGCTTTATTTCTGAGATAAATAAAAATAATAACGTTCACAATTTACTGAGTATGAGATAGGCAACAAAACATGTTTTTACGAAAAATTACGTTATGGTTATTGTGAAAATTACCACATCTAAAAATCTATTAATCCAACCGATTTTATGTTGATGTTATATCATTATCAAATGAATTATCTTTTCTAACTTATTTAAAACTAAAATTATATCAATTATTATGGTCATTACTGGTACTTTTTCTTTGATTGGTTTGGTTTACTTGGACTTTAATATTTCTTTGGAGTAACAATGTTCACCTTGAAATAGAAATATTTATTTATAGCAGTAGTCCTCTCTAGTAGTACGAACTAATACTTGTATGAATAACTTGTACTAACTTACCGTAATAAAAGTTAATAAGATAAGGTGAAGCTATTCTTTCATTATCATGTTACAGTCCATTTAAGCGGTGGGTTTGAAAGCCATATATTTTCAGAAATAAGTAGGCACTATATTTAAACAACGAAAATAGTTATTAAAAAATTGCAAAGTTCAAATGTGTCTTTCAGTGACAAATATAAAATTTGTGTATTTTGAAAATTTGATATTATAACAAATAATACATAATAATTAAAAAAAAAAAAAAACAATTTTGGTACAGCAATTCATTTTTTTCTCTCCTTTGGTGACCGTTTATACAAAGAAATCCAATTATAACTCTGTAAAGTCGTCAACTATTTGACAGTTCCAAAAAAAAATAGCACCATAGCTACCCATCTCACAACTTTTCGATCGCAAAGCGATACACGACGTTTATTTTAAAATTATTTGACAGGCAACATGAATTTTAAAGAACAACTTTGCCAGAATGATAACTTACGTGTAACATAAGCACTACTTTTGAGAATGCTCAAATTCGAGACAATGTGCATGAAGCAGACTGTACTTAGCTGTAAAAAAAAGAGTTGGTGTAAACAGCAGCGACGTGTTGTAAAACCAGATGGACGGCTTAGAAGCGAGCAAATTACGGAAGTGCGGTGTAATCGCTGTAGTTGGGCGGCGTTGGTTGAATGGAAGATTTGCAGCGAGGGAAACTCTCTCTCTGTCTCTCTCTCTCTCTCTCATCCCATCTGCAGCATCCTCACACCCGACTACACCGACTAAACTTTTCGCTGTTTCTCCGCGGGTCTTAAGAGGGGGCTTAAAGCCACGCGGCCGGGAGCCATTACACACGTCGTTAAGTGACTGTCATTACCTTGTCGCTTCCCTCTGCGGTCTTCTCGGCCGGGAAGCCTAAGCCCCTCCCCTCTACGGCGGATAAACGTGCGCGGTTGCATTAGCAGCAATCTGCGTTTACTGTCTTCCCCCGGAGCCGAGTCGATACGAACAACCACGAGCTTACGCAGGAGCGCACAATACATACGCCCTTGTTTGCGCGGGGTTGCAGTTGGATGGGACGCCTTACAGAACCTACTCTTGCAATTCCTACGTAACATACTACATACTACATATACGCAGTACACGTATCCTTTATAAAGGTTAACGGAGTCATCCGCAGGGAAGAAAGGTTAAAGAAATAACAAAACAGAAAAAAATATACATACCAAATATTTCTGGAAACTTTATCATCAGGATAGTTGTTGGTATGTCAACACTTTGAAAGAAACTAATTATGAAAAAAGAGATGATGCGTTATATGTGAGAAGTCATAAGAAATTATGAAATAAAACATGCCTGAAGCCAAATAAATCAACAGGAGTAAATGTTTGCCCAATTTTATTTTATTAAGAGCGGCAATGAGATTTAAGCACGTGTTTTAACTCACATGTTCGATAAAATTCTGTCTTCTGGATTCAATCTAAAATTATGGAAACAAGTTATTATAATACATAAAATTAAAAAAATATATACATATGGTAGACATTTAGTTATAAACTATAGACAAATCTAACTTTTATGTGGTTTTTCTAAAGTTTTTTGAAAAAAAAATTCATTCATAAACATATTTCTTTTCATACATCCAATTTAATATCCGACTGTCGACATGGTATTGTACCAGGTAAAACTGCTATCACAAACATATTCGCATTGGTTTATTAAACGTACTTTTCCAAAGGAATCTATATTTTTTTTTATACCTTGTGAAGTATTCGTGGGTACCTCGCCTCAGCTACACGTGATAATGGCAAGGTCTGCGGTGATTCCCTGTCCACCTGCGCGCAAAACAACTGCAATTACTTTTTTCCGCCATTTAAATACAGGGGCATCTCGGCGAAAGACATATTATCTCCATTCCCACGCCCGAGACTGCTTCAGACGTTAAGACAAGAAGGCGGGCGATAAGGCAAAGGCAGAAAGGCATGACTCGCGAACATAAAATCCCCCCCCCCCCCCCCAACCACGTCGACGGGTCGAGGAAACGAGTCTTGAAAAGCTGCGCGCGGCGCACTTGAGATACGAGGGCATGATGATCCCCCGCGTGTGGTGTACAGTACCGCAGCGGGCGGAATGCTGTTCCCCGGAGCGAAGAGAGGACCGACACGCGACAGAAGTTCTTCCCAGACGGCGCCGATGTGAACCTCACGCGGTGATGCACGTTTGCGCGCCGTGTGCTACAACTGGCTTCAAATACTGTCCTCGGCCATGCGACGTTTCGTCTCCTCCTCGCTTATACACGTTTCGCCCTGTTTCACCTGCACACAAGCCGCTGCCAGGGGTTTACACAGGGGTTGGGGTAAAAAGCGAACAGCTGGCAAAGTTGTTGAACTGCCTCCTCTCTCTCTCTCTCTTCCCTTCCCTAGGGACACTGTATGAATTTGAGGACGGGGAAGGCGCCAGCAGTGCTGATAAAGTCTTGGGGCTCAGGACACAGCCAGCTGTCTGGTTAGCTGAGTGAGGTAAAGGGGCTGATGCGGCGTCTATGCTGGGTTGGTGGCCCCAGCCGCTGGTCATTGCCGAAGCCCTAACACCCTCCCGATCTACAACAGGGAGCGATCCCTAACAGTTCTGTTCCTTTAAAAACTCTGGAATGTTTAAACAAGAGAACTGGATGCTACTCCCACCCTACCCTATTAGGGCGCATATGTGGGAGGGGAATGTGAGAATGCCGGCCGTAAGGTCGGAATAATCTGTATGAATTTGTACATTTACACGGAAAAAAACTGTATCACTACAAAAAAATTGTTCCGCAGCACTCGGGAAATTATGTTTTGCGTTGTCCCAGTACCTCCAGTAGTTAAATGTTATTTGTAAACCGTTCCCGGAATAGCTTTCCAGTATTAACTGCGCACATAATTAACTACAATGAAACAAACTGAAGTTAAAATGTTTTAATATTCGATTATCTTTTCCACGGTTCCAAAAAAAGGCTTGAATGAATCATCCATTAAAATATAAAATAATTCGCAATTTCCCGTAAGAAATACTCAATATAATCTCGAACAACGTATTTCATACGTGCAGAGATAACCATAGCCGTGTGTTGTATAAATTTACAACATCTTTATTTTACTACTTAAAGCTTTTTCTTGGTAACTGGTTTCAAAAGGAATCTTTTGTAAAAGAACAGAAAATTTTTTTCCCGGTTCTAACTGAAATCCTGGGTGTTCTCCTGGCTGTTGGTACCCTGCGTTGACGAATTAGTTCTCGTTTCGTCGCACAGAACCCTGATGAACTCATTTCGAACACATCAATATCGCTATGAAAATAAACTATATTCGTGGTATCATCACCATGTAATGGTAATACAAAACAAAATTATCTCTTATATTTGTTTAATTTTCACCCGATAGATTGAAGTAGTATTTATTACCGTGGCATCTCTTGCTGTCTTGAAAATATGTTGTTATTCAGCTAGAAATTCAGGAAACTTCAAAAATAATAAAAATATTAACATTTTAATTTACTAATTGATTTAATTAATTTATATCCTTCCTTATTAGTGAAAAAATGGAATTGAGTTTAAATATTCATTTAATTACAGTTAGGCCTACCATAAAAGTGACAGGTTTGAGAAACAAAACATCACATTATCTAAAACAAAATTTATAACATTACTAGCTGACCCGGCAAACGTTGTTTTGCCATATAAATTATTTCTAGAAAAATTCTAGTGTAGAAAAAAAAAAACTAACTTATTGTAAGTGTGTAAGGATGTGGTATAGCCTATGAGGATGTGGTGAAAGAGGCATGGAGCGGTGTGAACGATGAGGGAATATAAAAATAACAAAACACCAAAAATTAATTTTTATTATTTATTTTAATTTAATTCATTATTTAAAATTATATATCATTAATCTGGCAAAAAATGAATCGAGGTTATTGTAGTCACAACGTGCATTCACGCGATTGGCAAGTGCGCTTCCGGAATCCACACCGCCCATAAAGTATATCTGTAAAAATGTATGTGGTTCATTTGGCATTGGCATCAATGAGCCCATTTTATGATAAACTTGGCCTCTGATTTTGAATGTAAAATTGTATTGTTGACCATTTGCATTAGTATTTCGAACTATTTCTGTTGCTCCAAACGATGTCATTTGAAAGCATGAATTGAATGTTCGAATTGACTTCAGGAACACGTTAGAATATGGATCCGTGCTGATAAGTAAACCGTTCAATGGTTCAGGTGGTGTTTCAGTTTCAGGTAGTTGCACCTTTCCTGACGCGCAACACATCTCGGATGGCTCATTTTTGAATTTAAGAGCATGCCAATGCGGGCATTTCTTGTCCATAGCACCAATTAACACTTTTGAATGAGCGTAATATTCAATATCGGGCTCATACTGGAATGCTAGATGCAGGAATGAATCAGATGTAAAGGCTCGATGTACATGTTGGCGTTGTTGGTCATTTGTTCTGTGTCTATTGACTGTGAAACGGCGTGATTGTCGTTGTTCTAATCTTCTTACTTCATTGCGTTCAGCATGAGTATCTTCTGATTGTTCTTGACGCAATTGCTCCATGCTCACACACGCATCAGTATTTTGTTGCTGGATTTCTTCTTCAGTTCTTTGATCTCTTATATTTCGCATGCTTCTATATCTAGTTGTATTACGGTTCAAATTAGCCTCTTTGCGTTTTTTTGGCATTGTTCACTGTACAAAACACACGTAAATAAAACTAATTGAATTACTTAATGATGAAAAACATTATAGTATTAATGTATTTAATCTTTGATTGTACACACATAGATACACATATACATGTAAATATTAGACTGTTTTACGAAAGGGAAAAATATTATTTTTCTGTATTATATCGAAAATATATTGTTAGAACTGGTGGAAAAAAATTCTGTGGAAATTACAGCTCTTATAAATGCATAATAAAAAATTTTTGCCCAATTGTAATAAAAAATCTAACTTTCACCGAATTAATTTTTGACCATTCCAACAACATTTTCGATATAAAGAAAAAAATTGATTTTATAATAAATGTATAAGAATAATTTATGTTTACAACACAAAAGCCGTTGTTGGCGGGAGCTCGTAACACGTGTTGAGTACTTTTGAGGTTATGTAAATCACTTAATTAACTAATGGTGCGAACTACATTCAAAATTAATAATTTTATTAATTATTAATAAAATATGAATAAGTAATTATAGTCCAGCAAATTAATAATAAATTTACTTGAGAATATAGTAAATATGGGAGTTACACTGAGATAGTAAAATTATAGTTGTAAACATTACTACTACGCTTGATGCATAAACAATAATAATGATCGAAAACTGTGGAGAGAGTGAGAGAAGGCTTATTGTGTGAGAGAAACAGGAGACCGGCTTCGGTCTCATCCCTACTCCGTGCTGTTTACGGGTGAGAAATGACACGGGTAGACCCCTGGCGGGGAAGGTTGATCAAGTGTTAGTTGATCAGCTATCAACCGGGGTTGAAAAATATATAATTCTATTAAAAATTAGGGGTTGGTGAAAGAAGGGTGAAAATTTAGGGATGTATGTATTTTTTAATGCCACATCATAAAAAAATGAAAAATAAAATTTTGTCCAAAAAATAAAAATAATGTTAGGGGTGGACAACCCTTATGACTTAGTGGTATGAAAAATAGATAGTAGCCGATTCTCAGATCTACTGAATATGCATACAAAATTTCATAAAAATCGGTGAAGCCGTTTCGGAGTAGTATCGTAACTAACACTGTGACACGAGAATTTTATATATAAGATTTCTACAAGTACAAGACCTTGTACATTTACATTAAAACAACTGTATCGCTAGAAAATAGTACTATTGAGTTCAAATTCTTACCTTGGCATTTATGCTCTGTGTTGTCTCAATAACTCCTACAGTTAAAGTTATTTGTTAGCCGTTCCCTGAGTAGCTTTCCAGTATTAACTGTGTACTTTAATAAGTATAGTTGAAAAGATACTGTACGATTATTGAATATTCGACGTCTTTTCCATATTAAAAAAAATCTTGAATGAAAACATAAATTAAATTATAGAATTATGCGCCAATACTCGTAAGAAATATTCAGTTCTAGCTGACCCGGCAGACTTCGTACTGCCTAATTAAATTGCAATAAAGTCCTGTCAAAATGATTTGTAATGTGACATTTTTTTGTTCCTAAATATTTTATAGTCGGGGCAAAAAATTCTCCTGAGCAGAACTGTCACCCTGGTGATAGGGTGTTGTGAATAAGAAATATAATTAAATAAAACAAATAAATAAAAAGATAAATAAAAAAATAAGTAATCTCTTTATTGTTAATCATGTGAAACATAATAATTTTTATTTTCATTGTAGTGCATGATTAGATCGGTAATTAGCTTGGTTTGTAGCATTTCGGGTTCTTCTACCTAAATTGATTCGTCTAATAGGAGGCATATCAATATTATAGATTATTTTGTCACATGCAATAATTAGCGATCATTGGTAAATAAACACTGCACAAAACACTATATAGGTAAGAATTTGTTTCGTGTATAAGTTGACAAAAGCAAAATCATTAGGGTAGGTAACCTAAAATCCAAGGGAAAAAAACACTGACATTGACAGTTTGTTGTTGTTCCAACTTTTTTTTAAATTTGATATGACTTGGAGTCAAATCCTTCAAGCCGTATTTAAAATAGGGAAACGAAATAATAAAAACTTAAATTTATGAAATACTTTTGGTAACTATGGTTTTGTTTGACTGATGTAATGACTTGAAGCCGACCAAATTGAACTATTCGATTTCGGTTTATTATTTTTTTATTTATCTGTGCTCCAACGCACACTGTTTTGATAGATATGATTGAACGTTGAACAGAGGTAATAAAGTGCAAATTGACTCTTTGACGTTAGGAACATACCTACATTGTTTAAACAACAATGAGTGCTCGTTTTAGTTAAAAAAAGTTTGTATGGGAAAAAGAAAAGGGCTGGTTTTAGGGTTTTTCCGGCAATTATTCGAATTTTTCTCGCCGTAAAAACCATCTTTGAACTTCAACGAACATTTAAAAAAAAAATTGGCCAAATTGGTCCAGGCGTTGTTGAGTTATGCGCTTACCAACACATTTTACGATTCATTTTTATTTTAAAAACTAGCTGACCCGGCAGACTTCGTACTGCCTAATTAAATTGCAATAAAGTCCTGTCAAAATGATTTGTAATGTGACATTTTTTTGTTCCTACATATTTTATAGTCGGGGCAAAAAATTCTTCTGAACAGAACCGTCACCCTGGTGATAGGGTGGTGTGAATAAGAAATATAATTAAATAAAACATATAAATAAAAAGATAAATAAAAAAATAAGTAATCTCTTTATTGTTAATCATGTGAAACATAATTATTTTTATTTTCATTGTAGTGCATGATTAGATCGGTAATTAGCTTGGTTTGTAGCATTTCGGTTTTTTTTCCCAAAATTGATTCGTCTAATAGGAGGCATATCAATATTATAGATTATTTTGTCACATGCAATAATTAGCGATCATAGGTAAATAAACACTGCACAAAACACTATATAGGTAAGAATTTGTTTCGTGTATAAGTTGACAAAAGCAAAATCATTAGGGTAGGTAACCTAAAATCCAAGGGAAAAACACTGACATTGAGAGTTTGTTGTTGTTCCAACTTTTTTTAAATTTGATATGACTTGGAGTCAAATCCTTCAAGCCGTATTTAAAATAGGGAAACGAAATAATAAAAACTTAAACTTATGAAATACTTTTGGTAACTATGGTTTTGTTTGACTGATGTAATGACTTGAAAACTGATGCATTTTAAAGTAAAACAAATGAAATAATATCGCGAAGCCGACCAAATTGAACTATTCGATTTCGGTTTATTATTTTTTTATTTATCTGTGCTCCAACGCACACTGTTTTGATAGATATGATTGAACGTTGTACAGAGGTAATAAAGTGCAAATTGACTCTTTGACGTTAGGAACATACCTACATTGTTTAAACAACAATGAGTGCTCGTTTTAGTTAGAAAAAGTTTGTATGGGAAAAAGAAAAGGGCTGGTTTTAGGGTTTTTCCGGCAATTATTCGAATTTTTCTCGCCGTAAAAACCATCTTTGAACTTTAACGAACATTTTAAAAAAAATTGGCTAAATTGGTCCAGGCGTTGTTGAGTTATGCGCTTACCAACACATTTTACGATTAATTTTTATTTTAAAAACTAGCTGACCCGGCAGACTTCGTACTGCCTAATTAAATTGCAATAAAGTCCTGTCAAAATGATTTGTAATGTGACATTTTTTTGTTCCTACATATTTTATAGTCGGGGCAAAAAATTCTCCTGAACAGAACCGTCACCCTGGTGATAGGGTGGTGTGAATAAGAAATATAATTAAATAAAACATATAAATAAAAAGAAAAATAAAAAAATAAGTAATCTCTTTATTGTTAATCATGTGAAACATAATAATTTTTATTTTCATTGTAGTGCATGATTAGATCGGTAATTATCTTGGTTTGTAGCATTTCGGGTTCTTCTACCTAAATTGATTCGTCTAATAGGAGGCATATCAATATTATAGATTATTTTGTCACATGCAATAATTAGCGATCATAGGTAAATAAACACTGCACAAAACACTATATAGGTAAGAATTTGTTTCGTGTATAAGTTGACAAAAGCAAAATCATTAGGGTAGGTAACCTAAAATCCCAGGGAAAAAAACACTGACATTGACAGTTTGTTGTTGTTCCAACTTTTTTTAAATTTGATATGACTTGGAGTCAAATCCTTCAAGCCGTATTTAAAATAGGGAAACGAAATAATAAAAACTTAAACTTATGAAATACTTTTGGTAACTATGGTTTTGTTTGACTGATGTAATGACTTGAAAACTGATGCATTTTAAAGTAAAACAAATGAAATAATATCGCGAAGCCGACCAAATTGAACTATTCGATTTCGTTTTATTATTTTTTTATTTATCTGTGCTCCAACGCACACTGTTTTGATAGATATGATTGAACGGTGTACAGAGGTAATAAATTGCAAATTGACTCTTTGACGTTAGGAACATACCTACATTGTTTAAACAACAATGAGTGCTCGTTTTAGTTAGAAAAAGTTTGTATGGGAAAAAGAAAAGGGCTGGTTTTAGGGTTTTTCCGGCAATTATTCGAATTTTTCTCGCCGTAAAAACCATCTTTGAACTTCAACGAACATTTTAAAAAAAATTGGCCAAATTGGTCCAGTCGTTGTTGAGTTATGCGCTTACCAACATATTTTACGATTCATTTTTATTTTAAAAACTAGCTGACCCGGCAGACTTCGTACTGCCTAATTAAATTGCAATAAAGTCCTGTCAAAATGATTTGTAATGTGACATTTTTTTGTTCCTACATATTTTATAGTCGGGGCAAAAAATTCTCCTGAACAGAACCGTCACCCTGGTGATAGGGTGGTGTGAATAAGAAATATAATTAAATAAAACATATAAATAAAAAGAAAAATAAAAAAATAAGTAATCTCTTTATTGTTAATCATGTGAAACATAATAATTTTTATTTTCATTGTAGTGCATGATTAGATCGGTAATTATCTTGGTTTGTAGCATTTCGGGTTCTTCTACCTAAATTGATTCGTCTAATAGGAGGCATATCAATATTATAGATTATTTTGTCACATGCAATAATTAGCGATCATTGGTAAATAAACACTGGACAAAACACTATATAGGTAAGAATTTGTTTCGTGTATAAGTTGACAAAAGCAAAATCATTAGGGTAGGTAACCTAAAATCCAAGGGAAAAAAACACTGACATTGACAGTTTGTTGTTGTTCCAACTTTTTTTAAATTTGATATGACTTGGAGTCAAATCCTTCAAGCCGTATTTAAAATAGGGAAACGAAATAATAAAAACTTAAACTTATGAAATACTTTTGGTAACTATGGTTTTGTTTGACTGATGTAATGACTTGAAAACTGATGCATTTTAAAGTAAAACAAATGAAATAATATCGCGAAGCCGACCAAATTGAACTAGTCGATTTCGGTTTATTATTTTTTTATTTATCTGTGCTCCAACGCACACTGTTTTGATAGATATGATTGAACTTTGTACAGAGGTAATGAAGTGCAAATTGACTCTTTGACGTTAGGAACATACCTACATTGTTTAAACAACAATGAGTGCTCGTTTTAGTTAGAAAAAGTTTGTATGGGAAAAAGAAAAGGGCTGGTTTCAGGGTTTTTCCGGCAATTATTCGAATTTTTCTCGCCGTAAAAACCATCTTTGAACTTCAACGAACATTTAAAAAAAAATTGGCTAAATTGGTCCAGGCGTTGTTGAGTTATGCGCTTACCAACACATTTTGCGATTCATTTTTATATTATAGATTACGTCGAAAACGTATTTCGGACTTGTATATGAAGAATAACCATAGCTATTTCTCGTACAAAGTTACAATATCTTTATTGTAGTTTTACAAATGAGTTATTTGTAACTTGTTTCCAAAGTTATATATGTATAAATAATAGGATGTTGGTATGTATGACGTTGATAAACTCCGAAACCGTTTGACTGATCGCCATTAAATTTGGCACAACGAAGTATTTTTTCATGGCTTTGTAACTCGTCGCAAGTGGAGCTACAGCGCATCTACTTCGAAACCGTTCAACCGATCCCCATGAAAATTACTATACATAGATATTTGAACACTGAGAATATTTTCGCGATATCCATTTTGCTATAACTCACCACTGCGCCGTAGCGCATAAACTTCTAGTCCGTTCAAAACCGATCACCATGGGTAAACATCAAATTTTAGGTCATGGACATGCAAAACAGTAAATGTGTGTCATTTATCAATGTCCACCTCACAGTCATGTAGCGCTATGCATTTTTGCTTTAACTCGCGGACAGTGCAGCCCCGAGGCAACGCCGGGTACCGCAGCTAGTCTTTTGTAAAAGTGGAGGACATTTGTTTTGTTTCTCTGTTTAATTGCCTCCGCAGAGGGTAGCCTGACCCTCGAAGAGATCCACACACACACACGTGTGTGTGTTTTTTTTATGTGTACTTTGTGTAGGCCTATACTGTTTGTCCAGTTTGTGCACTGTGTGTGTATTGTGTGTCGATTTGCATATACTGTGCGTACACTGTGTGCGTGTACTGAGTGTGTACTGAAAGTGTACTGATTGTATACTGTGTGCCCAGTGTGTGTACTGTGTGTGTGAGGGGGGGGGGGGGCAGGCAAGGAGCGGGGAGACATGGGTCGGAACGTCCAGAGGGTCGATATGGACTTGATACCTAATGCATGCGCGTCTCGTGGTTATTTCAGGGGTGGTTGGGGGAGGGTTGGGGGAGGGTTGTTACGCGTGTAGCCGTGATGAATCCCGCGCTGCGCAATCAGAGGCGACGCGATCATCACGCCCCCCCCCCCTCCCCCTGGGAGATTGAGGGCGGTGTCCCCTCTGCAGGGGTCGTCAGAAATTTCGAGTGAGACGAGCCAAATGTTAAGTAAACAGATTCTCCCAATTTTCCAGAGAGCAGCGACGCGTATTTTATCTGCATCTACATGGAATTTTAAGACAATAAAAATATAACATTATTAAAACCAAATATTTTATTCATAATTTCAACGGAGAGTCATATAAAGAAAGGCTACTTACGAAAAAAAAATACACGTTAATGTAAAAAAATATGTTAGTCATAAGTAAAGCCGTTACAGATAAAGCAAGAAAACCTAAATTATATAAATTAATTATAAAAATGATAAAGCACCTAGACGAGTGAGGTGGCAGGGTAGGTTGCGGGAGCAGGATGAGGATATACGTTGTGATTGGGCCGTTTCGGCATATTAATTTTGTTTTGTGCTGCGGCAGCGCAGTGGGTTGTAGAGCCACGAAATCCTATGGAAAAGCCGCATTCGGCTCGCGAACCAGGGTGTGCCGACCCCTGCCCCGGGTGATCGACGGCGGGAGACCCGATATTTTCAATGACCTCCCCACCCCCTGGGGTCACTGACCTCTTTTCTCCTCGCGCAACTTCGCGGCTGTCGTTTTGCCGATTGCGAACTGCGGAAGTTGGCGAGCCATCAAATGGAGACCGGCAAAAAAAAAAAATTCGCGGATTCCTTTCGCAGATCGGTTGGAATCCGAACACGTTTTTTTACCTTCGTGCTTTTTTTTTTTGTGATTGGCCCACAGTTTTACTTGGAGGACTCTTGAACCCACAATCAAAGAAGTATCGAATGACAAACAACAGGTGTCCACAAGTCATAGCTAGAGACCGGAAAAATTCGCGAATTCATTTCGCGATAGGCTAAAATACAAATAGTTATACCTCAGTGCTGCCTCTGCTATTGGCTCACAACTCACCTGGATTACTCCGGGCCAATGAGAAAACACCCAACCAAAGGCTTTATCGAAATACGGGCTGCTACGTTGGGACGTCTCACAATACAGCAGCCAATGAGTGGGTGACTTTTGACCGAGTGTACGCAGAACTATGGAGTTCATCCTGCAGGTCATTGAACCCGCGAAATTTTCCGGTCCCTAGTCATAGCCAGTGAGCCGGTGGTAGTTTGCCCGAGTGAGTAGGTGGTTGTGGATTCCATACTGGACGTCACTGAGACCCCAGATGTTCCCAGTCGCTAATCCACCACTCACATCCTCTCTCCCCGCTGGGCCTGGAGTATCCTGGAAAGTTACAGCATAAGGGCCAGCACAATGGCTGGAGGTTCGGTCCGCCGAAGGTTCAGCACCCTTAAAAGCACACGTAAACGCTCCGCCTGGGGCAATATTGACGCAGAGGAAGTATTGTCCCTGGCGTCTGACTGGTGCACGTCGCGTCGGTTCCCAATCTCTTGAAAAAAGTACTGGAAGTTAGGAAGACTGTCATTTCCCAGCTCTACCCAAGGCAAACGCACTGGCGTTACAGTTCTGATAATCATGGCGAGCAGACATAGCCCGATAATATATCGTATACACTTTCACGATTTAAATAGTATTTCATATGTCACTCACCTAAACCTTTAAACATTTTTGATTTGATTTAAAACTAGCTAATGCCCGGCATGCATTGCTATGCCTCTTTGATTTTTTTTTGTAATTTGTTTGAATAGGTGCACATATACAAAGCATTTATCTCTATCTCTCTCTAGCGCTCTATATATGTCCCTCTATAAATCTCACTATATTTCTCTATATATCTTTAAAGCTCTCTATCTATATATACATATCTCTCCATTTCACATTATCTCTCTATATCTCTCTACATATCTAGGTTTTACTTATATCTCTATCCATCTCCCTATATCTTTACAAAACAGAAGATGAACACACAAACATTCATTTATATATTTGTACTTACCTCTCCTTTTACTGGTCACAGGTTTGGCTTATGTATATGAAAACGCTCGCGTATTCGAATGCAACGCTGTATCAAAATTGCAAAACAATCGGTAAGGAAATCTCGGAGATTTAAGATGATGAATGAACATTTGAATTTTTATTTTTTTTATAACGTCATGGAAATACGCACGCCTGGTTTACACTGGTTGTCTTAGAGAAAATTCTCACTAACGGTCCACAAATATGAATGCGTAAACTTGCGGAGAACACACCGATATCAGCTGATACAATGTGTTACATGCCTAGACAGAACAGATTATTTCGTCCAAGGAATTTGGACCGAAAAATGTTACAGCACAGACGATAATAGTAGGCTGATAAAGACGATACAGCTGCAACAAGAACAGTAAATGCAGGCATAAAAACTACATTAGACGAGCCCAATGATGGTACTAAACGGATACTATGGATAACACAATGACGGCAGCACGGATGGACACAGGCCTTCTATGACGAAACAGTTGCAACGTTTCGGGAACTGGTATTTGCTCCCATCATAAGGCAAAAAAAAAAAATCATTTTATTTGCGAAAATCTACTACACCCACACGAAAAATTATAAACTAATTTAAAAAACTTTTTTTTTTGGACATACATTGTATTGTCGTCGTTGTGTCGTTGTATCGTCGAGATTATGCATTCAGCATTATTTTTGGGTTCATCAAAAAAGACTTATTAAATAAATCACGTTCAAAATCCTAAAAGCTGCTTAAGTTCCTTACATATCAACCTTCACTAAGCCGATATGATCACCATTTTGGAAATCTCTATTTATTTACCTAAAAATTCAGAAAAAATTCTAAAATCATCAAGAAATCACTTAATAAAATAATAATTGACTGAATTGATATCCATCCTTGGTTTGAATCTCGGCCAGTGATAAGGGTAACTAAAACTTAAAATAAATTTTAAATTATGTTTCCCATTACCTAACGTGGAGTTCATTAATCATCCACTCAACGAATTGCAACTCTGGACAAGATACCTGTCCGACGAATCAAATATGTTGACGTGCTGCCTAACATGAAAGTCTATTTTTTTATGCATGCAATACATTACAACCAGTTCATGTATAAATCTATATGTATAGGCCAAGCATCTTTTAAACACGAGACCAGGTCATGAACAATGAATGTCAGATGTATAGACCCGATATCTCCGATCCACAATACCTCCGTCGATAGCTAATATAACATATTTCAAGAATTCAAGATAAATTCTTTGAACTGTCACACCTAAATTATCGATAAAATCAATTACAATCATTTAGACCAACGGTTTACGTTTTACGCTTACAAGAGGACCAAGAATTCCTGAAAAATTATTTATCATGATCAAGAGGTTTTGAACTAGTAAAAGATTCAGAGATACTACATATTTGACTACGCGCATTTAACAAAAAAACACACATTCAACAAACGAAAAGAATATACAGTACACTCACACTGGACGCACAGTAAACACACTTAATACCTAGTACACACACTGGATACACAAAGGCCGCACAGTACACACAGTACACACACTGGACGCACAGTACACACATTACACACAGTACACACAGTACACACTCTGGACACCGAGTACACACAGTACACACACTGGCCAAACAGTACACACAGTATACACACAGGACACACAATGGCCACACAACACAAACACTGGGACACCCAATGAACACACGGTACACACACTGGGACACACAATGGACACACAGTACACACAATGGACATGTAATGCAGACATTGAACATGCAGTAACGTGAAATCAGGCCTATAAATCATAATTCGTGAAATAATAACAATCACTTTTTAAATCGACAATATAATTATAATTTTTATTTATACAAATGCAGGTAAAACTAGTCATTATAGTATGTAGCCAGCTTCCCTCATTTCTTTGATTATAAAGGATACTTCTTTGATGTGCGAATAGTTTCCTGCACAAAGCGAAGCATGTAGAAGTCTTGACCTGTTGATGCGTAATTAATCTCTTCTGCTGCCATCTTCTTTACATGTTTATTATAAATACTTTTAATATCACTTTTGTTCCAGTGATCATCGTAAGCTTTATCAGAATAATTTATTTTATTACATCGTTTCCATCGTTTTGGTCTCACGGTTTCATCACAGTCTCAGATCGCGTCACCAGCTTTATAACCACAGCCACCATCTCCATAGATGTCAGCGTCTTCACCTGAATTACTGTAAGAACTCGAAATCGTTGATGTAGAAGCTTCTTTATCGTCTAAAATCTTCTTTTTTAAGTGTCCATCATTATTCCAAAGTACGGAGTATCTACTGGATATGGGCTGAAATGTATTCTCACTTTTCACGGTGATAATACTTCCATTAGTTTCAGTTTTCCTTAAACCATCAGCATCCTTCAATTTAAGTTCTTCGTAGCGATCGGGAGAGCTAATAACATCACTCTTCCTTAGTGTAGTGTCTTCATCGATGCCCTCTATCCCGTAAGTGGGCTTGGCTTTACATGTTCTGCCGTGTCTTTTTAAGCTGTCAATTCTTTTTAACAACCTGCTACATCGATTACAGCTTAACATTTTGCGTAGTGGGTTTTAAACACAATCATTCTTCTCGTGACGTCTAGCATTCCTTCTATGGAATTGACTAAATTGCTTCCATGGAATTCTTTTACCGTCCAATATTTAAGTTTAAATGTGTTCGTCTGTGCTGCCGTGGTTGTGTTGTTCATAATAATTCTTTAGTTTCATCGTTGGGATTGTTCATTTGAATATAGGCTGGTTTTCTGTGGGTTTGTTTTATTTTTATTTCTTATTTTGTATTTATGATTTTTTTTCCATGACTAACAGTACGAAACTGCAATATCGTTATGTCCAAGAAATTGTATTAAATCAAAATTCCCCAATGCATGATTCATTTAAAGAACGTAGATATTTTGTGGTTACTTGTGCATACATAGTTGTGTTTCATTATCCCGTAATGTATTTTCCACGAAATTTTGAAATATCCTGTATTAAAAAACTAGGTATAGAACTAACATTTAGCGCAACTTTATCAATTTCAGTTTTTTTTCTTCTCATTTTCTCGGTTGATAATGCTCACTTTGTTTAGGTATATTGAGGTAAAGAATTTTTTCCTGAAGTGGAGTGGTGACGGCAGTGGATGTAGTACTAAATATTTACCAAGTCTTACGAGGTGCTTTGCGCTAGGAGCGTGCGGCAAACGAACGCACTCAAATCAAGTTCACGGACTTTATGGGAGGGATCTATATATATAAAAGAAACAACCGGCTCGTCTACACAACGACGACTTGGAAGTCGTGGACACGGCAAAGTACAGGGCGCGTTCTGCGTGGCGCAGAAAACTGGTACTTAAAGGCGCGAGGGTGTAAGTGCAGCGCGTCACGCCAGATTTCAATTTTCCCTCCCGAGTCGCGACCTGGGGGGAGGGTTCATGTTTACTGTCGCTCTCACAAACATACAGGCGTTGCTTTTTGTTCCTTCTTTTGCTGCTGAACACAACTCTAGAACACCACATTTACGTCGCTTGGAGTCGAGTCCTAAGAATTTAATTTTTTCCACAAAGGACCACAACCGCGAACAACAAATGTATGCACACGTGTGAAGAATGAATAAGAATGAGTTTTCTACGCTCGTTTGCGAGAAGTTAATTTGCAAACTACTCAACCTATTTAGAAGATTCTTTCATCGTTATGAAGCTGTAGTTTTCCAGATGGACATACTAGATATGATTTATTTCAAGTTAAAATATAGTTTTCCGTAGGATACAGCAAAAATAGTAAAAACAAAAAGAGAAACTTTTACAAGTTTTAACATTGATAACGTCCGCTATTTCTTTCTTCCCACCCACCCCCCCCCCCTCCCCCCTAATCACGTGAGTGAAATACTGTTCTGCAACCAGACTGCCAAATGACATTGGCCCAATAGGACATCGTGAAGAACCGCAACATCTATTTTGAAAATGCGATCCATTAAATTGAGTAATGTTGGTTTGATCATTTACTAAACATTGATTTAGATTTCAGTTTTTTACGGTTATTCTTAAAAAAGAAAAAACTTTTTCCAATTAAAAATCTTTATCGACCCAGGCGACACCTGAAACCACCACAGTTATTTTGGAATAAAGTTATTAATTTTTTATTAAACATAGTTTTCGTCATCAAAAGCAATTTTATCTGTATGACACTTATTAAAAATGGTTAATTATTTTATTATATATTTTCCCATGTTAAAATAATTTATTTCATTAATTAAACAAACGAATAATTAGGTATTTATTTTTTCTCGCAATATTTTTATAGCACTACATTGAGAAGCATATCTATGTTCGCAATATATATATATTGCGACCATAGATATGATAATATCTATGATATTATATATATATATATATATATATATATATATGGATGTTGGTATATATATCTGATATTGATAACCTCCGACACCGTTTGACCGATCATTATGAAAGTTGGCACATCGAAGTGTTTTTTTATGGAGAATGTTTCTATGCTGTCCATTTTTGTAACTCTCCACTAAATGGCGCTGCAGCGCATCAACTTCTATAGCGTTCAACCGTTCGCCATGGGTAGATTATTTTTTATTATAGAAAATAATAGGTCATTGACATACAGACAGTGAGGGTGTGTCATTTCTCTGTTTCCGCCACACGGTCATTTAGTAAGGTTGGGAAAATTCCTATCCTTCTCCTTGGTAAGACCCAAAAGGAGACAATTACTGTCTCATCTGATTTCGAAAAAAATCTCCTTCACTTTGCGTTCAGCCCGGGCAACGCCAAGTACTGAAGCTATTTTTTTTTTTTAATATTTCCACTGATAGTAAAATTATATTTTAAATGGTTAATTTGGATCCCTGGCTATCGTGGCCACACTCACTCCTTGGATTATGGGTCTAATAAACGTCCATTGAAAAGAAGGTGTGATCCACTGTCCGGCATGCCTTGTTGTAGCCATCTTCAAGGGCGATTAACAACTATATGACCTTGAGGATGGCCGAGAAAATGCACGCAGAAACATCATTTCAAAGGGGCCACAATCCAGAAGCTTAACACATAACACCGAAAAATATTTTCCGAACATTTACAAAAGAAGTCTTCTGGAAACAAGTTGTCCAATGATTAGTGAGTAATACTAATATAATAATAATAAAAACAAAAATATTTTTCGAGATAAAACTCAGTATCTCCTACGAAAATTTGTGAATAATTATATATTTTAATTGATGTTTCATTCGAGCAATAATTTTTTTTTCAATCATGGAAAATATAATCCAATATTCAATAATTGGACTTTATTTTGTTTTATTGTGCTAATTAGTGTGCGCAGTTAATACTAGAAAGCTAGTCGGGGAACGGTTTACAAATAGCTATAACTACGGTAAGTGCTGGGACAACACAAAGCATAAATATTTGGGTAAGAATCCAAACCCAGTGATACTGCAAAAATTATTTTGTAGTGATGTTTTTATTTTCATTTAAATTTAGAATTTACAAATTTCTGTAAAATTAAATGAATTTTGATGTTCCATTTACAAAGAAATTACAGTGTAGTTGTTGTTATATATATATATATATATATATATATATATATATATCCTACTAATATTATAAACGCTAAAGTTTGTAAGTATGTATGGATGTTTGTTACTCTTTCACGTAAAAACTACTAAATGGATTTGAATGAAATTTGGCCTATAGCTAGCTTATAACCTGGATTAACACATAGACCCCATATTAATATGAAATTCCATCTTTAAGGGAGTGCAAAAGTGATAATTTAATTTTATAACAGAAAAAATCATAGGTCATAGACATACAAATAGTGAGTGAGTGTCATTTATCTATGTCTGACACACGATTATACACATAGTAAGGTCTGGCAAATTAATATTTTTCTCCTTGGTGAGACCAGTCCGCTTAGTAGAGCTCGCAGCGGCTAGCAAAATAAAGGCGCTAATAACAGTTTTGTTCTTAACTTAGTCAATAGATAGAGTTGCCTTGAATTTTAAACGCACCATCGTTTGATGCGTTTGTCATGTCTTTAATTATCGTTTGTTTGTGCCGTATGCGTTCCTTTACCATTCATCCGATTGCGATGAAATTATGGTGATTTATTATGCGCATGACCATGAAGGTTACTGAGACGGTATAACTATTTTCCAATAGTTGGAGCACGAATCGTGTCAAAAAAATGTGTTTATTTCATTTTATATAGCGGCACTTCGTCTGTTGTTGTTGTATAAGTGCGCACGCATGACACAATTGATTTAAATATAAAAGAGAGACATATATATAGTGAGATAGAGACGGAGTGATAAGTTGAGATAGAGCGAGGTATAGAGAATGAAATGGGTTATATAAAGAGATAGGTATACCTATAGATGTATAGAGCAATATAGAGACTTATATATAGAAGATAATGAGATAGTGGGAAGTATATATGTAGATATAAAGATATAAATAGAGATAGAGAGATACATAGATGTATAAAGATGTAGATAGAAATAAAAATATGTTTAGAGAGATGGATATATAATTTATATATGTGTAACTACTTCAAACATATTACAAAACAAAACTGATTGAGGCATTGCAATGCATGCCGAGCATTAGTTAGATAATGTAATCTTTTCAATATGGGGCGATGGAAAAGTACCATACTGGTATGGTACTTTTCCGTATGGCACAATTCCGCCTCTCTTCTTCGAAAAAGACGGAAAAGTTCCATACTGGAAAAGTACCATACTTGAAAAAGGACGAGGCGGAATTGTGCCATATTTTTTTACACACTCCATGGAATGACTACAACACCTCTTTTATCAGAATAGTGTTGAGAATTCGTCTGTAGACAGCGCTGTCAACTCCAACAGTTTCTTAGGTTAACTCAAATGATGCCAGATAGAAGCACGTGTCCTTTTTAAAGTATGGTACTTTTCCAGCATGGTACTTTTCCGTCTGTTTCGACGAGGCGAGGCGGAATTGTGCCATACGGAAAACTACCATATTTTACTACCAGATTCAATAATATTCGTGCCATAGATAAATTAGATTTTAAAGTATGGCACTTTTCCAGTATGGTACTTTTCCGCTTGTTTCGAAGAGGCGAGGCGGAATTGTGCCATACGGAAAACTACCATATTTTAATACCAGATTCAATAACTTTCGTGCCAGCGATTAATTAGATTTAAGTTTAAAATATTTTCAAATGATTTCAACTATTAACTTTTTTTAAAAATACAATAAACCAATAATAACTAAAGTTAACAAAAGCCATGTTTCAGTGTTCCTTAAATACAATACCTAATAAGACATACTACCTTCTTAAAATATTACTACTCCCGAAAAAAATCCATTTTAAATAACTCACTGTAATCAAACAATTAATTAGGCCAATCTTACAACTCAAGCAGCGATTGCTGTATGCTTTCGTAACAAAACGCCCTATCCAATTTTTCTATATGGGATGACAGATTGTTAGAATAGGCCTATGTATTTGACAACAATATTGTGCATCGAAAACTTGCATTAACCCGCGAGGTATCGGCTATAATTTACACTTATTTTTCAATATTCTGTTATTTATTTTAATTAAAAATTATAAACCAATATTAATTCATGTATTTCATAATCAAAATATTTTTGCAAACATGCTTCAGGAAAGATGATATAAAAGTTAAATTATTTTAATATAATAATATTTAATATAAGAATTTAAATAATTGTTATAAGTTTTAGAGTGCTAATGTTGATACTCAAAATTTGATAATGATTCTATTTTATAAAAATAGTTAGGTAATGTATTGTCGATCATTGTTCTTATTTATGTGGTCACCGTAAACTGATAACTTTGTACTAAATAAATAAAATATAGCATAGCCTACCATTGGCATGACAAATTCTGTGTAAATCTTCATTTTATATTATTAAATAAAGTCTTTATGAAATAAATGTATTTAATATTAACTATCTCATTTGTTTCTCTTATGGCAAAACTGTGTCCTCGTACATAAACCTGATATCAGCACGTATCATATTGACAGTTGTAGTTTAAAACATTGGATAATATTTGTTTATATATTAAAAATACATTTTCAAACATGTCAAATAAAGAAGGTGTTAATTCGTTCAATAATTGTAATAATCATTTTCTTGCTACATCGAATTAAATTTTATTGTTATTGCTTTAAATTTGATTAACTGTTAAACGATAACAATTACTTTCAAATAAATGTGTTAATTTCAGTATAAAAATGCTACTATGAATCGTTGTATGGTCTTAAGTAATGAAATGCTTATCACATAGTTCGAATACTCGAAAGACATGGGTAAATTATGGCTGTTATCTGAAGAAGCTATAGAATTAAGCAGCAATCAAATGTGTAATACAATACAAATTGAGAAACAAATTGTTCGGAACAAATGTGACAAATCTCTGTCCTTGAGATGTACTGTTACGGAAAACATGAAAATACACCGATTCCTCTTATGAGTATCCTTCTCTGCATAAATACTTTTTTTTTTTTAAATAAAAGTGTAAACAAAAACAATCCATGAAACAAAACAATCACAGGCCAACTCGAGAAATGGCCTGTTAAGAGAATTCAATATTAATATTTATTCATATCTAATGTAATTTAAAAAAATCAAACTTCCAATTGCAAACGCAAACTTTTAAATAATATGACAATTAATTGAAGGTGAAGTTTTGGGCATACACTATTACAGTGTATGTAACAAGAAACTATCTGTCCTGAGGACGGGAACAATCTACAATCTCTCGCCCGAAACGTCGCAACTGTTGTTTTTAGAAACCCTTTATTCGTCTGTGCTATTTATCGTTGTGTTAGGAATAGTGTTGTTTTTTATCATTGGATTTACCTTAGCGTCTTTGTGTTGTCGTTGTTTTTTCAATGTTGTCTTTTAGTATCATCGTTGGGTTATTTGTTTGTCATGGTGTTGTCCAAAATCCTTTTTTTTGTCTTAATTTACTGTCCTTGCTGCTACCGTCTCGTCTTGTTGGCTCACTGTGTCCGTGATGTAACAAATTTTTGACTAACTCCTTCCAAAGTATTAGCTGTTCTTTGACATTCCCTGATTAATGGTTGTTTTCTTTGTGATTGCATATTTATCCTTATTGTCTGTTATTGTGATTTATTATGACAAAACTATATATTCAGGAATGCAGTATGTCCCAAGCTACATCTTGAATCAATCTTCCCTTTTGAAAGAACCATTAAAAAGATGAAAATTAATGTTATTATTATGTATATGAAAACCTTTAGTATGCCAAATCTTATATCTTAAAAGCGAGCTATTCTTACGAGCGTATATATATATATATATATATGAACATATATAATAATATATAAGGATCTTGTAAATGGCTCTAACATTTCGATGGAAATTTTTGGTTTGATATAAATTGTATTTTTAAGTTTATTTCGATAGGTGTGATTTTACTAAAGAGAAAATATTTTTACAAATTTTGCTTTAACCTAATTTCTCGTCAACTGCTCTCATGATTACGTTTAAATTGACAAAAAAATCTGAATTTGGAGGCGAGGAATCCATCTAAATAGGTCCCAACTGCATGAAAATACAATTTTAAATTGAAAATATCTAAACACTCTAGTAATATAAAATACATAGAGATACGTATACCTTGGAGACTAAGTCGTGGAAAATGAGAGTAAAGGTGGGATTACGATCGAAAAACTTAAGAGTTATAAACTTAACCTGTACAATGACGAACACAGTGTTAAGACATACGTTTATGATTGAGTTAGTGGTTGTTAATTTGAGCCAACAGATACGTGCGAGAAAGCAGCCATGTTGTTAATGCTGAACTTTTGTATTCGTAAGTACCGTCTGCACTTTGAAATGCATTTTGGTTTGGAATTGGAATCGTTGCCGACTGGTATTTTATTGAAATTAACATTTTAATTCATGGTGAAATTGTTTTCGTACCTAGTTGATATATCAAATACATGGCTATGACTGAACCCTAAAATTAGAATATTTAAGCTCGTAACCGAGAATTTTTACACGAAGCTGAATACTTAATATGTAAACACTTATTGACTACCACAGAAGAGTTATGAATGTTTGATTTATTTCTCAGGTTCAGTTTTAATGTATGTGAACAAAAATTCAACCAACCTAATAACAATAATAATAATTTTAATAGTATCGTTCACCAGTGCAATTGCAAGAGGATGCTACAAAGCATAACTGAAGCTTGCTGGACATACCTACAGTTGCATTATTTCTCAAATATTATAAATTATGGTAAAATACGTCTTCAGGGATGACATGCAAATTTTTAGGAGCTTGACATATATTTCTACGAAACAAATCTGACATAATATTGAAATATTAAGTGATTTTGCAAACCAAGTCAAAAATACGTGTTTTGCTGTCAGTCTTTTTTTAACATGTTAATTCAATATTCCCAGCTAAATTTTTCAATACGTTAGTCAATCATAGAAGTTACTCAAATTTTAAAGATTGAAACATACCGGTTATGAATAATCACAGAATTTCTAGTCCATGGATACATATAGTATAAAAGCTAACATTATGTTTTACACAAATTTTCAGTACAATAATATAAAATTAAATATCTGACACTAGTGGATATTTATTTAAATGAATCGCACCTCAGTGAATTTTTCATTGTCATAAGATAATATCCGAAGAGGTATAATAAAAAAAAATTCTGGCGTATATATTTCATTCATTTTCTCTTAGTTTATGCAATATATATTAAATTTAAATTAAAGTATACATTCTGTAGTGATGTTGTATTATAGATTATACCTAGTAAATATTTTTACATATTTTTTAAAACCTTAAAAAAAATAATGAAAAATCATAGCCATTCTATCGCTGGCCCGAATGTTATTGAATCTGGTAGTAAAATATGGTAGTTTTCCGTATGGCACAATTCCACCTAGCCTCTTCGAAACAGACGGAAAAGTACCATACTGGAAAAGTACCATACTTAAATATATAATTTATAGCTGCCACAAATGTTTTTGAATCTTGTAGTAAAATATGGTAGTTTTCCGTATGGCACAATTCCGCCTCGCCTTTTCGAAACAGACGGAAAAGTACCATACCGGAAAAGTGCCATACTTTAAAAAGGACGTGCTGCTATCTGGCGTCATTTGAGTTAACCTAAGAAACTGTTGGAGTTGACAGCGCTGTCTGCAGGCGAATTCTCCACACTATTCTGAGAACAGAGGCGTTGTAGTCATTCCATGGAGTGTGTAAAAAAATATGGCACAATTCCGCCTCGTCCTTTTTCAAGTATGGTACTTTTCCAGTATGGAACTTTTCCGCCTTTTTCGAAGAAGAGAGGCGGAATTGTGCCATACGGAAAAGTACCATACCAGTATGGTACTTTTCCAGTATGGTACTTTTCCGCACCCCCTTCAATATTAGTAATCTCTTATTTTTCAGCTTTTTTCTATATTGCTTTATAAAGTCTAAATTACATACAGACCAGATAAATAACTATAAACTGGCAGAACGTCTTTCGGGATCTGAAAGTGATAGAAATTGTTTTGCACACTTGACATTCAGATTAAGAAGACAATTACTAACTACACCCTGTGTTCAGCCCAGGCAACGCCGGGTATTGCAGCTAGGGTGTGTGTGTGTGTGTGTGTGTGTGTGTGTGTATATATATATATATATATATATATATTCAGAAATAATTAGCTTCTGGTTTGAAAGAAGAATTATTTATTTCAGTACCAACATAAAGCTGTTCTTCAATGGTCGCGATTTCCTCTCTTTGCAGACCAATTGCTTTCTCTTCTTTTGGCAGTCCTGGTTTTCAGAGTTGGAGCTGCGTCGTTGCGTTGTATCCGTCCAACGTTACGCTGTGACACTTCTTCTTCCTTTTCGCAGACGCAAACGAACCGGTCATATTCTTCGTTTACTGTATATTTTGAAAGGACTGGTCAGTTCTTATCTTTGCGAGTACGTTCATCGTCTTTGTTCCACTGAGGAGACTTCACAAAACGTGCTAGCAACCTAGCGGCAAGAGATGAGACTACAAAATGATTTTATGGACAAATTATAAAATTGTATTTTTATTACACGATGCCGAACATTATTAACTTTCAGTAAAGAAATTTGAACTACTGGAGTTTTATTTTTACCCTTAAATTTGTTAAATAATTTGAAAAATATGTTTTTCTAAAAAAAATAAAGAAATTTATTTTCGTTGTCACAATTTTCGTACCATATGTACTAACCTTTTCAATTTATTCGTCCATTGAAGTGCGCTAGCTGAAAACTTAATGCCTTATATACATGTTTGGATTTCATCCCTTTTTTTTTTGTTAGCACAAAATAGAGCTTCCGTTGATTGGAACACGGGATTCTGTCAGAAAAGACAATTTTACGGACTTATAAACCAAAAATTATTTTATTTCCAGTTACAGAGAGCAGGAACATCGTAGACACTACATAAGATTCCAATCTCAAGTTGTCTATTTCTTTGTAAATAAGTTTGCTGACGCAATAAGGAAGGATATAACCCTCCAACCCCATTTCCTCGCAACAAAAATCCTAAAATATATATTTCTCCCACTAACAAAAGGAACGAATTTGAAAGCAAACAGCGTGCAAAGTGGTTATCTCTCTCCCTCCCCCTTCCAACCACAAAAAAGAAATTAATTCTGCGTACGCTCTTTGGTCGCTGACACAACGAAACAACGGGTTTACATAAAAATAATAACGCGCACATATTTCCATGTATTGTCGCCCGAGTCAAAAAAAACACTGTCTTTAACGCACGGTCAAGGACATATATATTGGTATATAAATGTATATAGTATTTGATTGTTTAATTTTAATTATCATGCCAACTAATTGGTTTGAGTATTATGTTTCTAAAACTAAACAATTAAAATTTAACAACCTATTAACGGACACAAAAAGAAAATTTCAGCAAAATATCTAGTGCCTGACACATTTAAATACAGGCGCAACTTTGGTTCGGCGTAATTCCAACACGAGCAGAATGAGGAGAGGTTACAAGCGAGACCCATACAGAGGAAGACAGCGAACTTGCCGTAGTATGACAAAAAAAAAACAAATTGGAGATAGTCTTTTAGTACTTGCCATTGACGTGTATCATTTAACCTCTGTAACGAGAAAATTCATGCGTTCTCGTGTTGCAAATTCACTTATAATACGAAACTCGGACACGGAGTTTAACGTATCGTTTATTAAAATAATGCCAAGCTTGATAAATATACGCAAATTGTGGTTTCAACTACATTTTTGGACGCGAATCACACGTACTTTCAGCTCCAGCCGCTAGAATTCGCTCATGGGGCAGCTACGTAGACTACAGAACCATTAGATTTTCAGAGCGAAATTTTTAACTATGTAATGAAACGGCTCCGATAAAAGTGAAAAAAAAAAAACATGCCTTAGACCTGATTTGAGTCAGTAAATTTTGTTTTTTAAAATACATACTTAACCACTTTTCTGCAATTACATCAAATAGTGGAATATTAAAAATTAAGCATGATATAAGCAGATGTTGACTAAATATTAAGAGAACTAATTAAAATTTTAACTTAATGTTCAAATATTAACTATTACAATAGATTCAACCATAACTAATTTATAGTAATTAAAAATTAAGCATAGACATACATAAAAAGGAAAGTAGTTAAACATACAGCAAATAGTATCAAAACCGGAAGAAAAAAAATAGGTGCTACTACATTAAAACCAGTCACTCGCACATTCACACGCAGATTCGAGCAGAAGGGTAGCGACGAAGTGGTCATGCTAAGCAGTTATTACAAAGATGTTTTTTTTCATCCTGTACTTAAAGGAAGCTATATTTTTTGTTTGCTTTGTCGCTTGGTCTAATTAATTCCAGAGCCTTCCTACTCACGGTTGCAAAAGATCCCGACAGACATTTGGATGAGTGCACTGGGTTGATCTTATAAAGTTTCCCTTTGGCTTTGTGAACTTTAGTTCGCGCCATCCGCCACAGATGGCAGCACATCCACAAGATTATGCCGAGTGCCGAGAGCTAAGGCTGGGTTCACAATTGAAAAAATAACAGTAACAGTAACAGTAGGTCGTGTGCATAGGATATGAACGCCATGTTTCCTAACCTAACGATTCACAATAGCAGAAAGTTGGTCGTGTGCATGGGAGCGAGGTCGTGCGCATAGCAGTGAAATGAATATATTTTATTTCGGTCGCATACGCATGGCACAACAGCCAATGGGAGAAGAGCAGGGTTCTTTTTTGGCGGGACTAGAAATATGTTTATATTTATTAACCATATTGTGGTAAGAAAATGTCGAGATAATAAAAGTATTATCGTTATTTCAAAAGTTAATATGTTTATTTACTAATACTGCTAACAGATGTCGCATAGTTCGCGAAATTTCATTGGCTGAAATTTAACAGTAAGAATTCAATTGTGAACCGATTTCGCAGTTCGCACAGGTCGTGTGCACAGGTCGTGTGAATGGCTTGCTGTGCACTCGCTTAATTTTTTTAATTGTGAACCCAGGCTAAGATGTTGCGCGTGGAAAACAGCAGGCTTGTGAAGAGTTGGACAGCGGGCAGAACATAAGAGTCCCCGGGAAACAAGTGTCTCGCCGCGCAAATATGGCGTCGTGGCTGCAGGCGCGGGGTAAACACGGACGGACGCTCACGTACTACGTACTGCGAGGTCCGGGTCTGTGTAAGGACCAAGGACTAAGGACCAAGGACCTTGGTGTGGGAGGGTTCGACGGGGGAAACGGACTTCACTTTGTGTCGCGAGTTCGCATGCGGCGGTCGCGCTTCAGAGGGTAGTGGGGGGGAGGTTTCCGGAAAGTAAGCCGGAAAGGGATAGGCAAGAGGAGAACGGGGAAGGGGGGGGGGATGGTCTTTGTGGGGTGCGCCTGTGTTTGCGAAGCTGTACACGTCACGAACTGACCGCCTGGGATGTGGCCCCTACGTGTGTGTGGGGGGGGGGGGGGGGGTTCCCTCTCGATCGCTTTGTGCCTGCGGAGAAGTCGACAGTCCGACATGCGCCCAGAAGCCTTGCCTGCCACCGCCACCCCCACCCTCCACCCTCTTATTTTCGCACAACAACGTGATCCCGTCTATACTTGCGCCTCATTGCGTCTCATCAAACCCCCTCCACCCTCCTGTCTATCTATCACCGAGTCCTTTTTCACACAGACCCGCTTACTGCCTGCAAGTGACCGATACAGCGAAAAAAAAAAAAGAAGTCAAACGGGGCCACATACTTTACGAACATCAATATAGCTATATATATATAATGTGATACTGACACTTTTCGGAGTGTTACCGAAAAGGCGCAGACCACTATTCAGCGTGCCAGAAACACTTGATACGACAGTGTTTGTACTTTCTGACGTTTTTAGGCTTAGGCTATTCTGAAAAAAAAAAAGAAAGGGGTGGGGGAATGGTGACCTCCTTTATGTTTGCGCGCACGAGTTTGTTGCGTCTCTTGTCGAATCGGTTTCGTATGGACAGAGCCTCTTTGATGTATTCAAATATAATGTAAAATGAACCACAATTTAGTATTTTTGACAAAACTCATTGAGTTTAGTTTATCCACATAAACCGCATGAGAAACCTTTACGTTTTTAAATCTACAATAATATGTATATATTTTTAATTGTTTTGCACCATTATATTTTTTGAACAGTATTTCAAACGTAAGTTTAGTTTTACTGTATTTTATTAAAATAATTCTATATAACATTTTTCTTTGATGTTAAGATGTTGGTGAGTCAAGTATTCTTTTTAAGTTTTACCTCTGTTCGTTTAAAACCTTAGGCACCGGAGGGTGATTTTAATTTCGTAATAAATCGTGCTTTATTTCAATGAAATCTAACTATGGTATCTGTGACAACAAGAATATTTTAGTTGAAAGTGTAAATTGTCAACTTAATAGTATTTCTTACATAATCACTGTGAGTCACTTGGTATGTTAGAACTCATATTAACTTGCGTAATCATTTTCTAATTATAATTATTGATTGCTTATTAATTCAAAATGTGCTCTCGTAAATAAAAGTAAAAGGTTAAATTCTCAACCCATATTTTAAGATATTTGGAGGATAAGATTTTTTAAATGTTGATTACGCAATTGTGAAGATTATGAATCCATCTCAAATGTATTGTTGTATAATGTTTTTTTGTATAGAAATGTGTTCATATCATATTTTCTTTGAGGGCAACCCATGCGAGTCCATGTATGATATTGTAAGGTTTAAACACAACGCATTGTGCACTTAAATACACAGTAAAAAGTCGTGTTCTTTTTACGAAAGATTCCCTTGGAAACAGTTCTCAAGGAATAGATTGTAAAGCCACAAGAAAGATATTGTAACTTTGTACAAAACGTGAAATATATGAAATACGTTACTCGAGTTAATATTGAGTATTTCTTACGTAAATTGGCGTCATATTTCATAATTTAATTTATCTTTCAAACCAATTTCAATAAGCCCTAAAAAAAACCAAAATTCAACAATTAGACTTCATTTTGTTGTATCATGCTTATTATGTGCACAGTAAATACTGTAAAGGTATTCAGGTAACGGTTTGAAAAAAACAATTTTAGCTATTGGAGGTACTGGGACAACACAAAGCAAAAATGCTCGGGTAAGAATCCGCACCCACCATTATTGCGAACACCATTTTGTAGTGATACAGTTGTTAACATATAAATATACAAATTAACAAATATCTGTAAATTTACATTAATATTTATGTATTTGTACTTCGACATACCAGTAGTTAATTTGCTCAACTTAACTAAATAAATTTACGATCTTGGATACATTTTCTTGGTTTATGTATGTTGTGATTCGGAACTGAGGTATAAAGTTTCTAATTATTTCTCCGTTTTAATATTATGCTATGATTTTTTGCCGGGTCTTAAACTAAACAAATTCTAACTTTTGACCACACAGTTAGATGTTTTACCAAAATAGGCCCATTACTTATTCGTTCACCTCAAACAATATTTACACAGCTCAAGAAAACTAAGTCTACAGGCAGAACCATCTCGTACTGCTCTTTATGTAAATAATTAATATTAATAAAATTTTTAAAAAACCTGAACCACAACCATGTACTTTCTTGGGAGTTTATTTCTGTAAAACTAATTTTTGGGTTCTCAAGTGGCATTAGGAGTATACATGCTGAGTTTCAACTTCGTAGGTCTTATCGTTCCAGACAACTTTTGATGAGCCAATGAGTGGTATTTCAAATGTATATGTAAATATAAATAATATATGTAGCTTATTGTGAAAATATTTACAGCCATTTAAAACTGCCACATTTAAAGTATGGGGCAGTCTTGGATTGATGGGCAACCGTACGACAGACACTGCTGCGCGTAAAAGCACAATAATTCAAAATGTAACTTTTGTTTGCTCTGCAGCACATTTAAAAAAATGCTGAATTAACTTATGTTGAATAACAATGGATTTTATGTGAACTCATTGGAAGTTTTTAACAGGTAACAGGTCTCTTTATGACGTTAAATTTGGCGTAACTTGTGACGGTATTCATCTAGTGTGCCCCTGACAATAAATTCTGCACGAATCACAAGCATCCTGTGTCCAAGCATGTTCCTTTGTTGGCTGATTCAAGTGAGGATCCATCTCGTTTCACCAATCGAAGCCAATCGAGAAGATAAATGCAGCAGATGATGTCAATTTTTTTTTCCCCTGCGTTAAGGGGCCCGCCCAGTCCGGGGTGTATTAGTGTCGGCGAGGCGGGATGATAAGGTCGACGCTCACTGGTGCTACTAGGGCGGTGTCGCCTCTAAGCGCAAAGCTGTGGACTGGCGCGCAGTCTCCGAGTGGTAACCATAGCATTACATGGCGGAGAAATGTAGATAAAGGTGTAATGAAAGTCATTAGAGTGCTTTCAAGGATATTTACCGGGTGTTTCATGTATATAAAAAAAATTTATCCTTAAAATAACGTGTTTTAGCCATTTTCACCATCTAAATATACAGTAAAGAAACTAAAACCGAAAACAGGTCTACTTAACTTGCCTCTGCGCATCCTTAAATTTTTTCGAGCAATTTTTAAACCACGTGGTTTTTTTTTTTCTGAAGGTCTGCACACCGTATGTGTCCGGCTCGGCTGGGTCGTTAACGGGGATTAGGCCTCGCCATCTTGCAAATTATAATATTTTTATACCGCTTGCAAATAAAGCTTCCGTGCTAATATTTTTTTGGCATGATGCGGTTCAGAACTTAGCTGTGCCTACTTGTTAAAGACAACACTTGTGAACTGGTGTGATTATCATGTGTAGTCACCAGCTTGAAATAATATGTAAGTTATTTCCTCGCGGCGCTTACAGACTACAGCACGTGTTTTGAACAAGACATAGAAGATCCGGGAGATATGATTTTATGCCTTGACATGCCAAAACATTCGGCTTAGTAGTTCAAAAACATAGTCATAGCCAGAATATATGGCAGGTCCTGGTACGTCTTAAATCACAGAATATAACAATAAAGTTTTGCCTGTCTCGAGAAAAAAAAAATCACCTAAATAACGTACCCAGAGAACATTCGAGAAACACAACAAAAAATAAAACTTATTTTAAAATCTTCTGCGCAGCTACCGGTGTTTCGCGGTGTTGTTAAAATTCTCAAAAAAAGACATTTAACGTATCCAGCGTTTGGCATTTAGCTACCCCCATCAACCCTCCCCCCTTTTCTGGTGCGTGTTTCGTTCGCTCAACCTTTGACGACCCGAAATGTTAAATCACAGGGCGCGCGGAACACGACCTTCAAACAACGAGCTCCCTGCAAGACCTAACAAGAGCAGAAAGGATTTTTTCGAAAAAAATGTTCTACAAAGTGACATTTTAGTTCCTCCTCGGCACAGACAGCTCTTTGTGCAAGAGTCGTGGGGAACATTCATGTATTGACAAGCCTTTTCCCTCTCATTCCTCTCAAATCTGTTTCGTAATTTTTATTTTATTTTCAAACTTGAATAATAATTTTTTCAGTCTGTTCGTCCGCTGAAGTGGACAACTCATACCGCAATGATACAAGGAGTTTATCAAACCTTGAATGCGTAGGTTAAGGTGTATTTACATTCTAGTAGACATTATAATTTTACTTTTATTAATTATTACGAAAATAACTAAACATCAATATTTTAGTAATAGCGTGGGATTACTACAATAAAGAAACAGTTTAGTTACAATAAAAAAATATATAACTTAAGAATTAACAGCGAGTTATTGAAAGGTTTAAAATAGTCCAATATTTCTATACCACTTGAAAGCCGTAAATTCATAAAATATTATCGTATAAATATTTCAAATATGAGATAAAACTCTCCATATTTTTCAATTTTTCGTTTTACTTTTGTTGTATTGAGAAAATTTTCTCCTATCTAGGGCCCACTAAAAACATAAAATAAAAATACAAAAAATATTTTCCGGAAAATACAAAGATTTAAAAAAAAAAAAAGATACTAGCCATTTGTACGGCTTAGAAGCGACTTTTAGTACGCACTAAATTTTTATAATTTTGAAAATGTAAATTTTTAATCATATAGTTATTGGCACTTGAAAAATAATCTGAAACTTCACCCGTCATTTTATAAACAATGTTTATAGTACTTAAATGGTTCGTTAAACACTTTTACCTTGTACACGTGCAGGGATTAAAACACAAACAAAATGGCTTCTCTAAGAGATTTTGAAATCATCTGGTATCAAAACTGACTCTAATGTGTATATTTATACTCTTCTCAAGTTGTGTTTTGTATTAATTACAATACCTAGTTGAGTTAAGCCTCTGTAATATTATAATTGTAAGGGCACCTATCAGTATTTTAACACCTCTGAGTTTATTATCAGAGATTATCAGATATTGCTGAGGATAAATTACATTGTCTCCGTATATATATATATATATAAACGCAAAAAATTATAAACTTTAGTAAGTTAGTAATGAATAAGATGAACGTTTACCTGATTTTTATACATCCATGAAAAGAAAATCTAACTTTTTTTCAGCGTCAGTATCTATGTATAAAAATATGATATAATTATTTATTAAAGTTTTTTTGACATGTGTAAAATTGATGTGGAACGTATGTAACGCCAAGTTGGCAGGACTAATTAAGCACGCGACAGCGTGATGGACGGAAGCGAAGTTTATATCGAGCCAGCGACGCATGTCTGCCAGATGCGACCCGAAACTGCACTTCTCTAATGCCAGTTAATTTCGCTGTCCCGGCGCGCTCTAATTAAAGGACTTTAGAGGGTTGGTTGGGGAGGGGGTGGGGGGAAGACTAGCTAGGTGTCACAGTGTTCTCGATTTACCAGACAGACCATCGAAGGGCAACTCTACATCCACGTCGATGGTGCGCTCAAGTTAGCTTTCATTATTTTTTTATTTTTATTTATTTTTAATTTTGTGGAAATTACGGAAATTACTCTTAAAGCACACACTTTTTGAAGTTCTTTTCTTTAGGTGCTTTGTGAAAAAAAAAAACACGGAAATGAATTTTTACATGCAACAAAAATTGACAGGTTGAAAAAATGCTACCTAAAAATTAAAATTCTATATGTATATTTAAATCATATACTTTGGTGAATTGAAATCGAATACTAATCCATACATTAATGAAAAATTGTATTTAATGTGAATATTGGTAGAAATTTTGTTTATAAATTTTTCATGTTTATTATTAATTGAGGTATGATTTTTTTTATAATAAATTATAAATTATTATTTTATTACTTAATAAATAATATAATTTAAAATGAATACTTTTTTTGCATATTTATGGATTTACATTAATAATTAAATTTTATCTCGATTATTTTACTGAATTAAAGAATTAATGTTATAAACTTTCTGAGTATTTATTAAATATCTTATTTTATTTTATCTATAATTTACTAACCGCATTTATAAATTCACTACAATCTTTTAATTATTATATTTATATAAATTATTTACATCCAAATTAAAGTAAGTTTTTTATTACGCCAAGTAAGCTTCTTAGGCACGTAAGTACATGCACCCATTTTTTTTGTAATTTTTTGATGAAATGTTATCTATTTTGCGTTTAAACTTAGGAAAAGTTACAGTCTTCAACTGATTTAAAAAAAAATAGGATTGTCAATGTCTATTTGAAATTTATAAAAACCACCCCAATCCTTCTTTCCCACCCTTAAGATAAAACCTTGGTACTTCTTGATGAAAAATTAGCACACATACCATTCAAAATAAGAGCAAAATTACTGTTCAAATATAATTAAGAAAAATGAGAAATATCACTGCATACGTGAGATTTTTAAATTCCACCCCATCCCTTTATAATCCGTAACACAGCTTATTGGTATTTCTTTATGACATTTTGCTCACTTCTAGTAAAAATTAAGAGAAAAATAACTGCCTATGTCCGATTTTTTAAAAATCTTCCATCCCTCTGTCTACATCAGATTTTAAAAAATCCCCTAATTATCTTTTGCTATCCCTTCAGCAGTATTTCAGTACCTTTTTAATGAAATCTGTCAAACTCGACTGTTAAGTTAAGAGAAAATTAACTGTTTACATTTGTTTTAAAAAATTTATCCCCTTCTAATTATCTAAATGAGATTTCGATAAACCACCCCCGTCTACATTTTCCACCACCTAAAGTATAGTATTCGTACATCTTAATAAAATCGTGCACATTTGACGTTCAGAAGAGGAGGAAAATTACTGACTACTGTTAAAGGGGAATTTTTCACTCTTTGATGAAATTTTTCCCACTTCATTTAAAAAATACAAATAAATGTACTATTAAGATCTAAATTTCAAAGAACCTACCCATTTTTTCCTGGTTACATGAATTTAAGAAATAACTACGCCCCTTCAACTTTATTACCCCTTAAAACAAATTTTTAGCTCTCTTGGTGAAAATTTTGAACAATTGAAACACAAAAAAGAGGAAATTATAGTCAACATCTGATTTTATAAACGTTCACTGAAAATATGATGTTACGACAAAAACTCAAATTCTCTTTCGCATCCCTTAAAGCAGAATAATGGCCCTCTTTGATAAGATATTTTCAAAATTAATCTAAAAAAAAAGGTAAAACTACTATGTTCATCTGATTCTTTAAAAGATAACTTACATCATTGAATAAATGAAATTTCGAAGAAATACTTTCTTTCTCCTTCCCCCAACAACACCCTTTCGTTCCCCCTTGAATCAGGCCAATTTTGAAATAAAAAAAAATCCCCTTCACCCTGTGTTCAGAACGGGCAACGCCGATTAAATAAACTGGTAATAATTATCAGCACACGTTAACAGGTATTTAATTTCACAAGCACACAAAACGTTTTTACCTTGAAAGTTTTCGTTAGTTTCTAAGAAATGAGTTATTTTTCGGTTGACTAATTAGCCGCCTACCTGGAAACTTCTTTGGAACACTGAAGACTCTTTGCAGCCAACATGGCCGCTCACATTCGGGGACGGTTCGATCAAACACAAGAAAAACCCGCTGAAATTTTCGCTAAGCTTGAAGTACTTGATAATTAAGTACCCGATCCCATGTAACACAGGCGTCTGAAGTTTCCTCGCTGAAGTTTCGTGAGCACAGAGCTCGCTCTGGAGCGGGAAGTTATTAACATTAACACAATCTACGTGCTCGTTTAGACGTTTTTTTACCTCCCTGTTGTACGTCATCCGCGGTGGAACATTATACGGGTGGTACTCGCTGAAAATTTCATGGTTTGTGTAAGAAGTAAAAAAAAAAAGGGAAAAAAAAAACTTTATGAGAGCTGTATCTAGTTAAATTTCAAAACACCACAAGAGCAAAGTAGCGAGGTGGCATAGTGGAAATACACTGGACTTTGCACTCCATTTTGAAGTACTCGGGTTAAAAATCACTGAAATCACTGCAAATGCACTGTTAAAAAAAAGCTGATTACAAATTATACAGGCAACTTCGTAAATTTGCGGTTATCTTCGTTTAGTTTTCAGGTGTGGAGGCCACTTACTTTCAGTATGAATAAACAATAGTAATCCAATCATATTAGCAAAATATCCATCTTCATCATTCCGCTGCGTGTGTGACAAATAATACCTATACAAGTGTGAGCTAGATGTTATGTACGAAACGTGTAATGTGGTGTTGGCATATGAAGAATATCCACCATGTCTTTTACCTCTATGGCTGTTACAAGCTCTTTTGCAGTGCATAGTTAAAAGGATAGTGGCCAATAATCTGATCGTGTTTAGTTACGCAATTGAAATTCCCACCCAGAATGAGAATTATCTCATCATTTCGTACGAAAGGAAAAATTTCTTTAATAAAAAATTCTTCTCTCTACGAGCTGTGTTGGGTAGGTACCTGATGGAGTAGATCATGTACATGTATGCACTGTCCGATTACTCTTCGTCCGGTCGCACTGAAGTATTCAGTGCTATGAGCGTGCCAGCGATCATTCTTCCAGAAGCGTGTTCCCTGATGTGTGTGAGATCGAATTGTTTATTTCTGACAATAATAGTTCCTCTACCATGGGTGCCGATGTTGGTGTAGACATTGTGTTGGTCAAAATATGGTAACTGAGTTATGGCACACTCTTGTAGAAATAGTACGTCCGAGGCATGGGCACGTACAATGCCATATAGTGCATGGAATTTATATGGAGCTTCAATTGCGCAGATGTTAACACTCGAAATCGTTAGAGCTTTGGTCTTCCACAATGGCCTCGCTACGATCTGCTATTCCACCACTCCCACACTGACTCCTTGCGCTGTTATTGGCTTCTTTGTACTGCTCTATCACTAGTTTAGTCCGGTATGTTGTTTTCACATCCTTTTGGGCTGCGACCCGCTTGGCGGGTCTTTTTGTCCTAGTGCTCGCTCGGGGGGCCTTTCTATACCACCTGTTTTTTTTTCTGAGTGTTTGGCTTGTTTGTGTGCGTCTGTCGGGAGCATTCGGACATTTCTTCATCCTCTATGTCAATGTGTTTGTCTGGTTGTGGTTCAGGGGCAGCTATTTCCTGTTGTGTTTGTCCGGGAGGTGGTATGGCGTTTGCGGAAAAAACAAATTTTTTCAGTGTGATTGTATCATGTGTCCTTTCCATCGTGTCGTCTGAAGTCAGTGTTTGCACCGGCGGCGTCTTTAGTGATGCTTAGAGACCGGAAAAATTCGCAGATTCAATCGGTGATAGACTAAAGTTCAAATACACATACCTCTTAGATGAATTTGTTATGGGATTACTGTTCATCTGGACGAATCTCAACCAATTATAAAACCCTCAACCAAAGAAGGTTTCGAATCACAGACAAACCAGCCGAGACGACTTACAATTCAGCAGCCAATGAACTTGGCGTTATCTGCCCGAGTGTACAAGGGAATGTGTAGTCCATCCTGAAGGCCATCGAAACCGCGAATTTTTCCGGTCGCTAGTGACGCGTCAGACGTGGTCCTGCAGCGCGACTGCTCTGTGCGCCGCCCACTTGCGCGGCGCCACCCGGTAGCGCGGCGCCACCCGGTAGCGCGGTAGAGTGGCGCAGGCCACGTGGTGGTGCCCCGTCTGCGAGCAGTTGCTCCACGTCTGTGTCTGGCCGTCGCAGACCGCGAAGCCTTGCTGCCCGTCGTCTGTCAGCCGAGAAGGGATATGTTTGTCCGAGTTCCATTTTCGCAATCTGAACCCCTGTCTTTGGCTTCCTAACTTACCGTAGATCACCTCACATCTCGTCCGTTATCGAGTGAAAATTTTCCCGTGTGGCGTTAAGGGAGCATGCAATCTGTTCATCAGCTGCTTCAACCCGGAAAATGCTGACAGAAGTTGTCCAGAATTAGTTCTACGTCTACGCTCGTAGAGTCACCGTTAGCCGTGTGGATCTGGGACGTCCCGCCGGTAGCTCTGGCGGTTCTTTCACAGTGTAACATTGACATAAACTTCACATGAAAAAAAATTGGTTGTCTGTAAAGTCGGTTTACGGACGATAGTTTAACGTCACAACGTCATAACAAAACATTGATGAAATGATTGCATACTTTTATGAATAAAAATGAATAATTTTTATTGAATTATCACTTTTTTGTACGGCTACAAAGAATGAGTGAAATGAAATCTACAATTTAATTGATAAATTTTTATTTTATTTGCACTCATTAATTCAAATATGTTTATTACTTTAACGAACAGATTATTTTAACCATAACTTTTATACATGATTGGGATCTAACTTCTTCCAATCTGTGTTATTCTGTTTAAAGATAGGACGATGATAGGAAAAGTAGGAAACGAATGGGAGTGTTTCAAGTTTAATGTGCCTCGAAAAAGTCAAATCAATGGTTGTTCCAATCGAGTGGAAGAGAGATAGATGCGACGCAAGCGTACAATGAGCGTAACGGGACACAGCGTAACGGGACAATGAGCGTAACGGGACAGTGAGTCATCCTTTTTCGTGCGTGCAGCCGGCGTTCATCGATTTATTAGACGTTGTCACGTCAAAAGGATACTTGACGCCCGTCCACTCGGACAGCAATCAGCCCGACGCGACGTCTTGAAGGCCGAGTGTCTCGTCCAGCCGGAGGAGCAGATCCACAGCGAGTGGCTCGGTGCGACACTTCACTCGGAGTGCGTTAATACGCGGCGTTTGTCTGCGCGTTTCCATGCCAAGTTTTTGATAAACTGTGACATTTCTTAAGCGGACGCTACATGTAAGGCCGCACGACACTAATAAAATGTAACATTAATCCATTTCTTTTAGACTCAACATTAAACCCAGAAACTAACTCAGATTCACCTTCAGAAAAATCAAATGGAGTAAGATTGGTGTCAGCTAACAAAGAAGAAAATAAACATAAAGGAAAAAAAAATATATCAACAAAAAATGGAACTTAGTAAAAATAATATAAAAATAATTTTCACTCAAAATAACCAAAGACAATAACATCGAAAACAAACTAACATTACATGAAATAGTCTGAGCAACAGAAAGAAACCCCCTTAATATCGAATAATTATAATTACGTTCGAGCAGTACGAGCAGCAAAGCACTCGAACCGTCACGTAGCACTCTTCGGCTCACGGACTACCACTGAGCCACACAGAGGACTTTGAATTTCATGGAAAATATCCTAAACTGTTCCTTTAAATCTTTTAAAGAGCTTTTTCTCACTTCCTAGTGCCCACTCTGGCGAGATGTTCCCCTTGTAAGTGAAAATGTGTTGAAAACATTTGGGGCTTAATTGTACGGAAAAAAAACTTTAAAAATGAATTGACAAAAAAAAAAAGACAAAAATCAAAATGGCGTGTGAGACAGAGAAAATTATGAGCATTCAGTCTGTTATCGGAGGTCCTGCTGCGCGTAACCACGTAACGTAAAACAGGTTGTTTGAAAATACCCGGTAAACTCATTTCAGAATTATTTCAGGACAATTTAATAAAAATGTTTGAACAATATGTATTGCATAACAGGGTATTTATGTAAAATAAGCATAATTAAACACACGACGAGATAAACTACTATTTGCAGGAATGTGCCGTTTTTTGTTTTAGAAGATAAATACCAATTTAAAAAAAAATTACATGATTTAATTGGATAATATACATCTTATAACATTTTATGTGCGACCATAAATAAAATGAGGTGCCAATAACTATATGCACATTTAAAAAAATTAATATTCGTGAATTCCAGCATATTTGTGAGATTCTGACACTGTAAAACATATTTATTATAATTTTATTATTTTGAATATTTTTAGTTGAAAATAAAACGATGAATATTTATTTGACTTCTCCTTCGTTAAAAATTAGAATACTTTTTGCGAAAGATCTATTTCTGGCACACCCAGCTAAGATATACTTCACGACACAGTGAACGCCCAAAAAAAAAAAAATTAATGTTTGACGTCACACAGGGAGAATTAATTAAAGCGCATTCCTCGGGGGATGCTTCATGTCATCAGGAAGCGTTCGTCGTGGTAGGGAAAAATGTTTTTCGCCAGGGAAGTCTCCCCTTTTCATTCGCGCCGTTTAATTATTGAGTTGGTTTTGCTCCAACATTCTTCCCCCCTGCGTTGATTCTTTGCCCCTTGCCCGCAAATTAAACCTGGTTCTTTTTTGTCCCCGCCAAGCGCGGTCTCCTCGCCAGGAGGACAGTGACGCAGGCGTGACGTCACGAAGTGGGGCTTCGAGCACGCCGCGGCCACGTTGGTTGTTTCGTGCTCTCGTCGCTGCCGTCGACCGAGGGATTTTTACCTGTGAATTCATTCCTATAGCTCTCTTTGCATTCGCCTTCGGGTCAATAACTTTCTCACACTATACAGCGTGTCCATAAAGGAATGTCCCAGTTTAAACGGCATATTGTAACGCCGCCGATTCATCGTATTGCCATCCGGGGCAGTAAGTGCGGACGAGGCCAGAAACCGAAGTTTCTACAACTCGCTAAGTGCGTTGTAATACAGGTGCACCCAACACTGGTGAAGAATCATTTGAATCGACGGCGGGGGCGCGTGTCTTGTGGGATAGGTTTGGCACACGGGCCTGTGTGTGCGCTGGTAGGTTGTGTAATGCTAGAAAAGGTACGTGTACCTAATTCGATTATAACATACTATTAAAAACGAATAATAAATCAAAATTGAAGGGTAAACTAACCTAGGTTTTTTTTTTACAAATGTTCAATATTTACACTTTTAGGTATACGACACACACCCAAATTAAAGTCGTTTGTGTCCCAACTCTGGCAAACATTTACGTAGCGGCGGAACGTAGACACGATAGTTTATAAACCCCCAAGATAAATATAAATCGCATTGCGTTATGTCAGGTGAACGTAGAAACAAGCAAAAATAATAATAATAATAAAAGAGAGAGCTCTGTCGTCTCGACCATTACGACCAATCCAATGGTCAGGAACTTCTCGTACAAAGAGACTACGATGGGGAGGGACTCCATCCTGCTGCCAAATAAAGTTTACAGGTTCACTCCTATACTAATTGGGGAAAGAGACATTCTTTAGCGCTGCAAGCGAGAAAACATAACAGCATGCGCTTATCTAAAACTGTTGCAGTTGCTCTTTAATTATGAGCTCGACGCTTGCAGATGATACTATTAAATATTATAATTGGGACACTACTTTATGGACATTATGTATATAAACCTATAAAACGGTACTAGGACTTTCTGACAGACAACGCACTGCCTAAACCGGTCAACCTATAGATTTAAATTTGGGGGCAATATTCTTTTCGTACCTTAGGGGTGCAATAAGGAGGGATTTTTTTTTGTAATTCCATCCAAATAGAGGTGAAAAGGGGTGGTAAAGTCTGTATGAAGAAATGAGAAATGCCACTCACTGACAGACTCTCATCACGAATTCTCCGTAACTGTAATACGTATAAATTTGAAATTTTACACATATATTACTTTTCCTACGTAGATATCCGCTTACAAAGGATTTTACGAAATTCAGCTCCCAAGAGGGGTTGCGGGAGATTTAAAGATCAAAATTTCCCGTTCCCCTGACGGGGTTACACAAAAATAGTGGTGGATTTTGCCGTAACCTGTTTAAGGTTTTTTCGGGATCCAATAACTGAGAACGAGGTTTACCGAAAATCAGCTCCAAGGGTGGTTTATCCCGGGCAACGTGGGTAATTCAGCTAGTATTAAGTAACCGTTATTTTTTCCAGCTGTAAAAGTTTCTTGCAAGTTATTATAAATGCGTGACCTTTTTTACCACTATTAGTACCAACATAAAATAACTACATTTGAGACGAAACATAACATGCAAAAGAGCTATAGCAATAAATTCACAGGAAAAGCTTTTATATACTACTGCATAATGGAAAAAATCCTAATTATCTAACATGGTGTGCAGTATGTTAATGCACGTACTTTCGATCAATGATGAATTGAGAATACAGTATGGTTTTTGGAACTAAAATGCAGTATCAACAACCCTAAAAGAATAAATATTTATTTTTTATTTATTTTCGTGTATTTTATAATGAGATAAAATTAATTTATAACAAAAGTAGTTTTATGAGTTAATTAATTTTCTTAAAGTTTTAAATTCCAAAGACCATTATATAATTTAACCATAGCATGAAATATAAACATAAATCGGGTAGCTTATAGTTGAAAATAAACCTGTTTCAATGTAACCTTTGTCGTAGATATCTTTTCTCTAAGACGTCATGCTATATATCAATAGAACTGAGGTTTTTTTTCCAAAATCTTACTAACACGCGTTTTTTTAGGATTTTGTTGAAATAAATTTGCTTAATTTATTTATGAATGAGAGCTTAAAAATAAATTATTTAACGACAAAGCTACAGACTTTTAATTTAAAACTAAATGCCACAGATTTTCATTCTCTAAGTACATGCAAATAATGAAAAATGCATCGATATTTTTAGTTTTTTCAAAACCATTAATAATTTTACATATTAAAATTATAAAATTCATAAAAAATTATTTAAACTTATATTATGAGTTACCTTAATATCGGAAGTCATATCATTTAATAAACCATACCCTTAACATACGGATAAAAATATGCTTATTCTTACAACACAAGAATCTGATGAAAATATGGATGGTAATGTAGAGCAGAATTTTTTATTTTATTTTTTATTTTACTGTTTGCTAGGCTTCAGTAAGCTTTGCTAGCGTCTGCAAAATGTATGACTAAGGCAGGCATTTTTCAGGTAAAAAAAAAACCTGAACACTCATTATAGACTGCAACAAGGTATGCCCGTGCCAGCTGTTTCTTTCTTGTGATTGGCGACCGTCTGCAAGACAAGCCAATGCTTTATTTGGCTGGGCCAAGGAGACGCGTTTGCTTTTGTAAGGAATTTAGTGATTGGGATTCCAAATGTGGGCACGAACCTAGGTGAAATTCAACCTATCACGAAACACAAACGACGCTTTACAGTGTATTAACCACAAGTGGCCACAAAATCATTTTGCGAAAAATACACGCTCTTGTTTTTGACCGCTGGCATTGTCAAGGGGTGTCCATAAAAATGTTCCAGTTTCAAACGTATATTACAACAGTTTAATTTAGATTGTTTACAACAAATCGTACATCAAATTGAAGGTACTCTAACCTAGTTTTTTTTTACAAATGTTCAATATGTGGACCTTTAGGTTTACGACACACATCCAGCATAAAGTCCAATTCTTCCCACACTTTGGTTAACACGTCCGGAGTGAGGGGAAGCAATAGTCACTTCAATTCTGTGTCTCAACTCTGGCAAATCATTAGGTAGCGGTGGAACTTAGACATAATCTTTTATAAAGATACAAAGGAATGGTATGTCAGGTGTATGGTGTATGGTGTTATTTTAGGTGAACGTGGAGGCCAGCGAAAAAGAGCTCCATCGTCTCGACCATTACGACCAATAGAACGGTAAGTAACATCGACTTTCAACCGCTCTTGTACAAATGAAACGCACGCTGAACTGAATTTACATATTCACTCTTAGCAAATTAAAAGTACAAAACGCTTTACGCTCAGGACTAGCCATTTTGCGTAGGTGGCGCTGCAAGCGAGTAAATGACAAAGCAATACTCTCGCATGCGCGTACCTACAACTGTTTGAGTAATACTTTAATTGTGACCAGAACCAAAACTGTACAAAGTTTACATTAATACTATTAAAATATATAACACAGACATTCTTTTATGGACAAACTGTATAAACGAGATCATGCGCCTCTTAAATAGGCCAATGAGATCGCAAATGTTAGTTTCAAAACGTGCATGAATCTTATAAAAAAAATTCATTACACCATTTACGACGAAGTTAGTGATTTTTTTAAACACAGATCATTTTCTTGATAAAGCATCATCTCAAAATCATAGGTTAACTAATAATTTGCTTTCCGGTTTGAAATTTTGTCCCTGTAAATGATTTTGCGTAAGACGTTTCAGCACGCCTTGTTTAGTCATCTACATTCTGGCGATACTAGTCCCTGAAGATGGCACAGACGCTGCATCAAAACAGAAGCCAAGAATGAATCATGGTTTGGAATGTTCGGTTTTAGTATCGTGTTGTTGCCGATAATGAGATTAAGTAATTGCTACCCGATAATCCAGTTTCATTTATGTTCTGCACTGAAAAAAAAAAATTATTTGTACTTTTACAAAAGATTCTTTTGGAATCCAGTTGCCAAGAAATAGTTTGTAATACTACAATAAAAATATTGTTAACTTTTACAACAAATTTCTTTGGTTTTATTTTTGCATATATAAAATACATTTTTGGAATCAATAATAAATATTTCTTGACGCGAATTAATTTTTTATTGGTGGTTTATACAAGAACCATGCGACGGTCCCGCTGTATATCGCGTGCAGGGCAGTATTACAAGGTATACTACGCTTGATATGCCATAGAAGAAATACATCACAACTAAGCAAATGCCACAATTCATTTCGGCTGCAAAAATTATTCTACGTTCAATTTTTGGCTTTGGGGGGTCGCACCTCTCCGCTAATTGTAGGGGAGCTTCATTCCACAGAGCTCTAATACAATCAAGCTCATGGACACTTTCGAATATGGGGACTACCAACCCCCCCCCCCCCCCCTCAATACCCCTTGGTATGAGTTCGAATTACTAGCGAAACTTTCGTTCTTGAAAAATGAGTACGATACATTTTTTTTTAAACCGTGGAAATATGTTGGAATATAAAACAATTTGACTTTATTTAATTTTATTATGCTTACTAATGTGCGCAGTTGATACTGGATGGCTATTCAGAGAACAGTTTACAAATAATTTTAAATAATGTAGGTACTGGGACCACACAAAGCATAAATGCACGGGCAAGAATCTGAATCCAGTATTACTGTGAACATTGTTTTGCACGCGATACAGTTACTACGTACTAATTCACCAATATATTTAATTTGACGTGTTTCAGTTCCATTTTAAAAAAATTGTCTACAGTTTGACGTTCTTCCTCTGCTCATTTTATCACTGTCGGCTGGTGAGCTCGTGTGTGAAGCGAGGTGCTGTTCACCCCGGATAGTACCAGCCTTATTAGTTGGCTGACGCGACAGCTAATGATGGGACGTGCTACTCTGCACGACCGCACGCCACGTGTGAAGCTGTTTCCCCGACGCTCGCTCGTGATTGGTAGTTATAAGTTTAGGCCCTCGCCAACCCCTCCTCACACCCTTCCTTCTATGCAACTTACAGTTTCTTGACAGTTCCATCGGTCAATAAGCCGCGTTGCTGGCACAAACAAAATTTTTTTTTTCAATGCCTATCTTCTACGCTTGGCCACTCTCGTAATAAGTTTAATGTGTAAATAATTGTCCATTAAATTATTTTAAACTTAGTAAATCTCGTGGAATTAAATGCGGTTTACTCTCGGTGGTTAAAAGCAAGTTCTTGTTAATACTTATAATGTTGTAAGATTTATGTTAAGGTATAAACTGACATTATTAAGATAACTAGTAATGATCTTACTTTGATTATAACTTCCTACTGTGATAGCAAACTTAGAAAACCAGTTAATTTTAAACTACTTGGCAAAATATAAAGCACCATTGAAAGGTAGACAGAAATGTTAAATAAATTTTTTGTCTATTTTTCGAATCACATAAAAAATCAAGAAAATGAACAAAGCTCGTGAATTAAAGATGTTTTGAATTTAGCTCCATCAATATTTCAAGTCAAAATATACTCGCAACCATTCCACTCTAATACCTAAATGCAGCTTTATATTTATTTTTGGGTACTTCATTATGAATAAGGGCAATATTAACTTGATAAATATTTTCATTCAAGCACTTGCAAGTATATTTCTTGAACATGCCATCAAACAAGAAACAAAGTAAATATTTCACCCCCTATTTAATATGTAACTATTCCATACTCCACTAAGGTAGTCCGTAATCTGCACAGTAAAAAATCTTTCTGTACTTTTACAAAAGCCTCCTTTGGAAACTAGTTCCCAATAAATAGTTTGTAATACTACAAGAAATATATTGTAACTATGTGAAACACATGGCTATGTTTTTTTGTATACTTACATGAAATATCTTTCTCAAGATAATACTGAGTATTTCTTACGAAAATTGGCAAATGATTTGATATTTTAATACATGTTTCATTCAAACACAACTTTATAACCATGTAAAAGATAATCATTTGACCTTATATGATTTCATTATGCTTATTAATATGCGCAGTTAATACTGGAAAGCAGTTCAGGGAACGGTTTACATATTAACTATTGGAGGTACTGGGAAGACACGAATCATAAATTTCCTGGGTAAGAATCTGAACCCAGCATTACTACGAACACTATTTTGTAGCGATAGAGTTGTTTTCACGTAAATCTACAAATTTAAAAATATCTGTAATTCAACATGAATATTTATGTTCCATTTACAAAAAAGAAAATTACAGTGCGAAGAGAAAAACCTGGCACCAGGAACCCCACTCTGTATGTATGTATTGTTATCAGCCTACTGTATGTATGTATTGTTATCAGCCTAAAGGCTCGTTTGGTCCTACCAATCGTTGGTATCAATCCGTAGAGACCTGTAACATTCGCGGATTCATTTCGGGATAGGATAGAGTCCAAATACCTTTGACATTATTTTGCTTCAGTGATTGGGCCACAGTTTATCTGAAGGACTCTGGGCCAATGAAAAATATTTAACAGAAGAATTACCGAATCACGATCATTCCAGTCAACAGGTGTTAGGAGTCGGTAACCAATCAGCAAATGTAATTTGCACGAGTGCATAAAGGACCATGGAGTCTATCCTTTAGGGATTTGAAATCGCGAATTTTTCCGGTCTCTATCAATCCGTGTTGATGCAAGCCCGAGAGACTCCGTGACAGGACAATGACTCCTGATAGATTCGGAAACAGGTTCGTCACGAATTAAAAAATTATTTGAAAACATATACAAGTTGTCTCAGAACCAACCCCAAGGTATAACAGTTGACAGGCTAAATAATTTCAGTTCCTAACCCCCCCCCCCCCCCCACCTTCCCAAAAAAATTAATTTAATTAAAAAAAGTGTCATAATTTTAAGTTATAGTAATTTTTTTTAAGTTTTCAAAACTTCACTCTGCGCCAAATCATTGGGTACTGTGACTACCAATTTTCATAACGTAATCATGAACATTTAAAAAATAAAATCAAACATACTATACTTTTGGGATAAGAAATTCTTTGCATTACTTGAAGCAGCAAAAATCTTTTATCTGGAAACTTTAACCATTCATTAAGAAAAAATAATAATTCTGTTATAGCTTAGCAAGTTATTTGAAAAGACGGCACATTTAAGCTAATTACTTGCTAATTTTTACGGTATTTTTTATAGTATGATTATTCCAAGTTACTTGATTAAAATATTTTGCCGCATAAGTATTGATAATATTTTTTTCCCAAAAGTGCTGCATTTTTTATATTATTTGTAACTGCTATTAATTGTAGGGTTATTAATGATTGCGTAACCAAGGTTTGTAATTACAGTTTATTATAATTTGATGCTGAATTGGTTTATTAAAATCTTTAGAAAAAATTCTTGGAACAAAAAACTAAAATACTTTTCAATTTTTTTTATTCAGAACCATTATTAATTGTCCTATCAACTGTTCTCTAATGTACGTTGAGTCTTGGGACATTCTTTATATTCTTGTAGTATGAGATTTTTTTTTAATGTTGTAGCATACGCCTTGGAAGTTGGATCTGAGCAACGGGTTTATTGCAAAACATGAAGAAGGTGCGTTAAGGTGGGTATATATGTGTTGCAAACGACCGTAACGTAGCCAAAATGCGCGTGTGTGGACGGGACTCGTTCAAGCGTTGCGTGTAAAAACTTGTCACGGAAATACGCAACGGGCTCGCATCGGTCATTCGTCGGTCTTTCGCCGTCGCATCAGAGGAAGTCACGGTTAGATTAAAGAACCAGTGTGGACGAGTGGCGTGTCTTTCTCCTTCGTTTTTCCGCCCAACTGAACACAAAAAAAAAATTCGAATTAAGTCAGATGTATTCTCGTAAAGTTCTTGTACAGTCCACTCATTGCCTTGAAACTGTAAATCAGCCAACAAACTCGAACCACCACACAGCTCCCTACTTGTAAATACTTTAGGCATCCACCAACGAGGTTACTCTATCTTCTTACATCATTTAAGCGAGAGGTGTACAAGAAATGAAGGCGGTCGCTGCAAGTTCACCTGCGCTCATGGCTGCAGATGAACTGGTATTCCGATGTATTTACGGGACGTTACATTTATTATTGATACGGGATGCGCTGTAACGGAATATCGACACGGCGGGAATTCCAACATCCTTGCACCTTGTCGTGCCACAGGGTTAAAGGTAACGATGCCACGCCATGGATAACATGCAACATGTGAATAACCACCTTGACAAGAAACTAAGCCTCAGGATTTTTTTTTCTTTGGAAAAGTTGTACAAACACGGCAATACTTGTCTCCTCAGAAACCCGCCTACCATGAACACCACCCACAGTGCCAGTGCACGTAGAAAAATGAACACCAACCACAGTGCCATCAGTGCTCGAAGTGAATTGTCATGTAATATTGTAAATAGTTCATAGTTGTTACCAAACTAGCCAAATATGGTAAATTATCATGTAATTTTGAAAATAATTATTTTGTGTGATATGGTGTAACTTAAAGTTAAATTCAAATGGTGTAAGTGTAAATAATTAACACTAAAATATAGCGCTGAAAAAAGACATGGGGGCAAACAAGCTCCCAGGATACTGCAAGAAGAATTTTTAAATTTTCCTTCTAATAAATTGTATTTTTTTTCTATCTATGTAATATAAATATAATGTAACCAATGTCAATTCTGGCAAAAGAGCACAGAGTGCTGGCATGTCAACAAATATTGTACAAAACACAGTAAAGGGAACTTTATGCAAATAAAAAGTCTTGAATTTGAATTCGAATTTGTCTCCTCACAAAGTTGTACAACCACAGCAATACTTGTTCCCTGACGAATTTATACAACCACAGAAATAATTGTCTCCTAATAACGTTGTACAACCACAGCAATACTTGTATCCTGACAAAGTTGTACAATCACGGCAATACTTGTCTCTGTCGTAATTTGATTTTATTGAAACAATCGAGTGTAGCTCAGTTGTTTCCCTAAATTGTTGTGACATATTGTTACACCGTATAATTTCTGCGGAAAAAAATATTTATTAGATTTACTTATAACTTAAAAATAATTTTTAATTTTTATTTTCTGGCCAGTTTATTTTTTATATTTATAGCAGGGTAGGTGATGTTACTTAAGTACTGATGTTTAAAACATAAAAATTGAGTGCAATCAGATTTACTGTATTGAAAAAATCAAAACATTAGATTCTGTGGTACATGTTTCACAAATGTAAATGTATATCATAGTTGATAGAATACAGATCACATATCCATGCATGCATGCATACTGAGGCGATACTTTATAACTATGTTCAAATTGTTCGCTGTAAATTTAGGGAGAGCGCTGGTTACAATAATTATCCATGGAGATTCAAAAATTTACGGGTACCTAATGAGTTTACTCGCTTTGAACAAGAATTAGTATTTTGGAGTGTCAAAAAACCTTCAAAAATTTGTTACAACCACTGCAGAAAAAAAAATCCTTGTTCCTTTCTGATTACTGTTCGCCTTTTTTTAGTAACAAACGAATCTCTCGAAAGTTTGAAACCTGCGTAGTATATACGAAGATCCAATTAGCTGGCACAGAGAAAAAACTTCGTTTATTTCAGGTGCATTATTCGTTGAAAAAAAAATTATCGTAATCTTACTGTAATTTCTAACAGTGTATTTGCATCTCGTAAGAGGGTGGCATTCAGTATGTGTGTCTCGTGTTAAGTATATAGTATGTTTATAGAACATTTGAGCAACACTTAACTGTTTTACTTATCAATATTACATAGAATAGGTAAATAAAATTCTGTCAGATCTTTAACTCGTACCAAATTGAATTTCAAAACGCACTTGTTTCATTGTTAAAACATATCAACATAGAAATCTTAGTCTTTCCTGACCTCATATGTTACAAATGGCTTAGAATCACCTCAGAAACCAGCCCATTGCTCAAGAAGATAAACAATTACCGAAAGTAGGATGTAAGCTATCTTTCTTTTTCTTTTACACGCGTATTGAGCTTGAAGTTTTTATTTATGAACTCTATTTAGTTATAAGAATAAAGAGAAAAATATTCAGTGATTTTTTAAAAAAAAACCTGTCCTTCCCTTAACATCAAGCCTTCAGCCTCACATTTTCTCTTAAAGCAAAAATTTAATAAATAAAAATTATATTTTTTTATTTTAGAAAATGAGATACCTTAACTAAATCTAACGTTAAACATTTTTTAGTCTGTCAGCCTGTCTATCTGTACAAAATATTTATTGCCATAAATAGTTGATGATACTTATTTTAAATTCAAACAAGTTTATGATAAAAATTACAATATTTATTAGGTATTTATTTTATTGTGATATGCCAAACGGTTCCGAAATATGATTACATTTATACACCAAAATATAGTTCCGTATATAAACAACGCGGGGTTATAACTTCACTGTATCTTATATACATATTTACAGTGTGTGCTAAATAACTTATTATTTTAAAATATTTACTTTCATATAGAAAGTTGATACAAAAAATAAGTTGATACACAAACAAAAAAGTTACATAAACATGTTTATATCTTAACAAATAAAAACTTTGTAGCCTACATATTGTTTTCTATGTATATAACGTGTGTGAATTATTCTTTCCACTTGAACGAAGTCGCAGACACAAATAGTGGTAAATAAAATATCTACATGGACTCTAGTGCTAGTTAATAACCGTCTAAAAATAAGAAAATTTTAAAGTAATAGGATGAAAATTATTGGCGCGGAGATGAAAGCAAGTTGGAAAATAATAAACACTGTAAGGAAACATGTTTACGGACGAATGTGTCTACATTAATTCAATAACGTGTAAAAATTCTCGTATACTGTAAAATACACGAATTTTTTTTTACATAAAATGTGACTCGTCTGTAGTAAATAACCTGACCTTGATAAAAACAAGAAAAAAGTTATAATGTTTTAAAACGAGTCATAGAGGAAAAAAAAGAAAAGTAAATGTCTAGCAGGAAGAACGACTGCTCAGGTAATTATAAATAAACACTAAGGAAATTTTTTTAAAATTAATGCTGAATTATTCATCACTTGTTAATGCAAGCAAAACAGAAGGAAATTGTATCCTCATTGTAGAATTTACAATGTATGACCTTGCTTTCTTCCATAGTTATAAATTCGGAAATGAATTTTTTCTGCTTTGTTGGCCTGAATAAGTAGATATTAAAATATTGTCACGAAAATGAAGAACAGCAGGAGGTGGAAAAATACATTTATGTTAAACTATGGAACACTGTCTACTGCAGTGCATTAATATGTCACTATATTGATTTTTTTTTCATTTCAGGCTACAGCATACACAATACAGGAATATGGTAGTGAAGTGTTACAACAAAAATAATGCAAACGCGAATATTAGCTGTTAAGAAAATTTTAATATTATATTTTCCAACACGCTTGTTGTTTTTATATACCTCCTTGAAATACCTTAGCTTGCAAAGTATCATAGGAAAGTGAGCATTAAAAGGATTTCAGGCATTTTTGTTGACCTTCCGATTAGTTTCAAGGATCCGCGAAGAATCGCCGATGCAGTTTTTCATGAAAGGACGAGTCACTCGCGTCCTTCCAGATATTCTTGTGGACTTCAAGAGATTTGTGGTGCTATCTCTAAGTTAAAAAAAAAAAAACATGGTTGTCTGTAAAGTCGGTTTAACGTGACAACGTCATAACAAAACATTGATGAAATGATTGCATACTTTTATGAATAAAATCGAATTTTTATTTTAGTAAGAAAAGGATAAATACTTCTAAATTATACTAGTAATCAGATTTTTAAAATGCAAGAATAATTAACCATTATTGCCGAAATTGTTGTTGCAATAAGCAATGGAAACCACATTAACTTTTCACTTCACTTTATAACCAGTCGACGAAACAGTTCACGTGTAGATGTAAGTTGTGTGCTGCCGCTGTCTTTCTTCTCCTCGGACGCATAGGCCAATCGAGTGGAAGAGAGAGAGAGAGAGATGCGGCGCAAGCGTACAATGAGCGTAACCGAACAATGTGCGTAACAGGACACTTTTTCGTGTGTGCAGCCGGCGATCATCAATTTATTAGACGTTGTCACGTCAAAAAAAAAAAATTAGCGCGAATTTCTCAGTAGGCCTACTCGCCATTGAAGTGTAACATCTAACCTCGGTAACAAGCAAATTCACGTGTTCTCGTGTTGCAAATACAATTATTATACGAAACTCGGGCACTAAAATTTAACGTACACTTCTTTGAAAAACAACGCCGAGCGTGATAAATATACACGCAATTACATTTCCGGACGCGAATCACACGTAGTTTCCGCACCCGCCACAATAGTTCGCTGCCGCAGCAGCTACGTAGACTATCGAATCATTCCACTTGCAGACGGAAATTTTAAACTATATAATAAAACGGCTCGGACAAAAGCGAAAAAGACTTGTAAAACTTATAAAACCCCGGCCTTAGACCGGATTTTCGACAAGGAATTTCATTAAAATACTGCCCATTTTATTAAAATTCATTAAACAGATAATACTATAAAATTTCCCTCCGGCTTTGAGAACTTTGTTTCGCGCCATCCGCCACATATGGCAGCGCCGTGGTTACACATTTCCGTTTCGTGTGACTTCCGTCGCATTCACAAAATTACTCCCACCAAAATGTCGTATACAGAGAGCTAAGGTGTTACACATCGAAAATCTAATGATAGTCTGTAACTTAGCCAGTCAACTGCTGTCTGCGGCCTTTGATGTTAATGTAGTGCAGTCACATGACCCCAGTCGTTATTATAAATTTACGTCTAACACGGTTAGACTTACAGACTTCCTTAGTGCCGGAAATTCAACAAAATAAAGAAAAAAATATTTAGTGCAACCTTTTGGCATAATTAGCTGGCAAAGTCGAGTGTTTAACGTACTTGTGCAGTATGGAATTTTTTTTGGGTTTAAAGGTAATGCTGGTCACTACTGAGTTATACGGTTAAATTTTTTTTTTTCAAATATTTTTTTTTTGCGTCCTAATATCATAACAATTCTGAGGATTTTAAAAGGTTAGGTAAAACAAGCTGTTTTTCTTCTGAAAGAAATTAAAAAAAAATCATATAAGGACCAAAAAAATTGACGCTAATCCCAAAAAGTTCGAGTTTTATATTCATTATCATTTTCCCTATCAAAACTGCACAAAAACAAACAAATAATGCAACATTGCCAGCTAATTGTGCAAAAATTATGCAATGTTTTTTTTTTTCATTTCGAGAAAGTTCACCGACTCAAGTTTAACAGTGTGGAACGTACATATAAAATAATTACCTGGAACTGAACATACCCTCTTAAAGTATGCACACTCAAAAACTTTAATTTTGCGACTGTATCCGAAATATAAGGACGATCACCGGTTATTTTTTTGTAAACAAGAACTGTTATAAAATATACGATTAAAAATTGTACCGATATAATTGTAACGATGATTGTAGCGATGTAATTATATCGAGCTACAAAGTGTTTATATATATATATATATATATATTATATATATATATAAAGGAATACTTTTTGATGTGTTGACGTCAAAACCAAGCGTGCGTCAAGTTGGTATCATTCTACTCGGCAAGAAAAAAATACGTCAGAAAGAAAAGAAACGCGTGAAAAGGTGGAAAGACGGAACGGTATTTTTCCTTTTCTCCCCCCACCCTTTTTTTTTTCGAGACGTGCCGCTGCTTTTTTTTTTTTTTTTTTCGCCTTTGCCCGTCCGGAGTTTTATTTAATTCCTTTTTTTTTTTGTTAATTTCGCCCTGCGGTGTCGCGCTTCGCACTTTAAAAAACCCTCGTGAATGAAGAAGTGGTGTAGGGAGGGTTGAGCGAAGAGGGGGGGGGGGGGGGTGGAGTTGTTGGGGCACAACAAGCGCTCGTTGACTTCGCCTCTCCAGCGCGACGAACCGCCTTCAGGGAAATTCTCATCACGGGCGGACGTGGAAAATTTGCCGTCCACCGAGCGGCCGCCATTTGTCGCCCGCCGGCAAGCGCTCCGCCCGTGAGACACGCCAGGGTCCCGTTCCAGGTTCCACACAAGTGAAAGTTTTTGTTACCAAACGAGCACAATTTTCACAAGTTTGTTAAAATTAGTCTTGGGTCAAATGCCAATTTTCTTCTCTTGATCCGAATCTCGACTTCGAATCCCAGAAATTACCTCGAATAACACCCCTCGAATCCGAATCCAGGTGTTAAAAGAGTCCAAAATTAAAAAAAAAAGTACAATAAATAAAAAAAATTCTATATATTAACTGTAGGGTTCAAATATTCTTCCCAAACTAACTTTCTAGAAACAATGCATATTGTAATTTTATTTATACAAGTACATGTTTAAATTACAATATATTGATATGGAGAAAAAAAATACCTAGTCAATTTGAGGTTATCACTATTGAATTTTTTTAGTTAAGTTTCGAATAAATACTACCTATTGTAGCCGTTACCATGGTGTGACATCCGGATAATTTTTATATGGTTTTATTTTCATGGTCCATAGACCCCAAAACCATCGTCAAACCAAAAGTGTATATGTATATAGGTATAAAAACATTTTTGTGGACACGATAACTGCCGTAATTTTTCACAAATGAAATCCAAACTGATACATAGAATATAAACATGGAGAATCTCGGTCGAGTTGGTTAATGGGCAATATTCAACTGAAGGGATAGAAATGGGAAAGGATTTACGGAAAACAGAAAAACTGCTATAACTCCCGTAATATGATGAATATAACATCCTTTGGAACGCATTATAACTCGTAAGAGTAATACCAAACATATCCTAAACACATTTTTTATACTACCAACCAGAACTGCAAAGGGTGGAAAATCCCAGGGTTGGAGGAGAAAAAAATTAATATCTCCCTTATTACAAACACTATCGAATCCGTTGTTTATAAATGGTATAGTTTGTATCCAAACCGTTTGCTGAAAAAAATTTTTATAAGGCAAACATTATTTAATAGGTTAAAAAATGGGGTAAAAATTATAAAAAAAACTATAAAATCTGTACCTTGTATGATATTGAATCCATTTTCTTTTTATTTTAAAACCTAAAAATATTATGTAGAACATTTTTTACAAAATTATTTTTTATTTGACAAGCCCATACTGCAAGGGGTGTAAAATAAGAAGAGTTGAAAGACAAAAAAATTCATAACGCCCTTTATATGAAAACTATTAAATTCTTTAAATTTATTTGTAAACCGCCCCTTTTGTCTGAAACAATTTTTTTATACGACCAACCATAACTGCAAGAGGTGGAAAAAACGATTGGAAGACAAAAAAATCATATCTCCCTTAGTAAGGATACAATCGAATCCGTTCAAAATCTTATAAGATTTTTTTGTTAACTTTTATTGAAACTGTTTTTGATAAGATCAGCGATTGCTGTAGGGAGTCGAAAAAAAAACAAGAATGGAATTTTAAAATATTCATAATTTCCGTACTATTTACACTACCAAATTCTTTTAAAGTTATTGCAAAACCTTGAATTAATAATATCTACACATTTTGTCTGAAATATTTTTTTCATAAGCGCTACCATGACTGCTTGCATTTGCACGAGTATCTGGAGGATTGTGAAGAACATCTAACATCTTAGAGGTCAAATAAACCGCGAAATTTCTTTGATCCTTACACTATATATATATATATATATATATATATATATATATATTTGTAAATTCTAACATTTGTAAATTTACACGAAAACAACCGTATCGCTACAAAAATATGTTCCCAGTAATACTGGGTTGCAAATCTTACCAGGGCACGTATGTTTTGTGTTGCCCCAGTACATCCAATAGATAAAAGTTATTTTAATATGTTGTCTGAATAGCTTTCTAGTATTGGTTGCGCTCAATAAAGCTAAATAAATTCCAATATTTGAATATTATAATAATTTGTTTCATTAAAAAAAAAATCTGTTGGCTTGTACAAAAACATCAATAAAAATTTTATTTTTTTTATTTTAAATCATGCTCCAATTTTTTAAGCATGACAATAAATATTCAGCATTGTTTTAATTTTATTTCTATAGGCCTATGCAAAAATAAAAATAACTATATTTTATAGAAAAAAAAATTTTTTTCTTGCAGCAATAAAATTTATTTCATGGCATCAGGTTCCCAAAGGAATCTTTTGTAAAGATACAAAAAAAATATTTGTGTATATTCAAGCCAGTAAATTGAAGGTTCTTTTATGGCGCTGTAAAGTGCCATCTTCGTACTCGGATGTCTCTCCACGCAGAAGAGAAGGACAGGGAATGCTAAACAACCCGCCCCGGACAGTGCCCGAAGAGTGTGGTATGTTAGAGGAGGGTTGGGGGAGGGGAGGTGGTAGCTCTATGTCGGTCACACACGCACACGTGGGAGATCGCGTCTTTCAACGGCGCGCGAAACCCGGTGCCAGGGACGCAATGGCTCGACGGCCGGCCGCTTTAAAAGTCATTAAAATATTTTCGACAGCGACGACGGTGGGCCTGTGCCATTCTTCCCCTTCCCCCTTACCTTGTTTCCCCCCCCCCCCCCCCACCTAAATCTAAACACTCCGTCTGCCGGGCGCCGTGCCAGCTCGCTGTGTGGAAACCCAAGATGTTTTATGCGCACGACCCCCTTCCCGAGTCTTACTTCCTTCCTTTTTGGCGGGGCACTTCTGAGGTGGGGGCTTCGCAAACGGCGATGAGGATAAAAAAAAAAGACACTAAAATCTTCAACCCCCTCCCCCTCCTTATAACCCCCCCCCCCCCCCTTCCTCGACTGATCCCTCCATAAGAAATGAAAAGATATCTCAATTGGTCTTCCGCCCGTCGATCTTGTTGGTCCTCTAGTTCTTCCTCTTCTTCTTCTTCTTCTTCCGCTGAAACAGTTTGGCTGGCGGATAAACTAGTGTTTTTGTTGTTTTCACCTCTCACCATCAAAGATTATCATATCTTTTTTTTATTTTTTTCACAATAGGTGAGATCTCGGTGAGACGTGTTGTTTCCTTTTACACAGCCAAAAATATATTAATCCTCTATTGTTGTTCGCAGTAGTATTCTAAAGTATTTCCTGGTGCGGGTTGTGGTTTCGGTGTCAGGGTCCACCATCTTGGATGACCTTGACCTTTGATTTGTAAAACTTTCGCTTCTATACAATGGCGTACCAGCTCAAAACGGAACGGGATGTAGAACTGAACTTCTTACATGAGAGAGAATAGTCACAGATTACTTGCAATACCAAACAAATAATAAAAGGAAATACCAAAAAACAATTGTTTGAACAGTTTTTCCTGAGGCTTAGTTTGCAAATTTCCTTTCGTTATTTATTCCTTTTAAAATATTGTTACGATTTACCGCGGGTTCGTAAAGGGTATCCCAATTAAATATTTTATTACACACAGTTTTATTTATTGCCACTATTTACATTACTAGCAAATAATCTAAAAATGCCAATTAATCAATTTTACATAAAAAATTAGCTTCCCCAGTACCTCGTTTTTACACACCGCACACCTCGCTGGGCCGCACCTCTGGCGCAACTCTCGCTGCCGCCGTCGCACTTCCCTTCGCCGAGATCAAACTCGACGCCTCGCTCGGAACTTCGCTCGGAACTCCGCCGCGCCCGCGACACTATCGCCCGTAACTGAACTCTTCGCCCTGGAACCTTCGTCCAGGGACTTCGCCGCTCTATCGCCCGGAATCTCCGCCGCGGGAAAACTCCCGACTCCACTGAACTGAACCCTGAGGCCGGCGTCCCCGTTTTATATATCACAGACGCCATTTCCAGAACCCACGAGCGCGGCTGGGGCCTGTCGCGTCATTCCGCGCCGACCCGATGCGACGGCAGAAATCTCTCGAAACACGTGTCGGCGGCTCGCGTAACTCCGCAGCTGTCAGGTTTCGGATGTCAAACTATCAGCGTCGCGCGGGGAGCGGAGGGAAGGAGGGGATAAACGGCGACCCAGGTGCGCGCAGCATGTGGGAAGCCTACGATTCACTCGTCCTTCTGGAAGTACCCAAATACTCACGTTGGCAAGCCTTCTTTCACAGACGAGAGAGCCAAACCCGAAGTTCCCCTTGTTCATGCTCGCTTTTTTTCCGTTCTATCTCATTGTATAAACCGGTGTGGCATTAAATTTTGCGGTCGATTAGGATAGATTAGCTACATTATAAATACTTTAAAACCATTGTGGATGGTTGGTTATAATAGGTAAGTATAGCTACATTAAAAATACTGTAAAATCATTTTATGGTTGCTTAGCAAATAACTTTTTTTTTAATATGTAGCTATCCAGGGCTAGGAAACCGTTTACATGATTTCACAGTATCGTTAATGTAGCTATCCTAACCAAATCAACCGTCCACAATGTTTTAAAGTATTTATAATGTAGCTAACCTAACCTAATTGACCATTAGTTCTCATGAGTTGTATATTTATTTACAATGAACAAAAAAAAAAAAAAAAAAACGAAGATGCACGATCGGGCGTTTGGCTCTCTCGTCTGTTGAAAGAAGGCTTGCCAACGCGAGTATTCGGGTATGTCCAGAAGGACGAGTGAATCGTAGGTTTCCCCGCAGCACGTCTCATGTTGCAGTGGCCTCCAGTCAGCCAGCCAGCGCTGCACCTGCGCGCCGCAGCTCTGCTGACGTTCGTAACAGTATTGGAATACCAACAACCAACCTGTACGATAAAATTGTGTTGTAAAATCACACATACTTGAACATGTTTTACATTTACATGAAAGCAACTTTTTTCGCTGCTAAAAATATCCCCAGTAATACTGGGTTCGGATACTTAACCCATGCAGTTAATGCTTTGTTTCATCCCAGTACCTACATTAGTTGAAGTTATTGGTTAACCGTTCCCTGAATAGCTTTCCAGTATTAACTGCGCACATATATAAGCACAATAAAACAATAAAAGTCTAATTGTTGAGTATTCGAATATCATTTCTATGGTTTAAAAACATTTATGCTGGTATATAACACATAAATCGCAATTTTAGATTATGCGCCAATTGTTGTAAGCGCAACAAGAAATATTCATTATAGTTTTAAAACACATTCATACATTCAACAATAACCATAGTAACGTGTTGTACTTTTTTACAATATTTTTCTCGTGGTTTTACAAACTATTTCTTAAAACTGGTTTCCAAAAAAAATCTTAGGTAAAATTACAAAAAAAAAAAAAAATCTGTGTAGTAATAATTTTGTAGTAAATTCTTGTTTACAATTTTTCTGTTGTTTTATTTTTCCACTCTAGAAGGGCAGGCATCCCCCCCACCCCCCTCTGCTTAACATACCTCATACCCTCTCCCCCCAACCTTGGTTACGCCATTGCTTACAAAACATTCCAATGAAGTTGTTCAGATAACGTCGGAGGGTTGTGACAATGCCGAAAACGTCACGTTGTATAAGTACGGTTATAAAATAAGCTGGTTGCTTTACGAAATCAGCCCATTAGAAACTTGCCCAACGTAAACGGAAATTTCTTGTGTATCCCCGTCTCAACGAATCTTTAAAATGACGAAGAATATTATGTGACATCAAGAGGTTACAAATGTTAAAAAAAAAAAAATTAATATTCATGCAATTTTAAAAGTTATGAATCTGTGAAACAGCAAATTACGTGTACCTATATGAGATTGAAAGTTCGCAATGCGTTCATTTTATCATTACACCAGTATTGGTGTGATTTAGAATTACACATGCTGTAAGAATTGCCCACAAATCATAACACGTTTTAATATTTCATCCAATACGGTGATACAATAATTAAATTTTGAAGTAATAGTAAAATAAAATAGTGAGCTATCTGCGTGCAATTATAAGTTTGGTAGCGTGAAGAAAATTGAAACATTTTCGAGTTTACCTGTTCAAGTGGATTTTAAGTACACAGACGAAAAATTTCTTTATTTTTACAAAAGGTTCCTTCGGAAACCAGATGCCAAGAAGTAGTTTGTACTACTACCTGAAAGTTATTGTAACTTTGTACATCAGATGGCTATGGTTATTTTAGAATAATTACATTAAATACATTTCTCGAGATAATGCTGAGTTTTTACCTACGTCAATTGTCGCCTTATTTTATATTTTAATTTATGTTTCATTCAAGCATATATTTTTTTTAAACCATGGAAAATGGAATCTAATATTCAAAAATGTAATTGTTGTATTCTGGAAAGCTGTTCAGGGAAGGATAAAAAAAAATTACTTAAACAATCGGGGGCACTGGGACAACATAAAGCATAAATTCCCGGGTAAGAATTGAAACCCAGTATTACTGCGAACACTATTTTAGTTGTTTTCGTGTGAATGCACTGATTTTTAACATGAATGTTTTCAGTTCCATTTGCAAAAAAAAAAAAAAAAATTACAGGAAACTTTGATAGCACGACAGGGGGTGTCTCCAGAGAAAGGCTGCCGCAATCTGAAAACATTCTCCGGTGGAGGCGTTGAATGCGGCGTGGTTACCTCCGGATAGACGTAGCGGGTAGGCGGGTGTGGGAATGTAAACGTCCCAGAACGAAGCGCGTCAAAGGCTCGTCGCACTGGTTCACCGGAGATTCTTCTGCCCCTTTTCCTAAAACCCCCACCCCAACCCCCCCAACGGTGCCACGTGACTCTTTTTTTTTCCTTCTCCTCTCGTCCCCGCGTCGTATCTCTGCAGGGTTTATTTTTCTCTCCCCCCCCCTTCTACTTTATTATTTCATCTCCGGGTGAGAAGTCCGCGCGTCACAGGCTCCCTGAGTGTAGGTATTTCCCGCGGGGCGGTGGGCACCCCCTATGGCCGGCAAAACCGAGGTTCCTACTCACTCACCTATGCATTAAAGTGCTTGTGCGGGGGAGGGGTTACACCCTCATCCCCCCCACCCACCTTCTCCTTTTTCATACTCAGCCCCTCCCCTCTCTCTACAACTGGTGGGAGTGGGTTTGCACGTGTACGTGATGGTAGAAGTGAGGTTGGAAAGGAGGGAAGAGAAAGTTGTGATGGTCGGGGAGGAAGATAGAAAATATAAAATAAAATAAATAATGTCCAAATGAACTGGAGTAAACTCTGTGTCACGTAACTACGTCTCATAATTATTGATAACAGTTAAGCAGCCCCAGTGGTAGCTTGGAACACATCGTAAGGACATACTCCATTGCTGGTTTTCACTGTATGCCCCAGTAATGGACAAGAAAAATTAACATACACAGAGACAACAGAAAAAAAATTCCCAAAAACAGCGGATGTCAAATGTGTGAATCCGTGGACAGCACCGAGAATTCCGTGGAAAAAATATCACGGCGCAGATGAACACAATGGGCTGACAATGACGAGAAACAAATGCCAGTTCCCGAAACGTCGCAACTGTTTTGTCATAGGAACCCTACTGTGTTCGTCGGTGTTGACGTAGTTGTGTTGTCCATAATATCTGTTTATCTTCATTGTTGTTTTCGTATATTTTCTGCGTTGTCCAGGTTTTGTTGTCTGCCTGCATTGATTGATTTTTTTTTTAATGTTTCGTCGTTGCGAACCCACTATGTTCGTATGTGCTGTTATTTTTTTTTTATGACTAAATTCCTTCCAAGGAATTCTTATGCTGTCTGATATTTAAATTCGACTGTGCTGCCATCATTATGTTGTCCGTAATACGTGTTTAGGTACATCTTTAGGTTTATCTGTTTGAACGTAGATGATTTAGGCTTTTTTTCTGAGGGTTTATGCTGTCATTTTGATTTTTTATATTGCGTTCTCGAATTTTTTTCCATGACAAACAGTGAAAACCTGCAATGGGGTGCGTCGAAGAAATTGTATTAAACGGATTTTGCTTTGTAATATTTTCTGTGTGCTTGTTTATTTATATTTTTTGTCCATTCTTGAGATTTATCTATGACATACAGGGAAATACAGCAATTATTTATCCCTATGATTTTTTTTTTTTAAATCAATCTTTCCTATGGCAAGAATTATTCGAAGAACGTTCCAGTGGTAAGCCTAGTTCTCGAAATGTCACTTGCAAAGCATAACATAATGTTTTTTTTTGACAAAATATTACTGAAAGCGCAATAGTAAAAGAAAGGTTACGATAACTGTAATTTTTGTTTCGTAAATGGAACAGAAATATTCATGCGAAATTTCATATATTTATTTGTAAATTTGCGCACTTACATGAAAACAACTGTATCACTACAAAATAGTGTTGCAGTAATACTGGGTTCGGATTCTTGTCCGGGCATTTATGCTTTGCGTTGTCACAGTTCCTCCAATAGTTAAAAGTTATTTGTAAACCGTTCCCTGAATATCTTCACATTAATAAGCATAATAAAACGAAATAAAAGCCAATTAACGATTATTCTATTCTCTTTTTCCATTGTTTAAAAAATTACGTTTGAATCAATATTCAATTAAAATATAAAATTATGTGCAAATTGTCGTAATACATAAATTGTTTTATCTTGAAAAACGTATTTCAATTATGCAAAAATAACTATAGCCATGTGTTGTACAAAGTTACAATATCTTTCTTGTAATATTTCAAACTCTTCATTGGCTACTGGTTTCCAAAGGAGTCTTTTGTGAAAGTACAGAAAAAAAAAAATATTTTTTTTTCGTGTATACCAGAGGTACCTACTGCTTTAGAGAACCGTCCAATCCGAGACAAGTTTCGTGATCGCACAACTACACACGTGGCTTCACACATCTATCTCCTAGGTCCGTCGGCAAATCATCGTTCGCTAATGAGCAGCAGGGTAAAAAAAGAGGGGAGGGAGAAGAGGAAAAAAATTGTCCCGCTTTATTTCCTTTAATAATTCCTCTAATTTTAAAGTTTTAGTATTTTTTTTAGTTATTTTTTTTTTCTAAATTTTTGGTTTCGTTCGCGCATCCGCGACTTCTCGGTCCGCGGCATCCTGATGTCGGCGCGGGACACCTAGTGAGCTCCGAACTCTACACCCTGGTTGGTGAGTAATCCGGCCTTTTCCCCCACATTCCCGTTTGTTGGCCTTTTGCGCCGACGGTGTAGGACTGTCTGGAAGCAAGTCTAATTCGTTTTGAATTTGATTTGGGTTTCAGACAGGGTCGAAGTGCAGAAATGAGGTCGGAGCAGAAATGAGGAGAAGGAAAACTGTTTTCAGACTGGAAATTTCTTTCCCCTTGTTATTTGTTGACCTACACTTTCGTCTCCCTCAGCCCAGTAGCAATGGCGTCTTGATTTACTCTGAATCACGACAGCGTCGGACCTCACGTGTTACAAACCACGACTCTGCATCTTTACACATTTCGCACTCTCACATTTTTTATTTTTTTTTTATTTGGCCCATGTATTAATTAAAAATGCTTCGTCTGTGACGGTAACATGGTTTGCATCTTTTAAATTTGTCATTGTCCGTGACTGGCGTCACACAGGTACAGTTTTGTTTCACGCGATCTCATAAAGTATTATCTTGAAGTGAAACTTATTTACTTCCTGTCGGGTATGACGGGGCGATTACGTCACCAGAGCGTAACGAATAGTAGCGAAACGAACAATAATTTAACGCTCAATATTTTTTTTTACTAGCCTAACTTTAACTAAGTGCATTTGTTTGGGAGGGGTCTGGGTTAGGGAAGACTCATAAGTGAGTCTCACGCAGAAGCCTGTACGCCTAATCATACTGGGTTTCGGGCATGCAGAAAGGGCATCATGTACTTTGTTCGGGGATTGGCCAGCCATGGCAGCGATTGATATCAAGACTAACTCCCCTATCTTAAAACTCTAGACTTTAACTAGTTAAGTTGGGCCCAGGTAAAACCTGCGTTGACACAGGGAAAAAAAAAAACACTGGGCTCATTCATATGGGTTTTAAATTATTTCATGTAGGATCAGTACAGGACAAGAAGGATGGTCCAAGAAGAAGAGTTGGTCGGTGGAAGAAAATTTTCAACCTTGTTTGGGATCGGGCAATGATGTTGGTGCCCGTCTAAATTGTCACCAGTAGCGCATGCGTCCCTGGTGGTGGGCGGCACTCAAGATCGTTTCATGAAACATCACGTCCAGTAAGAGAGTAGGCTAGTGACATCCTGTGTTTTATGATTCGTGGGCAATTCATACAACATATGTAATTCTAAATCACATCAGTACTGGTGTAATATCAAAATGAATGCTTTGCGAACTTTTAATCTCGTGTAGATACACATTTTAACAAACTCGACCAAGATTTTCCATGACTAGATTTTATGTATCAGTTTGGAAGTGATTTGTGAAGAAATCCGATAGTTATTGTGTCCATTAAATTGAGATATATATCATATATATACATATAATTATATATATAGAGGTGTAAACATTTGAGTTGACAATGGTCTTGGGGTCTATGGACCATGAAACGAAAAACTATATAAAACGTTTCCGGAAGTCGCACCATGGTAACGGCTACAATAGTTAGTAATTCTCTGAAATCTATCTAATAATATTTCTTTGAAATCTTACCTAATAGTATTTCTTTGAAAGCTTCCTAAAAAATAAAGCCAATCGCCGGTTTGACAGGTTATTTATTTTTATACAATAGTACCTTGCATTAATAACTTAATGATTGATGCAGGAAAAATGTGAGTCACGAACACTGTCTGACGCATCCTTATAGCAAGAAGATGCTTAACAGATGTTTGTATCTCTCTTCATGATGAACAAAGTCATTATTATTTTATTTTATTCGTCGATATTTTTATGTGACTTTTCCAACACTCAACAGCTTAAAAGTTAACCAAAAGTAAGATGGTTATAAAACAGGTCACCGAAATACAAACCATTAAAACAAAAACACTAAGACAACTGTTAAAGACTACATTAAGAGTTCAATATGATTTAAATAAACAAATTACAGAAAATAATAGAAAAACACACATGAAAATGTCGTGCGTCTGAACAGTTGTAAAGACTCATTCTTGTATCTTGTATAGATGAAACAGAACAAGAAAAGTGCTCATGACCAAACGCTAAACAGATAAAGCTATTTCAGAATATGTGTAAAATACACAATATTTTTTTCCTTCAATTTTTACAAGCCATTCAAGGTATTCACGTCATAAACGCGGTGTTAGTCGTGTGTGGGTTAGAGAACTCCAATTTTTATTTATTAATTTTTTTTTATTTTTACTGGCGACTACGCCACTCTGCTTTGTGGAGTCTCTGTACATCTGTGCTCTTTGTGGCGAGCCGATACAATCAACATTTGCAGTTGCGCCCGCATTGCGCCCCACTTATGTTTTCAACAGTCACTCAAGAGTGACATGAGTGTTGAGATTAAAAATTTTGGGTGCCAGTATCAGGTTACGGGATCGCTGGGTGTTTAAAGCTCTAGCCCTTCCGGCTGAATAAACAATTCGCGTGTCGGCGGGAGGAAAAAATTATCAGCCGTGCGTGAAATTCGTGTGCTTTTTCGCACTGCGTCGTTGACAGGGGTCTAGCCAGGGCACGGTGAGGGTAAAATATAATTTTTCTGAAAAATATGTTGGGGGGGGGGGGAGGGGGCGGAAGAAAGAAGTGGACAACATAAACATTCTTCTGGGTGATAGAATTACCAATTTTTGACATCACTCAAGCATTTTGAGTGGAAACTGCTAAAGTATCGTTGTGCCTTTTGTTTTGTTATAAATATAGATTGGCAAAGAAATTCTCTGTAGTTTGACTTTCTGGTGCCCTAGTTACTTACCGTTTTCGTAACGAGTGCTCATTTAAACGCCCATAATAAGATATGTTAAGCAGTAGTGAGAATAAATAAATATCAAAAATCACTTAAAAAAGTATTTATAGTATTCCTGACAGCCATGCAAGTATATGCTATAATAATTTCCAAACCATATTAGTTAGTTATTAGTTGAAACAGGATCTTAATGCGAAAAGAAGTACGTACGCTCATTAGACTGCAAAAAGAATTTACTTGTTCCAGTGGTTTATTCCTTGTAATTGCTGACTGTTTTCAAGTTAAAGGTTTTTCCTTATTTGGAAATGCAATTCATAGCGCGTTTCCTTCAATAAAAAATTTCTATATATTATGTGCCGGCAGACGGCGTGTGCCTGAAAAAATCTCCACCATCACGGAGTACAGACGATGCTACAGTGTTTTACCTCACAGATGGTCTTGAAAAGTTTAGCGAAAATGTATTAGCCTTGTTTGTTTTAATTAGCTATCTTATCAAGTAACTTTCTAAGTTAACAAATTAATTTTTTAAAGCATGTATATTTAAATTTACCCGATTAATATATTTTTTGCCGCGTAAGTCGTTCAAGTATTTTTTTTCCCCCTAAAAGTATGAATTTTTTTAAATTTTGATTTGTTATCATTATTTAGTAGGCTTATTTATGATTGCTCAGCAAAAAAAAAATATTTCGTCGCATTAGTAGTGGACGGAGCTCGGACTGGTTCCTGGTTGAGATGCCTGGTGCCGGTGTCCGCCATATTTGATTCTGACGTCGCGGCGGCCAGCTTTAATGATCTACACCTTCAAAATTTGCCCAAAAAAAAAAAGACTCAAAAATTTGTCAAAAATTCGTCTAAGTTTCCAGTTTTTAGGAACAAAATACAAAAAAAAATATCAAAAAAAATTCTTATTTTGAGGGGAAAATTCCAGATTGCTGCTTGATTTCCACATGGGAAAGCCACCAATACACAAGCCTCTGGAGGGGATCGTTGGCCTTGTTCTTTACCTCTGCCATCACGGATGCAATTTTCGTTACGCCCGCCATATTACATTCTTTAACACTACACTTTTCGTTACGGTCCCATCGTGGATGTGTATGACGTCATCGTTGCACTTTTCGGTACAGCCATTATCTTGGATTATAGAATGTTGCAATTTTTCGTTACGGCCGCCATCTTTAAAATCCGGAATCGTTACCTAATTATAATGGGGAAAATTTTTAAATGTATAAAAAAATAATTAATATAATTATAATTTAAAAACGTACTTACGCCATAGAGACTTTGGTTCGAATTCAAAAAGGCCATTACATTAAAAATGGCAACAGATACTTCCTCCACGAAAGCCACCGGTGCAGAGTAAGGATTTAAAAAGTTTAATAAATATGCTTTTAACTTGAAAACAACATTTTTTTTTTACATTTTCGTTTTTTTTTTTTTCAGAACCGTGAATAACTATCTACCATTTATCGACTTTAAATTGAGTTTTGGAACACCTCTAAATTTAAATGTGTTACAAAGTGTTTTAAACTTTCATTTGTGATTTATTGTAAAGTTATTTATAAGACAAACAACAGGGAGCCAAAAAAATTACTAAGTGACAGAGTTCACTCTGACTTTGCCCCAAGTTTAAATCCACACTGTTAAAAATGTTAACCTTAAATTTACGAAATATCCATGTTATCGAGGGATCCTGGTAAATTTGAGGATAGAAATACAAAAATTGGAATTCAGAATGCGGCGTATTTTCCAAGAAGATTTAGATACCTGAAATCACGAAGAACTCTTAGCTCATTTGAGGTCCTTTCTTCGTTTAAAAGTCCGTAAATTTACTGAGATTTTTAACTGTGCATGTCTGACCAACTTGATTTATGTTTTCCTATGCTTTCTTTAAAAAAAAAATCCAGAAAAACTTTTCTATATATTATTTTATAGGCCATTAATTCATTACCTATTCGTTCCCCCAATATCTCAGCATTGAGGTGTTGTAAATAAATAAGGGAATGCGTATATTTTTTTATTAACTGAAATATCGAACATTTAAAAACTAACATAAACAATTGTAAAATGCGTATTTTATGTATTTTTATTTTATTCAAAAACCTTTTTCAAGCTCCTATTACCACTTAAAAAAGATGTAAAATAATACATTATTCCATACAAGAATATACCAGTTATAAAATTTAATAGTATCAACTGTGCACGTTGCAGAGTGTTGGTTTGAAGTCACAATTAAAGAGTAACTCAAACAGTTTTACGATTAAGCGCATGCGAGAGTAATGCTTTGTTGTTTTCTCCCTTGCTTCTCTGGATATGTTTTAAGATCGGTTCTTTCCCCTTTTTGCAGAGGGTGAACCTGTAAACTTAATTTGGCAACAGGATGGAGCCCCCCTCCCCATTGGAATCTCTTTGCACGAGAGTGGTTGGACGTCGAAGTCCCTGACCGTGGATTGGTCGTAATTGTCGAGACGACATATTTATTTTTGCTGGCCTCCACGGTCACTTGACAAAACACCATGCGAATTTTTTATTTTGGAGCTTTATAAAGGATCGTGTCTACGTTTCGCAGTTACCTAATGATTTGCCAGAGTTGACACAGAATTGAAGAGGTTGTTGCTTTAATTACTCCGGACGTGTTAACTAAATTGTACGTATGTAGAATTGGACTTTAGGTTAAATATGTGCCTATAACTAAAGCTGCACATATTGTACATTTGTAAAAATCATTTTGGTTAGTTTGTTGTTGTAAATAGTCTAAATTAAACTGTAGTCCATGCAGTACAATTAAGAGACTTAGACTACAGAGTAAACAAAAATCTTAATTTTAATTCATTTTTCTGTAATAAAATATATTTACATATACACGTGTGTGGTCTTTTATGGAAAGCCTGTATTTATTTGCATTTTATCCGGTATGATTCGCGCGCCACCTATTGTACGAGAGTGGTTGATCGGTAACGTTCGAGACGACAGAGCTTTTTCCGCTGTACTCCACGTTCAGCTGACATAGCGCCATTGGACCTTTACAAAAGATCGTGTCTACGTTCCGCCTCTACCTAATGATTTGCCAGTGTTCAGACACAGAATTGAAGAGTCTGTTGCTTCCATTACTCCGGACGTGTTAACTAAAGTGTAGGAAGAATCGGATTTTAGGTAAGATGTGTGCCGTCTAACTGAAGGTGCCCATAATGAACATTTGTAAGGGAAAAAAACCTATGTTAGTTTACCTTCAATTTGATGTATGATTTGTTGTAAATAATATACCATTGAAACTGAGAAATTCTTGTATGGATATCCTTGTATGGATAAGTCTATTGTACATCCGCAAAACGAATTGCGTTTACCAGTTTACACAACTGGTATGTCCTGCGACATGACAGCCTTATCCGTTCAGCTCACCGTTACCACTTAGTATATTAGCTCGTGAGGCCACCTTAAGTTAGATATGAGCGCTAAAGTGGAACGCAATGCACCGCGTAAGACACTTAAACAAAGGATTCTTGATAAGTACATCTTTACGAATGTCAGCCAGTTTTATTGAACATCCTAAATAGTTTGCAACGATCCATACGGAATCGCCGATGCATTCTTTAGCGAAATAACGAGTCGTCCTTTCATGCACCCTATGGTCTTTTAGTGGTTCGTGGCTCTATTTTTGGTAAAAATGAAACCATACGTCTATTGCTTAGCTAGACAACTGCTACACACAGGAGGTGGCCATATCTACATGATTACATGGTAACTGGTGAAGCCGTTTTTTTACCTTTAACCTATTGTTACACCATATTGGTTAGACGCCTGAAACATTGGCTGAAGTGTAGTTTTGGCATTGTGGAAACAGATTAAAAATACTTTATTTTATGAAATTAGCCGTTTTTAAATTTGTAGATTTTAATTAACACTTACTTAATTATTATCATGCCTTATCAAACACAATTTCCGCAATGTTTTTGGTCGGTACAATATTATTAGGGTGAGGTTAAAAAGTGACTTCAACTATAACACGACATCCCATCTCCTGACAATTCCTATCTCCATGGCTGTACATGCCCTTTTATACTTATCTATTATTGTCATATTATTGACTTAAACGCGTAAAAATTATAAAATTGACTGAAACTGGATCATTGAAAAAAATATGTTTAATGCAAACAAATTACTACAAATATATATTTATTTTTTGATACACTATATGTTACAATAGCATCGAAAGAATTCCGTCATCATTTCACGACTAGTTTATCGCTGAATATAACCTTTCTGCAAAATGATTATTTAATTAAGGCTGCTAATTTCTATTTGTAAACAGCAAATATGAAAAAAAAATATTTGTTAGGGGTTAGCAGGTTTCTAGCCATAAGTTCTGTGATCAAGCTTTTCTATCACGCAACGACAGAGTAATCATATTTTTCTGCACCTCGTTAAATTACGTAGATTTTTATGAGAAGAGTGTTTTTTTTTTATCTTAGTGGCTAAGTTAAAGAAAACAACGTTCGGAGACAAATTGAGCAACCATATGACTCGTCCGTAAATTATCTCCCACGTGTGCACAACATGCATTTATCTTCTGTATCGACCTCACATGTGTTTAACATGCCTTGTTATAATGTAAGCGAAAAAAGTAAAGGGTAATCACACCGATTGTGACAGTAAATACTAAGAACACTTTTTTAAATTTTTTAAGATTTTTAACTAGAAAACCGCTTATTGGTAAATATGTCTTAACTTAATATACGCTTTGGCCTTTGTTATCTGAAGTGGGAGATAATTTATGGACGAGTCATATAGTTGCTTAATTTGTCAACTGCGAATGCTGATATCTGATTTATTTCGCTTACTTACTATCATGAAAGCTCTTCTGATTAAAATTAACGTAATTGAGTGATGCGCAGAAAAAAAAAATTTTTCTGTCATTGCGTGATAGAAATACTCGTGTTCTGAAATTTTGGCTAGAAAACTGCTAATCCCTTACACATAAAAAGTTTTCATATTGCTGTTTCCGAATAGAAATGAGCAGCCTTAACTAAAGAATCATTTATTAAAAATGATATATTTATCGAGAAACTAGTCGTGATAGGATGACTGAATTACATGCCAGACAAATAAACTATAAACTCATAAGTTGAAATGGATACATAAAAATATTAGGATTGATTTAGGCCTACTTTTTAATCTACAACAACAAAAGTTAGTATAGAACTATAGCAAATGGATTTATGAACTTCTTACTGAAATTATCACTCCTAATTCTTGTTTTGAAAAAAAACCTGCAATTTAGGTCTCATGTTCAGACATTGAAAACATATATTCAAATCAAATTATAAATATGGTTTTATCCTAGCTTCTCACACTTATAGATAAACACAGAGTTAAACAAGTCTATCGCCGTTTATAATTTTTGTTTGTTTTAATGCACAATAATTGTGGCCAGAATTATCCATAAGCTAACATGCTGGAATATGCTACATAAAAAAATCATGATTTCTGAAGAAAAGCACTTACGGTCATATAGAATCATCACTTATTGCTAAGCAAAAGTTGAGCTCTGCAAGTGACATTTGTAAGCAAATTTATCGTATTTAAATTCTGTTTAGTTTATTACAGTATCAATGAGGAGTGATAACCCTAATGCATTAATATTTGTATTATCTGATATTAATTTATTCATACATCAACCCATTACATAGTCCTGGAAATCGTGTAATGTTTAAGTATTCTTAAATTTATTCTTTGGGTGTTAGAATTTGTGGACAATGAAAAAATGTTAGATCGTTTGTGAACAAAGACAAACAATGTGAATCATTAAACACAATTAGGAGGGCAGTAAAAAAGTATTTTATTTTCAATCTACGATAAACGCCTGGTACAAAACGTTCAGGTATCTTCGTTTATTGACTTCTATATACGTACTTTTATAGATGTTAAGCTTACTAAATTTGAACAAGAACTTAAAAGAATCAATTAGGAGTAAAACGAAATCTTTAAAAGATAGGTTAAATCGACAAGTAAACTCTCTTCTTACTTTCACAAAAAACTCTCTTCTTCCTTCCACTTGCTTGTACAATGGAACATAGAACTATCAAGTCGGAATCAAGCTTAGTTTTAACGAAGATCTGGTTATATGGAACTACAAATAACCTTAGTTTATTTCAGACAATCTTTTCGTTGAAAAGTCCGTACATAAACTGTAATTTCTAACAGGATTTCTAACAGGATTTAAATTATTTACACCTTGATTCATTACAAATTTTATTCTTACATCCTGTACTATCACACAGAAATAAATGTTCTGTACTTTCACAAAAGAATACTTTGGAAACCATTTGCCAAGAAATAGTTTGTAATACTACAAGAAACACATTTTAACGTTGTATATCAAATAGCTATGGTTATTTTTTGCATATATGATATACGTTTTTGGAGAAAATACTATGTATTTCTTACGGTAATTTCTGCATAATTTTTAATTTTAATTGATGTTTTATTCAAGCATAATTTTTTAAACCATGTAAAAGATAATTGGACTTTATTTTGTTCTATTATCCATATTAATGTGGGCAGTCGATACTGGAAAGATTTTCGGGGAACGGTTTACAGATAACTGGGGCAACACAAAGTATAAATTCCCGGGTAATAATCCGATCACAGTATTACTGCGAATATTAGTTTGTAGTGATACAGTTTTCTTTCGTTTAATTGTACAAATTAACAAATATCTGTAATTTTACTTGAATAATTGTTCCAATTTAAAATAAAATTACAGCTCATGTTCTACCAGTAGTAAAATAATTACATTAAAAACACCAGTTTGGTAAAGTTAGTGTTGTTTTGTTAAATTGAACACAAAATGACGAGACTATCAGAAGAAATCCAGCAACAGATAGCACAAATCAAACCGTTGACCAGCTAATCACTAGCGTTTCCGGGTTATTGTGCCTCTCCGGGCAATCAGTCAGCAATCGTGTTAACTGTCAGTCCATTAATGCAACAATAGACGTGGATACGCCCGAGTAATATCTGCTTCCTAGAGCAGTGACTACTAATATGGCTTACGTTTGCAACTGCCAAACACCATTTTCCTATCATACATCCTGTTGCTTTCGAAGTGTAATTATTGTGTTTAGTTCAAGTAGTAAACTTTTCTCAATCTCTTGGAAAAATTTTTTTTGTTTTACTAGAATACCCTAGAGAAGAAAACTCTCAGCGTACAGAATTCTGACTAAATTCTACCTTGTAAATTATGATTTAGCGGTTTATTTAAATCTGCTAATTTGAGCAGAAACAATAAAATTTGAATATCTAATTAATCCTGACTTTTGCATATTATTTTAAAAAAGCAAGATATTCTTCAACTGCTTCACAATATTTCATTGCAATTTACTATAACTGACCTGCATTGTAATAAAATCGTTAGTCCAACTAACTGCATAATAAGTTGATTTGAAATATATTGCATTGTTAATGTTCTCATTACCGAATAAAAGTTTATGTCAACACATTATGGGTAAGGTAGTTAAAATTCCAAAGAGTTGATAGACCGTTGTATTAATATACAATAAATTAGGTTCGTTATAATTTAGAAAATGATTAGTCTTCAATGACTGTTTTACAGGCATGCGTGCAATTTTCAGGTAGATGGAAAATCACTACGTGAAAAAAAATATCCCTTTGGGCCCAGCCTACAGGCGTAGATAGCTTTCGAAGTACATATTTCTTCTGCAAATATTTTGTAGACTTCTATAAACTCCTGGAATATTTGAGAACTTAATGTAGCCTAGATAACATTCTAGATGGCCGCCAATATAAAAAAAAATGAACTATTTAAAATTTTCTCATATTCCATGTTATTAAAATATTTTGAATGTTTTTAACTTAATGACCTCGTTTTTTCAAGCAAGTAAAAAAAGCTAATGAGGTTTTTTTATGTGATTGACAAGTGAATGTTGATTATAATTACAAATACTTTTTTTGTTTGCTGTCAATAGGTTTTTATAACCTTAAAGTTATTTCCTCATTTATATTCAATATTAATTTTTTTGGAGTAATTGCTTTTATTGTAAACTTTGAATAAGTACTCTGCAATGTCATTTAAACCCCTGGTTACGTACTGGTTTTGTAATTTAAATATTATGTTTAGTTACTTTACCATTGTTTACAGTTTTGGTTAATTCATATTTTTTGGCCCATTTATTTAAGTAGTAATTTATTTTTTTAGACGGCCAATTTTATGGAAACATGCCTAAAGAAAATGACTGTTAAGTTGATAAGACAAAATGGTCTAGAAGTTAGTAGAACTTACAGGTAAATTGTAATTTATATTGTATTTGGTATGTTGTAAGTATTTTTAGAGTATTTTATTATATTTAATTTTAGCTAGATATGTTATAGCTTATTATTTTAGTATGGCTACCTTAATAATAGGCAGGTAACTATAAACGTGTGCTGTAATTATTTTCTCGCGTGTGTGTTTACCGGGAGACGGTCCCGTGTGTTTACGCGTGAAGGCGGCGGAGGTGCGGAGGTGTGAACAAGTGACAGTTAGCGGGAGACCAGGGATGCCAACTCGGGAATTTTTTCCCCCAAATTAAGGGTAACAAATATGTAAATGATTTTTTTAGAGGGTGCATTTATTTAGCGGGATTCTTTAGGGGGAAGTTTTAGCGGGTACATTATTTAAGAAATGTTTTGAGGCCGTGAAATTAAAGTGTATATCTTGAGAAAAGGTGAACAAATAACAGCAACACAAGTGGCGCTGGTGGTTGAATTTCGTACTACGACCAACAACTTGCTGATCAAGAGAATCCCGTTTTTACTTTTACCGTTGAACGTGTTCACGTTGTCAGTTGTCGGTGGCGGGAGTGAACCTGACCCTGCGGGGAAGGTGATTGGCCCTTGAGGTGTCGGAGCTGTTGCCGGCTCTAGTATCCGAGACATGATCCAACAGGTTCACGGAATGGGTGCAAGGATGCGAATATATAGCCTCTCCGCACCAAGTGGCAATCCTCTGCCTCCACGTGGGCACCGCTGTTGGGGGCGAATCGTGGTGACCATGTTGGGATGGGTAGCCTCAATCTCTGGTCATAGCATCGCCTTAACTGAAGAGAACAATGCCGGGCGCAACCCTGGCGCAGTGCATCCTCAGTTGTATGTACGGGACCAGAAATGGTGGATTGGCTGAATCGGCGGGCAACAGCAGATGCGATTGAAACCTTTCTGGGGGGTTCGACTGCCGAGCCCCGGCGTCTCGGCCCCAAAGGGCCCCATAGTGAATGGATGAGGCCTATGGTAATGGAAGGACCTTGAAAGGCGCCCCTGTGTTCGGGTGCACCCGGGCTTAAAAAAGAGCTGTAAACCGCTTGACTAGGTGTGATACGTTCCCCTAGTTCAGTGGTCGGGGGAGGTACCGAGGCAACCCCGAGGCCCTCCAGCGCACGCACCGTGGTTGTCATTTCTAGCCAGAGCTTCCTGCGATCGCCGCCGGATATTTCAGGCGCTTCCGGGCCTTAATATGCTGTAAATCTGGCGGGCCGAGGTGGCAGGTCGGAGGGTAATCCGAGGAGACGAGGACATCCTTTGGAGTAACTCTGAAGAGTGGCAGTCGATTAGCAGCTGGCGAACAGTCTGCCGAATCAACGCCAAGTTGGTAGCAGTACGGGAAGTATCCATGAAATATTGAACGGTGTCCCGCTGAGGTTTCCTACAAGGCCCTGGATTCTGATTGAGTAGGACTCGTACTTGGTAGTGGTGCTCCGATTGCTTGGAGCAGGCTCCAAAGGTTCCCTAGCCTGATGCGGAGTCGACGTGGTGAGCGACGACACAGCTCCGGTGTTAGCCTGGATAGATAGCAGAGGTTGGATAGACCTCCACCGGACCACGGGTTCACTGGGTGACTTAGTGGACCCAGTGTGAAGTGGGAGATCGGGGAAGGCGCCAGTAGTGCTGATAAAGTCTTTGGGTACAGGACACAGCCAACTGTCTGGTTAGCTGAGTGAGGTAGAGGGGCTGAGGTGGCGACTATGCTGGGTTGGTGGCCCCAGCCTCTGGTCAGTGCCGAAGCTCTAATACCCTCCCAATCAAAAATAGGGAGTGATCCCTAACAGTTCTATAATTTAAAAGCTCTGAAATGTTTTAAAGAGAACTGGAAGATACTCCCACACTACCCTTCAAGGGCGCATATTGGGAGGGGAACGTTGAGAAATTGCGGCCGCAAGGTCGGAATATATCTGTCAGTTGTCGGTGCTGGTCAAGATGTCTGGGCCCCCATGGGGAATGATTGCTGACCTACGATGTGTCGGAGCTGTATCCGGCTCTAGTATCTGTGTGATGCTCTCGCCAGGTTACCGAAACTGGCGTGCGATGCGAATACATAGCCTCTCCTGCTTACAGAAACCCATAGCCTTCTCATGGTGCCAGTGTTGTTATACAAATAGGGCAATGCCGGGGGTGCCCACTCCTCTGACTTCCTCGGTGTGTCGGAACGGGTATTCTGGTAGGCTAGTAGGCTGTGGACGGGCGGCTACGCCATGGACCGACCGAAGATCTATCGAGGGGTTTTGGACCCCCAAACCCTAGGTGGTGTCTCAAGACACCTGGTTCACTGTGCAGAACCAATGGTGTGTATGGAATAGTGAAGGGCTGCTGAGAGGCCTGAGGTTCGCTGTGGTCAGGGGCAGCCCGAGCCTTCACTGGCTGTATCCCATAGGCGGGGGAGATTCCGAAGTGAGTAACTGAGGATATCCATGCTGCTGAGGGCGGCGGTCGCCGGGACTGTAGGCAGTGCCGGGAAAGCACTATACCTGAAGATGAAGGGTACCATGGGACTGATCCTCTGATGAGACAGATCCCCGCTGAGGTTTTCTTTTACGGCCCTGGATCAGATTATGGAGATGGACTCGTGGTCGCAGTGGTAGCTCCTATCGCTTGGAGAACACTCAGAGGAGACCCCGCTCTGATGACGAGTGGCAGTAGTGAGCTACTTAACGCTCGGGTACTAGCATTCAAAGCCAGCAGAGGCGGGTAACCTCGGCTGGATCACGAGCATCTGGGTGACCGAGGGGTCGCAGTGATGTGAGAGGTATGGGCCGTGTCGGTATTTACCAGGCCCACTGGGGGAAGGGGGGGGGGGGGGGCTGGCACTGGTGGTGTCCTGGGGTATTCGGTGGCTGGAGGTTTCCAGTGGTGTAGCATGTTAAGATTGGTTTCCTCAACCTCTGTGCGTAGCTGTAGATCTTCAGAACCATACCGCGTCTGAATAGCGTAAATATTCTAGGTCCTCGGGGCCCATTGTAAGGATGGGTTGTTAAACCCACACCTGCCATGTAAAAGATCCACCAATTGGAGTAACTCAGATTCTGTCCGTTCTGGGAGTAGGTATTGAGCCCCTGGTGCGTACAGTATATAGATCTGCGAAAACGTGTCAGTTGTCGGTCCGAGGTACGGCAGGTCGTAGGGTAGTCCGAGGAGACGAGGACATACGGTGGAGTAACTCTGAAGAGTGGTGGTCGGTTAGGCTGCTGGCGAACGGTCTGCCGAATTAGTGCCAAGTTGGTAGTAGTACGGTAAGAATCAATGAAAGATTGAATGGTGTTCCACTGAGGTTTTCTCCAAGGCCCTGGATTCTGATTGGGTAGGACTCGTACTTGGTAGTGGTGTTCCGATCGCTTGTAGAAGGTTACAATGGTTCCCTAGCCCGATGCGGAGTCGACGTGGTGAGCGACGACACAGCTACGGTACTAGCCTGGATAGCCAACAGAGGTTGGATAGGCCTCCACCGGACCACGGGTTCACTGGGTGTTTTGAGGTTTCCCAGTGTGATGTGGGAAATCGGGGAAGGCGCCAGCAGTGCTGAAAACGTCTTAGGGCTCAGGACACAGCCAACTGTCTGGTTAGCTGGGTGAGGTACGGGGCTGACGCAGGGACTATGCTGGGTTGGTGTCCCTTGCCGCTGGTCATTGCCGAAGATCTAATACCTTCATGTTTATAAAAAAGATAACTGAAATGCTAATCCCACCCTACCCTATTAGGGCGCATATGTGGGAGGGGAACGTGAGAATGCCGGCCTTAAGGTCGGAATAATCTGTCAGTTGTCACGTTGAGTTTGTGTCCGTTAGTTTGTTGTCTACTGGCGAGTTTTATTGAATTGCAAAGTAAGTCGTTTTATGTTTTCCTGTGGTGCCAAGGAATAAAAATAAAAAAACGAAATTTATTAATTATTTGTGTTCTAATCTTTTCCATAATGACAAAAGATAAAAATTCAGCAAAAATATACGTAATATTGGGAGACCGATCCGGAACATCAAGGTTAGTAAACGTGTATTCTTTAAACCGAAATTAAATTCGTACATATATAAAATCGTAGATACTGAATGTTATTTTTCAAAATTATTATGCTCTGTTTGGGCAAAAAAAAAGGAATTATAAACTCGCATGATCTATATTGAAAGTGAAAAACGAGGTTCAAGAGAAACTAATTTCAGTTCTCAAACAGGGTGTGTACAATAAAAGTTTTAGAGATTTTTAATTGACATATAGGGGAATTTGAAGTTGGTCCTAGGGGGAACACTCTGTAGGAGTTGGCATCGCTGCGGGGGACGCGAGAGCCGTTGCCCGGTGTTGTGCGAATGTGACTTTATTTTTTTGATTATGTCTCACGTAACGCAAAATAACTGTGTAACCATGTTCGCGAACGACTACCGCATAAAGTGGTTGCTGGTGTTACAAGACCTACGAGTGCCTGGATTTGTGCCCATATGTGACCGGGTGCTGTTGGTCTTCGGGCACGCCCTGTGCTGCTGTAGTGTTCTATGGGTTTTTTTTTTTTAGCACATCTTAAGGGGAAAAAATCCACCACAGCTAAGTGTAAGCCCACTCCATTTACGTGAGCTCCTGGGAAAACAGTATTTTTTCACGTAAATAATATAACCGCGACAGCACCGAACCACGTAGCGTGGTTCAAGCAAACAAGTGAGAGCCGAACATTAGTGTTGGTCTTGAATTCGCGAGACTGTTAATAAGAATGTTTAAAATCTCCCAGAAATAACTCTTAAGTGGACGTATCAAGAAATCACCACCGTCTCTTTCCGGACTTTTACACTTTTTTTTTGTTGGTATAAAAAACTTTTAAGTTCACGCAATGAGTTGTACTGACTTTGATGAGACAATTATTAAGGTTTAACCCGTGCTTTAATAATAATTAAAACGTTATAAAAGAAAGCCGTAATTTTTAGGTGGTTTACAAATGTGTTATTCCTTTTTTTACGTAATTTTAGGGTATTTTGTATGCTGTGTTTTTATTAAATTTTATCGGGTTAAGCCCTGGTATAGAGTGTGTTTAGTAAAACAACTCAAGACCATGCGTAGTTTTCCCTGTAAAATATTAATGATTTTTATAGTAAATTGTCAAAAGATAATTTGGTATTATTTTTTATGCTACCGCCTATCCGTATCCTCTATTTAGCTGCTCTAATGTTTTCAAATTTTATTACTGTTTGATATAATTTTACTGGCACCATTTTAGATGCGAGAGCTAGTTCTTTGAATGCTGATGCGATACTCACATTGTTTGTCCATTTGTGCGCCACTTTTGTTTAACGTAGCTCCCCGTAGGGTGATGGAGTTGTTATCACTGACCCAGAGTGAGGGAAGTGGTAACAACTGTTTAATTTTAAGCTAACATGCAAAAACAAGAAATGCAGGGAATAAAATGTTTAACACGTCATCACACTGTCTATCTTCTGTTTTGCTGTTAGTTGGTTTTAAGGCCGGGTTTATAAACTACGCCATGTTGCAGAATCACAACACGCAATCATCGCTAGAAAAAACGCGAAGTTTTACAAAGCACGGAAGTTTCAAGACGTCACAAACCCGACAACTTGAATTTGTAAAAAAAATAAAGTAGAAAACAAATTTCTACCCCGGGCTTCTTTTTATAATTCATATTTATCATGAAAACAAAATAAATTATTAGTAATTTAAATTTAAAAAAGGTTATTTTCTTTCAGTGTGTGAAAGTTTAGCAAGTTTTTACATGATGTACATTCATCTTGACGTATGGCCATTGGAATCGCACGTCAGAACGCAACATAGTTGGAAGTTGAAGAATAATAAATTGCGCAGCGTTGTTGCGCCTTGCGTATTTTATGAACTGACGCTCCACAATGTGGTTGCCGAACACATTCTGCATCTTGCGTTCTTGCGTGTTGTCTCCTTGACAGCGTGTGAACCCATAGGCGGGTCCAGTACCGCCTCGGTTAATCCCACCGCCTCTCTACCGGAGAATCACATCGATGGCGTCGTGTTGCGTTCGCTAGAGCCGTGCCGACTTCCCTAAATGGTGGTGGGTAGGGAGGAGGGGGTGAGGGTTTAGGGTAATGTAAGGGGAGATGGGGAGGTCAGCGCGTGCCGTGTAATTAGCCAAACAACCCCCCACACCCTCTTCCCACCCACCGATCCCCAGCAGCATCGTGTAGCACGGCCTCTCCCGTGTCGCACCCGGTGCCCTGATTATAGGGCTGCTCACCAAGCCTTGCCAGCGGACACCAACCTGAGCGGGGTCTGTCTAGGACCAGTCCCTTCCTCCCCCACTGACCCCCTCTCCAACCCTACACAAGCCTCGCTACTTCGTCGCTATCTTTGAATATATATATATACTGTATAGAAGTCGCCAGCCCAGGTTAAAACTTCTAATACGGTTTTGAGGTAGTTGGTTAATTCACCGCCGCAATCGCCACCATCTCTAGGGCATCGACTTGTGGTGGTCCCTAGCGGACAAGTGTCGAACTCTTCAAACACCCCTTCCCCCTCCTGTTGAACGACCTTGAGCTGCAGTGAATGATTGGTGGGGGGTACAAGGGGAATGACAGCGGACGACAGTTCTGCGCTCTAACGTGTAATTAACAACTAAGACGATACAGGGCGTTACGGCAGCGCACTGCAGCGGTGAAGTTCCCAAGCTGCTCCTCATACGCTTCTGAAAAACGTAGAGTAAATCCTATCCACTCGCGACTTCTATACAGTACATATATTCAAAGGTCGCTATCCACCGATACAGATCCCCCCCCCCCCCCCCCACAAGATGGAGACGGAACAACGAAACGGAAACGGAAACGCGGCGTCTCTCCACGTCGCCCTTGGGCCGAAGGGATATCTCCTTCAGAGAACTCCCATTTCTGACGTGACACTTCTTTAAGACCACGCCGAAACAACGCGGGTGCCAGGACAGAAAAATCGTACCTACTTTAACGAAAAAATGTCTGTGTGTATCAATGCTGCCTTAATGCTCCCTGAGTGTAGTTTGGTGTCATTATTTAAAGTATGCGGGACCTTGTTACCGGGAGGGTTGGCGGGGAAACATTGGTCAGAACCGGCGCTCTCGCTCCTTTCTACTCAGTGCAGCTCGCGACTGACGTGATGGCGCGGTGATAAGGGCGTTTCTGTATAGATCCATCGATTCGAGCGAGAAATAAAGTATTTTGAAATAAATATTTATATGTAAAAAATTGTTTGTCTGTAAAGTCGGTTTACGGACGATATTTTAACGTGACCACGTCATAACAATCATTGATGAAATGATTGCATACGTTTATTAATAAAATTGAATCATTTTCATTTTAATAATAAAAAAATAAATACTTGAAATTATACTAGTAATCAGATTTTTAAAATTCAAGACTAATTAACCTTTATTGCCGAAATTGTTGTAATAAGCAATGAAAACCACATTAACTTTTCACTTCACTTTATAAACAGTCTACGAAACAGTTCACGTGTAGATGACTTGTAATTAATTTTAAAAACTGGCGTTTAGCTATAAAGTTTAAATATAATTATGAACAAGTTTTCATATAAATAAACTGTAATCAAATATCTATCATCAATTATATGAATCACCATAATTTTTTAAGTCAATTGTAACATAACCTATTATTACTGCACTCGCTGACAGCGTAACAGAACACAGCGTAACGGAACAATGAGCGTAACGGGACACAGCGCAACGGAACAATGTGCGTAACGGGACACTTTTTCGTGCGTGCAGCCGGCTTTCATCGATTTATTAGACATTGTCACGTCAAAATGTAAAGTAAATAAGCCTATAAATACGCAGTTAATGTCTCTTTTTCATTTCACTTCATTGCACTAAGAGCGACTCGCCGACATAGACGTTTCACGTTAAACCAACGGCATTGAGGCTTTCTTCGTCGCTTCACCCGTTCCGTCTCACCCCGTTTCAGAACCGTGTTGCGTCTCTTATGACGACCACGCGTTAAAACCTAGTTCCTTTACCGTTTTGTGGTATATACCTTTCTGTTGTCAATTTTTTAAAATGTACGGTATGTCTCTATTATTTGTGGAAAAAAACTGTAAAACATTTTCGTATAATTTCTTCGTTCAGGAGATATATCTCTTTATTCTAGCTTTCCACTAACTCGCCGTGCAAAAAAACTTGAATAATTACATATAATTATACTGAGACTACAATAAATCCAATTGCAGGACTATATTGATTTCAAAATATCTTATACTGTTTAAAAATTGGCAATATCCAGTTTCAAACATTAGAAAATTTTTAAAATTCTTATTGTGAAAATTTTTGTACACCTAATGATTAAAAAAATATATGAAACTCGTAAAATTCTACAAAATATCATTAATTTAATGGTTTTACCATAGTATCCTATATATAGTTACGCTCATCACTGACTTAATGTTCGCGTAACGTTGAAGGCTATATAATTTTCATTGCACTTTGCTAGCCTGTGCCTCCTAGCATTGCGACCGAGTCCGTGGCGCAAAGATAATATTTTGACTACATCTTGGTGTTGGGTAAGCCATTTTCCTGCACATAATCGGTGAGTTAGGTACCTTAAACGTATGATTCTGTGTGTTATTTGATTTTTATAATTCTGTGTGTGAATGATTATGTGTCTGACCATTATCTTCCCAAATACATGACCATTATCTTTCTATATGTACGCCCCTTACTTCTCTTATTTGTTTCTGTATTGGAATGATTAATGTCAAATGGTCTTTCCTTTTTTGTTGGTATCACCTTTATATGCATTGAAATATTAAATAAATATTTTCTTGTTCAATATATACTCACACAACCAACTGTGTGTGTCTTTGTCACGATAAAGAATTGCAAGTCAAGTAAAAGTGTTTATTGAATCAGTCAACAGCAAGGAAGGTTATTGAATCACCAGAAACAATAAATGCGTTGTCATATATTAAAATTAATTTAATTTTTAATAAATACTTCGTGTATCTTAAATTAAAGTGTTTGGTATATTCATCATTTCTTAACGGGTGCCTTAAGCACGTCACAACCAACTAAAATTACGTAAAAATTATATTAAATTCAAATTTAATTACATTTCATTTGAAATTACACTTCTTTAAGTGCGTTATGAAAAAATAATGATAGTGATTTTATACAATGCAAGCGCAGCATGCAACGAATAATTGACAACATGAAAAAAGGCTACATAAAAATAAAAAATTAATATATGTGTGTTTTAAATAAAATACCTATTAAGTAAATGCTATTGAATACTGGTTCATATGATTAAAAGCATTTATTTATTGTTAATGTTAGTCATAGAAATTGTTTTCATAAATTTTTTCAAGTGTATTTATATTGTGCCGTTTATTGGTATGCTTGGCACAGTTTTTAATTTTTAGGCTCAAATTTACATTTTTAAATTTTTTGCATTTTTATTCTTATTTAATTTTTGTCAGACTTCTGTACACTCATATCAAACCTTTTTTTTTATCCTAGTTCTCTTTCCCTGGTTTTCGGCGCACACTAGTGGCCGTGTCCTTAAGTCTCTCCCTCTCTCTTTTCTTTGGCCGCCAGAGAGCCCACTTGTCCCCCACCCCTTTAAACCCATGCTGGTTGCAAGTCACCTAGCGCGAGATTTGCGAGTCGAAGTTAAACTTAGTTCAACTGCGCCTCCATAGAGCGCGCGGCGCTCGACGGCTATAGAGGTTTTTACCAAGCAACAGACCTTCGTTTTACCTTGCCTCGGACGTCTTCGGCTCCTTTCGGCGCTGAGCCATATCTCTCCCCCCCCCCCCCCCCCCCCTTTTTCGGCCTACCGGGTCCCAGCATCCTTTTTTTTTAGACGATCTAGCCGCCATGATGGATTAATGCGCGGGCTGTTGGGCTGACTACATCGGCGTCTCTGTCGATCTGCTTCTTGAATAATAAATCGCGTGCAGATCTGCCTTCTTCTGCGCTATAGGATGTAATCGTCTTGGCCGAGGGAATTTTTCCCTAAAACTTTTCTTTGTCTTCTGTTAGTTAGTCAGCCAACCCAAATAGCTACGTTTTAGTATAATTATTTTAATTCTTTTCTTTGTGCTTCCGCGACATCTCCGCGTCGCGCGTCCTAACTGGCGATCGCGCAACATGAATGGAATCATCTGTCATCACCCTGCTTCGGTGAGTCTTTTGCATTCAATATTTCCCCCAATTCGCTCCCTTTTAGCGGGCTTTTGCCTGATTGATGGTCTGTCTGCTACTTGGTCTAATCTCTGTCGATATTGGACCTTGTTGCAGGCAGGGTGCAAGAGATACCTACCGATTGAAGAAACACCCCCGTCATCTGAGAGTCACCCCTCCACAAATGGTCATGTTTGAAAGTCAATTGAGTGAACCCCAACAAAATTTATTCTGCTCTTCCCGCCGAATTTTACCTGGTCGTGAGTTCTGAACGACAAAATTTCATTAATCTTGGTGTGCCAGTGTACAGGGGAGAAGTTTTTGTGAACTATGTAAAGTTATATCTTCAGTAATTATGACTCAAGAAGAATTAACCCTTATTGGACATGGTGATATTGTAATTTTTTTGCATAAGATTCAAAACCAAGGCAATATATTCTAACTATTTTTGTAAACATTTCACTATGGCTATAACCTTGTTAAATTTTCGCTAGATTCGCGGTCCGGACTCGCTAGCACTATAAATTGTGTTCATGTTTTCTTCATTAATGATTGCTAAGATGTTAAAATGCTAATTTGTTTATCGATGGTTAATCTGCCTTGATCTTTTCTGGTAAAATCTATTTAAAGAAAGATTATGCACTAAATAAAAGAATATTAATATAAATAAACCAGGAAGCCTATAGATCACATGACTTATTTTGTTGTTTTTATTTAATTCAGTACCTATATATATCTACCGTTCCACTAACTCCCAAATGGATTGTTTGTAGGGAGTTTCTAAATTGTTTTGTTCCCCGCCTCGTGCCACCTCTGGTGATGTTCGAATTTTATGTGAATTTTGTAGCTTGTTGCTCAGCTGTTTCCTAGGACTTTTAAGAGGTGTTATAACACTAAAAATCAAGGGCACGAGGGGCGTTACAATATAAGTAAGGTTATGTTCGCGTAAGTATTATTTATTTGCATTAAAAATATTTCCTTATTGTTATTTAAATTCTGTGTGTTTATGAACTTTTATTAATAATTAAAATTTATTTCGATTATTTAACTTAATTTAATAATTAATTATTTTCATGAATGTATATTACTATTTAATACTGTACATTTAATTAAAAGTTTTAATTGGATGAAATTTAAACGTTACCAATCATATTTATAATATCACTCCAGTCCTTTATATTATTTTGTTTCTATTAAATATTTGCATGCAGAATTAAAGTAAGTTTTTCGTTATTTTTTATTCGGAGCGGTAAAGTCATGAAGCATGGAATGGCCTACTCACAAGAAAGGACAGTGGCGTACCCACGAGGAGGAGCAGAGGTGGACTTAAGTAGCATAGCTGTCACTCACTGACATAAACACGGTTAATTAGAATAAACTTTTAGAATATCAATTTATTATCATTATTAATTAAAAACCATCCCGATTATTTTACTAAATTAAATAATTAATTTTATACGAGTGTTTATATTTATCCTATATATAGTTACGTTCATCACTGACTCCCTGACTCTGTAGCTTGTATCTCAAAAAGTTTAGCTCTAAACGAAAAACTGTGAGAATTTTTCCCCATTTTGGAATTATAAGTTTGCGTCTCTGGGAAGCTTATGATATTTTGCATTTTGTACTTATGTCCTTTCGAAAATCTTTGTTTTTATTTATTTTTTTAAATAAATTTACATCTTTGAATGTTATATTTTTATTTAAAAATCGTTAGAAATTTTGTCTTTTATGTATAGTTCGCCAGAATGTTTTTTTTTTTTTTTTTTGCAGATTTGATCTGAAACGGACGTTTCGTCCGTTCGTATTCACGTGCGGCATCCTCAGCCCCTTCCATCTCCCTTAGTTTGCCTCCCTGCTCCCCCCCCCCTCTCCATCCCACCAGTTTTTTTTTTCTGATATCTTATGCGTGCTAATTTGTGTCGTGCGCATTATTCCCCTAACTTCCCCTCCGCGCATGCGCCATAGCTTTGATTGAGGCATATATAAGGGCTGGACTCGCTAATTTGCTTCTTCTTCGATGGCAGTAGGATGTTAACTTACTTAGTTTCATTTGCAGAGGGGCAGTCATGTCCGTTAACGTAAACTCTTGTTAGGCAACGTAAGTTCATAAGGTACCTGCGAGTAATAAGGCCTGTCGGGTAATAAGGCCTACGGTCGATAAAAATGTGTTGGGAATGTGTGAATGCCTGCTCGCTCCTGGCATACACTCATTAGGCGCAGACAAGTTGATACCTGCACACGGGCCCTCGTGGCCCCGCTCCCAGTCACCAGAGGCGCGCCAGTTTGTGCGGAAGAAGGTTGTGCAGCGAGTGTAACAAATATCCGTCAGAAACAATCGTAAGTAATTTTGGTACAGTAACATTAAACTATGTAAATCTATGCTCTATATTTTCCCCAGTTCATGCTCTTTACGAACCAAGTTGTTTGAATAAGGTTTTGATGCTGTTAGGATTTGTGAAGGGTCTGTTTTTCAATATGGAGGTAGGCGGGTATTAAGGCCTATCAAAATAATCGATAGGCCTTATTACCCTCCGGATAGGTTTTGTCCTCTGTTTGCATTTACAATGATGTTGATATTCTTTTGTCAATATACTATGGCATTACACTAGCATCTGCAATATCAATGTAACCATAGAGGTAATATGGGTAGAGAGAGCGTGACGTCACAAATGCGTGTTCAACATGGTTGGCTCGAAAAACACGTGACTTAAGGACGATTGCTGTTGTTGACATATCGCATCGGGGCGAAAATACGTGTTATGTGCTAATTTTTGAAAATGGTTCTGTATTGCTGTGCGTTTGGATGCAAGTCAATACATCATAAAGGAAGCCAGTTTTCACAAGTAAATATGCTTATTTACGTGAATATTAGCATTAAAAGTACGCTGGTGTTTGGTACTTGAGAGCTATAATTGGTTTTTTATCTCTCAGTTTTAATCTTTTTCAGTTTTCCGAAGGATGAAAACCGTAGAAGGTTGTGGGAAATCAAAGTAAGACGACAAGATTTCAAAGCAACTTCGGCGACAAAAATATGTTCCAAACATTTCGAAGAGGAGTGCTTCGATATAGTGAAGTTTGGTGGTACATGGCTAAAGAACACTGCTGTTCCCACAATTTTCGATTTCCCTCCGCATTTGCTTACCACTCTAAATCCGAGGAAACCAGTCAAACAGTTGTGTTGTAGAGGAATGTCACGACACTAATGGAAAGAGAAGTAAACAAGGTTATGTCCGAGATACGACAAAGGCGACATACTCGTCCGAAACGTATGTGTCAACAGAGGCAGAAGGTAAAGAAATACATCACTTAACAAAGTTATAATCATATTTCACCTAAATGTGCAACAAAGTATTGCATCCACTTGGTGTGTAATCATTTCGGCTAGTGATCTCCGGATAGTTAATTGAATGCATCATTGTTATACATTGATATAATATGCAACACAATGTTGTAACCTAGCTATTCTATTTTAGTAAGTTCTAGGCCTACAAAAAGCAATATTTTTTTATATTTATTTTTATTAAATTCCTAAATAAATTTGGAGTACAAGTCTCATTGGATGTAAAATAAGTCAATTATAATAATAAAATTTTATATATATAACATCAAATAGGTAAGACAGATAAGTAAAAGATACAACATACAAAACAATATAAGAGTATACCTAAAGATGTAAAGGATAAATTAGTACAAATGTACATAAAAGAGTAATAATTATATAAATAAACAGACACGAACAGATCCTTTGAGAACTCTATGGTAAATGATCCGAGTATTAGAAGTTGAATTTGTTCATGTCATGTTATCTTTTGTAATTACACTTTGTATTCTAGAATTAAGGTAAGATTTAAGTAAATTTTTGAAATTATTTCTTATTCTATAGTATTCCAGTTTTTAAATAAGGATTTCATGATTTACACAATAAAGCCTTAGGTAGGTCATAACAATTTTAATAACATCTTAATGATTATTTAGAGCTAAGATTTCCGTGGTTAGTTTAAATATTGCATTATCAGTAGATTTATTCTTTTCAAAGCCTAATTAAGACACAGTTAAAGTATTATAATGCATTATAGGTTTTAAAAGTCTGGTGGACTCAAGGAACAAATGTGTTACAATTTAAAAACAAAGAACATACATTTACAAGTTTTTGGAACATTAATAAAATTAACCTTAAAATAAAGATCATATTCCTTCTTAAGTAACTGTGTAACTACTTTGCAGATTTTTTCGATTAACAAGTTTTTTCCAGCCATGTTTGGTAAAGTATTTTCTCTAAAATTCCAATACATCCACCAAACCAACATTACTTTAACTAGGTACCACAAATTAATTTAACTTACTGTTTTTGTTTAACTTCGTTATTGACATGTGACTCAAATTTCAGTTGGTGCTGATGTAGGATACCCACTACTACTACATCCTTGGTTTAAGTGAGCCTTGGAAGTTGCAGTTGTAAATTTCTGAGGGCATTTTAACTTTCATTATGACTTTACACCTAGAGTAAATACTATACTATGCTTATCAATTAGTATTACATCCACAATTGATACAGTGAAAATGTTTAACAAAACTGGTGCACTATTGATATTTTATTGATGACTTTCTTTATGAGTAGGCTTATGATAGTAGTGTTTTAATGCACACACGTTAGCCTATACTGATTTCATAGAGTGTGACTTGATATGTTTTGTAGAATTATGCATAAAAAACTATCTATCTGTGGCACACAATTGGGTTGTGGACTGCCTGGTTGCCATCCCCTCTTCTCCTACTCTATCCTCCTTCACAGTACATTATCCTTTATTATGTCCACTAATGGCGTTCTAAACTTGTGTGCTAAATTCATGATTATCATTATATAATAAATTCTATCTGTCCTTGCTACAATGAATGAAAATTAGTCAATTTAACCCCTGTAATGTTTTACTAGATGGTGTCAACTATCATATAAAAAATTTTATTTAATTTATGTCACTTCTGTGTAGTGTCTGTTTTGTGTTATTTGATCGAGATGTGAGTTTTGTGTTCAAATTGTGTGTTGAATATTTTTTCATTAGTTGTGCTCTCAACAGGTGGCACCAGTTATGTTTCCCCAAGAAACCATTACATTGGTGACTTTAATGAACAGGATATTCAGTCTCCGAGGAAGGCCAAGAAGTTTCTTGCTATTGTGAAAAATGGACTAAAGAACCACAGAAATAAGTGTAATGCACTGAGGATGAGAAAAAAAGACTTGTAAAGAAGTTTACAATTAAAACCACTACGAAATTGCAATGCATTAAACACTAGCCTTTACATTAATCAGTAAGTTCGGTCTTAAGTCATAATATAACTTTTGCATCACAGTAATGCAACAGTTACACAAAGCAATATTATTTTATTTATTTGTATTACTTTCCATAAATCTATTTGTAGTACAAGTCTCACTAGATGTAGAATAAATCAATTATAAAATTATGCACAATTCATACAAAACTAATTCACAGATTCACACACACAATACAAGGCATAAACAAAACGTACACGTGGAAATGGTGAACTGCGCTATCACATCTATTCAAGGGCGCCCATAGGATGAAAGGGGGGGGGGGGGGAGCAGACCTTCAAAAAGTGCCAAAAATTACTAAAATTTGCCAAAAATCTTCAAAAACACCTAATTTTTTTTCTTTTCCTGAAAACTATGGTGAGGGGGGCATGGCCCTCGCCTGACCATAGGTATGGGCGCCCTTGTATTTATTACAGTGCATTTTAAAGGAGCAAAATTATTCAATAACCTACCGCAGAACATTAAGGAAATAAAAATTTTTCAACAATTTAAAAAAAAAAGTTTTTAACTTGCTACTTCAAGAATGCTACTACTCCACAGCAGACTATCTAAATAGAACAACCTTAACTTCCACTTTATACCTACTTTATTTTTGATTATTTATAAATACAATTTCAATGTTTACGAGATACAGTACACTCCCGATTATCCGCGAAATTAAGTGGCAGGGCCACAGCGGATAGTGAAAATCGCGGATAATCCGCAAAAGAGCCGAAAAATGGAAACAAAAAAGGAAATATTAATTTCAACTTAATATATTAAAAATTTATTTACAGTAAAAGTTACAATTTACAGAAAAAATTATTAAATAATGCTAAAATTGTAGTATTTTACTGAATAATTAACATACAATAAATTTCACTGATGTAAACATAAAAGTGCTCGGTACTTACTTCGTAACAAGGATACAGTACATACTGTACGTACTCAGACACTTCATTAGACATTAAAAAGCACAACTCTTAAAATTTACAACTTTTTGGAAAAAAATCAGTCAGTTGCTTTTGTATCTTGCTTTGGAAACATCTTTTCTTAATTCTTGATTGAATTTCCGCAACATAAGTTTTTCAGCCAACTGCGCATCGTCGTCTTGTTCCTCTAAATAGTGAAGCAGTCCGACAATGTGTTGCAAAGCCGCTTCGTGAGTCATCTGCGCCTTCGCACTGGGCACATCTGTGGCGTTTTACTGTATACTGCACACAATACACTCGTCAGTAGAGTTCAAATTTGCTCACTTGTAATAAAATACAGATTTACATATGTACTGTATTTGTTTCGTAGCATGCGCGGATAATAGGGAGTTTACTGTAATTCGTAATTCATATCTTGTACAATATTTGTCTCTACTGTATTACTACTTTAACTTTATGCATGTAGTTATGTTAAGATATGTTTTAATTGTATTGTAAAATATGTAATTGTAACTGTACTACTACTGTTTAAATTGTAGGGCCTAACTGTATACAATTGTATTATTGTATCAAGCCTATACTTCTACTTGTATTAATGTTTCTGCAACCATTTTATGTTAAACTTGTGTCAACTGTCAAATTTAAAATTTTATCTTTAGAATCTGTATATGTACCTGTAACACCAGTTTTATTATTTTTTTCCCATGTCTGGATTTTTGGTATTTTTAACTTTTACTGTTTGTATGTTAAATTATATTTCTTGATGTGTCCTATACCATTTGTGCAAATGTCTGTATGTTTAGATGGACGAGAATAAATAAATAAATTAACAATTATTTTTATATATAGACACACACACAACACATCAGGTAAGACAGAGTTTCATTTGTATATGAAAAGTAGATTTTTAAGATCTTACTATATTCCACAAAGTCTTGATTTTATTTGAAGAGTTGTTAATGTTTTTACTTTTTCATTTTAATTTATATATTTAATTAAATTTTAAATTTTAAATTTTTACTATATTTTTTATAATAAATGTTATCTTCAAGGAGACCCGTATTTCTAGATTTTAGATATGTATCTTTTAACTTGACAAGATTTAGCTATACTCTTTGTTAACCTTGGACAGTGAAGTAACCGGGGGGGGGGGTGTTACGGAAACCCCCCCCCCCCCTTTTTCCCTTCAGGGTTTTAAAACAATTAGAACCAGTGAAATCAAAATAAGAAAATTATAAGCAATACACAAGGTTACACAGGGATTAATTTGAAAGTATTATTGTAATCCTCATAGTGGCCTACAACAATGCATCCCTCCCCCCTCTTCCCACACAAATCCAAAATATAAAATGTTTATCTGTCTTTTCTCTATCAAAATCACTACTTTAATTTATGTGTGTAAGTAATGGACTTCTATAAGTGAATTGTTTCCTAAGATGTTAGTGTGACAGAGTTTTATTTAACCCAATGAAAAATATGTAAACAAAACTTAACCCACCCACCCCCCTTTTAATGAAAAACTGGACCCCCCTCCCATTTCACAAAATGGGACACCCCCCCCCCCCTTCAAAAAATCCTGGCTACGGCCCTGCCATGCATTTTGATATATCGATTTTTTGGGAGTACTACAGTATTTTATGGGGCAGCAAGCATTGAAATGAAATAATAAAATCTTTTGAAAATTGTTATAAAGTTGTAAGAATCAGATCAAACATTAAAGGCTCCCAAGATTTTGACTAAAGAAAATTATAGTAATTTAAGAGAGCTGTCATATATAACTTTTGTTATAGACTTATTTACATTACTTAAATTATAATTTATGTTCAAAACCTGTGGATCATGTTCAGACTGACCATTTAAAATAGCTCCTGTACTAAATGAATGATAATTTTTAGTTATTCTTAAATATATTACCAATAGCTGTTGCTGTTGAGAATGTTATTCTATTTGGAAAATTACCACATTGATCATACTGTACGTTAAGAAAAGAAAATTTAGCAATTTTTTGTGAGTACTTTCCACCATATAATTCACATTAAATCACCTCACAAAATAAAATCAAAGTTAACTGAAAAAAAAAAATATTACATCTATTTGCCAGTAACCCTGCTAGGTGCTCCTTGCTATCCCTCACAGAGAGGTGGGTGACAGCACCTCTAACATTTTTAATTAATTAAATTAAGAGTAATATTATTTAACTTATCTTAGGAACTATTTATTTTACTCATAATTTCAAAATTATAATCAAAAGTGGTTTCTATTTGAATTTTTTTTGTAGAATGAAACCAGTTACTCACTAACCTATTTAAAAGTTATAATATTTTTTTGTATAGTATGTATTACAATTTAACAACAAAGAACACATGTACGTTTACAAGTTTTTTGAAACAATCATTAAATTATCATTAAAATAAAGAGGAACATCATCTTCCTTCTTAAGTAACTGTTTAACTACATTGCTGAATTTTTCACTCAAGTTTTATCCAGCCTTATTTAGAGAAAATCCATGTTTGGTAAAATATTTTCTCTGAATAGCACATCTAACACTCCCAAAGGTATAAATACTCTCATTTAATGATCAGCGAACGCCTACAGAATCGTTACGTTCATGCTTTTGTAATTACGAATCTGAAACAAACTTTGAATTCCCGCGCAAATTATCCTTAAGTCACGTGATAGGTGTTGACCACACAGTTATACATGTCATGGTATAGCCAACGCTCCCTCTACCTATTATACCTCTATGAATGTAACCTAATGACTATAGTAAATGTACTCCATGGCCATAGATCATGGGTTCAAGTCCAGTAGGGGCAAAATTTTTTTTAACTTATTTACTTTTGTTTCTCAGTTGTGATGAGAACTTCTATTTAAAATAAAATGTACTAAAATGACTCTATATCTATGATTTTATTAGGATTAGCATATCTTAAAACAATATTTTTTCTTAAATTAATATTTTTCCAATGAATGGTTACTTTATACGTTTTCACATTTTTTGCCCTTCAACATACTGTACTTTCCTACTGAATGTTGACTGAATAATTTTCATTGCTTTTGTTATTATATAAGGATGTTAATTAAACATTACTATTTGGTGATAAAATTTTAAAGTGCAATGGAGCATGCTTAAATTGTTGCGTAATAAACATCAAAACCAAATTATATGTGAAACCTTTTGAGGATCAAGAAAGGCTGTTAAAAAGTTATGTTTTATTTATAATAAATGGTAGTAACACATGCTAACAATATAAATGCACTCTAAAACCATTTTAAAATCTTTTTAATCATTGTGTATTTACAACATTTGGGAGGCAGCATTATGATGTGTTTATTTAAAAGGGGACATGTAGGTATGCAATTATTGGAATTTGCTTTATGCGCAGAGACATCGACCACGATGCCGCCCAAAAGAGCAGTATGGTCAGAAGACAATCTTGCGGCTGCAGTTCGTGCCGTGCAAAGGAGATCTCTAAGTACGTATGCGGCCGCAGAGAAATACAAGATCCCTAGAAGAACGATTAGAAATCATCTCAAGAGTGGAAGTATGAAGAAATCTCTGGGACGAAAATCTATCTTGACCGAAAATCAAGAAGCTGATCTGGTAAGTAGAATTATCAGATATGCAGAAATAGGCCTGCCTGTGACACCACCGACCCTGCGTCATCTGGTCTACAGATAGATATATTGATATTTTGAACACCACTGGGATGCCTTAGTCTTGTCATTTTTGGACCAGAATCCACACAAGCAACTCACGAAAGCACGATTTAATGTCATTCTATAGAATGTCGGGTCCAAATGTATGACGCACAAGAACATTACAAGTGGCTTCAAGGCAACTGGCCTGTTTCCTTTGGATTCTGCAGCAATCCCGGAAACAGCTTTTGCTCCATCCGTCTTGACAGAAGATCCTGTGCGACTGACACTGGATGCCACCGACAATGAACCGATGCTGCCTTCCAACTCCCAGAGATCGTTGACATCAGGAACAGACCAGAAGACTTCAGATACCCATAACACAATACCACGTAGAAGATGTTTCCTTTCATCATCATCTACCTCTGCAGCACAAGTTCAGCTCAATGAAACATCAGTCAAGCTGACTGGAAGATTATCGCACCGCGTGATTGCTTCTGATACTGATGATGATGAAGATGATGACGACGATGTACCCCTCTCACAACTGCAAGAACAAAATAATAGTTTTAATGAACTCATGCCAACACCTATCAAGACAATGGATAAAACACCGGTAACACGGAAACAATCCATAAATTACAGAGGAACACCAGTCGAGAAAGAGCTTTTTGAGAGAAATAATACAAAAGACAAATCTGTAAAATCGGACACTAGCAAGAATGATGTTTCTTTAATGAAAACAGGATGTTATTGTCATCAATTTGGGAATGATAGGGTGGCTGATATACGCCAGTGCCTCAGTTGCGGCAAGTGATATCATGAAGAGTGCATAGGATTAACAGCAGAAGATTATGATGCCTTTGAGTGTGCAAATTGCTGTTAGGTGGGACAAAATTATCGTGTTTATGTTGAATTTTATTTTGAATTTACTATGGGAATCATTTTTGACATATTTGCACCAAATAATTGTCATATTTGCACCAAATAATGTTACTGCTTTGTATGTATTTACATGGTATAGCTATAGGCCTTATTACCCTACCATAGTATAATAAGGCCTATTTGCATTGTGTTTGCAAATGTGCTAATTTTATTTCGTTTCATGGAGAATTCAAAATGTTCCATTTTACATTTCTTACTAAAATAATGTAGTACTTATTGCCACTTAAACATACTGATTATCTGCTATATGTTTTATTTTATAGTCATTCCCCCTTAGGTAGGCCTTATTACCCGCAAGTACACTTGTAACCTTACTACGTGATTATTTATGTTGAGGTGTCAAACGTTTAAATTCATGCAGCATCGCGTAGCCTCTTCGATTAGGATTGATTTTAAGTCACTTATTATTTAGAGGCTAATTTAAATTATTTCGGGCACCATTACCTTGCAGATGTGCTTAAGTCTAACCTTTTACTGCGCATCTGTTGGTTTTCCTGTCACTCTCGTTATTATTGCTTTGGAGTAATGCTTTCTTGCATTTATTTGATTGAACGCGTGCGTGCAAAAATTGTCTCTCTGTATGCTGCGGGATGGCATTAAGTCTTGCTGAATGTCGTAAGTTTCGCCTAATTTTTGCGTGGTCCGAAGGGCCACTAATGTGACCGAGAGAGGTTACAATTTGGGTATAAATACGACGTGAACAGTTTTGTAGTAGAATTTGAATGTGGGCGGTGACGAAAATTTACGTGAGTACCAAATGGGGTTAAGTTGTTTGCGTGTAATTTGCAGGGTTACCGCCCAAGTGACTGTTTTTTTTTTTGGCCGCAACTTTTGTCTCGGTCGGTTTTCGTTGTCGTGATTATTTGTTTCAAGTTCACGTCTAGAGATTATAGTGTCACTTCTTGATCGGATTACGTCCTTTTACGAGGAATGTTGTGTTTGTTTACGTGAGAACTTTTTTTGCCTGTGGATGCTTCATGTTACGTGGCTGAATTTATTATTTAATATATGTATATATTTGCGCCAGTCGTAATCTTTTGTACGTATGTTATCTTTACTTGTTATTCGGTATTATTTAAAGGTAATACAATTTATGTCTCTAAGTATCATTTGTAATTTTAAACGTGGTCTTTGTATTTAATATTTGTGCTTACTTTCGCGTGAGCTCCCCTCATTCTTTTTTTGCGAAATGTGTAATCTGGGCTCCCATGACCTTGAATAAGCGTGACGTTGCGCGCTTTGGAATAACTCTTAGAGTTTAATGAAACAGCAATATCATCAAGGCCATTTCAAGTTGTGTCACTCGCTATCTCGCCTTAACGTTGTGATCTTTGCAATAAAATTTAATATTGTACATGATATTGATAATTTATAATTTTTTTTTTGTTTGTGACGCTTGCGCTTGCTTGAAACATGAGATTCATGTTATGTTGCCTACTTGAGGGCCGTATCCCATGCCATAAATATATATTATGAGAAATTATTGATATATAAATATACACATAATCAGGTTTTGCCTGTTGATGATCATTGATTACTATATTCGTTACTTTCGTTACCTACCCAGAACGTTTGATGTACTCATAAACAATGGTACTTGCATTACCACTTGAACAAAGTTATACATTCCACTATACCTGCCCCGCCTCTCCGTTCTAGCACGGAGCTACCCTGTGTTGTGTTTTCTGTGCTATCTGCGCACAGGATTGTAGTCAAGTGGGGTCGCCTTGGCTCCTAAGTGGCTGCAGCTCCTTTGTAGTGACACCTTTTTTAAATTTAAATTATATACTTCTTTGGTTGTCACTGACTTTCATGCAGCTAAAATTATCGGAAAATAGCCAAGAAATATAAGAAAAGAAATTTGTTTCCGCATTATTAAAATAAATTTAAGTTTTAATAAAAATTTCGTGTATATTAATTAAAGTGTTTGTTGTATTCATCATATTTTAACGGGTGCCTCGGGTGTCTTACAACCTCCTAGCAACCAGGTAATAAAGCAATAGGAAAGCGAGAGAAATGCAGACACATAAGGTATTGTGAATTTATGGAAAAGTAAAAGTGGTATTCCAAGACGTTCGGTTAAGACAGCGAAGAAGCACTATCTTATTTGGACACAACAGTAACCTGACTCGCGGGCCGTATTCCAGAACGTGTCTAAACGGAATCCCCGTAAAGAAATAAACTGGCAACCGTTTAAATAAACAAACGGTGACCTGCGCGAGGCTACAAAATAGTTTCAACGCATTATAGCGGACGTTTCGCAACCATCGATACAATTGTTACGGAAAGCATACTAGAGAAAGCAGCACCATAGCAAAGAAATAGAACCGTCTTTCTATTTCCTTTTTCAAGTATTTTTCAGTTGCTATTATTTCTTGTTTAGTCCATTAAACTGTGCATGACGTATTACAGGATAGTTTCGCTAACACAAAGTTTCAATTGGCACACCAACACGCTTGGTATGTCACCCGATGATCACAAAAAATGATTATATACGAGTCAATGGCGCCAGACGCGAGTCCGCCGTCTGAACGAAATTAACGGAAAAAGTAAACTCTGCGCATGCGCGGAAGTTTGGGGAACAGATAGGTTACGGATAGGACACCAAAATCCGTTCCCTAGAAATGAGGGACTGGCCGTGTCCTATCTAAGGGTTTAGGAGCCGTTTTGTGCACTAGGAATATGGCTAGAGTTTAGGTGTAGCATATTCATTAGTTAATTCCTTATATTTGTTTCTTGGAATACCAGCCTAAATGTATTCTCCTAAACATTTAGAGTGGTTGAGAGTGGCTTCGAATATAATCCTCTGATTTATTGTGTATATATATATATATCACTTGTAATATTTTTATCAGGTGGAATTCAAACTAAAATACCATTACTCAGTCATGTATAATAATAAGCTCTGAGACATCTGAGAATCACTAATAAGCAACGACGAAATTCCTTCTCCTTGGTGCTTAGCGAAGCCATCCTTCTTTTGCGATCGTTAGTGAGCATCCTGCATCCCACATAAAAGAACTAAATAATATTGACCTGTAAGCAGCATGTGGTATCATCTGTTGTCAAGAATTGATACTACTTTAAACGTGTTATTATATATATATATATATATATATATATATATATATATATGTATCGGGCCCTTACCGAATATTACTTGTCTATGAAAATGCAAAGTTCTTTTTAAGGGATTAACTTTACCTGCAATTTATCCCTGCTAATATTATAAATGCGAAAACGTGTTTGTATGTTTGTTCTTCTTTCACGCAACAACGGAGCAAAGGATCGACATTTATGGACCGGACAGTGACGTAGACTGCAAATAATTATGAAATTATGTCCCTAAAAAAGCGAAAAGAGGTAAATTTATTTAAATAATAAAAAAAATTCATAGGAGGTATTTCATACACGCAAACAAAACAGTGAGTTTGTGTCATTTCTCTATATCTGCCACACGGTCATATAGTAAGGTCTGGCAACTTTCTATCATTCTCCTTGGCGAAACCCGTTCGCTTAGTGAAGCTCGTGGCTGCCAGCAAACTAAAGGCGCTAGTAACAGTTTAGTTTATAACTTCGTCAATAGACGGTGTTGCCTTGAATTTGTCACGCGCTATCGTTTGGTACATCTTGCCTATGGGTTACCTGCCTTCCCACAAAACGAAGCTGAAGATTGGCGTCCCGGTTTTTCTGATGCGTAGCCTTGATACACCGGTAATTGTGCAATCAATGGGACTTTAAAATCAAAATTTCCCGTTTTTTGAGCGTGTATGTCCTACAGACTTGGAACTTGGTAGTGATGTTCCTTATATGTATTATAATGTGTATAGCCCGGGCAATGCCGGGTACATTAGCTAGTTTTAAATAAACTCAAGAACCGAGTATGTATTAGATGATTGATAATATGTATTATAAAACGAAACGAAATATTATTAATATTAGCATTATTAATGATGATTCTGATGCAGAAGAGGCGGAATATTCAAATGAATGTGGGCTATTTATGTAAGACCAGTGTGCACTGGCTATTGTTAAAGGACGTTTTATTGTTAATCTAGATATATATGCTAAAGCTTGTTGAAAGACTAAAAAGACTTATAAATGCACATTTTATAAATTTTATAATTTTTTGTATAGTTTAAATTACTTGAAATCACTTCTGAGTTTGAATATAAAACCAAAGCTTTTTTATTGTTTAATATTCGGAGTCATTTATTTGTGAATAAAATATCCCGAAACAAAAAAACTAAACATTGGTTTAATTTTTACTCGATAAAGTGAGAAACTCGAGATATGGTCCGTAGTAAATCGTACGCGGCGCGATAAGATTGTTTATCTGTGTCAGGAAAACTGACCCTTTTAAAGCAATAGACACTTTCCCTTAGAACGGTATATCGAAAATCTTAACTCCAAAACCACACTCATAATGTACACACTCTATAATGACGTTTTCAAAGCAGATCTTCAAAAGCTCTTCTAAACCCAAATGAGGTATTACTAAATCATACTTAGTTCAGTGTAAAATTTTAATTCGGTATTTAATGAAAACCCAGCTCCATGTGGTAAAAAAGAATGTAAGATTTTTTTGTCCAGGATATTTTGTATCTCTTAAGTTATATTTTTTTTCTAAAAAACATTGTGCAGAAAAAAAATTACTTTTTTCGGTATCTTATTTTCAATATATTTTAAATGGTGATGAAACAATTGTCTGTGAATGCCATGAATATCAACATCAAAATTCCAGTTTATTTATCAAAAACTAACACCCAGAAACTGAACTGTTAAATGTAATTTTTCCTTCCACTGTAAGAGTATACCTAGCTGCACCCTAGAAAACCATAAAAAGGGACGTTTGTGATTTTTTTTCAGATATGTTTCCTATCACTTCATCTTAATGAGACACGTCAATGATTTCATTTAAAAAATGCATGTTCTTTCTCAACTAAAAAAACTCATTTTAACGAGTATCATAACAAAATCAAATTAGAACTGCAAATGATTCGGATTAATCATTATTATAATTCAGCATGAAAAAAATATTATTGTAAAATCATTTTTTCAGTTAACTGATATTCATCCCAATATCTGAATGATCAACTCAAGCTCTTCTCAAATTCAATTCAATGGAGTAAAATAAAATTAAAATTTAATTGCAATTATTTTTACATTACAGATTAAATTTTTGGTACAGAAATTGTATATGACCTTTTATCCAAGTCACAATTACGTACTTAAAAAGGGTTTTTCTGGAAGATGATGGCAGAGTGATGTAACAAGAAACTTACTTCGCATTTATAAAAATACAGTAAAATGTTTCTATAAATTTACAAGTAAATTCTCTGTAAAATAGTTGCAAATATATTGAATTGTAAATCTACAAATTCAACAGAATAAACTGAACAATATATTACTTATTACTATACTAAACTTAGAGTTTTAATGAAAACCAAATCACTTTAATCTCCCTAGGTACATTTAGCATAGTGGTATATTATATATAGTGTAAGCTCCAAGAATATTTTGAACACTTTACTTTGTAGAATTACAATAAAGTACTTTAACAAAAAAAAATTGTTTCTTACTACCTCCTTCAAGGAACTTTTACCCCAAGAATTTTTGAAAAGTCAGCCATTTTGTTAACCTTCCGAATAGTTCCAGGAATTCTTACAGAATCGCCAATGCAACCTTTCGTGAAAGGACGAATCACTTTCAGGCATCCATGTGTCCTTCGAAATGCTATCTTTTAGAACGTACCTAACGATAGTTGGTTTCATAGGCAGGAAACTGTTGTTAAAAACTCCCTTGTATGTTTCCTGTTACTGTCATGTGATCACCTCTACCGTGTGAAATTTTAAAATCGTCTTAATATAGAGGGAGGAAAATTTATAAAACGCAAGCAAACGGCAGTCAAAATAATTATTAACTTTTTTGGTGCACCAGGTAGTGATAGCATCGAGTTTAAATACGAATATTCTTTTCCGGATATACTGTTAAAATTTTTCATCTTCTATTTACGAAAAATGCTGGTTACGAATTTTTCCAGGGAACTTCGTAATTTCACGGCTATCTTTATAAATTTATGGACACGGAGTATGAATCAAAAAGAATAGTCTTGGTACATCAACATAACATTCAAAAACTGGTTAAGTCTACAGCAAGGACAATCTTCTTTTGTCCACACGGGTTTTTACCTTTGTTTAGTACGAAACATGCGACTCGGAATTCGTAATACGGCGTAGTTTCCACGAAAAGTCGGTTATTTTAAATTATAAAGAACTCTTCGTTTATTTGAGTTAAATTCTTCGTTTAAAATTCTGTAAATTAACTGTAATTTCAAACGGTTTAGTTCCTCACTGAGCGCAGCCTTTAAATGAATGGAATTTTTGGTTAAGGCTTAATATTCGAAAACAGTAGGTACGTATGTGTTTCATATCTTGCAAAAAAATAAATTAATTTATCAAGAAAACTATTATATTCAAAAGAAAATACACCAAGGTAAGAGAAACGTCTTGAGTACTGGTTGTTAACCAAGGTAAGAGAAATATCTTTAGTACTGTTTAGTTTTTAAGCACAAGTTACTTTGTTAGAGAAGTTTTGGAAAGCTATCTTTTCTATATGTTGACCCAGAGAAGATAACCATTTTGAAGTGCCCCAGCTGCGTTATCTGATTTGTTTGTGCGAACATTCAAGTGCAAAATAATTTGTTTTTAAGACTCTATTCTTTGATGTTGGTAAATATGATAGCTTATGATAGTGGTATCTATATAAAGTAGTAAGGGGTCACCTTCAGTTTGTGTATTGATCGTACCATCAAGCTTATCAGCATGTTTCTACTTGCCATTATTTTACTGGTAAGTGCTCCACAAAACAGAGTAAATTTATATCGTAGTAACTTTATAACTTTTCAATCACAACATTGGATTATTAAAAAAAAAGTTTAATGTTTGCTTACAAAAATTTTGATTTACTGCTATGTTCGATTTTCTGCTAGGTCATGGGTTGGTCCAAATATATCTACGGTAACAGGTTTGTTTATTATAGTGTGCATTAATGAAAGTGTTTACATCTTCACAGTTGTCAATTTACTAACGATGAACTGTAAAACAACGAAGTATAAGTTAATTGACACTTCCGAGAGCTTAAATAAACTCTAATGAATTATTATAAATCCATGTTTATGGTATCCAAGCACAAGTCAATTATAGTTAATTATTAAATGGTTAATTACTTTTTAAGATATTTGCGCTACTAATTTGTCAAAAAATTTAATTGTTACATAAAATAAATTCATTATCTCGTTTTTACATGCTAAGACTCATCTTTTTGTTAAATTTGTACTTATCGGTAATGTCTTCGATAGAACCTGAAATCTATATTTTACGTTGTCCCTGTTTGTTTTTCATTTAATGTTTAAGTTAAGTATTTTCCCTGACTGATATTCATTATTATTTGTAATAATTTGTCACGTATTTTTATAAACTAATATAATTGCCATAACTGCATTTATTAAACAATAAAACTATTTTTAGATTTCCTATTCCAAGTACGCTAGTCAATAATTATTATGAACATGTCTTTCTTATAGTTTTTGTACTTCATTAAAATATATATATTTTTTATATTTGGTTAATTACGACATTTTATCGATATAAAATAAGCACTCTTCTTGGTTTATAATTTTTTTTTTTGGATGCTTCAGATTTCTTTCGTGTTTTTAATGCTCTTGTATCATACATATAGGTCTATGGTGTTTTTTGTATGTGACATTGCTTTAAATATGATTAATATTTCATCTGCAAAATATGTCCTTTATAAATTTGTTTGTAGCATGTTTTTAGACTTTTAGACCTTTATGAATGTGATGGTCGGTTTTGAGTACGATATAAAGCACTTTTACACGCAGATAAATGTAACTTTAAGCTTTATTTGCTATTGGTCTGTCCCCAATTTATTTATTTACTCAGATTCTTCAACCAAAATCGTATTTTTTGATAGGGAAACGTGATACAGCAGATATAATCAGTATGACGCGTGTGAGTGAATTTTGCCATGAGTTCATGTATGTGTAGTAATAAATTAAAGGTTGTTTGATCTTTCATTATAGCAGCTAAGGTTGGGACATCCGTAAATCAAATTAAAAAAAAAATTTTTAGTAAATAGTGTAAACGAGATAATCTGAATACTATAGCAGCTACTGTTTGAACATTTGCAATCTGTATTAAAATTATAATGAAAAGGCTGTCAGTTTGTTTTACTTGTAGGAAGTAAACTTGAAACATACTGTACATTTTTTAGAAATTTCTTCACTATTATAAAGCTACATTATTCAAAATGGGGGAAATGATACGTTTAAATCTTAAATAAACATAATATTTTCGTTATATATTTAAATACTTTTAACATAAATTGGAGAAAACCGATAAAATTTACTGCAATATTGGCTTACTCTGATTGAACAGTCACATATGTGGAAACATAACAATTTTGTCCCGGCTCGTGGTGTATAAGTGCGTTCAAATATACTGTCTCATTTAAGTACCTTATTTATTTATATATATGTATCTATTATAATTTATCTTACAGGTTAAAAATTATTTTCAGATCTCATTACAATTTTTTTTGTAATTATTTTTACCATCGAAGCGATACATTATTTATTAATAAATTTGAATTTGAAGACCAGATACGGAATAATTTTTTTGGATCTGGAAATTTATTTAGATGCAAGTTTATTATTGTAATAATTGAAAGAAAACTTCCTGTGTTAAAATTCTGTATCGACCAGTGCTAAGCAGTGTACCACGCACAGCTAGTAATTACTATACCTATATATTCTGTTTCGGAAAATAGTGTATACAAGCTAAAATTAATATGTTCAATTTTTTTTAATAATGTTTCATTTCAATTGAAATTACAATAAAATAGAAATTATTTTTTCTAGTTTGTTGTCAGTTATAACATGAGAAAGATAGGTTTAAGTTGGATTTTGTACAATTTTTGCCAGGGTTGACTGTTTGAAGTTGAATCAAAATGTTCATATTTTCTGGAATTCACTGCAGATTATTTTTTGCAAGCTAACCACCCAAAAAAAATACAGAACAGCTTAAAGTTAAATGTTAAGTTTAACTCTTAATCAGCGTGACAAGTAATTAAACTCCATCGAAAGTCTATAGGTCATTCAGATTAAAGTTTAAAATAAGGTTTTATCTTTTTAAATAATGAGCATAATTTTTTTAAGAAATGCTGATAAGATTCCTGCTCTCACATAGTGGAAATTGTTTTACTGAAACAAAAAAAAACATTAAAATTTTAACTTATTTTCAAAGGAATTTCTTCGTACACCATATTATTATATTATAATGCAGGCTTTCACATACATGAATTTTCAACCCTGAAGATGCCTGCTGCAATGCAGAGCGAAACGTTGGTTCTATCTACCACTTAGGTGTTTCTGAACTTTAAACCATAGATAGTTTCTCTCCATTAGATTGTGAAATCAAAACGGCATACTTTGCCTGATATTAAAGTTCTTTAAAGTTTTTTTTACAAGCAATTAGGAAAATTAGGCGGAAATAACGGCTATAACATATTTACAAGCATTTTAAAGGAATTTGCTTCTTTAGTTTCGCGTATATCTGAAGAGTAGGGGTGTTGCCCATCTTGGAACTGGTTGATGAAGGTTTTAAAAATAGAAATATTTCTTTTAAGAATCACTATAAAACATTTGTGTCCAAATTAATGTCCAATCTCAACTAAACGTTATTTCAACGTGTCTGGTTTCCAAATCAAAATTTATTCAAACTATTTTGTTAATTAATTATGGAAAATTTAATAACAAAATGATTGTATTATGATGAGAAAATTGTGTCCCCTTGCGATTCACTTGTGAAGGGACGTGATTAGTTTGTTTTCTATGTAGCGGTGTATCTGAGTTAAGAATGCAGTGAATTTAATATTTTTTCTCCAGTTTTAGATTTTAAAAAAAGTATATAAATCTTTTGGAACCATCATTTTTAAATTAAAAAAATATGCTTTTAAATAGAAAATTTTTTTCTTTATAACAGTGAAATAATTTTTGGAATAGTTCAAGGGTTTTCCAGTTTACTGTGTACATACAAACTCTAAAATTCGGGAACTATTTAAAAAGAAATGGTTTCACTCTTATAAAGCAAAATATTTAAACATAACCTATATAAAATTTTTATTCGTATGAATATTTAACTAAATATAAGAATATCGTCCGTGTTATTAAACGCATTTGCGGTAATTTAGGTAAGTATATTATTGGGAAGCTGAAAGCTGTCTTAATTTAACGCAAAACATTTTATCAAATGTTATGTAAAATATTTTTTTTTTAATTGATGGTTTTTCTCCTCATCATAGTTTTAAAAAATTATATTACAGTTTCATCATCTTAAACCTTAAACTTATACTCCCACTTAACTAAATTATTATCATACTAGCCGTGTTCCCGATTGGAAGGTATTTAATCGTCATGTTTGATGAATTACCAAAAACGCTGATACGACAGACTTTTTTTTATTAATAAACAAAAGCCTAAACACCCATTTTCATATTTCTAATTTCAAAAAATGACAAATTTACATACAAATTTTTTATCCTCTATTTAAACACCTAAGGAGATGAATTTTAAATAAAAATTTTCTTAGGGCTCATCTACGTTATATAAGGAAACACATATGCAAAATTTCATGCTTCTAGACCCACCGGTTCAAAACTACGTGTATGTCCGTCGGGTCGGTCAGTGTCGGAGTTTTATTAAGTGGATCGGACATAAAAATGGGAAGGCCATCCGGGTTTGATTCCCAGGAACTTTTATAATTGGGTATCGCGGTGGACGTTGCCGAGAGATGTTGGGTTTTTCTCTGGGTACTCTAGCTAACTCCACTAACTCATTCCGCCGTGGCTTCATCCCCATCGCGTCACCCCTCGTTCATTTATTCAAAATATGCTTTAACTGCACTGTAAGAAAGGTTTGTTTGCCTCAACAAAATATTTGTTTATATATGGCGAAATAAATATATTTTGTTAATTCAAACAAACATTTTGTAGTAGGAAAGATTCTGTTGACCCAACATAATTATTTTGGTCAACTCAAATATATATATATTTGGTCAAGTGTAACAAATCATTTTTGTTACCTACCGAGTTTGGTTGAGCTAGTAAAATATTTTGTTCCACCAAGTAAATATTTGTTTCGCCATATACAAACAAATATTTGTTTGATTCGAACAAACTTTTTTTTCTCTGTGTGTGAATTATGATTATTTTAACTTTTGACGGTTTTATTTATATTTTTTTTTTTGCGCTTGTCGCAGGTGGCGGGATGCCAGGGCGCAATGCCGGACCTGGAGGCGTGGAGCGCTCCCACAGGGTACAAGTTCCAGTGCACGGCCGTGGGCACCTTCCCGGACCCCTACGACTGCAAGGCCTACCACGTGTGCTACAAAGACAACACCTTCGTGCAGGACGACTACCAGGAGTGCGAGAGCGGCTGGACGTACGACCCCTTGCTGAAGACGTGCTCGGTGCAGGGCGCCACCTGTCCGGCGGAACCGCCCGTGAAGAACTGCACCGCCAACAACCAGCTGGGCGCGCTCGCCAGGAACCCCAACATCTACTACCACTGCGTGCTCAGCTCGGACGGCTCGTTCCTCTACCCGGTGCTCTACCAGTGCCCCCACGGGGGGAGCTTCGACGACGACTCTCGCGCGTGCGTGGCTGCGACCACCTCCACGGCATCCTCCACCACCGTCGCCGACTCCACTGCAACGACGGCGACAACAAACTCGTCAAACACAACTGTGACACCGACATCCTCCACCGCGACATCTTCTGACACGTCTACGACTGATAACACATCGAGCAGTTCTACCTCAACGTCTCCGACATTGACTACGACTTCTACCACCCTAACCACAACTGCCACCCCAACGAAAACTTCCACCTCATCGGCAACTGCCACCCCAACGACAACTTCCACCTCATCGACAACTGCCACCCCAACGACAACTTCCACCTCATCGACAACTTCCACCCCGACGACAACTTCCACCTCATCGACAACTGCCACCCCGACGACAACTTCCACCTCATCGACAACTTCAACCTCATCGACAACTTCCACCCCAACGACAACTTCCACCCCAACGACAACTTCCACCTCATCGACAACTTCCACCCCAACGACAACTTCCACCCCAACGACAACTTCCACCTCATCGACAACTACCACACCAACTACAACTACCACACCAACTACAACCACCACACCAACTACAACCACCACACCAACTACAACCACCACACCAACTACAACCACCACACCAACTACAACCACCACACCAACTACAACCACCACACCAACTACAACCACCACACCAACTACAACCACCACACCAACTACAACCACCACACCAACTACAACCACCACACCAACTACAACCACCACACCAGCTACAACTACAGTGGCCACTACAACAGCGGCTGCATTCAAATGTACAGGGATTGGATTTTACCCTGATGAGAAAGACTGTCACTCGTACTATGAATGTGATTTGTTGCTACAGGCTTTGCACTTTACATGTCTACCAGGATTTTACTTTAACACAATTTTCAAGTTATGCGTCATCGGAACATGTACAAATACAGTTTAGTTAGCAAAGATAGTTTGTAAAGACTTTTATTTAAAATATTGTCGGAAAAGTTGCTGCCATCTTCAAAAACAGTGTAAAGTTTTAAGTATTATGTTAATATTTTCTTTTTAGTTACAGAAATCGTTATGTGAGTTTGGCGCTTGGAAATTCTTCCAACAGTTGTAAATTGTAAAAGTCAAGTATTATTTATGGTTTTTTTTTAAATTGTGTGGACGATGATTTTACTAACGAGGCTTGTTATTATAATTTTTTATGTCTTTTATGGCAAATTTTTAGCTTTGTACTCTTATTAAATATATTTTCAGTTTCTATTTACATTTAAAAAGATTAATAAAATTCTTTTGATAGTTATCGTCATTAATTTTTTTTATTTCTTGATTTTTTTATTTATCTTCTGAGAATTGAGTTTTATAAAATGACAAGTAGTTTCACATTAATTTTCGTCAGGTCAGGAGACAGTAGCTTTCCAGTAAAATTATTATTTAAGTACATAGTGAATAATTTTCAAAGATATTTTTGGTTTTATCCTACATACTATATTTCTTCTTTAAAATACGTACTTATGGCAGAAACAAATAATTCCACATATTACTTAACTTGTGCCCATCTTGTCATTTAATTTTTTTTTATTTTTTTTTATTTAAACTACTCTCATTAATCTTTGTAGCTATAGTTGGAAAATATTAATATATTTGAGCTATGTCAAAGTGGATTTCTGTCTTGTTCCATTTTGGTGCTCTGCTATAACTGAGCGATTTTTCCACCCCCATTATGGGACTAATCACAGCCGAGCTGCGAATGGACCTTTATAAATACTCTGCCTCCGGTTACTGATCACTCTTGAGGCAACAAGGAATGCCAAAAAATCGGAAACACCATCATTCCCAAGGTCCTGACCTTTATTTAGAAGCCAATCAATTGTTGGTGATTCTGGTGACGAAAGCTTAATATCTACATATTTTTCACGACACTCAAACGTCATTCCTACCTTGTCATGTGCACAGAAATACATTTTCCTGTACATTCACAAAAGATTTCTTTGGAAACCAGTTGCCAAAAAATGGTTTTAAATACTACAAGAACGTTATTGCAATTTTGTACAACTCGTGGCTATGGTTATTTCTGCATGTACGAAAAAAGTTTTTCGATATAAAACTGAGTATTTCTTACAAAATTGGCGCATAGTTTTATATTTTAACTGATGTTTTATTCAAGCATAATGTTCTTGAACCACAGAAAAATAAAGGATTATTAAATAATTAAATTTTATTTTTATGTTGTTATGCTTATTATGTGTGCAGTTAATACTAGTAAGATATTCAGGAAACGGTTTAAAAATAACTTATACTATGGGAGGTACAGGGTCAACGCCAATCATAAATGCCCGGGTAAGAGTCCGAACCCAGTATTACTGCGAACACTATTTTGTAGTTATCAGTTTATTTTATGTAAATGTACAAATTTACAAATATCTGTAATTTTACATGATTATTTATGTTCCATTTACAAAACAAAATGACAGTGTACGGTGTGCAGAACTTCAAAAATATAAACAGGCTATTTGAAAACTGCTCAGGATATCGGGGTGGTGTCTGTTTAAATAAAATAAAGCATTTAAGAATACGCTAAGGTCGTATAAGTGGTCGTGTTTCTGTATTTCGTTTTAAAAACATGTGTATTTTCATAATAATTGTTAGGCATGAAAACATTCGGTTAAGATTCTTGAAAGCACTCATGTGCCCTCCATTACATCTTTATCTTCATTTTTCCGCCTTATGGCGTTATGTTTACCGTTCCGTATGCACGACGAGAGAAGGCTGCGCGCCAGTTCAGAGCCTTGCGCTTAGAGGCGACAACGCGCTAGAAGCACCAGCGAGCGTCGCACTTATCATCGCGCTTCACCGGCACAAATACAACCCTGAAGTCTGACCGGCTATAACACCAGTCTCTTGTGTAGGTGCCGTGCTCTAAAATCCACACTATGCTGGGAAGTAAGGCCTGAGTTCCGGCATGTATACAGTCTCTGGATTATTCTGGACCTACAGAGCCAACCTGTCATCGTTATGGTGATTAGTAGAGATCCGGGAATTCCGCGGAATCGTCTGGCATCAGGGTAGAATTAAAAACTTTATGTCTTCTCAAACCATGTTTGCTTTTCCACTGGCTGATTTCTTAGCGTGAACATTTGTATCCTTGCTAATTTGCACTACCCAAACCGCTCATCTTCTCTTCTGGCTGGGCATCGTTGGCTCACGGTCGTAGAGGGGCGTGGCCAAATAACTACGATACAATCATAAGAGTGTGAAGGGTTGCATTCTAACTTGCGAATTAAACAAATACGCGAAATTTCCGCTTCTCTAGAGATGTCATCCTTTTTTCTCAGGTGGTATTATTTAGTCCTGGGGGATGATAAAAACCCAATAACATCATGAAATAACCTTATATACAGAAAACATATTTGAATATTCTTGCTAAACATGGCTTAACATCTTGTATTAACAAATATACACGCCAAATACTTCTCACACAAACCATTTCAAACAGACCATGCGTTTACAATAATAATAAAAATTAAAATGATGTTTATGCTGCTGTGTTACACACTAATATTACAGACAATTTTGCTACTGCCATTAGCTACAATATTGTGTGTCAAAAAATAATAGGAAAAACAATATAGCCTACATACAAATTTTGATAGAAAAGTTTTTATTTGATTATTTTACCTGATTATCTGATTTTCTTGAATTCAAGGCTACATGCAAACTGCTAATTAATAACTATTTTATTTACGTTATGTTTGCATGCTCTCTGTAAATTTTAGAATTGAAATAATAAGGATTTTAGTTTCTTATAAATAATGTCTTGTTGAACGGATGAAATCATTTATAAGAATTGCATCATTGTAAAAATAGGATTTCAATTTAAATTTTGATCAAAAGAAAAGTTTTTTGAACCATTTTAATTATGAAAACCACATCCTCAAGTGCACAAAAATTACACCATTTAGGCGTAAAATTTGTCTCACGAACTGTTTCTACACTTAATTACTATTTTTTCTTATTATAAAAAATCAGTATTCTGAGTGCCATTCGTTCAAATGAAAAGAACATTATTTAAAATGTTGTTTAAAAAAATTCTACCGATGTTTGTTAACAAGTGACTTGCGAATTACAACTTTCTTCTCTATAATATTTTTTTTCTGTAAATTACACACATGTTGACGTGATAGTTCTTCGCTGTAGGCATTGAGTATACATGACCTGATATCAATTGACAAGTGCAGAGTAAGCCCGTACCGTGGCTACTACAACACCGTAATTATGCTTATAAGAATACTATTAATATTCATCACAAGTACGCACACGTTTTTCAGGCAATAGTCAGGTAATTCAATATTCAGAATTTGTAATTATTTTTTATCAAACCATTTTCTTTTTCTATGCCTGACTCCGCCCATTTAATTTGATTAGTAAAAATTACTGGCGTTTGTTACTTTTGCTATCTACCTATCTATATTCTGCTATGCTGGCAAATGACTAAAACAATAATTAAATTTTAGCAAAAAATTATAAAGTTTCGTGGCGATTAGTTCTAGTATTTAAAACTCCGGTCGCCCTGACTTATACGGGGTTTATATACTATACAAGAAACGCAACGACACAATAAAGCAACTCGCGATGCAAGGACTCACGGTATTTTATCAGCACGTAAGTTGCAAGAAGTTATCAACCCTAAGATCTGAAATTGTAAAACAGTAGAACACGAATTTTTTCCACCAGCTTCTTTTGTTAATTCATGTTCATCATGAAAATATATTATGAAATAAGTATAGTATTTGGAAGTAAAAGGGTTTATCTTCTTTCACTGTGCTTAAGTTCCACAAGTGATTAACTTCATATAGGCCTACATCACATAAACATAGTGGCCTTCCACGCATATAACGTTTGTGTCTTTAAAGTTTTGAATATTGACACATAAAATAATTTTTTGTTCTTTTAGAAAAGATCCCATTGGAAATCAGTTGCTAAGAAATAGTTTTTAAAACTACTAGAAAGATATTGTTAACTTTGTACAACACATGGCTATAGATATTTTTGCACCAATGAATTACGTTTTCCGAGTAATACTGATTAGTTCTTACAAAAATTGGCGCATAATCTTTTATTTAAAATGATGTTCCATTCAAGCATATTTTTTTCAAAGCCATGGTTAAGTTTATCTAAATCCTATGATTTGACATTTTTGTTTTATTATGCTTATTAATAATCTGCGCAGTTAATGCTGGAATACCATTCAGGCAATGGTTTACAAATAACTTTAACTATTGGCGGTATTGGGACAACACAAAGCATAAATACGAATACAGTATTATTGCAAACACTATTTTGCAGTGATAATGTTTTCAATTAATATAAAATTGTTCTAATATCTGTTATTTTACATGAATATTTCTGTTCCATATACAAAAAAAAAAGGCAAAAAGAAGGCGGAAACGCAAGCAGAAACGCTTTACGTTAAAAGATGGCCGATGCTTCCGTTGCTTTTTTTTAGTCTTGCATAGTAAATAAACGAGTATTTTCTAACTTTGCTACTGAACTTTTTTCTAACATATGTATTTTATAAACCCGGGTTAAGTGTACCCATCGACTTTTACTTTCGAGGCTCTGTGGAGCGGTTTTCTTCTCTCTCGCGCCACTAGCCACATCTTGGGCTGATGACGTAGGCAACGCCATAGACTAACTAGAGATATAGACCATAGAGTAGATGTTTAGTGCAGACTGATATTTGTCTTCTGTGCATGAGGCTAACATTGGCTTGTGGATGTACCAAACGTAACTGTCAAAATCGGATAGTCCACAAATGTGAATCGGTGTTTATTAACTTTCTTAGTTACAAAGTCATGAATGTTTAAATAAAATGTTTATGAATGTACACTTGCATATTAACAGAGGGTAAGTCACCAACATTTTTCAAAGCCAATTAAAAAAAAAACAAAGAAGGGTTGAAATGTAAAGAACGGTCAGTTGTGTACATATTTGACCTTGGTATTATTGACAAAAAATAGTTATATAAAAGACATGGGAGAGTAGTATACAACAGCACGATGCAATATATTTCTAAGAGTCTATCTAAATTCTGGAAGTGAAATCTGTGGCTGCTGAGTGTAGTATTAGCGTTTGGCTGTATAGTAACTTTCGTTCGTTAGTTACAAACAGTTAGGTAAGTGTTACTTGCATACGCATAATTCGATTCCAAGAGTCTTGAAATTAAATTGTCCTAACTTTTATTTCAATAAATTTGTATTGCATTCATAAACAATTTACCAACACCTACATGCAGTTATGAAGTTACAGACAATACTGATGTTTACGGATAGTTCCTACCAAACAGACGTGCGTGTTTACGAAAGTAAAGATGCATAGAATAAAGAACTCCGCTTAATTAGATATATATTAATTTAACAAATCAGTTTTATTTTTAGAATAACTAAGAAAATCTGATATTTAAACAAACGTGCCATATTTCAAATTTTTTTTTCGTATTTATTCATTTAATTCAAATTAATTTTACTAATCCAGTTTTGATACTATGGCAACGATAATTTGTAAACACTGCGTAATATATATATAATATGAAGTTGGTATGTATGTATGTATGTATGACGTTGAAAAACTCTAACACCGTTTGATCGATCGCCGTGAAAGTTGGCACATCAAAGTGTTTTTTTTTTCATGGAGAATTTTTTTTTGCTATCCATTTATTTTGTAACTCGCCGCTAGATGGCACTGCAGCGCATAAACTTCTAAACCGTTTACCCGATCGCCATGGGTAAACAGAAAATCTTAGGTCTTAGACACACAAACAGTAATTGTGTGTCATTTCTCTATGTCCACCACACTGTAGCATAGAGCTATTAATTTTGCTTTAACTCGCGGACAGTATATCACCCTGTGTTCAGCCTGGGCTACGCTGGGTACTGCAGCTAGTTGTATATAATGTATCTCTATAAAGTTAAATAATTGTTATATTCAGTTTAGTAGTTTTTAAGTTTGCTACTTGCAAATAAAAAACAAGGATTCTTTCTTAACAATATTAGTAAAGAAAAACGCGTAAGTCTAAAATTTCCACGAAAATGTGTTAAAATGAAGTTATTTATACAAATATAAGACAACGGACGTTTATTTAAACTGCTAGTGAATCTACTGCAAAAACCACCAAGTTTTTTTTTTTTTTTTTTTTTTTTTTTGGGTAAATTTCTTCGCGTACAATCAGCCAACAGTTTCAACTTAAAAATTGTTGTAACCACAGCCTGATAACAGTCGGGGTCGAGGCTTAAATGTGATAATGTTATCTATATAACTACAATAATAGTTGACACGCTTTCAATTGAAGCTTGACCAAGCTGATAATTAGAATGTTTCAACTCGGAATAGTTTTTCTGGTAAGTATTGTAAGTAGTAGAGGAATGTATACCCGGAAACTGGGTCCGGGGCGTGGTGCCGGTGCCGGTGTCCGCCATATTGGATTGTGACGTCACAGCGGCCATCTTGGATGAGCGTAACGGGACAAGTAGTACCTTGAAATTTGACCCTCTAAACTTGTCAAAATTCGCCAAAATTGGGCAAAAATTGCCCAAAATTCCTCAAAATTCGCCAAAATTTACATTTTTGCGGAAAAATTTCCGCCAAAAAATCTCAAAAATTTTGATAAATTAAAAAATTCTCTTTTTGAGGGAAAAATTCCCGTTTCAAGGGAAAATTTTCCATTTTTAGTCCAAAAAAATACCAGAGGCTAGAAATGTCTATATATAGGCTTAAGCATCCATGTCTACAGCCCCCGATAAGCCTCTGACGTCATCATGGATAACGACGTCACCGTTGCAATTTCCGTTACGGCCGCAATATTTAAAATCTTTATTTATTATCCGATTTTAATGGAAAAAAATAAAAAATAATAAAAAAAATTCAATTAATAAAATTTTTAATAAAAAAATTAAAAGAAATTACTTTTAAGACACGGAGCTCGGAGTCCTCGGTTCGAACCCGACGAGTGCAAAAAAAATAAAAATGGCGACCGATCCTTCCCCCGTGGTGGGTGCAGGCAGACTGGTCCCCACCACTTTGTTAATAGCATATATAACATCCTGCAGTATGACGTCACGTCCGCCATCTTGTCTACGTTGCTAGAAGCCATCATCATTGTATCGTCGGCTAGAGTGCGCTGACACCATGTTAGTTTAGTTCTTATCCGCCAGAGTGCAGTAACCATTTATTATTACTTTGACACCCGCCATCTTGTCATCTGCCCGCCATCTTGAAAATCCGTAATTTCAATGCTATAAATTCGGGAAAAATTCCAAGTCACCAAAAAAACCACTTATTAAAGTAATGATTGATTCGAGACTTGGTTCGATCCCTGGGCGATATAAATAATCTTAATTTTTATGTAAAAATACCTAAAAAATGACAAATTAGAAAATAAAAACACTGCAAGTTCTTTTACAAACATAATATTTATTACATAATTTATATTTTACTACCGAATCACCTGCGAAGGTTAGCAATCTTACAAACATTTAGGTCCGCATAGGCGTGAAATGACTAATTATTAGCTCCAATCGGTTTATACAAGACAGAGTCCAACCAGATCCTTTACAGACATAGTCCCCCTCTTCTTGACAGAGTTTCTGGATACCTTGTTTAACAGTTTGCTTGACATCGTTAGAACTGTAAATTACTGCAGCCGATGTCTTGAATGCACACTTCTTCACTTTGTCATCGAACGGATAAGGCTTTCCATATATATAGTCCAACCACAAGTTATATTTCAAAGGTCCGTTTGTTGCTACGTCATCAGTAAGCTGATTGATTATGTCCTGTCTGATATCATCAAGAAAATAACAAATGTCTTTCGACTCACTTAACGTACTTGGATAATAGTAGTCTTTCAATGTTCCACGAAATGCAGACTGCGCCAAGTAGAAGCCATTATCGTTCACTTGTAATGCTCCGATCACAGTCTTAGGTTTATTTTCATGTTCAGATGCCACAGAAATCGGTTGCTGCACATCGGTTTTTTTACTTGTACGCTCACGAGTCACCAATCTAAACTGAGGAGTCGTAATTGGTGGTGAAGGTTTTTCAATCCAAAACTTTTTTTTTAACCCCGCACCGTCGAGTAATATTCGTTACAAACGATAACTCCGTTACCTACTCACTTCCGTTACCATGTGATTCTGATATTACTCTACCGGCTGTAAAAAAAAGTTTCACTTCAAAGAGTAAATTCATTAGCCGTAAGTATACGAATATATGCGTGAATTAATGAGGACCATTGGATATAATTACGGTGGTTAATTTTTAACACAGTGTATATTCCAGAAAATTATCCAAATTGAATATTGTCTTTGAATCATGAAGGAGCCCCTTCAGTGCTGGTTATAAGTTTGAAGATAGTGTATACGTTGTGCTACCTGAGGAGACAGGCTACTTGGTAGCTTTGTTTGGAAGAGGTTTGTTGTTCTTTTAGAGGTGTCATTATTTCTTAGCCGTTGGCTTGAAGAGCAGTACACATATTATTTATCTCTGGCTGCAAATTGTCAAATTCCCAAACATTCTTAGTCGTCTTGACCAGAGTGTAAAAAGATGTTCTTTTCTACGATTGTGGCAGAGGTGAGCTTGCCTGTAAACATCGATCGGTTTGGGTTGGCTTCATGCAGGCAAAGGGATATGATTATCGCCTTTATTTGTTACCAGATCATTTGTAATGAGAAGTTTTCCAATAATTTTTTCTTCCATGTTTAACTGGTTGTTTAGTTTGTCTTTAATACTGCTCCAAATTACAAAGGTGAAATCACCTTTTTACAAAGTGAAATCAACTTATGGTACAGATATGAATACATCACATTTACTGGAGTCATGGTGAAGATAAACTCCAAGACTTCCTAAAACATCAGAACAACAAACTACCAAACATAAAAGTCTACTAATGGAAGTGAAAACAGATGGAAAAAGCCCTATATATGCGTTCTATTAACAAAGAAACAGGATTAAAACATTGGCCACAGTTCATACATGATACCAACCCACAACGATAGATATCTATAGGCAAGCGACCATCACATGCCATCGCAAACACTAACAGTTATTTCTTATCTGGTAAACAGGGCTACGAATATTCGCCAAGATGACAAATCTGGAGTAAAAATCATAAATCAATGGCAACTGCTCTTTAAGCAATCGACTGCTCAAGAAATTAGATAGTTTACGCAAAAAGAACATTGAAAAAATTCCTAACCAAACAACCAAGTGCTTCTCAGAAAGCAAGGCGTACATACAACATCAAACTTATAAACAAGAATTAAGAGGCACTGGTATCATTGTAATACAACGCTCCATATGAAAACCTGGCTGGAAAATAAATAATCTTGTTCAAGTGTAAACATATGCATAAGACAAACTATTAGGCAAATCATAGCCCGTATTAACAGTAAATCAGAAACTACAAGCATGAGAGTCTACGATCAGCTACAGCAGAAAACATTATAAAAATATTTACAGATTTAATTTGTACAGTTGGTCCAATATAAAAAATGACAACGAAAGATACTTTCAAGAAGGAACGTACATATTTAGATAAAAAATTAACATGACCAGGGAAAATTAAACAGGATTCAGGCAACACTATTCATAAGCATACAAAACCGAAAAGAATACCAGTTTTGTAGTACCTACCCACTGATTAGGCAACTTACAAGCTCTTCTTTGTTGACCCTGCCCTTCAACTAATCTGGAAGGTAGTGATTCCTTATCGGCTGAAAGGTCCATCCAATCAGCAAAGTATAAATAAAGACAGTGAAACTGCTACCCTTATTATGGAGACTGCAATGCCGAACGAAAAAAGTTGGAAATTTTCAACTCGATACCGCCAAGCATATTCAGACAATGGCCAATGTTGGTTCATGAACTTTAATTTAAGATATGTATATGTATACATTAATTTTTTAATTTTTTGGTCCCAGGTTACAGGATCTCAAGCAGAATTGCTGGACCTGAAATCATGGCAAGACGATTACCGCATTAGGAGCGCGCCCGATGGGTACAAGTTCGTCTGCACGGGCGTGGGAACGTTCCCGGACCCGTACATGTGCACGGCCTACCACGTGTGCTACGAGCAAGACTCCCTCGTGAAGGACGACTACCAGCAGTGCGAGCACGGCTACGTGTACGACGTGTCGAAGACCTGCTTGATAAGGGGCAGCCAGTGTCCTGCGGACCCGCCGGTGCCTACCTGCGCCGAGCAGGGTCAGGTGGGGGCGCTCCGCAGGGACCCCAACATCTACTACCACTGCGTGCGGAGCGCTGACGGCACGTACCTGTACCCGGTACTCTACCAGTGTCCTCACGGGGGGTCCTTCGACGCGGCCAGCAACGCCTGTCAGAGTACCACCCCCTCCACCACCACCACCTCCTCCTCCACCACCACCACCACTCCCACAACAACCACGCATGCTCCCACCTACTGTGCATTTCCAGGCCTGTTTCCTGACAACTCCGACTGTCACTCGTACTTCCAGTGTTCCAGCTCGCTGATTTTGTCGCACCAGAAGTGTCCAACGGGAACTTACATCAACAAGTATTACTTGATGTGCTTCGCTGGAACCTGTTAGATACACTAAAAAAAAAAAAAAATTATATTGAACGATGTCACGTTATTTCGAATAACGAACTAGAAGTAAATGTTTTAAGTTAAATTATACCAGACTATGTATAATTTTTTACCTGCAATATAAAAAAATTGTTCTCATTTTTGGCATTTTGTTACCTTCAATGATAATACAGTAGTACTTTTGTTAATATTCCATTATTTTTTGATACCATTGTTTCATGTATTTTAACATTATTATTGTTAAAAGTCTAGAAATAATTAGTATCATTTAAGACCCGACCATAATGTATATGTGAAGTAATTTCTTTATAAATAGTCCTATACTTTAGCAATTTTTTCAACTCATTAATTTGTTTAATGTGGTTTATTCACGCCCACAGGGTCTGGAAGGAAGCAACCATCCTGATATAGGTTTTCTATTAGCTCCCTAAATCACTCCAGGTAAATGCTGGGATGGCTGCTTACTATAGGCATCGTGCACGGGTCTGGAAATCGTGCTGGTGGCGCTGCGTAGTGTTTCACTTGCTAACTACTTGCAGGACTGTCGCGACGCACGGATCTCCGGGTCACGGAGTTCGCTGACGAATTCTTTCTATAATTCAATGTGATATTGTAATTAATTGCGGTTTCCTTTTGATTAAATATATTATCATTACTGAGAAAAGTTTATCGAAAGGGAACAATTATGTGTATTAGTTGTCATGTGAATAATATCAAGGAAGTTGAGATAGGCAAATTTCTGTATTAAAAGCAGAAATTATTTGGCAAATGTATTTTACTCCTCCACCTTACCAAGTAACTCTTGAAATATGCAATTTACTTCCCTGTGTTTATTCACACCTTTTTTTTTAATGTTATTGTTTAGTTTTTGTTTCCTTGTTTTGACGGCGGAAGAAATGTGATAGATAGAAACTGTCCTTTCCCGGTAGGACTTGGAAACTTCTATAAACGCGTTGCTACAGTCTTTACTGAATTAACAATGAGCGTATTATTTTGAAAACTGTCATCCCATAAAATGAAGAAACTCATGTTCGACTAGGACTGTAAAAGAATAATATTTAAAGGTAAAGTGAGTAAGTGACTTATTCCCTCAGACAGATCTATAATATTCTGTACCCGCTTATACTTTATAATTAGAGGCCATTGCTGATATTCCACGTACTTTTTCGTAAAACATTGCGAACAGAAAATATTAGCAATGCGGTTCCTGTTCTACATCGCTCTGTGTTACTGTATCTAACGACACCGCTGTTGACAACAAAACGAAAACCTCAAGAAAAATCACAAATGGATTTCTTAAACACTCATATTATAAAGTGGTCTGTAAGATTTAATCAGCTGTGTGAGAAAATCAGTCTGAATTTTCAAGAAACGTTGTTTCAAAGGAGATTGCAAACATTCAAAAGAGACAAAAAAAAAAACAAATGTAGTCAGTTACTGATACTGCTAATGCAAGACGTGACATGGCATCTCTTTCTTGCGCAAACCGTTGATTTCTACACAATTCTCACGTACTATTCGTTCTGTTATATGTTTTTATTTTGCCTTTTTTATGCACCGATAAGAGTTGGTAGCGTGATAAAGATATCGTAATGAAGACAATGTATGATTATTTATCTTTAATCGTAGTCGAACCATGCTGATGGACAGAATGTTCCAACTCGGCATTGTTTACCTGGTAAGGCTTTCAAAGTGTTAACTGGATATTTTGCCCTGTGCATACGTTTATGATTGTTGCGTTCATACAAAACTCATTATAGATTTAGTCGCTTTTGTGAAGAAAAAAATTCGCATGAAATCACATTCCTGTCACTTTGTCTGTATAAATATGTGTGTGGGTATGTATGTGAATAACTATGTATCTTTATTGACATTCTTTATAATGAAAATTTTAAAATACTCCATAATTCAAGTTTTTTTTAGCATTTCAGTATTTAAATATCTTTCTCTCGGTATAGGGGAGACCGGGGCTGGTTGTCACATGGGTTGGTTGTCACAAAGTTCATTTCTCCGCCGCTAGAGCGCACAGGCAGTATGACGCGCTACTGTCGTTCGCCCTCATCCGTAGTAGTATGTTGTTGATGGAGCGAATTTAATACGAGTTTACTGGCAGAAGTGATATTTTACAAAGTCGGTCGGTGAGTAAAATTTATCAACGAAGGGTTTTTTTTCCTGTGATTTTGTCTGTAGTATTTTACTGGGTGCTGTTTGTTACCATTTGAGATAATTATGTACAGGTTAAGGTCTTTAGTTCAAATCATACACCACTATGAACATAAAATGGCGGAACGGGGCAGGTTGTCTCAAGTAGGAAGGGGCTGGTTGTCATGTGTGACAACCAACCCCAATGAAGTTTCGTTTTTTTTCTTTACAGATTCCGTCACACGAAAAATGGTTCGGAACTTAAAAAAAAACTAAACTTGCAGAAGTTACAGCCAATGTAGTGTTGGCAGCAGCGAGATCTGTTTTTCGAGAACACAAGTCCATCAGACAAGCCGCAAGAGAATTTGACATCAACTACCATACGCTTGCTAGATATTGCAAAAAAAAATTCCCCCAAGAGAATTAAATGACGACCAGCAAATTTCCCCATCGATTCCTGTCGGATACCAAAGAAATCGTCAGGTATTCAATGAATTTCAGGAAAAGGAGCTTGTATGTTATATACTACAAGCATCTGACATTTACTTTGGCCTATCTCCCAAGGAAGTAAGGAAACTTGCATACCAGGTAGCTTTAGCAAATGGCATAAAAATGCCACAATCTTGGGCTGAAATTAAATTGCCGGCACTGATTGGTTTTCCAGTTTTTTTACAGCGCCATCCAACAATGTCACTTAGAACACCTAAAGCAACTAGTCTTGCTAGAGTCTCTGGTTTCAATAAAACAAATGAGGAATCATATTTCTTTAATTTGGGTGGAGTCATGGAACGCCATAATTTCCAAGCTCATGAAATATGGAGTATGGACGAGACCGGAGTTACAACAGTGCAAGTCCCCGACGAAGTTGTAGCTCGACGAGGATTTAAACAGATTGGTAGTATTGTTTCTGCTGAGAGGGGTCGTCTTGTGACAGTTGCATGCGCGGTGTCAGCAATCGGTAACCATATTCCACCTTTCTTTATCTTTCCTCGGGTTAACTACAGAGAACACTTTGTTACTTATGGTCCTCCCGGCTCACGGGGTGCTGCCAATCCTTCAGGTTGGATGCAATAAGCGCACTTTTTGCAATTTTTGAAGCACTTTCATAACCATACCAAAACCACTCCTGAGAAGCCCGTTTTGCTTCTCTTAGATAATCATAACTCTCATCTTAGCATTGAAGGTTTAAATTTTGCAAAATCAAATGGTATTGTAATGCTTTCTTTCCCGCCACATTGCAGTTAAAAATTGCAACCTTTGGACAGGTCAGTTTATGGGCCATTAAATAAATTCACAAATTCAGCTTGTGATAGTTGGATCATAAATAATATAGGAAAGACCATGACGATTTATGATATTCCTGATGTGATATGCCAGTCCTTTTCACTCACGGTGACACCCAGTAACATTTGTGCAGAGTTCATAAGAACGGGAATTTTCCCCTTCAACCGAGACATTTTTACAGAATCTGATTTTTCACCCAGTTCCATCACCGATCGGCCACATCATAGCAACCAAGTCGCTGATGAAGTCATGCCAACTCCAACAAATACAAATCATCAAACCAGCACCAGTGAAGATGTTGAAGAAATACAAGCCAACAAAGGAGGAGTACCACACCAAGATCAGGTTGATCAAGTCCCTTCTTGCAGTGGTATGAGCAAGGCGTTAGCAATCAGTCCCGAAGTCATTCGGCCATAGAATAGAAAATATAATAAAGTATGATTAACGAAGCATGACTAGTTCTACAAGGTACGCAGACTGACTAATTACTAATTACTAGAGTTGTAGGGATCACATCCCTTGCCTAGCTGATTACATCTCTAGACAACGACTGGAGTGAAGTCTTGATGCCGACGATGCGGTATGGTCAGTCTGGAAATAAGTTTGGGATGGCAGCGACTTGTAATTAAAAGATGAAGACCATCAAAATAAAGAGGGGAGGCTTTGGCTTCCAGACCAAAAGGTTCCAAAAGATTACCGAGGGGCTTTTCGAGAAATACTGACTTCGATATATCGAAGTTGGTGGTACTGGCTGATGTTAGCACGACCTACTGAGGGGTTTCCGACACAAGGAGAGATCGAATCACATGAGGCGACTGCTAAAGCATTGGTCTTATGGATGGGACTAGTCCAGCGCTCTGGTGGCCTGGAAATGAACTACGGGGTACTGTTTGTTGCGGGAGATGCCAGGGGGCAGGCGTTTAGCGGGCGTTAAAAAACCCAGGGAAAATAATTCGCAACTCTGCCGCTAGAGTTCATAGGCAGTACTTTCTGAGACTGGAGTCTTGGCCTCGAGACAGGCAGAGGTTATTGGCCGGTCACTGCTCTGGGCAGTGTTCTCAGGAAATGCTGGAGAGGGGGTGGGGTGGAAACTGCGATGACCGTGGGAACGAGCCTCCACTGAGCCCGGAGGCGTGTCTGGATGTTTGTGAAAATGACTTGAGATCATGCCATGGAGTGCTCACGCCAGGGGAGGTCTTAGAAAAAGCCTGCTCTAATAGCTTTCAGGGCACAGCAGTTCTTATCACGGCTCGGAGAAGAATTACAGGCAACATACATGCACCAAAGTGGGGATAAAACGATAGTACTTGCTGGGTCATTAGATGGTTGGCAAATTAGATTTATGCTGGGAAAGATTGGAGAGACAGGTTTGACAAAGATTAAACGGGAGTGTACAGGAGACGGAAAATGTTTAGGTTCTTGCAGTAAAAAAAAAAAAAATGATGCAACAGAATTTTTCAAACATTCTAATTTTGAATTGTGCCAAAAATACCAGTTGGCAGCACAACTGGCTTTGGACCACTTCTTGGCAGATATAACATCATGGCCACCCTCCAACTCTTCTAGGTTACAGGTCAGCTTTGAGACTACTATGACCTTGCTCTTCTGCACTTGCTGCCATGGCATCTCCTTTACCATCAGGCAACCTCACTGGGCATGTTCCCATTTCGGGAATCTCCATTGAACATGCCCTTGTCCTTGAAATGCAGAACACTGTAGGTGACTTCCTGCTCCTTGAACCTGCATATTGACACTCTCCTTAATCCCATTGTCGAATCGCTGTCCTTCTTTCAGTTTCCTCCCACAATTCGTGAAGTCATGCCTGACATGCCTACTTTCTCAACATGCGAAGCACCGTGGGTGACCTCTTGCTCTTAGAAACTGTGAACAATCCATCAGCTTTCTTAATGACCCGAGGATAATATCTTCGTAAGTACTCGAGCGGCCATTTACTTTGTGGTTAGATTCTATCACAGCCTGCCTCGTCCTGATGCTCACGTTTCTTCAGGCAACGCAGGCACCTTCAATTTCCAGGGCATGAACAAGAGCATCGCGGATATTTTTGTGGTGGGCCAAATGAGGAGTTTGTTGAACCTCATCATCTCCGAGTTCGTCTATAAATTCACTGGTGGCTAGTTGTTGGCAGAAGTCTTTTGGTGCTTCTGGGTAGGCGAGGTGCACGAGACACTCAATGTCATCTTCGAATTTCTGGAATCTTTCCGAGGATCGCTGTTGATGTGTCTTTAGGGCCATTATATACACCTCGCCCATGTGTCGGTCGCCATACCTCAGCTCAATAGCTTCTACTATTATAGCATAGTCCTGGCCAAGAGGATATGAAGAATAACATTGATAATAGCCAAGAAGAGATTAAGAATGAAAATAGCAGATGAAGTATAAAACCGATAACTGCCAAGAATAAATAAATAATGCCATAAAGACTGAAATCGGTTATAGAAGAGGAATGTGTATAAATATGTTAGGCGAATTGGTAGAAGCTCAAAGAATTTAAATAAGAAGCTGGATTAAACCAGTATTCAGTTGTAAGAGAAAGTTCAGTGTTTGGAACAGCATCTGGCCCAAAGGAGCAACATCTAGGAGAACACGAAGACCTGATAACGCAACAGCTAGCGCTCAACTCGAGCAGGCCACCGAACAGCGAGTGGCAGCTGTAACTGAAGAATACCGACGAATGAATTTACAGCTGATATGAAACGGAGGAGTTCTTCTGGGGAAGTGAAGATGGAAGGGGCTGCAAACGACCACCCACAATTAAAGCCACCCAACTTTGATGGTCAGTCGTCGTGGGCTGTCTACAGGCGACAGTTCTAAGCAACTGCTGAAGTGAATGGCTGGGGCGAGGAAGAGAAGGCTGCAACACTTGTCCTGGCAATGCGAGGATCTCCACTAGAGCTGCTTATTTTTTTGACTTTCGAAATTTTTCCATTACAAACAGTGAGAAACGTAAATGACATGTCCAAAAAACTGCATTTAGCCATTTTCCTTGTCAACGTACACTATCAATCTGTCACTATTACTACTGTCCTATAATTACACTATAATTTCATCTATGAGCTAACCTCAATTTATACTCAAAACTAACACTAACTTTACTACAATTACATTCAAAACTAGCTAGAGTTCCTAACACTAATTTTAATCTTGAAAATGTAAATTCTTATTTTTTACAATTTTAATTTTTTAAATTCAGTGTAAATTAATCCTTAATACTTAAATTAAGGCTATCCCACTTCTGACGCGAAATGATACGAGTGGGGAAAACAGCTTCATAAGGATAGCGCAATTAATTTAATACAGTTTTATATTCTACTAATATTTACATTACTAATTTTAAAAACACTATCTTAGTATCTGTTCACAAATCGCTAAGTATATGTTAATTCTACAATTAACACTCTTCATGGAGCTAGACTCAACAGTGGTTCGCCTCTTATACCACACCTGTCCACACACCTAGTGTCGTGTCACTCGGTCACACACGCACAGTCCCATTTGCGCCACTCGTAGAAATCGCAATTCACTCAACTCGCCTGTTGGAATCCTACGCGGAGGCCGGCGTCGTCGCTTTTATACCCTTAGCCATCTTTCTGGATCTAATTAGAGTGTTTTTTTTAGATGTGTTGCATCATCCCGGGTCAACCCGATTCTCGAAGCATCCACAAAAGCGGCGCGTTATTCATGGCACTGCACGCGGCGGTCTCTGTAAGCCTACGGAATTTTGAAAATCACTCAAGGATAGATGACAGCGGTGAGGAAGGAGGGCTAAGGGTGAGATGGGTAGAGAGGCTAGGCTGCTATAATCCCCAACAGCATGCGCGAGTGACGTCAGTGGCCGTGCGGGACCGCCAACCACCCGTGAGCCACTGTCTCGGCTGACTGTTCAGCAAGTACCTGGCTCGAACCGCGGCTTTGGTCCCAGCATGCTTTGTAACACTATTATAAAAAAAATGTGGGGACACAAGTTTCTGTAATTCCAAAAATATTGACTTATTTCATTTATTATTAATCCATACTGTGCTGCTATACTCTTGCTATACTTACGTACTTGACTTATTATTGTCGAGAGAGCTATGCTTACTCAGAGTATAAAGAATCCCACACAGATAAATAGAATGGTGTGTACTATGACAGGCAAATGTTTTGCAGTTATAAATATCATGTATCCAGAGAAACAGTATGTTTATTAAATAAGAAACTGAAAGCATAAATATAATAAAAAAGTTTTATATAGTACTTCCAAGGAGAACATATTATGAATTACACAGTTTTTGTAGGAATATAAACTATCTGTGTTACACTTGTTTTAGCACAACACAGTATCTTTAACAATAAATTGACGCAATAAATTCATAGTGTATAAATTATAGACTTCGGTAGATATTTTAACCATGATTGTTTTTGTAAGGATGTGGATATTCACACAGGTAATTACAAATATTACAGTAAAATATTCTATTATCCAGGACTTTAAACCAGAAGCACACACACGGAAGATGGCATTTCAACCAACTACGCTATGATAGACAACTGAGTCCTTAATAATTTTTTAAGCATGCGGTATGTTTGTCAAACCCCAGGAAAATTAGACTTCGTGGTGTGGTTCTGATTACAGGTGGCGGGATGCCATGCATCATCAATAAACCAGGTTCCTCGTAACTTTGACGGCAGCATCAAGAGCGCGCCCGCTGGATACGAGTTCGTCTGCACGGGCGTGGGAACATTCCCGGACCCGTACGTGTGCACGGCCTACCACGTGTGCTACGAGGAAGACTCCCTCGTGAAGGACGACTACCAGCAGTGCGAGCACGGCTACCTGTACGACGTGTCGAGGAAGACCTGCTCGATAAGGGGCAGCCAGTGTCCCGCGGACCCGCCGGTGCCTACCTGCGCCGAGCAGGGTCAGGTGGGGGCGCTCCGCGGGGACCCCAACATCTACTACTACTGCGTTCGGAGCGTTGACGGCACGTACCTGTACCCGATACTCTTCCAGTGTCCTCACGGGGGGTCCTTCGACGCAGCCAGCAATGCCTGTCAGAGTACCACCCCCTCCACCACCACCACTACCACCACCACCACCACCCCTACAACAACCACCACGCATTCCACATTCAAGTGCACCCTGCCGGGCACGTATGCTGACGAGAACGACTGTCACTCCTACTACGAGTGTTCCATTTTGCTGCAGGCAACGCACCACACGTGCCCATCAGGGTCATACTTCAATTCTCTTTTCGGAGAGTGCTTTCCTGGCTCATGTACAAATGAATTATTTTAGAGTGGTTGTTTTAAAGAAAAAAGTATTAGAAAATTTTGAAATTTTAAGGAAGTGGTAAGAAACAAAAAAAGCATTTTTGATCCACTTTTATGAAATTTCTTAAATGGATGGTTAATAAAACAATAGTTGGTTTACTGAGTACTCATAATTGTTTTATGAGAGGTTTACCAGACAGGCAGTAAAATACACGCATATAATTTAATTGTTCCTTTAATTCCTTTTTTTTTTTATCAAACGACTGTATTATGTAACCATTGTAAAAATTCTAGTGTATAAAGGCTATGGTTTCATCGTACTGTTTGATTCTCGATTTGTTTAGGTATAACAAAAGATCTAATAAAAAATTTAACAGCTTGATTGATACAGAATTTGCACAGAGTTAATTGAATTTGTTATAAAAATTACAAAACAAACCGTTAACACTTTTCTTTTTATATTTTGTGTCATGTTATTGTTAAAGTAATCCTTTAAATCCCATGGTTCAAGAATACACTGAAATACTACTATTTTATATAGCTGGAGTACTCTTCGTTAATGGATAAGAGGTTCATCTCGTCGCAACGAATTCTGATGCTCTCAGCACAGAATTGCTTTATTTCACATGTGATCATAAAGTTCTTTCTCGTTCTTGTGCGGTACTTTTACATGTTCAAGCTGAACGAGACAGTTGATAGCACTCTCTCTAGAGAGATTCTATTGCATTTGTGTTAGAATTCGACTACTATCAACCAAGCATAACACACGCTGAGAGTGTCAGGTATGTTTTGCCACAATGAAAATAAATATAAATAAAAGTTTTCAATAAAATTTGCCTATGAATTCTGTCTTGTGTCAAACAACGTGGTATGTAAAATTCAGATTAAGGCGTATTAATGTAGTGTATGTGTTAACTAGCTGCATTACCCGGCATTGCCCGGGCTGAACACAGGGTGATATATTGTCCGCGAGTTAAAGCAAAATGTATTGTGCTGTATGACAGTGTGATGGACATAGAGAAATCACACACAATTAATTGCTGTTTGTATGTCTATTACCTATGATTTTCGGTTTACTCGTGGCGATTGGTTGAATGGTTTAGAAGTTTATGTGTTGTAGTGTTATCTAGCGGAGAGTTATAGCAAAATTGATATCGCGAAAATATTCTCCGTGTTCATATATCTATGTATACGAATTTTCATGGCGATTGATTGAACGGTTTATAAGTGCATGAGCTGGAGCGCCATCTAGCGGCGAATTACAGAAAAAACTGATAGCATAAAAACCTTCTCCATGGAAAACATTTCGATGTGCCAACTGTTATGGCGATCGGTCAAACGGTGTCAGAGTTTATCAATTTCATACATACACATCAACATCCTATTTTTTATCAATAGATGTACCACAGATATTTCCAGCATGTGAACTATTTTAACATATTTTCAGATTTAGATTTATGCGATATTTCAACCTTGCAATGTTTGGCTATGCCTATCTACTCTACGGCATTTGTAATTTTTCACCAAATTTTGGTCCTTTGTCGAGTCTGCCTGTTTTTTCACTTACTTTTTTAAAATACAAAATGTATTTGCATTTGTTTTCCCTATCATTTAAAGAATTTCTGCCGCAAGTATTTTTTCAAGAATAATAATTATATCTCCGAACTTAAATGAAAGTAATAAATGATATAGGTTAGCAATAATAAACATAAGAAAACTACCAACCACTATTTTTATATTTTCCCAAATTCTTACCCTAAGTGGTGAGAAAGGGGTAAGTATGTTTTGGAAAATAATAAGTATATCATCAAATTAAATTAATTATATTAAATTTTGTTGGGTACCAATAATTTACATAAACAAACTATCGATAACATTTTCCTATTTTGCGAAATGCAACTCCTAAGGGTAGGTAAAAATATTTATATGATTCTTAGATTAAACATCATATATACGTATAAAATTAAGCATAATAAAGTGTTGGTGCCAATAATAAACATAAGAAATCTACGAACTACAATTTTAACATTTTTGAAATTCAACCCCTAAGGGATGAAAACAAATAAGTATTTTTTTATTAATGTGTACGTCTCTGAAATAAATTAAGCACATTAAATTATTTTGGGCGCCAAGAATACATGGAAAAATTACCAACCACAATTTTATCAGTTTGCGAAATTTAAACCCTAAGGTTAGTAAAAGCGTAGGTGTTTTGTTTTTTAAATTAAAACTTCAAATTCAACTAGAATAAAATTTAGAAACTAAAAAAAAATGTCCAGTTTTGCAACACTAAATTTGTTATACTTAACTTGCATTCTCTTCTCTGGGACTGTACAGTAGTTAAGCCTGTGTTGCACACACCCACTGCCATTAGGCCGTGCATGATCATGTTTCTCTCTCGGGCAGCAGGCTAGTGTCAGACCATGAAGAATAGTCTTACGTTCAAGAGACAGAGTGTACATCTGTAGGAAGAAGTAAAGCAAAGATATTTTGTATTTTCTCGATTGCTAATGGAGTTTTTTTATATTAAATTTTTCATGGGTAAACAAATCTTGGGCTTTTAGGCCAAGGAAATAAAAAAACCAAGTAAAATCGCGAACGAGATATGGAGATACTGACATAAAGGAAGAGGGGTAAGCGAAAATATATTAATAAGCTGAGTTTAATGGAAATACGTAGCATTTTAATTCAACATAAAACAATGCAATTTAATATTTGAAGTAATATATTTCTATTTTATTTGCTTGAGTTGTGTACAAGTAATAATTGAAAATATGTTGTCTTCCTCAATGCGAATTGTATTTGAAAATTAATAATTAAAAACGAATACATTTTTAAGTATTTTGCTTCAAAATATGAGGCGAGAGCTCATTTCTCCATAGAGATGTAACAAAGTGTTAAATTCTAAATTTCTGTTGTTTTTTTTCGCTTTGTTGTAGTTGTTGATGTTCAATTTTACGTCTACTGAAGGTGGCTGGTTAAGACGCCAGCTCATACTGCAAGATGTTGCTGGTTCTAGTTTCGGCGTCATAATTTAAACTAATATATAAGCAATGCAGCTTATAAACCCTACTGCTCAAACAACATGGCTACAAAGCGTAGTACATTATCACTTTTTCTTTGTTACTAACACACGGTTAAAAAAAATCCCTTTTTTTAATTTTCGTTATTTGCTGTATACTGTGTGCAACGCTACTTTCCCATTTGATAGACAAAAATAGATCTGAGATTTTTACAATCATGGGAGTAGTAGTCAGAAGGGGGTATTTAAACTAATGTAAATGTAGTTTGCAAGTCTGGAGCAAATCTAGAGACTACACCTTTTGCTGAGGCAATTCGCTAGGCAGGTGGGTGTCGGACCCCAAATATATGTTTCGCCCCCCTCCCCCTTTTTTTAGTTTATCAGGTTCCCTAAACATGTTTGTACCGCTTTTATAACACAAGCTTAGCTTAGTCTGCAAACATCTAATCTGTGTCATAATTATCTAACTATCCAGTCCATTCGAAAAAAGCTGCAGTTTGCTTCAGTGTTTTGAAACACTGTAAAGTTTTAAAAGCTATTATTTGTAATTTTAATTTTGTAATTTTAATTAACCGGGTCCCTAGAGTTATATCATATTCAACAACATAATTTATGTAATTCCTTGACTATGTTTTCTCTATGATTTAATGTGTACAGTTTCAAGCTACTATTTTTAAAATGTTTTTTGGTAAAAGTTTTGAGTTTGTTCCATTTCCAGAACATTTTCAATAAGCTTTAGACCATCATTTGAAACATATGTGGTTTGTTGGTCTTCTATAATTGAAAGCTGAAATATCGTTGGTTGTAAACATGAAAAGAAGAATAATTTATACCAACGTCTTTAATATTGTTTTTATATAACTACTAGCTGCAGTACCCGGCGTTGCCCAGGCTGAACACAGGGTGAAGGGTACCTTTTTCGAAATCAGATGCAGTTAGTAATTGTCTTCTTAATTTGAATGTCAAGTGTGCACAATAATTTTAATTACTTTCAGATCCCGACAGACGTTGTTCTGCCAGTGTATAGTTATTTACCTATCTATATAAATATATCTAAAAATTGATGGTCTGTATGTAATCTAGACTCTATAAAGCACTATAGAAAAAAGCTTAAAAATAAGATATTACTAATATTGAAAAGATTCCATTATCTAGCTAATGCTCAGCATGCATTGCAATGCCTCATTCAGTTTTGTTTTGTAATATTTTTGAAGTAGTTACGCATATACAAATCATTTATCCATCTATCTAAATATATATTTGTCTTTATCTACATCTATATATAGCTATTTATGTATCTCTCTATCTCTATGTATCTCTATTTATCTCTTTATATCTACATATCTACATATATAACTCCACTATCTCTAACTCTTCTATGTATAAATCTCTATATAGCTCTATACATCTATATATCTCTTTATCTAACCCATTTCATTCTCTATACCTCGCTCTATCTCAACTTGTCTCTCCGTCTCTCTCTATCTCACTCTATATATATATCACTCTATCTCTGTCTCTATTTTATATTTAAATAAATTGTGTCATGCATGCGCACTTATACAACAAAAACAGACGAAGTGCCAATATATAAGGAATTTGAAATAAACACATTTTTTGTAATGATTCGTGCCCCAACTATTGTAAAATAGTTATATCGTCTCAGAAACCTTCACGGGCATCCGCATAACAACTCACCAAAATTTCATCGCAGTCGGTTGAATGGTATAGGAACGCATACGGCACAAACAAACGAAAATTAAAGACATGACAAACGCATCAAAAGATGGTGCGTTTGAAATTCAAGGCAACTCTATATATTGACGAAGTTAAGAACAAAACTGTTATTAGCACCTTTATTTTTCTAGCCGCTGCGAGCTCCACTAAGCGGGCTGGTCTCACCAAGGAGAAAAATATGAATTTGCCAGACATTACTATGTATATGATCATGTGGCAAACATAGAGAAATGACACTCACTCACTATTTGTATGTGAATGACCTATGATTTTTTCTGTTATAAAATGAAATTATCACTTTTTCACTCCCTTAGGGATGGAATTTCATATTAATATGTGGTCTATGTGTCAATCCAGGTTATGAGCTCGCTGTAGGACATATTTCATCCAGATCCGTTCGGCCGTTCTGGCGTGATTGAGTAACAAACATCCATCCATCCATCCATCCATCCATCCATTTATCCATCCATCCATCCATCCATTCAAACTTTCACATTTATAATATTAGTGGGATTGTCCAGCTGAACGTCGAAGTGAAAGATTATTATCAGGGTGATGTACTGAAGAATCCTTTGTACTAAATTATTTTCAGTTAACCGACGGACTGGAATTAGTTTCAACTGTAATATCCATCAGTGCTGTATCGACAAGAACTATAATTGAAATTGAATATTTTAAATATACATTTATACATAATAAAATAATATATAAATATTGCACATAGATAATGGATAGTTGTATCAAAAGCCACAAAATTGTGACGACTACGAGAAGATCGTAATGAATTTAAATATTTTAGCAACTAAAGAAACACCGTGAATATAACATTGATGATTATTGTCTTATTCGTCATGTCGGGTCAGAAAACTACGATCAAACCAACTACTGCGTTTTCAGAACCATCATCTAGAGAACCATTTCAAGTTACACTACAACAATTTCAATTTACACTACAACTTTGTGTTCTACTTTCTCAGTATACACCTAGATGATACAATATAGATAGGAGTCTCATTATTTTGTTTGCTCTTCGATCTTACTTAGCTGAGGTATTTGTGACTTTATTGACTCCAGAAAATCAAAGTGTTGTAAAACCACTTACACTGGTATAGTAAACACTAGTACAATATAAATTATATTTTTTTATTTAACTCTTATAAAATTGCAAAAGTTATTGTAATTTGGTTTTGAACTGGACTATGTTAGTTTTTAGTGTTGCTTTCTATGTTCCCAGCCGTTAAACGTAATCAAGAGAGAATTATAGAATTCCGAACTTTCTGAAATTTTTAATTCCAAACTTTTTATTTTAGCATTGGTTTCCTTGAGAATTTTTTTAAATACCATGTTTTTTAGAGTTAGTTAATGAAGTTAAAATGTATTATATTTAATTACTTATATGAGTTCAGAACAAGGTCTCATTAAAGTACTCATAACGTGTTGACATAAATTATTTGTATATTTTTGTAATTGTAGCTGTTATTTAGATGACGATGTCACCTTGAACTCGGTGAGCTGTGCGTACCTACCATAGCAAAGTTATTTTTGCTTGCTGAGAATTACAAACAAGCATTAATCATTCGTCTTTTTCAATATGTAACTTGTGAATTAGTACATGTGAAATTAATTTGTGCACTCAATCATCGTGTGAATAAATTTAATTATCATGTAACCGAGACTGTATTTAGCATCTGCGCTACAGCACTACGCAAATATTAAGACTTTAATGGTGTGACAGAAAACAGAAAAATATAGGCAGATGTAGATGATCTATTAGCTTAAAATTAAATTTTGGATGTACTTAAATGAAAGCTTTTAAATTGTTTTCAAGGGGAAAAAATGTGAGCGAGTGTTTCAGTACTCTCTAGCGATGCATAACATCTAACCTCGGTAACGAGCAATTCTTTAAAATAACGTCGAGAGTAATACATATACTATATTTCTTGACGCGAATCAAACAAAGTTACCGATGTTTTATTTTTAGAGAGTAATTAGAATACAAAAATATCTTATTTTAATTAATAAAGTCAACTGGTGGATGGGGCAGTAATTTTCGTGTGATTTTGAACATGAAGTGTAATAAATCAAAAAGGACAGTAATTCAGCTATATGAATGCTTTGTCGATATCGCAAATGGACAGTAATCAGATGTAGCAGGTAATCTACCTCTTATTTTGAAAATCATTTGTGCAAAGTTTCATCAAGAAGTACCCTAATTCAGCTGTAATAGGCGTGGAAAGGGGAATGAGGTGGTTTTTCGGAATCTAATGTAGACAGTGGCATTTCTCACGTTCAAGAGTGCAAAATTTTAATTAACTGTCGATTTTTATACAAAACCTAAACACTAAATTCTTTATATCATTTTGATCATAATATATCTTTTTCACTGCTTACCTTGTGTAAAATAACAAAATTAATGTGCTGAGTTATGTAATGAAATTAATCATATAATTTGTTTTAAACCAATTTTCATAACTTTAGTGTTGTGGAAATCGAGCCCAGTAATATTGTAATAGACTAACACTCAACTATCCATTAACAATATATTAAGGTGTTTAGAATTTTATGTTATCAATTATTTAATCCTAGGATTAAAACATAATTTTAAATTGTTGACGTGAAAACGTCTAATAAATCGAAGAACGCCGGCTGCACGCAGGAAAAAGTGTCCCGTTACGCACCTTGTCCCGTTTCGCTGTGTCCCTTTACGCTCATTTTATATTGCTCTTTGCTAACCTGAACCTCCTAGCATTGCGACCGAGTCCGTGGTGTAATTCTGTTTCATGCATTTCAATGTAACATATTCATTGCTCTTTGCCAACCCGTTCCTCCTAGCATTGCTGCAGAGTCCGTGGCGCAAATATATTATTTTTGACTGCATCTTGGTGTTGGGTAAGCCATTTTCCTTCACATCATCCTTGAAACACTCCCATTCGTTTCCTACTATTCCTATCATCGTCATATCCTTAACAGAATAACACAGATTGGAAGAAGTTAAACAGCAAACATGTATAATAGTTATAGTAAAAATAATCTCTTCGTTAAAATAATAAGCATATTTGAATTAATGAGTGCAAATAAAAGTAAATTTATCAATTAAATTGTATATTTCATTTCACTCCTTCTTTGTATCCATACAAAATAGTGATAATTCAATAAAAATGATTCAATTTTATTCATAAAAGTATGCAATCATTTCATCAATGTTTTGTTATGGCGTTGTCACGTTAAACTATCGTCCGTAAACCGACTTTACAGACAACCAATTTTTTTGTTATGTATTTTCGTGACTATAAATATCCTAGATTTATTTTCTATCCACTTGGTATACGACCACCGATATTTACAAAAGCGACACGCATGCGCATTAGACTTCAACCTGCTAAACTTCCGAGAGATGGCACATACAAAATTTTCACTGTCAAAGAGCCTAATCTCCTGTACAAAAGTACATCTTTTAATTGAGATTTATTTATTTATATAATGGTGCAATGATAATGCTACAATTATGTTATACAAAACTCACAAATATCTTTCCAAAATTCCGCGACCCCGGAGAAACCTCCGGATGGGGAGCCTAAAGCGAGAAGCGTTTAAAGGGGGAAGGGGGTCTAGCCGAATCCCACCTAATCTCCCGTTTTTAGAGAAATCTAGGGTTGGGGGGGGGGGGAGTCCCGGCAAATATCCCGCAATTTTTTCCCGCAAGAAACAGAGTAAAATTACGAGAAAACTGAGTTCAATTAAGTAAAACATGTTTCTCCACTAAAATATGGCTAAATCCTACACAGTAATATTTATCGCGGTTATGTGTACGCCACAAAGTCACTCTTGAGACCACACATGAGCCCCCGTGGACTGAATTAGAAAGAATATTCTTTTAAGAATTTTAGTAGTTCCTTTTAAAATATTTTATTGCTCGGTTTTCTCACTGTGATTCTAAACCACGTTCTGTCTTCAATGCTAGTCTCAACTAGTCTTTCACAAAAATAATTAAGCAAATTATGTTTTTTTGTAATAAATCCAACGCAATCAAACACCGATTAGCGTATTTACACTAAAAATACGAATTATGAACAATCTCACGTTTGATTATGGGGGAAGAGGTCGAGCCAAATCTCACAACATTTCACCAAAGGGGGTGGAGGGTCAAAAAAATCGCCAAAATCGCCTCACGAAATTAATGTACGCCCCCTAAGTAAAGAAACAGGCTCCCCATTTGGAAGCCATCCTAGAAGATTTTTTTTTGTTTCTACCCACCGTCTCTTTGGTAGCCAGACTTGTTGCAAGGGATTGTATTCCTGTCAGACAAATGCCACCATCTGCCTGAGACAATCCGCCTTGGAGGAGCCCAGCCGCGAACCCAGGTCCTACAAGTCACAAGTCAGACGATCTGCCCCAGAGCCAGAGGGTAGAGCAGTGATCTGCAGTCTTCTTAACACTGACACGACGAGAATATCCAACGAGTTTACTGTAGTTTGTTTTGTCATCAACACGCGCTTACTTCTGGCAGTAGATTTTGGAAGTATTAAAAAAACACGTGAGCGAGTGTTTCAGTACTCGCCATTGATGTGTAACATCTAACCTTGGTAATGAGCAAATACATGTGTTCTCATGTTGAAAATACACTTTATATGAAACTCTAACACGGAATTTAACGCATAATATTGCCGAACGTAATAAATATACGCAAAATGTGCTTTCAAGTAAATTTCTGGCCGTGAATGACATGCAGAATTCGCTGCCAGAGCAGCTACGTTGATATACATATTTTATATGTATATATATGTTACACATAAAAAAAGACCGTATTCGACTCAAACCAACTCAGTTTCTATTACCAAATTCAGCGACAACTTAACATTTCAAACAAGCCGGCTACAGCAATAATGACGTTTTTGTTCAAAAAATTTTTAATGATGAACAATTTTGGCAGACCCGTGGTGAAGTTATTCTACTTAGAATATGTGATGCCTGAAAAAATAGCCGCATAACATGGAAAGTGAAATGTAGAAACCCAAAATATATTTTAGATGCACAAAAAAATGGCAACTAATCAATGTTAAAAAGGATTAGGTTTTTATATAAATAAGTGAGCATTAGGACCTGCTACTAAATATACACATATCCTATATACAGTAAGTCCATACTGGAATGTCCCAGTTATAATTTTAATAATATACACTGTAAGCGTTGTAGAATGTTGGTTCGTCACAATTGAAGATTAACTCAAACCGTTTTTGATAAGCGCATGCACTAGTACGGCTTTGTTGTTTTCTAGCTTGCTTACCTGGATATATTGAAAGATTTTCTTTTTCCTCAATTAGTAGAGGGTGAACCTGTAAGCATTATTTGGCAACAGGATGGAGCCCCTCCCCATGAAAATGGGTTGAAGTCTAATGGAATTGGTACGTGAGTGGTTGAACGTCGAAATCCCTGACCATTGGCTTGGTCGTAATGGTCGAGACGACAGATCTCTTTTTATGCTGGCCTCCACGGTCCCTTGACATAAACTAATGCGATTTTTTTTCTTTGGGGCTTTGTAAAAAAAATTGTGTACACGTTCCGTCGCTACCTAATGATTTGTCAGAGTTGAGACGCGGTATTGAAGAGGCTGTTGCTTCTATTACTCCGGACTTGCTAACCAAAGTGTGGGAAGAACTGGACTTTAGGTTGGACGTGTAGTTTTTTTTTTTGGCTTCACTGAGACTGACATGCCTCATTTAACAGAATATTTTTTGAAGTAAAATATTATGGTGGCCAATTAAAAAAAGTTATATTTTTTTAATGTTACTTATTTCAACTTTGCAACTACTGAAGGAAAAAAAGTCCTAAGATAACTCGGGCTCGTTACGGGAAACAGTTGAATTCACAAGGCTCTCTTGAAGTGATATACGTTAAATCTAGTTGATACCTTCACTTCTGATAATGGTATCTATAAAAGAGCACAAATTTATTTAGGCTAGTGTAGCAACGTCTTCTGTTCAGTTTATCATAATGTTTCGTGTCTTCATACTGGTCTTCTTACTGGTGAGTTGTTGACTCAATTCATGAACATGTATTTGAATGTAATATGTACCTGTGTAAAGTTATGTAATGGATTATACTACAATTTTAAAGTCTATATCAAAATATTTATTTTTTCATTCAAAAATATGTTCAGAAAGAAAATCTTGATTTCACATTAAGCCAAAAAAAAAAATTTGAACTTCTTAAAGTAATCTAATAAGCTATATTTACCTACTACTCATGTGGATAATGTTAGTGTTAACTGGAGAGATCTGTAGAGGTGCATATAATATATACTTACATGTTCTTCGCAGAAATTCTTGAAGGTTACTTGGAAATTTTAATGCAAACAATTTGTAACATGTTGGGTGAGTATGAATTACTCATCAGTAAGCAATTAACCTCAGTATAAAATGTTAAATGGCATCTAGGTCTATATTTTTTGGCCCAACTGAACAAAAATAAGTGTGTAAGTGTGGTATTGTTGAAGTTTTATGCTCTTCAATAATCAGTATGGTTTTTGGATTCTTTATTGTAAGCTGTGGCTCTTGGGGTTATATGACACAATGTGATATTCATAGAATTAACTAAATAACTACTTTGGCCTCCTCAGCTGAGGTATATTCAACTATTTTTGCAATATATTATTTACTGACGTACTCCTATAAGTGGCAATTTTTTCTTGATTTTTTAATATCTGTAATAGATTTCATAGAACATAAAAACATACATAATTTCATGGGGACCGTTTTTGGGAAATGACAGGGTTACGAATTACTTTATAAACACTAAAAACCACAAAAATCATCCAACTCACTATCAAACTCTATAAGCACTTCCGTATAAGTCCGCAATTTTTATTAAAAATTTTTGGTTTGAGTAAACAAAATTATATGTTTCTTTGATAAATGCTAAGATTGTTCTGGTAATCTTTAGTTCAAAGAATTTTAAACTTCGTGATAGAATTTACACATTTTTTAATATCTCTAATCAATGAACTTTTTCCAAGAATACCAAGATATGTTATCAGGAAATTGTTTAAGTTGTGACTCTTTTTCTTCTATACCATGTTTTATCTACTAGAATCTTACACACGAGACAGTGGAAAATTAATCGAATCACATTACATGCCATTAACATATTTTGCATCACTCACAATAACTTAGAATACATTTTATTCACCACTAATGAAGGTTGACATCTTATAGCTTTTTTTCAATTATGTTGATATTTTGGACGAAACCAACTGGTATAAAAACGACTTAGCAATTACAAAATGTTCTAGTGAAAATAATCATTAATTTGCTTTAGTTATTATGCTACAGATATTGCATCATGAGGACTGCAAAAAATGTTTAATTTAATTTATCTTGCTCAGTGGATAGTCAAAATATATCCCTATTAAAGATTTCTTCTTTATTCATAAAATAATTAGGTACATCGTACCCTGGTCTTGCTCCTAATGACCAAAGACCTACACATCCTGCATAGTCATTACACTAAAAGAGCTTTAGGGCTGGATACATATTCGTCACATAAGCATTTTGTATACTACCTTGCTTTGGACATTATTATAATTTCAAGCAAAGGGAAGGGTAGGAAAAATAGTCATACCAAATAAAAAAAATAGTGTAAAAATAAGTTAGCATTATTGGTGTGTTTTTCAACGTCTTAATATCTCTCAAATCAACTAAATGAAAGAACTTCATGAAATCATTAACATTTTACTCTCAAGCAAAAAAAAAACAACTAAACTCACCAAATGCAAATATACTATTAAATAACTGAAATAATTTATCATTAATAAAGGGAAATAAAGGGAACTCTAAAAAACACTTGGCATATACAGGTCATTTTTCTGCGTCACTGTGCAACACACTTAATACTCTGCACAGTTTAACCATACCCCTCAATAACCATTACTTGCAAGGAATTGTTATACATGTTAACAAAATTTACTAACAAGCAACAAGTCACTGTAGATACACTATTACTTGGCCAACTCATGCTTTACCCATATAAAATTATGTAATTATAAATAATCTCATGTATAAATATAAATACATTAAAGCAAGGATTTATTAAAATTAGAATATTAAAGTGAATAATAATACACTCAATTGTGAGCCATTGGATCAAACAATTCTCTTAGCCTCTTTTTACTTTATCACTATAAATATTAATATGAGCTCCTGATATAGGTAAATCTTACTATAGTGTATTTCCAACAAAATTTTACTTTATCTCAAGAAATATTAGAGCATCCAAAATATAAGACATTCTCATAATACTGTCTTTCAAACAAATTAATACTTTATACTTATACCTTTACTTTATACATATACTAGCTGCCCGACCCGGCTTCGCACGGTTTTATTAATGAGGGGGAAAAATTAGACCAGATCTCTTATTTACAGTTATAATAAATGAAATAAAATGAAAATTAATTAAATTTGAGAAAAACTTAATACAATGCTTTGTAATGTACCGAAGAAAAAACGAATAGCACCGATGGTTTCCTGACTCTCGAGCACGCAACGTTGTCATGGAGACGAAGTACCCACTGTTTCCAGGGCTTAAACACCAATCAACACTGATAATCAGTTTATTATTAATTATAAATTATAAAGACCATTAATCGAAATTAAAATTATCCTATCTCTCAAGTTGGAAAAAATTACACATAAATGCCAATTTTCATCGAAATCGGTTGACTTGGTGAAGAGTTCACTGGAAACAAACATCACGACACTGGATTTATACCTATATATTACAAGTCCTTGTCAAAATTGTAACGGGAGAGGAAAATTATTGATGTTCCGAAAAATGGAAATTAATAAAAAAATAATAAAAATAATTCTAGTAAAAGAAAAAAACCAATTAAACACAGAGGGAGGAAAAAATAATAGTTTAGGATTGCGATTTAAAGTGATAAAAATATTTAAATACTAATTGAACTCTTATGAGGGTACTGATTGCTTAGTTGTTAATATCACACGGGTGTTTTTTACTTGTATTGGAAAATTAAGAATGATAAGGCATCTAGTGCGTGGCAACAATGTTAATAGGGAATAGGAAATAAACTTCTAGCGCCTGCGGCATTGTCAACACACACTTCGAACGTGTACTGCATGTTGTATCTAACCCCCTCCAACGCATTTGATTCAAATCGGAAAAGTGGTTCCTGAGATAAGCGCGTTCAAACAAACAAACAAACAAACTCTTCAGCTGTATAATATTAGTATAGAAGTATAGATAAAAATGGATTTCAAAAATCTGTTAATAATTATTCTTTATTTTTCTAAGAAGTTTATGCTACCATTTTCATTTCAAACATTTGAAATTCTGTACAACAACAATGCAGGTAGGATGGTTGATATCAGTTCTTTTGTGTGACTAATTTAATCTAAAGAGGTGTGTTATATCCTTGTTCCTTCACGAAGATATGTATTCTATAGATTTCGGGGGTGTTAGTAGTTTTCCTTGTCTGACAACTGTTCCCAGAGAATGTTAAACCACACATTGCTCCAATGGTCTCAGGAATGAAACAAGCTCAGTAAAAATGGAAAAGCTTCACGCTACATAGCGCAGTTGAGAAAAGTCCCAACCTCTGCTATTTTCCTAAATTTTTGATGACCTCATAAGAGTGGCTCTAGGACCATCATTAACTTAAAAAAAATTGGTTGTCTGTAAAGTCGGTCTACGGACGATAGTTTAACGTGACAACGTCATAACAAAACATTGATGAAATGATTGCATACTTTTATTAATAAAATTGAATCATTTTTATTGAATTATCACTATTTTGTATGGATACAAAGAAGGAGTGAAATGAAATCTACAATTTTATTGATAAATTAACTTTTATTTGCACTCATTAATTCTAATATGTTTATTACTTTAACTAAGAGATTATTTTAACTATAAATTTTATACATGTTTGCTATTTAACTTCTTCCAATCTGTGTTATTATGTTAAGGATAGGACGATGATAGGAAAAGTAGGAAACGAATGGGAGTGTTTCAAGTTTAATATGCCTCGAAAAAGTCAAATCGATGGTTGTTCTTATCGAGTGTAAGAGAGATAGATGCGGCGCAAGCGTACAATGAGCGTAACGGGACAATGAGCATAACGGGACAATGAGCATAACGGGACAATGAGTCATCGTTTTTCGTGCATGCAGCCGGCGTTCATCGATTTATTAGACGTTGTCACGTCAAAAATAACATTTTAAAATGGAATGGTTGATGAAGGTTGACTTAATATAAATACTGTGTTTGTTCTTTTGCTATTAGATAGTAATAAAGAACCATAATGTAAAGTACAAATAAGTCATAAAAATTACCAAAATGCTTTTCAATTTCTTTCAGGAAGGCAGGATTAATAAAAAAACAGAAGGATTTTGCTGGTTATAGTACAGTAAAAAAGTTAAATTTATGAGAAATTTTATTTTATTATAGTTTTTTCCTACCCAACCCAAGTAATATAATTTTAAATCATTAACGTAGAATATCATTGATTAACCATTTTTTTAATTTGTATGACCATATACAAAAACATAATGCATTACATAAATAGAAACAAGTTTCACTGTACACTATTTATACACTAGTTTAAACATTTTAAAAAATTTGTTCCAATTTCCATGTCCATGCTTGACACGGTAGTATCTTCTGCACCATTTCGTGACTGATATGGTAAATTGGTAATTCTCTTTCTCAACCTACACCCAGTAGAGTCCAAAATCAAAATTTTCAAAAGCTGATTAGATAGCAAGCTGTTAAAAGTTTGATCCGCAATAAACTTCCCCCTTTTCACCCCACCCTGCTCTACTTCCACTCACATGCACCAACACACATCTACACACTCACACTTGGTTGACATTTGCGGCAGCATAGCGGTACAGTTGGGCCACTAACCATTCCAAAAGAAATAACAGTCATTAGACCGAAATGCATTCGTCCGAAATGTAGGATAAACTTCATAGGTGACGTGAATGTCGGTCAAAAACCATTTAGGTAAATGAAATTCGTTAAAACAACATGAGTTCAACTATCTCTCGGTCAAACCGCTTAAGGACTACTGCAAAAATTAATAATAGGACTATACCAGTTACGAGTTGACTTCCGTTTCAGTCAAGAGTGTATAATGATGAAGTCAACCAAAAATAAATTATAACTGAGAGTTGACAAACCTGAAAATGTGGTGAAGTCATTGTAGAATTATGCGTTTCGCAGGGGACAGGATGCAAAGGGGCATCTGTAGACCAGGTTCTTCGGAACTTTGACGGCAGCACCCAGAGCGCGCCCGATGGGTACAAGTTCGTCTGCACGGGCGTGGGAACGTTCCCGGACCCGTACGTGTGCACGGCCTACCACGTGTGCTACGAGGAAGACTCCCTCGTGAAGGACGACTACCAGCAGTGCGAGCACGGCTACGTGTACGACGTGTCGGATAAGACCTGCTCGATAAGGGGCAGCCAGTGTCCCGCGGACCCGCCGGTGCCTACCTGCGCCGAGCAGGGTCAGGTGGGGGCGCTCCGCGGGGACCCCAACATCTACTACCACTGCGTGCGGAGCGCTGACGGCACGTACCTGTACCCGGTACTCTACCAGTGTCCTCACGGGGGGTCCTTCGACGCGGCCAGCAACGCCTGTCGGAGTACCACCCCCTCCACCACCACCACCACCACTACCTCCACCACCTCCACCACCACTCCCACAACAACCACCACGCATTCCACATTCAAGTGCACCCTGCCGGGCACGTATGAAGACGAGAACGACTGCCACTCCTACTACGAGTGTTCCATTTTTCTGGTGCCTTCCCACCACACGTGTTCACAGGGGTTTTATTTCAACGTGATTTTCAGAATATGTGTAATCGGAACGTGTTCGAATGAACTGTAAACTGTTATGTGTAAGTATAGTCAACATCATTAACGAGTGGACTTCTTGAAATGAAACATTTTTACAGCTGTCATTAAGAGCATAACGAAAGTTTAATACTCAGAGGGAAACTAAAATAACGATGGTTAGGAATGAGGCTGTCAATGGCATGTTTGCATTGCAGCACACTGGCGTACTTGCACACACTTGCATACTTCCTCACTCGTATGCTTGCATGCATTACTATACATTATTAAACATGTATATGTTATTTTTCACTTCTAACACATATGATGGTCATTCACCTAATAATAAAAATTTTTTTACTTACTAAGGGAACCGCTAAGTGGTCAATACATGAAAAGTGATGTATCAAATAAAATGTATTATCTTCTCTGTTTTCTTAAGAACTTGGCCAGGCAAACATTTTGTTACTGGAAAAGTAAAATTAGTCTATCTCCCAAAACCTAGTGTTTGTAATATCTAGAGAAAAAAAAGGACGACTTATGTGTTTAAAAGGACATTTGCAACATCTTATTCATGTTATAAGGATTTAGAAAAATATTAGAACCATTTTGTTTCATTATATATAGCAACATATATGTTCATGTTTATTTAAGTAACTAATGTTTACAGAAAACACACAGGTATCACTATTTTTTTAGGAATATTAAATATTATTTAGTTGTCAAACAAAACATTGCTTTTAAGTTAAGTGCATTCGATCATTGGATACACTAAATTTAATAATATATTTAAATAGTTGTGCCTATTATAAACTAAAAACAAAAAATAAATGATGTCGAACATGATTAGATAAAACATCAGCAAACTGAAACAGTAAAAAAAATCAACAAAATGATCAGACAAATATTATTAAATATAGTCTTTATTTTTTAATTACAAGCTAATAACACAGGGCTTTGCTCACGCAATCTCAGGATATTGCTGATATTTTACCATATTCAGAAAAGTATGTGTTAAATTCTAAACCTATTTACTATACCCTTCAGCACAGGAACTTATCCCCATCACAAATGGATATTGGAACATTCGAAAATGTTCCACAATATTCTGAACCTCCCTTTCCCGTTTCTAGAACATTCTAGAACATTCTAGTACAGGGAAGATTCTTCGGTGGTCCAGAACCGTCTGGAACATTCTAGAATATTACCTAAAATCACAGATCTGGAAAAACATTCGAAAATCTAGAACATTCTGGGACATTATATAACATCCTCAAACATCCTGGACATTTTAGAACTATTTGAACCTTCTGTAAGATTATATAAGATTCTGCAAGATTCTAGATAATTCGAAAACCTTATTGAATATTATATAACATTCACATTCTGGAACATTCAACATCATTATTCAACATTCTCGAACATTATATAACATTCTGCAACCTTCTAGAAAATACAGGAACATTCTGACACCTTATAGAACATTCAGGAACATTCTGGTCAATCTCTGCCAATCTCTCCGATTCCCAGCTGCTTCACCGATTTCCCATAAAAAGTTAGTTCATTGGTGCGATGCTCTTTTCGAAACCCACATCTTCGATCTCAACCCCGGCCGTTCCAAACAGAAACCTTTATTGTAGATGGGGGATTGAGGGTTACCATACCATATAACCCCCATGGGGCTGCGGGGGTGGGTTGCGGAGTTATAGCGGCACGCACAGAAAAACGACACTTACATTTACTATACATATTTCAGAAGTTTCTAGGAAATTCTGGGAACTTCGAGAGGTTTCTCGAAAGTTCCAAAACTTTCTAGAATATTATGTCATGTTCGTGCAACTTTGCCACCCACCGATACACTTCATTACTCAGTGTTACGACACAACTGCAGCGACGTGCGGGCCGGCCTCGTTGCGGCATCAGTCTATTCTAAAATATCTGAAATCATTTTTTGGGCTTCTCATTAGAAACCAATGTGTTAAGAACAGATTTTCACCACCTACGCACAATTGTGCTACCTAACTCTATTATTATCAATGGGGAACCAAGGGCTGTCTACCACCATAGGCACATATGGGGGCAGAATACATTTGTGGAGAATAATGAGTTTAGGAGCACACGTTTGACTTTGATGTATGTATACTGATTAATAATTGCTTTTTACGCATATTCTAAGTAGGTGGTTTTTCACATTTTATAACCAAATCAGAAAATATTTTTTTTGGAAAATAAGTAAATATGTCAATAGATTTTCTGTTTGTTCTCAAACAAATCTACAGTTTCATTACAAGACTGACATTTGGCACTCTAACTATAAAAAAAGTACAGTCGACATATGATATCGAAAACCTATCCATTTCACCCCTTAAAGCCGAATTCGGTACCATCTGAAAAAATGTTTTCACGCCTGACGTTAAAAACATGAGTAAAATTACTATCTACATTACTACCTTTTTTAAAAAAAAACTGACCCTGTTCACTTGTTTACGTGAGATTTCCCTTCACTGAAAGCATAAATTTGTTTGTTCTTGATGAAAATTTGCTCACTTGATGTTCAAAATAGGTCTATTATTGTCTTAATCTGATTTTACACAGATTGAGATTTTAAAAAATGATTTTAACATAAACCATTTTTTTGCACTAAAGAATTCTAGATACAAAACAAAATAAATGAAATTATGTTACTAGGCTACCTAACTTAAGCCTTTGGTTTTATCAACTATAAAGAAATAATCAAATATATAAATGGTTATATACGTTTTTTTGCAAATGAGATTAAGTTTCTTGACATTAAACAGTATCCTTGTTTATATATACATATGTTTTAAAATACTAATTTTTTTTACTAGAATATCTGTAAAATAACAAAATAAGAATGTCAGGATATTTAGTTATGGAAAAAGTTTACGTATATTTCAGTATAACTATACAAATATTCACTTAAGTATATTATATTATCTTTACAAGCTATTGCATGTCTTTAAAATTTCTTCCATTTGTATTCCGCATTACCTAAAGATAGAACCTCAGGTGGTACAAAGCTCAATTCGTTGACAATTTTTAATACATAATGAGTTTCCGCAGTAGACCTTTTCGTCTGTGTTTTAAAAAAGAAATTGTGGATTCGATGACTTGCAGATACAAATACACAAATGTGAAGGTATCGCACCAATATTTTCTCTCGGGAGCCAGATGTGCAGCTGATGTATCTTCTTTATCCCACCTTGCGTCTGGTGAGCACAAAAGCCCCAAAAGAGGGGTTCCTCAAATGGTGCAAATCCAGAGCTTGACATAAAAAACCTCATTCCTGGAGACTCATAGAGGTCTCTATTGCTTTCCTGAGGCCGGGGTTTTTGTTACAAGACCAGTCCACGAGGCAGTGCAAAAAGAAGACATTGATGAGGTCACCTTGTTAATCCAAACTGTTCAGAGTAGAAGGTATCGCATCGATATCTTCTGTCCGAAGTTGTGCGTGCATCTGATGCGTTTCATCGCTTCATCTAGATATTTCACTACTTCTTCAGCTCGCCTCTCTTCAGCCTCTGCCGCTGCTGCAGCTTCTTACGCCCGGCTCGTCATTCAGCTGTCTCCAGATCCACCAGCCAAGCCTCCAACTACCTGGTGATCACTGTTTTGCTGCTGCAGCAGCAATGACACCTCTTTATAAAGGTGGCGAAGTTGAAGATCGTTTAACCTTGTTTGCTTCTTAACAACCGCTAAATCTTGATCGAAAGAAAAAAAAGAAAGTTAAAGAAAATAAGTAGGAACATGTATGTTCCACGAAAATATTTTCAACGCCAGCTGTTTTTTGAAAAGTTGTAGCATTTTCTGTGTTTCTTGGGTTGGCTGGATGTATTACTGGATCAAAAACGTTCTGAATGGTCCTGCCAAATATACCAGAGGCTTCTCTTGCAGACGACCGCTAATCGCAAGGGAAAAATCGCTGGCGTGAGCATACCTTATTGCTAATTAGCGGACAGATTTTTATTCCGCAAAAAAAAAAATTACTTGCCCTACAATTAAGTGACCACTTAAAATTTCAAATTGAAACTAAAGAAATGACTTTAAGAGTAAAAATATTTTTACGAATAAACCAAAAATTCGCATACTTTGTTTGTACACATATTTCTATTCTTGTTAAAATATCAAACGACTTTACAGTAGCTATAAAATTTACTGCTGTGAGTGTAGTGTACATAAATGACCCAGGTGCATTGGTGCATAGCCTTACTATGTAAAGATCTCCAGATGGCGAGGTGATGACATAGATGAGAGCAAATGAAGTCCTAGTGGAACGAGCTGAGAAACGCAGTGGTTTACTTCCTCACATGAGGTCTTGCCTGCAGTTTAATCTGCGATAAAGTTCACTGAAGCATACAGATTACTAGTAACTGTTAACAATTATAGCTTTATTAACGATTATTAATTTATTTCAGGCATACTAAGGGCCGTCGAGAGAAACTAAGATCCTGGGGGTAAATAAATAATTTTGTCGGTCACCCTCCCTTATATTTAATGTACAACATTTAAAAGTCCCACAGTTTTAAAAAAGTCAGGCCATAACTTTACTGTGGCCATAGCTGTCAACATGATCTGTGCGTATTGGGTAACTTGTAAGGTTTCCTATGAATTTTAGAATTTATTAATATATTTGTTAAGTGCTGGCCAACATACATAGTCTAAAATAAGCTGACACTATACAAGTATAAAAATACAAAAAAAAACTTAATTTAGAAAAGAAATAAGGAAATTAAATAATATTTGAAGTGTAGACGCGGATATAGGCCTACAAGGAAATGTGCTAAACTCATTGAAAATCTAATACAGTCAAAATAAAATGAAAAATAACTATACTGCTGCTAAAAAATGAACGAAAAGGAATTCATTATCAAAGCACATTCAAAATACAACATTAAAAATTATAAAAACATATAGATAACAATAATAATAGAAGAAAACAATGGAGTTGTAATTTTCGTTTTATGAGGGTAAAAACAAGAACTAAAAAATTAAAAACTCAACCAGGGACCTTCTGTTACCCGGTCTCCGAAAATTTATCCCCCACCCCCCAACCCATATTAACACACAATCTCAACGGTCCAAAATTTTAATTTCTTTGAACTATAAAACTATATTGTTTACAAACCTTGTTTTCAAACTATACCTTATTTCATAACTTTAGATTGGTATATTTTTTTTGTATAGCAATACTTCAAAATTTTCACCCCATTAAGAGTAGAATTAAGTAATAACATATGGCCTGGTGTTCGTGTTATCAAAATACCTTATTAAATATCTTGTATTATAGAATTTTGATTTTTTTCAAATTGATGTGAGGATTTTCTCTTGTGATATTAATGGCTTATAATAAATTTTATAACCACTGTTCATCGCTCAGTTATTATTTGTAAATATGGAAGCATCAAAGATTCATAATTAACATAAAATGAAACTCAAAATATACATAAAAGAACTAAAATATTGTTGTTACTTTACGTATATACATTAGTATATTAAAGTATACACTGAATGCTAAACATAGTGCCTCGGTGGCGCAGACGGTAGCGCGTAAGTCTCATAATCTTAAGGCCGTGAGTTCGACCCTCACCCGGGGCACATTTTTTCCTTAGAATCTCAAGTTTTGTCATTCATCACATCGTAAACTTACCATGTATATAAAATTACCATGCCTCATGCTATTTAATCCTGCATGATTGTGTTGTGGTATCATTGGCTAAAATATAAGTTTTCGTTAGATAGGAGCTTCCTAAATACACGTATTTAAAGATTTTGGTAGTTGAATGTGTGCGTGTTGTTGAATTTCTAGTGATATTGAATCGATACTTGCCTCAACAAAATGTGTAGAAGCTAAACATAAGCAGCATTGACTTTGGTAAATTAATGAATTCGGCAAGAATAAAAATTTTTGGGTGGTTAAAACATCAAACAAAAGAATTTTTAATAATACGCCTTGAAGGTAGTGCAGGATTATCAGTATGATCGGCATTGTGGTGGCGAAAAAAAAAATTAAACTAAAACCACTTAAAAAATAAATTAAATAATAAAAAAGTCTTCATAGTTCAACAACGATGAAATTAAACGCATATTCAAATGAATATAATGTATATCTGATTTTTAATATCACACAAACTGTATTCTTTTTATAAATGTAATATGACAAAAAATATACTCAAACCTTGTAATAAAGTTATGTAAAATAAAATATTCGAGCGTAATATATGGTTTATTTAAAGGATGGATAAATTTTAAAATACAATAAATATATAATATAATATAAAAAAATAATAGATTATGTTCAGAGATCTGAACCATACCATCTAAAATTTAAGTCCTCGCCTTAGAAAAACTTTTCAGGGTAAGTTGTTTAAATGCTTGCGCCAATAAATGATGTTACTTAACCGTACTTCTCCGAGAAAGTAAAAAGGAGTATGTTTTTTTAAGCCTCAACTGGCAATGTATCAGACAGAGCTTGTGCGTTTCAAATGTTATTTTCTCTTAACATCCAGCTCACCTGAACAGCGATAACTTCACCTTGCACTAAGTATTCACAGCACCCAACGGTTACATTTTAAACATTCTTAAACTATTCGTTCGTGTAATATTTGTAAACTTCTAACAGTTTCAATCTCGCCTGTCAACTATACACAATTTGCAATTTATTTATTTTTTTATGTGTAACAGCTCTCGATAAACGGCATTTGGTGGGAGTAATTTCGTGAATGGAACGGAATTCATATGAAACGGAAATGAGTATCCACAATGGCACGATCTGTGGTGGATGGCGCGAACCATAGGTCACAAAGCCAAAGGGAAACTTTATAGTCTTAACTGTTTTGTGAACTTTAAAAAGATGGGCAGTATTTAAATTAAATTCCTTGTTGAAAATCAGGTCCAAAGACGTGGTTCATTATCTTTTTCAAGTCATTTTCGCTTTTTTGGGAGCCGCTTTATTATATAGCTTAAAATATCGTTCTGCTAATCAAATGATTCAATAGTCGACGTAGCTGCAACGGCAACGTTTTTTATAACGGCAGGTGCAGAAACTACGGAGATTTGCGTTCAATAATGTAGTTTAAAACACAGTGGGCGTATTTTTACCACTCTCAGTATTGTTTTAAATATTTCTACGGTACGTTTTGTGTCAGATTTTCGTATTATAAATGTATTTTCAACATGATAACACATGAATCTTCTCTTTAACAAGGCTAGATGTTACACATCTCTGGGAAATACTGAAAGACTTACCTCACGTGTGTTTTTTTTTTATGCCATTCGTTCTTTTCTCTGCGGAATGCTACGACAAACCACTGCATATTACTTTGACAAGAAAAACCTCTTTTGGATCGCAGTCTTTACCACTAAGGTATTATCATGGTAGGTAGTACGACGAAAGTGAAATATATTCCTTGTATCGCCAGCATTTCTTATAGTAGCTTTAAAAAGTGGCGAAATGAAATGCATGACTCATTCTCGGAATTGGAAAAATTGATGTTCAATCGCTATCATATCGTTTCACCTGGGCTTGAATATTGTGTTCATTATCATCTTATCAGTGTGTTATTGAAACAAAAAAACACTACACTTTTACAAGGTAACCAACATACTCACATAAATAAGTTATTTTTTTATTTTAATCTTTTAAGCATTAATATTTTTATGGTTTACGATTGAATTTTCCTTGGTGAACGTAATTCCCAGGATAAAATAAATGTTTAGTTTAAAAAACTAAAAAAAAAACGCTTTTATCTTTGACTGAACTAAAAATATAAAAACCAAAATTTAAATTTAAGTTTTTGTCCAACAGCTAAATAATACACAACAACTCTGTATAACTAAAAACGTGGGGTGCTTGATATCATTTGTCTTAAATTTTCTATCAGTAATAACAATATGATTAGTAATAAATTTTCTATTACTAATTTTAGGATATAGTCCATACAAAAATTTTAGGATATAGTCACTTCGAAAATTTTAGTGAATATTCAATACGAAAATGACAATAATAAACTTAAAATTAGTAATAGGGTGCTTCAAGGGCGCAAATTTTTAGTAGGATTCGCAAATGGGGCCCTTGGAAATTTACATTTGGGGGGGGGGGGGGGGGGGGGGGGTAACTAAAATTTTCCACGCGGGGTTAACCGACACGTCATATCTGGATGTTGTACTTACACTTCCCATATTTTGGCCTACATGCATGAAATAAGAAGAAAACTTTAAAATATACTGAAAGTTTTCCATAGGACATAGTTTTGACATCAAACACGTTTTACAGTCACGTTTTTACAAGTGCTGGTAGGCTCCCCTTAGTGGGGGGCTTCTTAGTTCCAGGGGGCCCGGGACCCCCTCCCCCCCCCCCCACACACAGGATCTGCGCCCAGGGGGTGCGCTATATAATTTGTCTTAAATTTAATATCATTAATTTTAAGCTATAGTCATTACGAAAATGAAAGAAGAGAGCATTCTACGCTTTTAGCTATACAGAATTGTGGTGCATTATTTGACTGTTGATCAAAAAACTTAAATTTTAATTTTTTTTTAATTTTTAATTTTTAGTTTATTCAACGAATAAGGCGGTTTTTATTTTTTGATTATAAGTTTATTTTATTCGTTTTAGTCTCATAATAAAATTAAAATATTGAATATGAGGAATTAAAACAAACTAAAAATACTTAATATGAGTGATTAAGGTATGTATTTGTTACGATGAACTTGAAATTAGCCATGAATGTTCACGTAAACTAGTCAATTCAGCTAATACGTAAACATAACATGGAACTTAGCTTGTTATCTTAGAGAAATAAACTTCTTCTACTTGGAGACCATCCAGTGACTTCACGCGACTGTCCGGCAGCAAAGAGACGCGATCCCAAATAAACAACTGCATAATATACAGTGCAGCCTTGCATTTTATGCACGGTAGGTGCCCAACTCAGTATTAATGGTAACATTCGCCTTTCAACAGTACCGTAGCTGTATTTCGCTGTAAACTGAATAGCTATTGGTTTAATTATATGTACGCCATCTGTGCCGAATTCAACACGGACTGATTGAAAGTCCGTATCATACACTTGATCACACCGGAAGAGTGGCCAGATAATTTCAGACATAGTAATCATATTGCCATTAAAGTACCCCTGGGATATTTTCCACCATAATCCGACCTCAGAGAAACTCTAAATTAAAAATAATATATTTTTGAAATTTTTGAAATTTAGGGGCATTATGCGCATTACCCGCGAAAATATTCCACCATTATCCGACCTTTTGGATCGGAAACACTCCAAATCGAAAAAGCATTGAGTTTTAAAACTATCGAAATTTTGGGTCTTTAACCCTCCCCCCAAGAGTAACAGTTGATCCCACTATATCCCGACCTCTTGGATACACAAAAATCATGGTTATTACCCATAGCTCGAAATGAGGGCTTTTTGACCTTCTGCCCCCCCCCTACTCCCCCTTAACACTAAGGTCTTAAATTTTCAAAATATGGTATTGTAAGAAGTTCTTTATATCTATGCACAATTTCAACACATTCGGACGTCGAAAAGTGAGTACAAATTGAATGGGTAGATTTTATTACTTGGTCCATTCATTCATACATACAGGTCAAGCTAATAATAAAAGCGTGGTAATTAAAACAAAACTAATAGTAACAGAAAACATATCAAATCAGTGGAATATCTCAGCTTATTAGGGGTATCCGCCAGTAGGCCAAAAATAATTTGGCCTAAAATTAGACTAAATATTTTTAGGCCATGTGACTTTACGCAAACAATATAAGGTCAAATGACTTTAGGTCGAATATATTTATGCCAAACGACTTTAGGCGAAATAATTTTAGGTCAAATGACTTTAGGCCAAACAAATTTATGTCAAATGGCTTTAGGCCAAATATGTTTAGGCCAAACGTCTTTAGGCCAAATAATTTTAGGTCAAATGAGTTTCCGAAAATTATTTTAGGTCAAATGATTTTAGGCCAGACAATGTTTGGTCATTTGGTAGAAAGTAACTTTATTTCTGGCAAAAGGAAGTGCTTGCACATTTAGCTCTCTCTATCTTTATCTATCTACCACACTCTTCGAACATTCAACATTGCTAGAAAACTTAAAATAAGTTTAGCGGATTAAACACTGATGAACTTTTCTGTTAGCAAGTTGTTTGTTTGCTTGTTATTTACATATTGCTTCTCTGGCGGGTTTTTTAATAAGCGAAATTAGTGAATGATTATTTTATTTTCTGGTTAATTCGTTTAATAAATACCCCGTCCCTGGAAAAGTCCAATAATGTGCACCACGTGTTTTATGTGAGTGTCTTGTCATACTGTCCTTATCACAATTGTGTGGTTCGAGTTGAGTTAACCAGAATAAATTAATAAATAACATGAGTAAGACTTGTTTAACTATATTTTACTTAGGTGATAGGTAAATTTCCCTAATAAAGAACATACAGCATCAGTATCAGTATCCAGTACCTAACTGAATAGATAAAAGCAACTGTAAACATAACATCAATAAACAACACGGAATCTATCTTTGGTCTACCATCTGGCGATCTCGGGTTCGGTCCAGCGGGTGATCCTGTCAAGTTTAGTAGCGTACCAACTAGATGGCGCTGCAGCGCATCAACTTCTATCGTACACTGGCAGAACCATATCTACCGGGTTCTGCTAATTAGCTATAAAATGCTCAAATCAAGCTTTAAAGCATTAAAATGTGATTGCCACACAAAAATGACATGCTGCAAAAAAATTTTGTACATATCAAAAATATTTTCCAACACAAAGTCAATAATTGTAGCCAACTTTTTTCCAAGTGAGATGCACCAACTTGTAAAAAAAAACTTTCACTCATCCAGTATTTTTTTGTGTATTTCAATTTTTCGTCATACTGAGTGCTTGCACTATTTGCTTAACTTGACAAATTATTTACCACGTAAATGGGAACCAGTTGTGACATGGAGAACAAACTGGCGCTACTTTCTAGGCGACACATAGGTTTCATCAGTAGCGGTTGTTAAAATGCATGTTGCCACTATTAACTGTAGGGTACAGAAAATATATCTTGTTACTTAATGTCGGTAATCCAAATGATCTGTTGTGCACACACTGTAACAGCGATAATTGGAAGAATAAAATACAACAAATAAGCGTAATAAAAGTCTCATCTAAATGACAGTACAATAATTAACTGCAAACATTACCAGCTATAATTTAACCCAAAGCATCTCGAAAATAATTTCTTTTAGATTTATTGGAAATGTATTTTATTTACGCACTAGTAATTTCACATTATTTTTTCTTGTAACCAAAACAATAATAATCTATATAAACACAGTGTAGGATAGTAATTAAAAATAACAAATAATTTATGCAAAAAAATGGCCTTCCAAAGCTGACTCAACTGTTTGTTAAATAAATTGCTTTTTGTTTAATTTATTGTTTAGTATAATAAATTATAGTATTTTACATATAGTCTAATCTTTAATTCAAAACATAATGCTATGAGTCTGATTTATAAATGCTTTTTTCCATCATCTCTACCAATATGCTATCACTTACATTGTTTGTTATTTTTACAAACGCAAAACAAATTTTATATTAGTGAGCAAATTTGCAATTTACAGCTATAATAATCTTGTAAACTATAATTTTGTGTGCATGTTAGAAATTTTTGTATGTCTAAATAAAGGGTTGTAAATTATTGCTCTATAAACCCTGCAGCTCAACATATAGCATAGCTGAAAGTAACTAAAACATTCTACTATTTGCTAGAAGTACCTGTTAAAAGATCAGAGTTAATTATTCTAAAAACAGTTTTAGTCCAAATACCTTCAAGCTAAATTATTTATTCCAAACGACTTTGGAGGAAATAATTTAAGGTAATATGACTTTAAGCCGAATACGTTTAGGCCAAACGTCTTTAGGCTAAATAATTTTAGGTCAAATAAGTGTCACAAAATAATTTTAGGTCAAGTGACGTTATGTCAAACAATTTTAGGTCAAATGACTTTAGGCCAAATAACTTTTGCCAAACGAAATTAGGTTAAACTATTTTAGGTCAAATGACTTTAGGCCAAAAAAATTATGTCAAATGGTTTTAGGCCAAATATGTTTAGGCCAAACGTCTTTAGGCTAAATAATTTAGGCCTAATGACTTTAGGTTAAAAAAGTTTAGGCCAAATGAATGTTCTGAAACAGTTTTAGGCTAAATATTTTAGGCCAAACGACGCGCTCCCCTTATTAGTGGGGGGGAAACTTGCAGCCGTGAGTTGTTAATATGCTAAAATAAAACCAACTGATACGAGGTCCTGGAACACTAGACTGTCAATTTGTAAAGTATGATTTAATTTAGATTGGTGTCATAAGCGAGAAAATTTTTTCTCGTAGGATTTACTCGCAATACTGAAGTTATGGTCTAAACAAATAATATAATTTACTGATATAACATTAAAAATAATTTCCTTTGTCTTTCTGTGCCAAATTATTTAATTACTGATGTAGGCTAATAGACAATAACTCAAGGTTAAAATAATTTTATTGAGATATCTCAATCGGTCCGGAAGATATGATGAAAATTGTGTACTTACATCTACTAGACAGTACCATTACTACTTTGATTGTAAAATTAAAAAAGGCAATTGTTTTGTAAATTGAATAATTTTCCCAGAAAGTAACTAAAAAAATGACTATAGATTTATATGTTTGATAAATAAATTACATGAAATAATGTAGTCATTTTGGAATTTTAAGTTTTTTTTAATTTGGAGGCGAGGCCTTGAATCCGTCTGGACCTAGACGTTTTGAGATTGTTTACATTTGGGCAGTAATTAATATCAGGTTTACACATCATTATTTGTTTTATCTATTGTATAGGACTGTTAGGACTTCGTGAAACTTTATGCTGGCTATTGTAAGTAGCCCGGCTGAGCTTGTGGTCGCGAACGGACGTAGTACCTTCAACCACCGCGCGAGAAGGGTAGGCGCTGTCTGTGCAAGAGGATAAAAATATGACGTCATTGAACGAGTGAACCAAGATGTAGAACTAGAGGGAAGACCAAGATTTACACCAGGTCATGCCGAGGTCTGAACAGTTCCGAACTTCACCGAAGTTAGCCGCTCGTTCGTGCAACTTTGGAACACGTATTAAAGTGCAAAAACGCGCAAAAAAAATTTTTGAGATCTTTTTCGTAGATTTTAGTGAAGAAGAAATTAGGTAGTTATAAATCGACATTAAAAATAACTTAAACTAGTGTGGATGGTTGTTTAAGTTATGTTAGCTATAATAAAAATACTGTGAAATCATATGAAGTCTTGGTTAGGTCAGGTTAGCTACATTGCAAATTATATAAAATAATAAAGGCCATTTGTAAACTACATCTTAAATAGTTAATTCCTTAACAACCATTAAAAATGTTTCACAGTATCTTTGATGTAGCAACCTAACATAACCATCTATCTACTTCTTTAAAGTATTTCTAATGCAGCTAACCCAAGCTAACAAACCGTCCAAGACATTAAAAGTATTTTTAATTTAGCAATCATATCCTAACCCAACCCTAAACGATACCAGAATTTTATTATAATTCACACCAAATATTAAAATGGTAACTACTAATGTTTTGGGAAAAAAATTTAAGTAAAAAATAGTTTTTTCCTTTAAAATAATTAATCTTTTAGCCACTCAGCATAAAAAGACTAACAAAAAAAACCTTATAAATGGAACCTTAAATTAAAATCCTCGACGAGTTGAATCCGATAGTTGCTCCGACAACGAAATCTAGCTGCGATTGCGGAAACTTACGTGTTTTTCGCGTCCAGAAATGTTGTTGAAAACACAATTTGCGTATCCTTATCACGGTCTGCATTAATGAAAAAAAAATTACGTTTCATTTTTGGTACGGGCATCGTATTGTAAGTGTATTTGCAACATGAGAACACGAATGTGCTCGTTACTGACGTTAGATGGCGAGTACCGAAAGACTGGATCAAATTTTTTTGTTTAAGTGTTTACAGTGTGGTGTAAAAACCATCACGTGACAGTGCAGCTGATGCTTTAAAAAACGGGCATCCGACCAAAAACACCCAGTAAAAAGACAGGGCGTGACGAGGTGGACTAGGGGTATCGTATGCCCACCCATTAGATTATTTTTTTTACAGTTGGCACCCATGCGGATGCGCTATTCCCCGTCTCTTAGCCGAGGCTTAATTCATTAAAGAAGTCGGACACGCGACAGGGAATGCTGCCAACCGAATTACTCGCTGCGAAGGCCGCTGTAGCTCGACGTAAGCCAGGAGAATTTTCGAAGTCACCCCGGCCACACAGTTTGAAATTATTACTGGAAAATCACTGTCTTTTCAACCAAGAATACGCATTAAAAGGTGGAATTATCCTAAATTACTTTGCTTCTAATATTTCGTGTTTTTCCCCCATGATCTATATAAATGAAAAATTAAATGTTAGTTCGTTCAAAATCTTAATCGTAAAGTTCTTCGCCGATTGCTCTTTTAAATTTCGACACAACGTTGCATTCGAATACGCGCGTGTTTTTATATACATACGTCACACCCGTGACAGGTAAAAAGATATATAAAATAAAGATAGGTAAAAACATAGATTTTTCATATTTTCATTGCTATAGAGTGACTATATATATATATATATATATATATCGAGTTATTTAGAGGAGAGAGAGAGAGAGAGATAAAGAGTATATACAGATATATAGATATAGAGAGAGATATAGAGGAAGATATATATGTATATAGAGATAGAGAGATAGAGAATTAGAGAGAGATAGTACATGTGTGCAGTACCTATTTCAGCTCGTGAAACATCCGGTATTTTAGCTAGTTTTCAATAAATTAATAAATTAACTATATTCTGTTGTTTATAAAAGTATCTTTCTAGTAAACTTGTCATTATTAAATGGTTGTTATTAACTTAAAACCCAATATTTATATCACTCCTAGAATGTACTGAAAGCAATGATAATATGGTAAACGATTTAGGATTAACTGTCAGTACATAGCCTTCTTTAACTCTTGAGTTTTGGTACATAGGTAATTAAATAAAAATATAATGTTTTCAGTAAGCATAAAAATCTAATTTTTTTCTATTTTCTAGGAAAAGATTTCATGCTAAAGGAGTAATGAATTTTATTTTGTCCTTCAACCCCTTTTTTTCCATTCCTTGAATTTATGTTTGATCGTAGCAAAAATTTATTTGAACAAAATATTTTGGCATTACTCCTTCAATTTATCATACGTTCAAACAAATGCGATATTTGTAATATTATGAGAGCTAAAGTGATTTTTAATTTTTCAAAAACCTTTCCATTTATACGTCGCACCATGGCAACGGCTACAAAAACTGGTCTTTTATTCAAAATATACATCAACCAACCATTTCAACTTTCAAACGCACGCGTTTCATTCCAACAGGGAAAGAAAAATGGAAAATATTAAAAATATTTCGGGGTTTTCAAAGGCCTTGTTCACTGAAGGCTGATCACACGACGTAAGATTCCATGTAATTTTTGGTGCAAGGATATATGTATTATGATTGCGGTTTCAAACATTTATGCTTTGTACTGTCCGAGTATATCTAATAGTTACATATAATTATAAACATATAATTGTAAACCTTTTCCTGGGTAGCTTTCCAGTATTAAAAGCGGACATTGATAAGTATAATAAAACAAAATATGGTCGTTTTGTAGTTCTTATTTAGTCGTGTGCATTTTAATTTCTGGTTTCAAAAAGTCCTATTATATATAGCACTGCAGTAACAATAATACTTTAGTAATTTTAGAAAACTATGACTAAGAAAAATCAGAAATTATTTTCAGGGTTCAGGGCGGAGAGGGCATACCGCTATGGCCACCCCTCTGGATCCGCCAATGCGCTCAACACGGATTTCGTTGGCACGGACCAATTGCAGAACACCCAGTTCCGAAGATGACTTCCACATCTGGGCGACAGAGCAGCCACAAGTCTCGTAGGCACTCGTGACATGTCACACTCGTAACGGAGAATCACCGCAATGACAATACCTCCACATTTTTCACTTTCCGAAGCTCTCTGACATGGACATAAACTTGTCACACTTAAACAGTTTCAAATTCGTCGAAAACCCAAGTCCACGGTCGTGTTAAAAAGTCTAAGTCGGGTTATTATTCCACTGCCCTTTCACGCCAGCCAATGCCCACGTTACACACTAAGTCATTTTTATAGCCTCCGACGACATGTGCCCTTCTGGCATGAATAAACTCTTCCACTCGCTCACTCGCACTGGCTTGACGAGTAAAAAAAAAAAAAATAAAGTCGTCGGCGAGTATTTTCGTAACTTGGCGGCAACTTGCTGCCCTTACCCAAAGGTCGTATTTCCACTAAGTGGTTTTCCAGTAATTACTAGTTCAGCAAGTAACAACTATCACCATAAGTCGCGTCGACGAGCCTCTGAACGAGTGACCAGTTACCTCTACTTGCGGGCTATCTCCTGTTGGCACCTCGGCGGTGATCGAACCAAGTCCGAACTCACTTGAAGAAAAAATTAAGGTCCAGCTTACCCACTCCCGAGGATAATCTAACATGCAGCTCTGTGTGGCGTCGTGCAGAGTGACGTGCCTGATTGTTTGCCAGCGTCGTAGCCTGCTGTAGTCGGGTATGAGAGCTTCCTTTGCCGTCCCTCCGAAGACTCTGAGCCCTGTTGCCGCAGCTCAGCGCGGTGGAGGTACAAGCCCGACAGGGGCTCTTGTCCTCCCAAGTGGTCATCATTATAAGATGGAGGGAATGAGAAGGATAGCCCCTCCCCTCCCCCCCTCGTCTTTAGTATCGGTACGGGCTGATTCCCAGCTGTGTGTGTCTGAGGCCCTGGTAGGCGGACCTTGGCCTTTATACACTCCTTGGGCTGTTATCCACTTCCTTTCTCGAAACATCCAGAAGCATGGAGTTACTTTACCACCTCCATGGGACAAACCACGTGGTTCAACCCTCCACCTGCATGGCTCGGGCGAGCCTTCAGGTAGCTGTAGACAATGCATGCCGGAATGGAAGGCCACCAGCGATACTTCGCTGTTCTGCCGGTAGTGTCCCGTTCAGGGGCTAACTTCCAAAACATCGACGAAATCATGATTACTTTGTAGACAGCGAGAACCAACCGCAACAAAACATCAACTAAAATATAAAATTATGAGCCGATTAATTTTAATAAATACTCAGTATTATCTTGAAAAACGCATTTCATATGTGCAAAAATAACCATGTGTGTACATTGCGTTGTCATTGCGTCCAGTGTGTGTTAATTGTGTATTGCGTGTACTACTTTGTGTGCTGTGTGTGCAGTGTGTGTCCAGTGTGTGTACTGTGAGTCCAGTATGTGTACTATGTGTAATGTGAGTCAAGTGTATGTACTGTGTGTTCAATGTGTGAACTGTGTGTTCTTTTATTGTTGAATGTGTGCCGTTTCATAAATTCACGTAGTCAAATCTGTAGTAGCTCTGTAGCAGCTCTGAATATTTACTAGTCCCAAACCTATTTGTCTTGATAAAACATTTTTCAGGGATTCTTGGTCCTCTAGTAAGCATAAAACATGATCCATTGGTCTAATTTATTGTAATTGTTTTGATGATACATTAGGTCTGACAGTTCGAAAACTTTGTCTTGTCTGGTTGAAATAAGTTATATTAGCTTTCCACGAATATGGTCATGAGGTTCGGAAATGTTTGGTGTATACGACTGTAATTTTTCTTGACCTGGTGTCGTGGTCCGAAGACACTTGGCCTATACTTATAGCATTTTAATGAACTGGTCGGGATGTATTCTAATTATCGAAAAATTAGACTTCCATATTAGGCATAGTGACAAAGTATTTAATTCGTTGGACAGGTATATGCCTAGAGTTGTTTTTATTAGACGGACTTATTAATAAACTCCACAAAAAGTAATGGTGAAAAGAATATAACATTTATTTTAGACTTAAGTTATCCTTATCACTGGCCAAGAATCAAACAAAGGACGGAAATGTATCGCACCAATAATTATATTAATAATTTAATTTTTTGATGAATTTCGGAATTTTCCCAAATTTCTAGGTCAATAAATACAAATTTCCAAGATGTCTGACATAACGACTTACTGAAGGCTGATAGACTAGGAGTCTATGCTGCTTTTAAGATTATGAACATAATTTATTGATATTAATTTTTACACAAAATTAAATATTTTGCTTCGCCCAGGAATCGAACCAAGGGCAGGAAATAATCGAATCATCGGTATATTAATTGCAAATTTATTTAATGAATTTGGGAATTTTTTCCCAATATACAGCTAAATAATCACGAATTTCCAAGATGGTGCCCCAATGTCAAGATGGTGAGCGCCACAGTAATAATTTATAATTACTGAATTCTAACGGGTAAAAAAACTTATATGATGGTAATGCACTCTAGCAGGTGGCATGTGTACTACATGGCACTAGCACTCTTAGTATCGATTAATGAAAACAAGATGGCGACATCACCTTCTAGCAGGCTCCTGGTAGCAAGTACTGAAAACATGATGGCGGTTCTGTCTCGAACAGATTATACTATTATTCCCTTGATTAAAAAAAAATTACTTGTCCGAAAATGTTTGTTATTTTGATATAACTTATTTAATTCTCAGTTAGGTAAATGTCTTGATGGCCGTGTGGTTAAAAGCGTATGTTTTGCAACCTAGAGGTTACAGCTGCGATGGTTCAAATCACGGTGCTTGCAATGTATTTTGTAAAAAAAAAAAAAATTAATATGGCGATAAGGAACATAATAGCTCTGGTAGGTAATGGAACATCGTCCTCATGTGATAAGACAGAGCGACGCTGGCGCTCTCTAGGAGTAAACAGCAGAAACAATTAAGTCGGTATTCAAGATGGCGGCCTCCAGCAGAGGAAAACAAAATGGCGGACATGGTGTCAGAATCGAAAAAAATGACAGAGAAATCAATCCAAGATGGCGGACATGTAATTCGAATTCAATATATCGGCCGTAATGAAAAGTGCAACGGTGACGTCATACTCATCCAAGATGGCGAGCGTAACGGAAAGTGCAGAATTAGTGAGGGGGTGCCTTATTTAAAGAAGGTGGATCCAAGATGGTGGATACAAGATGGCGTATTCAAAATGGCCGCCGCGGCCAAGGTCATGGTCAGCCAAGATGGCCGCCGTGACGTCACAATCCAAGATGGCGTACCCCGGCACCGGCACCACAAGCCGAAGCCAGTCCCCGTACCGCCATTTACACACTACTACGTTGTGAATTTATTTTGTAGTTGAATTTTCGTTTATAATTAATTCTTGATTAATATGCATAAACTGCACTGCAACCAAGCAAACAATTCGTTCTTCGAATTTTACGATAAGTTCTTTTTTTTTATAAAGACATTCCAAAGTTCTCAAAAAATTTCTTACAAAAATTTTACTGGGCTTTTTAAACATTATAAAACTTTGTATGTAAAACTAAATTATAATCATCTTCAAGTACAATACATATATTTTTATTGGAACCTTAAATATGAGGGAAAATGTTTTTCATGAAGATGTTTGGACAAATCCAGCATCTTGTTTTCCCAGTCACCGGTATCTTCCCTGCCGCCAGCTTTACGTCGCTTGTCAAAGCTGCCGCTAAAGTGTGTTTTTTTTTTAAATTGTGTTTACACCGCAAACGCTGAAGTGTCGAGGCTGCGTAAACTCAGATAAAGATTTTTTTAAACTCAGAAACACATTCACCAGAGGTTACCTACGTAATACCTTGTAAGACACAGAAGGATTATCAATAACATCAACATGTAAACCTAGCTATAATAATTTAACAAGGACAACGAAAATTTGATGATATCATCCTTTAAAAAAATTACAAAATATGCATTGCTGAAATGTCTTTTTTTATAATGAAAATCATTAAATGTTTAAGGCCATGGGAAGTACGTAACATTAACTGTTAACTTATATATTTATCGCAGGTTTGCTTGTGGGTGTAAATAAATGAGCTTTATGAAAACAAATTTATATATTGATTAAAGGGAATAGGTAGGCTTTCTTGGATTACAAAATTTTTCACGCACTATTCTTACATGAAAAACATTTCTTGAAACTTTTGCTTTCCTTGTAGCAATACTTCCACACAATACTTTCTAACTGAGAAAAGGTAAATATAATGGTAACAATAATAATTAGCCACATTTAAAAATTATAATTAAGAAAAAATAATTAAAATATTTAAATTTTACAAGTAGTGGGCGCTAATTCTAATAGTATTTTTTTTATCGGACACTATTCACAAAAACAGTGAAACTAAGTTATTTAACAAAAAAATAACGCTCGTTAAAAATTTTTTTTATGTAACGGTATCAATAGTACGGCATTGAACATAAACACAGACAATCAATTTTCTTGAATTTGTCATCCTACAGAAGTCTTACTTCAATTTAAGGACCCAAAAATGTCTCAAAATCTTTTGTTCGCGAGGGAGACTGGGAACGTTTATATCTTCTGCACTTCCTTGATGATCGGTTCACAATTGTTTCGCCACTCCTCTCCTATAATGTGGACCAATCAACTACCAGCTAGTAAAAGAGAGGCTTAATCGCGAGCACCCGTTAAAAATAATGTAAGGTTTTGCAGTTAGAAACAAGTTATTATTATTATTTTCTTTTTCGATTCATTTGAACAATCACACTAAGTGTTTTTTTTTTAAAGGGAATTTTACACTCATAAAGACATTCCTGTATGTGAGTGCCACTAGTCTTATGTTACGCGCGGTATTTAAACTTTATTATTTTTATTATGAAAAAATTGCGATTTTGTATTTTTTACGTGCGTTAGAATCTATACTTTTATTTCATATAATTTACTAAATTAATTTTAAAATTTTTTACTTACAAAAATTTATCAAAAATTTTGTTATTTAACTTCTGTAACAGAAATTTTTTTACAGCACAATGGATATAATTAATTATATGTTTATATATATATAAATAAATTATGAAGCACCCAACATTCCCCGGGCTTTACGTAGTGTAAAGAGAAATCTTTTTTTAGACAGTAATTTGGATACAAAAATGTAATATTTTATTTCAGAAATTGAAACTAGGCCTTCTGGTGTCTGAAGGATGGGAGTATTTTTACTAAATCAGATAAAGACAGTATTTTTGGTTAATTGTGCAATTATTTATCAAGAGAAATCAAAATATTGAGTTTTAATAGATGGAAAAGTATGATGGGCGGGTTTTTAAAAACATCATGTTGACAGCGATATTCCTTTCTTTTCGAAACCAATGTAGTCAGCTATTTTCATTTAAGTTTAGTCGTCAGTTGGTCAAAATTTCATTTAGAAGTACCGAAATTCTTTTTTTAAATGAGACAGTAGTTTATGGCTAATTAACTCATGTGTGTGTTTTTCCTAAATCAGATGCAGACAGTAAGTAATACCTCTTATTTTGAACGTCACTTCTGCAAAATTTCAGTAAGAATAATAAAAATTTTGCTTTAATAGGTGGTTAAGAGGAACTTTTTTTAATTTTTGTGGAAAACGACATTCAACTTTTTGAAGTTCAAGGTCAAAAAATTTCATCAAGTTCGGAATAAAACTGTAGATTTGTATATAAAAACAAACAGACATGCAAACAGACAAACATAAACACATATTTAAATATATACATATATGTTCGCATATTTCACTTTGATGGTTTTTTTAAGATATATATATTTATAATAAAGTAGGCGAATATAGTCCAGGGTCGGGAGCCGGGGAGTCAAGGTGGCCATCTTGGATTAAGTCACTTCCGGTGGTAATCATGGATTACTTCACTTCCGGCAGACAGCTCGGATTATGTCACTTCCGTCAGCCATCTTGGATTCCGCCCTTTTGTTTTCTAGAACATTCCGCCATTTTGAATTATGTCATAACCACCATTTTGTTTTTTCTATAACATTCCACCATTTTTAATTATAACATTACGTACATCATCTTGAAAATCTGTAATAATCAACCTATAGAAAAGTGAAAAAATTTAAAACTTATAAAAAAATTATTTAATTAAATTTTAATTTAAAAACATGATGAATTAATCATCAAACACCCCACTCCTGCATGTTGAACTTTTAGTTACGATGACATATTCATCGAATGTCCCACTCCTGCATGTTGCACTTTTCGTTTAGATTACATCATATAATGCACCACTCCTGTGCATTGCACTTTTCGTTACGATATCATCATTGAACTCTCCACTCCTGCATGTTGCAGTTTTAGCTATGTCCACCATCTAGAAAATTGTATTTACTATTAAAAATAATTGAAAAAAAGTTTAAAAAAATCTAAATTAAATTTTAATAAATTTTACCACATCGTCTGCTGGAGGCAGCCATCATGTTAAGTGACACCGCCTTCTTGATTTAATCTGATGGATACCGTCATTGAGTGTATTTTACTCAAGTACCTCAATGTATGTAAGGTCGAGTTTCTATCCTCTGCCAGGGCTGTAAACTGCTCCCGCCACCAGAGTGTGACCTTATGAAAAAAAAATCCATTTAACACTAATCTGCAGGGCGGATGAGCAGTTCTGTTTCCATATTTCTTTAATAAACTGTATTTTTAGAAGAGTGAAAATAGGGAAAATTGTTAAAAATGTGTGTTTGCAGAATAATTTATCAGGCATGAACAACCCCCCCCCCCCCCCCCGGGTACAGATTCTGTAAAGCACTTAAGGGACTTGCATCACGCCTTTGTCTTAATTTCTCCGCCATCTAATGTTGTGGTTACCGCTCAGATGACATAGACTGCAGGCCAGTTCAGAGCCTTGCGCCCAGAGGCGACACCGCGCTAGAAGCACCAGCGAGCGTCGCCCTTATCATCCCGCCTCACTGACGCAGATACACCCCTGACTAGGCGGACCTCTTAAGAACTTATAACTTTCAAAAGTGATAAGTTGTGGATTTATTACTTGTGTGGTTTGACACTGTGTGATTATAATACTTTATGAAATCTAAATTGTGCCATTTTCTAAGTTATGTTTTTCTATGTTGCAATTTTTCTACAATGTGATGGTGTTAATTTAAGTGTTTTTTTTTATTTTTAATATCGTTAAAAAAAGACAGTTTTAAGTAATGTGTATTTTTTTTCTATAATCGTGTCTCATGTTTGTATACCTTTCCCGCTAGGGGAACACTTCGTGATACACCCTCGTTAGTGAGGAGGGGTGTGGCGGGGGTTAAGTCTAGAACTCCAAACACGACCGCAAGCCAACACAACCAACACCTTCTCCCCCCCCCCCTCCCCCGCTGTACAGTCTTGGCCACGCCCACTCACACTCCCGGGGCGCTAACGACGTGTGCGACCCGCCCCCAGACAACACCATGCGTCATGCTTCGCTTTAATTGTCACAAAGAGGATTACTTAAACTATGCGTGGGCCACGCGGGGGCCTTGTGGCGACGCCGCTTTGCGTCCGAACATCCGGGGAGAGCATTAACGGATTACTCAACCTTCCAGCCCCCAACCTGAAAGAAATCCTGGAATAAATTTTGCTAAAGGTCTGAATGCTGCGCAAGTTACCTCACCTTATTAACTGCAACTCTTTAAACACGGAAAGAAAACCTTATTTTTATATCACACATAGTAGAATAATTTTAAAAAATATTTATTTAACATGAGAATTCTTTTGTCTTTTATTTCAGGCGTCTTACAGATTATCCCGACCTTACGGCCGACATCCTCACGTTCCCATCCCACATATGCGCCCTAATGGGATTGGGTGGGAGTGACATTCCAGATCCTTTTTAATACATTACAGAGCTTTTTTAAAGGAACAGAACTGTTAGGAATCGCTCCCTTTTATTGATCGGGAGGGTATTATGTAGAGCTTCGGCAATGACCAGCGGGTGCGGCCACCAACCCAGCATAGTCACCGCCTCAGCCCCGTACCTCGCTCAGCTGACCAGACAGTTGGCTGTGTCCTGAGTCAGGCGTCTTATAGTTTTTTTTTACGGGTGTAATGTTCACGCCCGTAGCGCTCTTCCCGGTTTTAGACTTGTGTCGACCCCTGCTGGCACACCATCCCGCCACACTCCGCTGTTTGCGTATTTGCTTCCAGCTCACCCCTGAGAAGGTAAGAACACGCCTACAGGCTCCATTATACCACGTGACCGGAAACTAGTTCCGGCGCTAGCTTTTCGTCGGATCGTCGCCCTTCCGCTGGCCTGAGACAAGGCATAGAGCACAACAGAGAAGGAAAGAGCGACCACTAATTTCAGTCTTTTCTTTGATTGTTACCTGCTAGTCGGGGTCAGACGAGTATGCCATTAATAAGGAACAGTGTTGAGAACTTCCCAACGTTAGCAAGAGAACACGTGCCATATCAAATAATCTATGTATTGTTTATTTAATTTGACACTATTGTTAATAAAGAATTTACTTTGCTTCGAAGCTTCTCGTTCTATAATTTAAAAAAATATGTATCTATCTCCTTGTTGTTCCGTACCGTACTTTGAAGACATTTTCCCACTTTGTTCTGATCATGAGAACCAGATGTTAATCAATTTTTGGGAAATCAGTGGTTAATGTCAAAAGTATTTTAATACGCAATAAAGTAAATGTTTTTTTAATAGTATTTTGGCTTTGGATAAACATAATATTCACTCCAGTTTTTTTTTTTTTTAGTTATGGTGGTTTTTTAAATATGAATATCCTCGTGTTATTCTGCCGTCGTGCTTCAGTTGCACACGGCTAAGAGTGTGGGGGTTTTGACGTGACAACGTCTAATAAATCGATGAACGCCGGCTGCACGCACGAAAAATTGTCCCGTTGCGCACATTGTTCCGTTACGCTGTGTCCCGTTACGTTCATTGTACGCTTGCGCCGCATCTATCTCTCTTCCATTCGACTGTTTATAAAGTGAAGTGAAAAGTTAATGTGGGTTTTCATTGCTCATTACAACAACAATTTCGGCAATAAAGGTTCATTATTCTTGCATTTAAAAAAATCTGATTACTAGTATAATTTCAAGTATTTATTCTTTCATTATTTAAATAAAAATGATTCAATTTTATTCATAAAAGTATGCAATCATTTCATCAATGGTTTCGTTATGACGTTGTCACGTTAAACTATCGTCCGTAAACCGACTTTACAGACAACCAATTTTTTTTTTGTTAAAATCCCCAGTTGAAGCTTTCGCCGGTCGCTGATTTACTGGCTCCGCGGTAGTATGAGTAGTCTCCGGTTCCTCCCGCTGCGCGTGGCGGCGCCACAGGCGCGCGCCCGGAGACGGTAATTAGCGCGAGGCGGGCCGCGGCCGTTCGAAGCCCCTCCCCCCCCCCCCCCCCCGCCAGGCTCTGCAGGCGCCGAGGACGTAAGCCCGCCACCGGAGCCGCTGCTGTCTTCGCGGGGTAATTAAAATGCTCGCGAAACAAAAAAAAAAAAAAAAAAGAACGAGGACGTCTAGCTTCCCGAGTGCTTGTGGACATCGAGGGACGACGAGACGTACCCTGTAAAAAAAAAAAAAATTGGTTGTCTGTAAAGTCGGTTTACGGACGATAGTTTAACGTGACGACGTCATGACAAAACCATTGATGAAATGATTTCATACTTTTATGAACAAAATTGAATCATTTTTTTTATTGAATTATAACTATTTTTGTATGGATACAAAGAAGGAGTGAAATGAAATATACAGTTTAATTGATAAATTTTCTTTTATTTGCGCTCATTAATTCTAATATGTTTATTACTTTTAACGAACAGATTATTTTAACTATAACTTTTATACATGTTTGCTATTTAACTTCTTCCAATCTGTGTTATTCTGTTAAGGATAGGACGATGATAAGGAAAAGTAGGAAACTAATGGGAGTGTTTCAAGTTTAATGAGCCTCGAAAAAGTCAAATCGATAGTTGTTCCAATCGAGTGTAAGAGAGATAGATGCGGCGCAAGCGTACAATGAGCGTAACGGGACAAAGCGTAACGGGACAATGTGCGTAACGGGACACTTTTTCGTACGTGCAGCCGGCGTTCATCGATTTATTAGACGTTGTCACGTCAAAAACACGTGAGCGAGTCTCTCGGTGCTGGCACACATCTGACCCCGGTGTTCTCGTGCTGCGAACACACTCATACTACGAAAACTCGAACACGAAAATTTAACGTGATAACTACACGCTAAATCCGTTTTCGACTGCATTTCTGGACGCGAACCACACGTAGTTTCACACACCCGCCGATATAAATCGCTGTCGTTGCAGCTACGTCGACTATTGAATCATTTGATTGGCAGACCGTAATTTTAAACTATATAATGAGACGGTTCCGACTTTGAAAAAAAAACTAACACCCGGCTTTGGACCTGATTTAAGACAAGTAGATTTATTAAAATACTGCCCATCTCGTTAAAATTCACATCAAGTAAAAAATAAATTTTCATGCATAGATCGATTTCTCAGAAACAACCAGAAGCACTTAGTGAAACCACAGGAATAATCAGGAGCACACGGAGAAAACTAAAGCACGTTTTCCTTAATATTAGAAAATCACAGGGAAAAAAATCTATGATAATGAAAATAATTACAGTAATAAAAAATAAAAATTACAAATTACAAATTACAAAAACAGCTTCTACCAGCTTGTGAACTTCTCCGTTGTTGAGCACGTATAGAGTTCTAGAATAAGCCAGAATTATTTGTAATTTTTCATTCATTTACCGTTTTTAATTTTTAATACTTTCATTATTTTTTATTTTTTTAATTCTGTATCCATTACGTGTTTAGTGTGTGCATTGTGTGTTTGGTGTGTACAAAGCGTGGTCATTGCGTACTCATTGCGTGTACGTTGCATGTCCAGTGTGTGTATTGCGTGCCCATTTATTTTGTCGATTTGCTTCAGATCTTGCTTCCTTTTTTAATTTTGTTTTGACCAGTGTATTAATATATATGGTTCTTGTTTCGACTAGCATATTATTAGGCTGGTTGCGGGTACATAAGCGAGTCCTAGGCAACAGGACTTTCAGTTTGTTACTTACTACGACGGTGTAAGGATCAACTAGTTTGACTCGTCTAATACATAAGTTCGATAGCCATGAGAACTCGATAGCATCTTTACCATCTTAAAAAAAAATTGTTTAAATGGTATTTTATAAGTGGATATGTGGCTATTCTATTATTTAAATTCGCATTCATGACGGGGGTTTTTTTCTTCTTTTTTTTTTAGCTTTGTCATGTACCAATTTTAAAATTTTCTAGCGCTGAATTTCACCGTTAATAAAAAATAAAAAATCCATAAAATAAATCCACGTGAAATGACTTTTTTTAACAGTGTAGAAGGAGTAGCAGCTTCTCAAACAAAGCGCCTGCCTTTTCTCGAGTAGCATTCTCGCTGCACACGGAGACGGCAGACGCTACAAGCGGAGGTTGCAGTATTGCAAGTGCCGCCAGCGCTCTGAGCAGGAAGTGGTAATTAATGACATATTCGCAGCGTGCAACTGCAGAGAAGCTCCGAGTTGCTACGCAGGTGCGGAGCTCAGTTTTTCTTCGTCCCGACCACGAACTTTAATTAGCGTCGTCATCGTCCCCACTAACCCCCGTGCCAATACCCAACCACAAAGAGCAAAAAAGTGCAACAGGCATAATTTGTTTTGCAACCGTGTACATTACATGTAAAAGCATCAATTAAATTTTATCAAGGATCTCTATTGAAAACTTCATCATTTATGATGAGTATAATTAAAATCTTAGCACATATATAGACATTTTTTTCGTAATTTATGAATCATTCTTTTGTAAAACGGTTGCAAAAAGTAGTTAGTAATACTAGATGAAAAATATTGTAAATATGAAGAAAACATTTCCATAGTTATTTTTGCATTTATGAAATATGGGTAGATAGCTGACAGCCGACAAAACACGTTAATTTGCCTCATAAATTAGTGTTTTGTGTTTGGATGAAAGCATGTTGTAAAGTTGCCTTTTTAAAATTATTTAACTGACACGTATTTCATTTCTGAGGAAAACTTCAAATATTTTTGAACGGAATACATTCTAATGAGCAGGGTGTAGAAGCTACGTGTGATTCGCGTCCAGAAATGAAGATGAAAAAAACAATGTGCATATATGTATTTATCAAGCTCGGCAGTAATTTAAAGAATTTTGCATTAAATTTATTGTCCCAGATATCGTATTATTAGTGTATTTGCTCATTACCGAGTTAAGATGATACACATATTTGGCAAATAATGAAGACTCTCATATTTTTTGTACATAATTATGCATATGATCATTAATATTTTTCTACTATAATCATAGTCTTACATGTGAAACACAAAAACGGTTATTTAGTATAAAAAACGCGAAGTTTTCCTGTCTTGGAAGGGGTTTAGATCAAATAATTCCAAAATCAGATATCTTCCTTTTTTGTTATCTTTGACATTATGAGTCATCTATATGATCTAAATGCATCGTTTTGTGCTCGAATGAAAGCTAAATAGATTTTCTACAACTTTACTCCTGACAATTTTCCTCTTAGGATCAGTATGTTCCACAATTATGTTGTTCAAAATTTGACTCAAAACTTAAAATTCCACTTTTTGGAGAGAAAAAAAAGACCAATTTTCGAAGTGCTGTATCTCAAGAACTATGAGACGTACAGAACTGCAATAGCTCAAATTGTAGTACATTTTTTTTCTCTAAGAACGTCATGAGTGAGTTTTTCGCTACCATATATACTGTTGAAATTACAAACGAAAAACTAAACAAAAAGTATGAAAATTTCACAGTTTTTTTTTAATATCTCAAGACGCACCAGGAAATGTTGTTGGATAACTCCAGATTTGGATTCAGCACACAAAAAAAAACATAAATAATAATAAACAAACTGACTGCTATATTTTTCTACGTGAATCTACCTTTTCGTGAATTATGTTGCTACAACAAAAATACTTGTCAAACATCAAACGCGTTGCTTGGTTAGTAAGCCAGACGTTCTAGTCTTTAATCACGACTATCTTCGAAAGAAAACCATCCTCCCTTTTCATTTTCACCAGTTGTTTTTGTCCTTCTCTTCTTTGAGACAAAAGAAAAATATCGTTCAACAGCTACGCCCCGCTATTAACGGTAGGCCTCGATTGAAAGCGACGCGAGATGTAGCTGTTGGCGCCTCGCTACATAACTCCCACTTGCCGTCTGCTTTGTCCCCACACATCCTAGGTTACTCACCCTCTCTTTTTTTCTTTTCCCCGGTTGTACAGCGTCCCTTATCCTCCATTCTTCTTCGTAATCAGTCCTCTTCCTTCGGAGATTAGGCTTGTGTTTACAAACAGAAAAATATTTTCTGTATTTTCTGTACTTCTACAAAAGATTCGTTTGGAAATCCAGTTGCCGAGAAATAATTTGTAATACTACAAGAAAAATACTGTAACTTTCTACAACACATGGCTATGGTTATTCTTGCATATACATATAAAATTACATTTTTCACATGACAATTTATGCAATATTTTATATTAAAACTGATGTTTGTTTCAAGCTTACTTTATTTATAACATGAATTGTTCCGTTACGCTGTGTCCCGTTACGCTCATTGTTCAGTTACGCTGTGTCCCGTTACGCTCATTGTTCAGTTACGCTGTGTCCCGTTACGCTCATTGTACGCTTGCGCCGCATCTATCTCCCTTCCACTCGACTGTTTATAAAGTGAAGTGAAAAGTTAATGTGGTTTTCATTGCTTATTACAACAACAATTTCGGCTATAAAGGTTAATTATTCTTGTATTTTAAAAATATGATTACTAGTATAATTTCAAGTATTTATTCTTTTATTATTAAAATAAAAAAATTCAATATTATTCATAAAAGTATGCAATCATTTCATCAATGTTTTGTTATGACGTTGTCACGTTAAACTATCGTCCGTAAACCGACTTTACAGACCACCACTTTTTTTTTTTGGAAGCTGGTTTCTACAGGAAGACGTGGCCACGCCCTTCGATGTTCACAGATGTATTGTTCAGCTGTATTTCCAGCGCTTGTACCTTGCCCCGACTACCTGCTTTGGGTTGTTGTAATCCCCACTGGGCGAGGTTTTAGTCGAGTCACAACAGTTGTGAAAGTTGGTCACACATAGGGTTACCAGACACTGATAACAAAAAAGGAGGACATTCACCTCGCAAAAGGAGGACATTTCACTAAAAAGGAGGACAATATATATATTTTTTAAAAAGTCATGAATTAATTACAATGGAGTACGATATTTTACAATCTTTTGGCATTTAATACAGTTTCAGTATAAAGAATCAAACAAACTACGCATATACAGCATATTAAAAACACGTGCTTCTGCATGTGCTGCTACCTGTCAAGCTGTCATTGAACTACTTACTAGTGGGGTGACTCTGCGGACAGCGCATTAGCGCGCGCCGCGTGCTTTACTCAGAGTGTAACTGCAGGAATTATCTCACTTTATAAAAAAGCCGGACATTTTGGAGCATTAAGGAAAATCCGGCCGGACGCAAAAAAATACATAAAAAGGAGGACATGTCCTCCTTTTGCCGGACGTCTGGTAACCCTAGTCACACAAGAATTTGGACAGCGCTTCAGCAATAGCATCCTTGATGCCAGCAGGTGATTCGAGTAAGTAAAAACTTATGTTGTGTTTACACAATTGGCTCTATGTTAACATTTTTATTCATATGCATCTCCGACTTTGCGCATATATTCTCTTTGACATGTCAATAAAAACAAGTACTGCAAAGAATATCCTAAAAAATATTTTTTAAATATTAAATGTACAAATTTACAAGTATCTCCAATTTGACATGAACATTTATGTTCCATTTATGAAGAGCAAAAAAAATTACATGAGAGAGTCTTTCAGTACTCACCAGTGATGTGCGAACATCTAACCTCGGTAACGAGCAAAATCACGTGTTCTCGTGCATGCAAATACTCTTATTTATATTGTCGCGGTTTCGAAATTTTTCCAGTGTTTTCGAAATTAAGTTTGGGGAATTTACAGATGGGCTCCTGGGCTGGCTTACTCTGTTCAACTCGTCGGCGCAGGTGGCGCGACCAGGTAATTGGATCACGGGGGGCTGGCGCGATGCCCGGCTGCCTTGCAGATTGCACATTCTTCTGCAGTTTGTTTGTCCGCGCGCCTTGCGCTGCCACTGGCCGCGGTCGCCGGGCCGCGCGGATTGGCCACACGTCCGGGCAGAGGGAGTGGCCTGCTCAGCTGTCCTCGTGAATTGGGTTCCAATAACCACATATTGTTCAGGGGTCGTTACCACAACGCCGACAGCTAGAAAACTGCTGTGTACCACAACGCCGAATTACCACAACGCCGAAAAATTATTTTGCGGGGAAGGGGGTCCACAGGAGCAAAATGAACAACTGAATGAATTTGTGTGCTAACATTACCTAACGTAACCTTTGTGGCAGTCCTTCAATGACATTTTTCGGCGTTAATGTATTTCGGCATTGTGGTAATTCGGCGTTGTGGTAATTCGGCGTTGTGGTACACAGCAGTTTTCTAGCTGTCGGCGTTGTGGTCAATTTTGACATTCGGCGTTATGGTATTCGGCGTTATTGTACGTTCGGCGTTGTGGTGCGTCCCCATTGTTCAGGCGCGGTGCGCGGAGATTTTAAGGGCTCCGCCTACCCGTGCACACACACGGTGCGCAGAGCTTCAGGTAAAAAAACAACGCGATTTCGAAACTACTCAAGATATCCGGGTGGGCTCTGCTTACGAAAAGCATTTAAGAGTTTGCCGAGGGCCCAAAAGTACTTTTGATTTCGGATTAAGTTTTTAAACTGTATTTTTTGAAGAGTTAAAATGGCTAAAACGCGTGTTTTCAGAGTAATTTTTAGGCGTAATAAAACCTGTACAGATTCTTGAAAGCACTTAAGGGACTTGCATTACACATTTATCTTCATTTATCCGCAATATAATGTTACAGTCACCGCTCAAATTAAACAGTTATCCTGTGACGACGAGAAGACTGCGCGCCAGTTCAGGGCCTTGCGCTTAGAGGCTATACTGCGCTAGAAATACCAGCGAGCGTCGCGCTTATCATCCCGCTTCACCAACACACACACCTGACGAGACGGGCCCCTTAAGGGAGAGCTAGAGAGAGGTCGAGGCTCACTCCAGCGTAGGCTATGCCTCTCGTCGGAGCAACGAGTACCCTAGTTAGAGCGGTAACTAACAAGTCAGGCATACTGCCCGTCTGAGTATCTAAGTGGTAGAGTTCGAGACAGACCATGTGGAGTTCATTCAAGTTTCAAGGACAGGAGAGATCATAATGAAAGGTTTAAAGTTTTATAGTGGGAAATGTTCTGCTTCTATAGTAACGTGAGTTCCAAACAATATTTTCTTAGTTGTAATAATAAATCATGGTTCTATAGATTCTTAAGTTAACGCGTCTAAAGGGGGATTATGGTAGAGATTGGTGAAGCTCTCTCAATCTCTCCCTTGTTTGGTCGTTCAGATTTTTTATGAGTAATTACTGAAAGATAAATGTTGTGAATTTTAATTTTAATCATAACCTGTAAAGACTACCTGTTGCTAGACCCTTAGTAATTTGATAATAAATGTAAGTTGGTTTTAAATAAGTGTTAAGTTATTTTTATGCATCTCCATTTATTTATCTCTCTCCAGACATACCGTACGGGGTGTTGAACCTGGATCCCTTAAATTAGAGAGTAATTTAATCATTTAAGAGGAATTATAAAACAAAATCTTTTCGCAAATTTTACGTAGATGCCAAGTGAGTTTACCTAGATTAAGTGTTTCCCCCATTAAAGTTAAAGTTAAATCTTTAAAGAATCATACCTACTGATTTTATTTTTTAAAATTATTCGTATACTGTTTAAACCCGTTGCGACAAAATTCATTATTTGCGCTGTGTTTCTTGCGTAGTTTATAAACCCGGCCTTAAAAAATCTAAATGGCTATGTGTCATGCGGTTCAATGCTAAAAGTGATAAATATTCGCTTTTAAAGTGCTAATTTTTTCCACCCACTGCTAGAATTAGCTGCCTAAATCGTAAACATGGATTTTCACTGTCACTTCACAGATAGCAGAAACCAACCAACTTTATGAATCCACTGATTAAAGTGGAACTGTTTCAACCAGTTACCTAATTCTCAGTCACTGCTTTGAAGTATTTCCAATTAATGCGAATTTAAAGTAAACATCGTAACTTAGTTAATGAAGATATAAAAGTAGAGACTTGTAATGCACTATAATAAACAGAAGTTTAAGGCGATAAGTATTTTAGGAACTGAAATACGCCATTATTGTTTTCAATCGTTTTTATTTCCTTAATTTTACTTTCTTCAGGGGAGAGGTTTTCAAAGACCATAAAAGAGTATATGTTGACAATATAATTAAATTTGTAAACATTTCCATCAATGAATTCAATACAAAACATCAATGATTTCACAGGAAAAACAATAAGTAGCAGTCAGTCACTGTCACTTCAGGCATTCCTCTAAGTTATATCTTTAACGAAGCCAAATTTTGGAAATTAATCAACATACAATTTTAATGGTCAAATAACTTAAAACAAGACGGCGTCATTCTGTTCCTGTCCCTCCTCCTTTTAGAATGGTTAGAAGGAACGAAAGTCACTGGTTTGACAACGGGACGGCCAAAATCTGTCCTTTGTAGAGTCGGTAAACGTATGGGGGAGGGGCGGAGGGTGTATATGATGCTTCAATCTGATTACACGCCGTGATCCTAGAGTATGGGGATGACTGGCCTTTACCCCCTCCCCCCTCATCCCTCGCGCTCATGGTGAGTGTCGTCTTGAACAGGTGGGCTTTTTCGGGCTACTCCTGTTTTCCATTCTGTCGCTGTTCCGTCCACATTAACTCACTACTCGTCGTTTGGTATTATTACCTCAAAGTCTATGAGACGTTAGGTAAAGGTAGTGAATAAGCACTGCCTCGTTGGGACACAGCCGTAACCTAACTCGCGGGACCGTATTCCAGAACGTGTCCAAACCGAATCCCAATAATATATCATATCGGCGACAGTTTCAAAAATATGTGCCCTGCGAGAGGCCAGAAACTGATTCCAACGAATTCGAACGGACGTTTCGCATCCGCCAGTACAATTTTTTACAGTAAAAATCCTAGAGAGAGCAGCACCATCGCAAGAAAGTGGAACTGCCTTTCTAATTTTCTCAAGTATTATTCAAGTGGCGATTACTTCTTGTCATGGTCATTATGGTGTACAAAATTTATTCCAGGATAGTTTCTCTATCATAAAGTGTCATTTGGCACATAAACACGCTCGGTATGTCACCCAATGATCACATAAGTGGCTATATACGAGTTGATGGTGCCAGACGCAGGTCCCCCATCTGGACGAAATCACCGAAAAAGTCATCTCTGTGCTTGCGCGGAATTTTGGGCAACAGATAGGTCAAGGAAAAGACACAAAAATCCGTTCCTTAAAAATAAGGGACGGGCCATGTCCTATTGTGCACTTGGAATACAGTTATGGTTATCAGAGTATCATATTAAACACCCAAACCTTAATTTTTTTATGTCTTGGAATTCCGTCCTTAGGGGCTAGTTTCCTCAACTTTTCTGCTCCTACGATTATAATCGTTTTACCAATGATTTAAAATAAATACATAAAATAAGCATTTTTGATTGTTTATAACTATTTTATCAATTTATTTAGCGTTAGACTTATTTTTAAGAGAAAATTCAAGACAAACTAGCATTAACATAGATCATGTAATCGTGTGACATACAGTTTTTAATTAACCGTTTTTACGTATCCTGTGTCAATAATACTCTTTATTTTTTTTTTTAGATATCATTCATGAGTGAAAAAATATTGGCTTTACCAAAACCCTGCAAACTCCTGTGCCTGGGAAAAAATGTTTTTATATATGAATGATAATATAAATATTTAAGGGCCTTACGAAACGTTTCTTTCTAAACATTAAAGAATGACATATAAAATAGTCTTTAAGTTTATCAAAACCACTAAATAAAGACTTAATGAGCAATAAAACACTTTGAGCCAAAGTTATGTCATGGATTTAATTTAAATCAAATGCAAGAACATGGAATTATAACAGCCGAGTAATTTAGGAAACTACTTTCTTAAGCCTCTTAAGCCATCTTAAGCCAATGTGCATAACCGTCCGATGACAAAAAATATTTCCAAAATGAATACAAGACACGTATGATTTTTGCAGCTAAGGAATCGCGGATTATTCTGCAATAGGATTCCTGAGTGGAGAGCTAAACTCGATGTAATTTAGTCTCCTGGACTTTGATGTGAGCTTTGCTACCTAATTTCCCTTCCAGGCCTCTTCCGCTGCCATTTCCCGTCGTAACTTTCTCCTCCCCCCTGGGCCTCCCCTTCACTCTTCTAAACCCCCTCCTACCCTAAAACATGACCAGAACTAATTTCCAATTATCGCCGAAATCCGTTAACCTGAAACGGTGGGTAGCTCGATGTTTGAAACGATGCGGAGGAAGAGAGGCGGGGGGGGGGGGGGGGGGGGGAAATTGGACATAACTCATTTCGAAATTGTCGTTTTTAACGAATTTTTGTAATTACGTTTTTCCCTGGAATTAATGCTTCCCGAAATACAGGAAATGTTTCCACTGAGGGCTCGCTTTTCCGAGAGCAGCATCTTCTGTGGCAATATCGGCGACAGCTGACAGGCGACAAAACACGTTCATTTGCCTCAAAGATTAGTGTTTTGTGTTTGGATGAAAAAATGTTGTAGAGTTGCTTTTTTAAAAATTATTTAACTGGCGCGTATTTCATTTCCGAGGACAACTTCGAATGCTTTCGAACGGAATACTTTTTAGCGGACTCGCAATTGGTAAACAAATCTTAGCTGTGAGATTTTTCTGTTTTCATTGTGGTAGCAAAAAATTAAACTGACTTAAAGATAAAAATTCTATATGACAGTTTTTAACGAATAATTATTAAAGAAAAAATAATTGATTTCCAATTTCTTATCGTAAGGGAATTGCCCTCGTAGTATTGGATAAAATAAAATAAGTTCTTAACATTATTATATTTAATTTAATTTTAATATACAGATATTACGAAACATAAAAACGAGTAGAAATGATACAAAGGTATGCACAATTTTAATAGCAGGTGTTGTGATATTTTTACAGTTATTGAAGTTATGCTTCTTTAGGCACGCTGGGGGGGAAATGTTAGTATGCAACGGGAAAGCAAAGATGAGCGCGTGCACCAAGGACGGAAGTCTGTAACGCGCATGCGCGCACGAGGCGCGGTCATCCAGATGGCAGACCGTGTGTGGCGGTATCAACCTGTACATATTCGCTTTCATGAACATCGAGGGACAAACACAGCGTATCGGAGTGCCAAATAAATCTTTGTCATGGCAAAAACTATCCTGGAATACATTTCATAAAAGTAAATAGTCACACAAGGAAAATATTTCAACTTTGAAAATACGTTTAAATCCTAGGATTACAACCGTAATAAACCAAGATATTTTAAAATATTCTTCAGAGTCTAAATATGCGTGATCAGGAACATGAATTATCGAAGTAAGAAACCCATGAAAGATAAACTTTTTTTTTAACTTTATTATGTTAGTTACTGTTATATTCCTTAGACCATATTTAAAAAAAAATTCAATTATTTTTTGGTTATTTTATTAACTAATTCTTATAATAACTTTAAATACATAACTCAGTCCACTGGATTACAAAATCAATCTTACAAACACACCTAAGTGATTGGTTGGATATCTACACTAATATTATAAAGAGGAAAGATTTGTATTTTTGTGTGTATGTTTGTAATGAATAAAATCAAAAACTACTGTGCCGATTTCAAACGTTTTTTCACCATTAGAAAGCTACATTCACCCTGAGTAACATAGGCTATATTTATTGCTAGAAAAGATAAGGAATCCCTACAAAGCCTTTAGTAACGTAACCCAAGGTGTAAAAAAAATGTCATAAAACATCTTACGTCGCATGCGCTGCGGAAACTATTGATGATAGAACAAAAGTATGTTCTACAATATTAAAGAACATATTAATATCTACAAAAAACTTCGCGATACTATATGTCCAACTATTATAGTTATGACATATTACTTAGTATTTTTGTGTCTCCCTTAAGATTAAATAAGTTACTTTAATAAAAAAACGATGAACAAATTCGGATTGTAAGTATACATAGATAATATGATACTGTGTTAAAAAAATATAGAAATGAAACAACAAAAAAATATAAATAAAAGGTAAAAATATAAAAAAATAATGTCCACCCGTGCGAAGCCGGGACGGACCGCTAGTATGTTTATAAATGTAAAGAAGATTTTCTGTTTATTCGTAGATTTATTTGTTTTTGTACAAATCTAAAGTTTCACTCCAAGCTGAATGAAATTTTCAACACTTGACATTGAAAACATCAAAACCTACACTTATCTTCCTTTCCCATCGCTTAAAATCTAACTTTAACAATTCATGATGAAATTAGGCTTTATTTTGGGTTCCAAATATGTGAAAGTTACTGAATAAAACTGATTTATAAAAAAAAAGGCAAGTCACTGTGTACATGAAACTAAATCTATATCACACCCATTTAAAACATAATTCTGTTACTTCTTGATGGAATTTTGCACAGTTTACGTTCAAAATGAAAGTAAAAGTAGGTATGTATGTTCTGATTATGGAAAAAAAATTCCATTTCCTTTAATTGAAATATGATTTTTCTCTGCGTAAAGTATGGGAAGCATATTCATATAATTAACTCTATATCCATTGTACTGTAAATATTGTTTGCGTTAAAAAAGTTATGCAGCCAAATTTTTTACATTTATTTTCTATATAATTTAGTATTAAAATAATAAAGTAAAACTTCTAACGCACGTTTTTTGAACACGGTTTAATGAATCGTAGCATTAACATATATCTTAAAGCAAGCGCGCATTGATATTAACATTCCTTAACAAACATTTCATGCAGATAATAAATATAATATGCAGCAAATTAATCAATAGGTATTAACACTGACGAGAAATTTAATCCTACAACATTTGGATATACTAATTTTCCAGCTGCGCGAAAGTGAATTCGTGGAATACATCGGTCATGGTCGATGGTTTTTTAAATATTTATTGTAATTATCTTAGCATGGAAGCCATTCCGTTATATTCATATGTTTTAAGGCAACGATCCATAGTTTTTCACTCTCATAAATATTATTATTGCTATAAATTCCTTATTTAGCATGGAATAAAGATACTATCTACAGTGTAAATAAAGATTTAACTTTCAAGTGAATGTGATTACAAATTTTCTTCAACTGAATTTTGCTTAAAGAAATATGTATTTTGAACACTTTAAAACTTCATCATTTTAAGCTTGAAGATCATTCTAGACTGTCATTTTGCACACAATATAGACTAAGGGTGCTGAATGAAACTCAAGCATTTAAATTTAAAAGAAAACATTTTATAACAGAATATATATTAAATATTGTCGAACTTTTAGTGCTTAATCTACGTGTAGGCTGATTTAGGACATCTACAAACATTAACTTTTGTGTGTTTAGTTATAAATTCATACGTACATGAAGATAGCAACAAAATTATTGTTATTGTACGTTTGAAAGTTATGATTTTTGTTTTCATTCCAATCTTGTTCTCAGGCTTTATAAGAGTACTATGTAAAATTCCAAATGGACAGTTTACGCTATCTGTTGAGGATATAGGAAACTATTTGAGTGTGTCTGTTGACTTTTTCGAGATTGTTTTGGCAAGGGGGGGGGGGGAGAAATAAACGAGTGTCCCGGCCTTGAGAGAGGTGCCTGTAACAAGCCTGACTCCCTGCAGTCAATTCCCCGATGTAGAACCTAGATGTAATACGTGAGCCTGCCTATTTCCTTCCTCCGCTCAAGCAGTGTTTGAACTATCGCGACTGTGTGAACAACCCTCTGGGCACTGCTACTCTGCTGGCTCCGTGCCGCTATATACAGCGTGTTTGCAAATCCTTGCCCCGACCTTGGCGCTGTGCCTGCGTACGCCCCGGGCGCTTGTGCTAAAAAGCTCTTCACAGCTTCACTTAAAGATCGTGCAGTATTTCATCCAAACCTTCTGAGCAATGTATGTTCCGCCAGATAAAGGCCGCATCTTTTAGACTTCTCACACATTTAAACACGATGCTGTTTACTAACTCCGTTGACAGAAAAAAAAAAGTTGACAAAAAGATGCGTAGACCTTTGGTACTACTATTGAGAGTTGTCAAAATTTGAGACTTGTTACGTGGCGCAGATCATATCGTACAGCCTCAGTACTTTGTGAACAGTGTTTTTTTTTTTGTAACTCACGGAAAATATCTCGGTACTACATAGTTTTGTTTTGCAAGTCGAAACATCTTTAGTTATTGATAAGAGAGTTATCCACTGATGATCCTGAATGGGTGATGGACCTAGTGACGTAGCCAGAAGGAGAGGGGGGGGGGGGGGGGGAGTTCCGTGGGGTTCGAACCCCTTATTTCCAGTATTTAATAAATAAAAAAAGTAGCGAAGACAGAATAAGTAAATTACAGCATTGTACCTACATGGGGCTAGAGAAAGATTATTTTTGGGAGAATATAGTTCACATTAGTGGGCTACAGTATGTGTTTCCGCTCCATTATAGGCCGACATGCCCCGTGCAAAGAAGCGGCAAAAAATGTGTTCCCGCGTAGTGTAAATATAATGCCGATTTGCACAGGTGTTTACGTAAGCATATCTTTCATACAAACATGACATGTGTTTTATGTCTTTAATAACATTAATATATTTATTTATTTTGGGTTTTAACAAAATGTTCGAATATTTGATTTAAGATCCAAATATTAAAAAAATATGGATTTAAAACCAAACTATAAAATGCTCAGTTTCTTTCTTTAAATAAATAAATAACTTAAATGTATGTGTGTAAACGTTTGAATTCTAAAAGAAATTCCCTGTGATTTTGGTATGGCAATACATGTTCTTTTAAAATTAAATTACAAAGAATTCTTAACTCATAAAACATTACAGCCGAAATAATGAGAAGGGCACAAAGACAACGCGGTGACGTGAGACGTGGCGCGGGTTCTGTAGGGCAGCACGTGGTCGTGATGGGAGGTGCAGCCAGTACCGCTGCGACACCGCTCTGAAGAAGCGGCAACAGCGCTGTGCGGCTACTCCTCACTGCCAGTACCGCTGCGACACAGCTATGAAGAAGCGGCAACAGCGCTGTGCGGCTGCTCCTCACAGCCAGTACCGCTGCGACACCGCTCTGAAGAATCGATAACAGCGCTGTGCGGCTGCTCCTCACAGCCAGTACCGCTGCGACACAGCTATGAAGAAGCGGCAACAGCGCTGTGCGGCTGCTCCTCACAGCCAGTACCGCTGCGACACCGCTCTGAAGAATCGATAACAGCGCTGTGCGGCTGCTCCTCACAGCCAGTACCGCTGCGACACCGCTCTGAAGAAGCGGCAACCGCACTGTGCGGCTGCTCCTCACAGCCAGTACCGCTGCAACACCGCTCTGAAAAAGCGGGAACAGCGCTCTGCGGCTGCAACCCACAGCCAGTACCACTGGGACACCACTCTGAAGAAGCGGCAATAGCGCTGTGCGGCTGCTCCTCACAGCCAGTACCGCTGCGACACCGCTCTGAAGAAGCGGCAACAACGTTGTGCGGCTGCTCCTCACAGCCAGTACCGCTGCGACACCGCTCTGAAGAAGCGGCAACAACGTTGTGCGGCTGCTCCTCACAGCCAGTACCGCTGCAACACCGCTCTGAAAAAGCGGGAACAGCGCTCTGCGGCTGCAACTCACAGCCAGTACCACTGGGACACCACTCTGAAGAAACGGCAATAGCGCTGTGCGGCTGCTCCTCACAGCCAGTACCGCTGCGACACCGCTCTGAAGAAGCGGTAACAGCGCTGTGCGGCTGCTCCTCACAGCCAGTACCGCTGCGACACCGCTCTGAAGAAGCGGCAACAACGTTGTGCGGCTGCTCCTCACAGCCAGTACCGCTGCGACACCGCTCTAAAGAAGCGGCAACAGCGCTCTGCGGCTGCAACCCACAGCCAGTACCACTGCGACACCACTCTGAAGAAGCGGCAACAGCGCTGTGCGGCTGCTCCTCACAGCCAGTACCGCTGCGACACCGCTCTGAAGAAGCGGCAACAGCGCTGTGCGGCTGCTCCTCACAGCCAGTACCGCTGCGACACCGCTCTGAAGAATCGGTAACAGCACTGTGCGGCTGCTCCTCACAGCCAGTACCGCTGCGACACCGCTCTGAAGAAGCGGCAACCGCACTGTGCGGCTGCTCCTCACAGCCAGTACCGCTGCAACACCGCTCTGAAAAAGCGGGAACAGCGCTCTGCGGCTGCAACCCACAGCCAGTACCACTGGGACACCACTCTGAAGAAGCGGCAATAGCGCTGTGCGGCTGCTCCTCACAGCCAGTACCGCTGCGACACCGCTCTGAAGAAGCGGCAACAACGTTGTGCGGCTGCTCCTCACAGCCAGTACCGCTGCGACACCGCTCTAAAGAAGCGGCAACAGCGCTCTGCGGCTGCAACCCACAGCCAGTACCACTGCGACATTACTCTGAAGAAGCGGCGACAGCGCTGTGCGGCTGCTCCTCACAGCCAGTACCGCTGCGACACCGCTCTGAAGAAGCGGCAACAGCGCTCTGCGGCTGCAACCCACAGCCAGTACCACTGCGACACCACTCTGAAGAAGCGGCAACAGTGCTGTGCGGCTGCTCTTCAAAGCCAGTACCGCTGCGACACCGCTCTGAAGAAGCGGTAACAGCGCTGTGCGGCTGCTCTTCACAGCCAGTACCGCTGCGACACCGCTCTGAAGAAGCGGCAACAGCGCTCTGCGGCTGCAACCCACAGCCAGTACCACTGCGACACCACTCTGAAGAAGCGGCAACAGCGCTGTGCGGCAGCTCTTCACAGCCAGTACCGCTGCGACACGGCTCTGAAGAAGCGGCAACAGCGCTGTGCGGCTGATCTTCACAGCCAGTACCGCTGAAACACCACTCTGAAGAAGCGGCAACAGCACTGTGCGGCTGCTCTTCACAGCCAGTACCGCTGCGACACCGCTCTAAAGAAGTGGCAACAGCGCTCTGCGGCTGCAACCCACAGCCAGCACCACTGCGACACCACTCTGAAGAAGCGGCAACAGCGCTGTGCGGCTGCTCCTCACAGCCTGTACCGCTGCGACACCGCTCTGAAAAGCGGCAACAGCGCTGTGCGGCTGCTCCTCACAGCCAGTACCACTGCGAAACCACTCTGAAGAAGCGGCAACAGCGCTGTGCAGCTGCTCTTCACAGCCAGTACCGCTGCGACACCGCTCTGAAGAAGCGGAAACAGCGCTCTGCGGCTGCAACCCACAGCCAGTAACACTGGGACACCACTCTGAAGAAGCGGCAACAGCGCTGTGCGGCTGCTCCTCACAGCCAGTACCGCTGCGACGCCGTTCTGAAGAAGCGGCAACAGCGCTGTGCGGCTGCTCCTCGCAGCCAGTACCGCTACGACGCCGCTCTGAAGAAGCGGTATCAGTGCTGTGCGGCTGCTCCTGACAGCCAGTACCGCTGCGACACCGCTCTAAAGAAGCGGCAACAGCGCTGTGCGGCTGCTCTTCGCAGCCAGTACCGCTGCGACGCCGCTCTGAAGAAGCGGCAACAGCGCTGCGCGGCTGCTCCTCACAGCCAGTACCGCTGCGACACCGCTCTAAAGAAGCGGCAACAGCGCTGTGCGGCTGCTCCTCGCAGCCAGTACCGCTGCGACGCCGCTCTGAAGAAGCGGCAACAGCGCTGCGCGGCTGCTCCTCACAGCCAGTACCGCTGCGACACCGCTCTAAAGAAGCGGCAACAGCGCTGTGCGGCTGCTCCTCGCAGCCAGTACCGCTGCGACGCCGCTCTGAAGAAGCGGCAACAGCGCTGCGCGGCTGCTCCTCACAGCCAGTACCGCTGCGACGCCGCTCTAAAGAAGCGGCAACAGCGCTGTGCGGCTGCTCCTCGCAGCCAGTACCGCTGCGACACCGCTCTGAAGAAGCGGCAACAGCGCTGCGCGGCTGCTCCTCACAGCCAGTACCGCTGCGACACCGCTCTAAAGAAGCGGCAACAGCGCTGTGCGGCTGCTCCTCGCAGCCAGTACCGCTGCGACGCCGCTCTGAAGAAGCGGCAACAGCGCTGCGCGGCTGCTCCTCACAGCCAGTACCGCTGCGACACCGCTCTAAAGAAGCGGCAACAGCGCTGTGCGGCTGCTCCTCGCAGCCAGTACCGCTGCGACGCCGCTCTGAAGAAGCGGCAACAGCGCTGCGCGGCTGCTCCTCACAGCCAGTACCGCTGCGACACCGCTCTAAAGAAGCGGCAACAGCGCTGTGCGGCTGCTCCTCGCAGCCAGTACCGCTGCGACGCCGCTCTGAAGAAGCGGCAACAGCGCTGTGCGGCTGCTCCTCGCAGCCAGTACCGCTGCGACGCCGCTCTGAAGAAGCGGCAACAGCGCTGCGCGGCTGCTCCTCACAGCCAGTACCGCTGCGACACCGCTCTAAAGAAGCGGCAACAGCGCTGTGCGGCTGCTCCTGGCAGCCAGTACCGCTGCGACGCCGCTCTGAAGAAGCGGCAACAGCGCTGCGCGGCTGCTCCTCACAGCCAGTACCGCTGCGACACCGCTCTAAAGAAGCGGCAACAGCGCTGTGCGGCTGCTCCTCGCAGCCAGTACCGCTGCGACGCCGCTCTGAAGAAGCGGCAACAGCGCTGCGCGGCTGCTCCTCACAGCCAGTACCGCTGCGACACCGCTCTAAAGAAGCGGCAACAGCGCTGTGCGGCTGCTCCTCGCAGCCAGTACCGCTGCGACGCCGCTCTGAAGAAGCGGCAACAGCGCTGCGCGGCTGCTCCTCACAGCCAGTACCGCTGCGACACCGCTCTAAAGAAGCGGCAACAGCGCTGCGCGGCTGCTCCTCACAGAGGCCGCTCCCACGGGCCATTGTCGCGGGATCGGGTCGTCACCGGCCGGAAACCTCTAGGTCTATTGATCGACGACGTGGGGAAGCACAATGGAGGGGGTGGTTGTAGTAGATGGTGGGGGGGAAGGGGGTCTCTCGCGCTCCACTAACGGCCCCGGAGACGGCCGCCGGACACGGGAGCTAATTCCCGCAGTTAATTCTACGTCACTCCCCCCCTAACACTCAGAGCGCCTTCGTTTACCCCCGGGATGGGGCGAGACACCACACGTCCTCGCGTCTTGCCAACTAGTGTGGATCTTCCAACCTCCCCCCCCCCCCCCATCACAACAACCTCCACTCTCCTAGCGTTCCGACTGGCAGCCGCCACTTGACCCCATCCGTCGACGGTCTCTCGACTTGCCTCCGGTCCTCGGGCGAGCGTCTTGCCGGCGCCGTCCGCGGCCTTGGAGGCGGTGGTCCCTGGTTCGAGGCCCGGCCGGTATGGTTGTTCAAAACGATGACTCGCCGGAGCGTAACGGAAAGTGCAGCGCTCGAGTGACCGTTGAGGGGGGTGGGGGGGATGTTGGACGTGTTTGAGCTACTACCACGCTCCTCACTCTAGGGCGAGCATTGGCGAAGCGAGCGCTACAGCTCTGCATTTTCGTTATGCTGCAGGCACACTCTACGACACACTCGTCACGTGCATTCCACCTCCCCACACCCCCCCCCCCCCTTCCCAATATTTCTCTCTCGTGGACACAGCACTCAGGCTCTGTTTCCCAGCTACACTTTTCGTGGCGATGGAATTAAGTATTTTTCACTTTTTGTTTAGTTTTAAAGTTCAAATGAAAAATTTATTTTTTTTAACTTTATCGTTCAATTGGCTTATTAAAGTGTGAAATTTAACGTATACCGCGTTTGGTTGTCATCCGACTATTTTTTTTTTTTTGTCAATTTTAAACCCTTTAGAAAAATTTGTTCAAAAAAGATACTAACGAATCTACGTATATTGTATCCGTTGACCAGCTGTAATATATTATATGAAAATTAATTTTGGGTGAGCGACCATGAAGTAGTTAGTTTGGCAAAATTTATATTATGAATATTTGCCTGAATATATTGCAATTAGTATATAGTTTTTAACGTAAATCCGACGACAAAATTTGCTACAAAACACAAAATTGAATGCTTGTATGGTGTAATATACACGCAAATTGTCCTATTTAAAAATTAATTGCATGAACAAGCAATAACATTGCTTGGCTGGCCACTAAACACTCAGTAATTCTTAAAAGTGTATAGTTTAGAAAACCATTAAAAAGCGATGGCATGTGCTTATAACAACTTTGGTTTTTAACATGAAAAAAGTATTTACAGTGTGAAAGAGAAAATTTCTGTAATCCGGCACATTCGGGACTTTACAGAAGCCGGATTACAGATAATTCCGAACTATCGAGCGGTATCTCACGCGAAAGCTAAACGCTAAGTTGTAGAGCAAATACACCTGAAATACGGTGTTCGGCAGCAAACATTAAAGCAAGGAGAAACCTTTCAACATAAGTACAGACCAAAAAAAAATTTGCTGTAAAAAATTTTTTTTTTCCTAACCTAACTAAAACTAAGTGTATTTTGGAGGGGTCCGGGTTAGGGAGGGACCTAGGTGCGTCTCAGGCCGAAGCCTATACGCCTAGTCATGCTGGGATTAGCCATGCAGGGAGAGGGTCGCATGCATCATGTGCTAGGAGGGGATTGGCCAGCCATGGCAGCGATTGGCACCATGACTAACTCCCCTCACTCTTAAATCTAGACTATAACTAGAGATAGGTTGGGCCCAGGCAAAACCTGCATAGACACAGGGAAAACCCTGGGCATATTCATGCGGGATGCAAATTGGCATGCATTACGTGTAGGAATTTACAGGAGACAGAGGATGGTCTGGATGAAGTGTTGGACAGAGTAGAAAAGAGTCTACCATGCGGGGGTTGGGCACTTGGACTCGTGGTCCGCTTTACTAATTGTCCAATACTGGATTTAGTGACCAGGGACGCAAGCGCCCCTGGTGGTGAGTGGTTGCACTGACCACTCACTCCGCCGCCAGTCAGCACTTTGCTGTCGACGACTGCCGAGATCTGCCGTAGACACACGAAGTGCTCCGAGCGGTCCCGAAACGCACGGATTGCTATATTACAAAGTGATTTCGACTCGCACTTACGTGAGCCTTGTGAAAGCGTTTATCCAAACTACGCAAAAAAAAAAAAAATATTTTTTTTTTTTAGCTTGAGTTCGCTTGGTTGGCTTAAGTCAGTACAATTATCGCTGTTGTCAGACCATCGGGAAAGCAGGACATTTGGGAGCCGGTCTATCGGGATTATTGATATCTCATCATGCAATTAAGCTAAAGCATGACAGCTTGAAACACACAGAGACGCGTTACCAACCGGGAGACTGGATGTCAGGTTAGTGTCTAGCGCGCAGAGACAAGGAGACGTGTGATGCCTAGTCAGGGGTGTATGTGTGTCAGCGAGGCGGGATGATAAGCGCTACGCTCGCTGGTGCTTATAGCGCGGTGTCTCCTCTGGACTGGCGCGCAGTCTTTTCGTCGTCACAGGACAACTATGAGATCTGAGAGGTGACCATAATTTTATACGGCGGAGAAACAAAGATAAAGGTGTGATCCAACTCTCGAGTGCTTTCAAGGATCTGTACCGGGTATTATGTGCCTAAAAAATAATTCTAATAACACGTTTTGTAGCCATTTTCACTCTTTTAAGGATAAAGTCCAAAAAGACATGGAAACAGACCTACTCATCCACCCTCAGCATATTTTTTGAATATTTTTCGTAAACAGACATCCATTCGGATATCTTGAACTTTTTTTTTAAATAACGTATTTTTTTATGAATCACTGCACATCGTTTTGTGTGGCCGAGTAGGCGATTGCCTTAAGGAAGATATCAGCACGCGCACCAAGCACCAAGTCTCCCTTATGTACAAGGCAGTGAGAGGGCGTGCGTTATCTAATTTCGGAACGCTCACACCCACAAGTAGATGATTGCATAAATCTGCGTTGTTTTCTGCCTCCAGCATGGTCAGTTCGATGGCGCGTGTTCATTGGCTGCTTGCCACGTTTCACCTTCCCTCCGAACCGCGCAAAAATTAGGTCACGTGGTTTCATCTTCTTTTTTTTAAAAAGTCCTTCAGGACGCGTCATACCACCTCTGACTATAGAGACCAAGAAATCACGCAGATTCATTGGGTGTCAAGATTGTAGTTGTCAGTACTATGTACACTTACCTACTTATACTTTCCTAATGGCTGGTTTCTTACTGCAGAACGTCCCTTATATTAAGTGGGTCCACGTGATTTAGTATCTCTACTGCTTTCTGACAATTGATTGACCCACAGTCTTAAGAGTTGAGCGGTGAGACAATTATGAACCTATCATCAAAGCAATACTAAGATACAGATGTTTGCAGTCTAACATTAACAAAATAATCCGTGAAATTTCCCCTACGCCATAAACGTTCAATTGAGACAAGTTTTTACAATCTAAGCTGTTGTTTAAATGCAAATGAGATTTTTCACCGGTGATCCTAAAATAATGTTTTTTTTTTTTTTTTTTTAATGTGCGTAAGATTTTTTATGCACATGGCGTGTGTGGTTTCGCAGGCATTGATGTGAAAGTTTTTAAGGAACTTTGGTGCCATTTTATCCGTGTTCAAGGGATTCCACTGTACGTTGCTCAAGCGACCAACACGTCCTGTTGAACCCTTTAGGGCCCATCATTACATATATGTAACACGAAACATGCTTCCTTATTTGCCCGCCTAGGAAGCAGGAATAAACTAGTTTCGATTAGTTTGCTTTAGTTTAGTGTTCCAGGAAGCATTGTTCCTCAGTCTTTCACAGGAAGTTGATGGTGCTAGTTAAATGAGTGAAGCAGAGAGCAATTCATAAGAGCTTTCTTCCAATGTTTTATGTCATGAACGAGGAGTAAGGGCAAATGTTAAATTGTTTAACTAATTGGACACAGATTCTGTAGTGACTTTTAAATTTGGTTGACGATTTTGTGTTTAACATTAATTACTAAAGTGATTCAACTTTCAGAACAGACCACGGATGTAGCACAAATGGCATGTTACATAATGTGAGTAATATAATATTTTTGAGAACAGAAACATTGTTATGTAGCCTATTACTAGTCGTATGCCCGATGGGACACGGCAAAACTGATACATACATGAACAACATTGACAAACATGCTTTTCAGAAATATGTTTTCTTAAATAAGAATAAAAAACCATGAAATGTGAATTTCCTGTAATTAAAGGAATATTTTTCAAAATAATTTGATCGTCAATTTTATGATGAATTACCAAAAGCGCTGATACCACTTGACTTTTATTTATAAACAGAAGCCTAAACACAAATTTCCATGCGTTCTTTAAATGATTCATACAATGTGGAATCTTGATTCAATGCAAAAAGCTGCATTAAATCACAAATTTCCATATTTCTAACTTCAAAAACGACAATTTCCATACAAAATTTCATCCCTTATTTAACCCTCTTACAAAATGAATTTTCAAAAGTCCTTTCTTAGTGCTCATCTAGGTTATATAAGGAACTTCTATGTAAAATTTTATGCTTCTAGACCAACCTTTTAAGCTGTGCGTTGTCTGTCTGTGTTAAGAGTTTTATTAAGCTGATTGGGATCATTAAATTATTGTAACCAATTTTTTTTTCTTTTTTTTTCTTTAAGGGAAGTTGCTAAAATCTTTGCATTATGATTTACAATCAAGGAATCTCTCGATATATGTACTGTTTGGAGATGGGAATGATATCATAGAAGATATTTTCAAGGTTCCTCCAGACAAAAATATCATGACGGATGAGGATTCTTCTGACGAGGACGAAGGCGGAACCCTTGACAACCTGATTGCTGACCGATATTAAAGTACGTAATCGGAATGGTGCAGAAACAGTACCCGAAACTTCAGATAGCCCGAACACTAAGCATCGAAACTACAGCAACATTAGTACAACTGTCAACACCACCTTCATTGCAGCCGAGATTACCCACAAAGGCCATGCACAGAGTCCACATAAAGTTCAAAGTTATTTGGCTGAATGGTGACTCAGAACTGTAGCCAAATTATTGCACGAACGATTTTCCGATTCAAGAAACACATAGTGCTGTCCAGGCTGTCGAGCTTTTTATTGACGATGAACTTATTGGATTCATTGTAAAACATCGAACAGGTATAATCACTGTATAATATTTGTCCCCATCTAAATTTCTCAGCTGGAGAAGTTAGTAGTTTCATGGCTATTCTCACTCTCTGTGGGTACAATCAGTGGCCATCGAAAAGAATGTACTGAGAGAAAACTGATTACGTGCATAACAAACTGTTTACCAATTCCCTGGAGAAGAAATGGATTTGAACTGATTTTGTGATTCATCCGTTTTGACAAAAATGGTTATTTAAACCCTGACACTAAAGACAAATTGTGGAAGATCAGGCCACTTATAAGTAAGCTGAAGGACAAATTTTCTCGGTATTTTGTACCTGAAGAAAAATTATATGATGGTTAGATATTTTGTAAAGCATGGACTAAAACAGTTTATCAGAGGGAAACCAATTCGTTTGGGATACAAGGTCTGATCTTTGAACACTGTGAATGGTTATCTTCTTGACTTTGACATACATCAAAGACGGTCGTGAAATGAACTGCACATCAGAATAATAAAATCGTCTTCTATAAGATTAGATTACAAAGTAGGGATACTTGTGCATCTTTAAGTGTTTACATACTCGTTATCTCAACCTTGAAGACATCGAAAGGATTCTTTGAATATCATACATATCAAATGTTATATTACTCTAAAGTTATATTTATTAAATCCATCAATACTCAAGGTGACGATGAAACAAGCACACGTTGAATCACGCATTTGTAGTGTTACAAAAAGATAAAAGGCTTATAATTTATCTATCAAGATACTAATCATTGACCCAAGGTTATACAACAGTAAAATATCTAAATCTTTATAAAATTTCAATGTTAAAATTTTTCCTTAATTACGTACCAGAATCTGGACACAATTATATTCAAGTAAGTTTGAGCCTTTAACTGAGGCCAGCGTACACTCGCACGCTTTTACGACGCACTACCCGGTTGACTGTGTTATCAATCACAAACTATCACGTCAAAAAAAGCGACCTTCCAAAACGCATCCTCGTAGCACCTCATAAAGGCAAAAGAAACTATTACAGTCATACGAACAATTAAAAATTATAGCTGCAGTTAAGGAACATTGATAGAAAGGTATACAAACTGGCGAGTATTAAAAGCTATCCGCCCTACAAGAGAAAGGCTCACTCGTTAAACAATAGTATACCAAATTTAAACAACGCGCGCACTGACTTACATTAGCCTGCAAAACGAGAACTCAGATGAACTACGCATGGTATGATGACCCACAATAACTCATGTTTGACCGTCGCACATTTCATGATGAAAACAATGAAAGCTCACATCCAATGTTACGTGTTTTCAATCAAACTTACATAAGTTGGGAAGCTCTTAATGTAATGCTAGCATGATATTATGACGCCTGTTCAAATGTTCAAAGAATCATACCAGATCACAAGGGGAATGTGTTTTTCGCGAAATAATCTGATCGCTCATTACGGTATGCCCGCACGAGCGATTGTTTCCTTGTGATTGGCTGTCGTATGTATGCAAGGAGAACCTATTACCCTGTTTGGCCGGGCCACTCAGGACGCGTTTGCTTCCGCACTGGATGGCTGAGTTCGGTGAGCTGACAGTATGCATGTACCTGAAATAATCCCAGCCAACCAGACAATTCTACGCGGTTTTAACACTCAGCTGGTCTGAAAATCTTTTCGCGAAAAGCACATGGCTCTTTCGAAATCACCAATATCCCCACGAGCACACGTTATATTTAACCAGAAAACAACCAAGCAACACAAATATTTACGTAAACGTGAAAACGTTTACAATAACGCCGAACGACAATTTAGAAGGGCGGCCCGAAACAAAATTTTGAAGTTGGGAGATAATTTACATCAACTTACGTTAAGTGCTGCCAACGCACACGAGAACCCAAGAGGTTCAAACTGATACTGATGTGAGAGCTCTCAAAACATGTTACCTCGTCGGCAGTTACCAGAATAAGAACCTAACGATTTTTTTCCCTAGCCTAAGTTAATCTAAGTGTGTAAGGGGGGGAGTCCAGGTTAGGGGAGAACCTAAGTGTGTCTCAGGCCGAAGCCTATACAGTCTACCATGCGGGGTATTAATCATGCAGAACAAGGGAGCGTGCATCACGTGCTTATTTGGGGTTCATTGGCCAGCCATGGCTGCGATTGGAGCCATGACTGACGCCCCTTTGATAGCCTAGCTTAAAGCTAACTAATGCGACCCAGGTAAATCCTGCATAGACACAGGGAAAACCCTGGGCCGGGTCATGCGTGGATCAAACAATCATGCATTAAAGCAATGCAAGTAAACTACTGGACATGAGGGAAAAGGTCCAGGTAAGAAGTATTGGGCGGGGCAGAGAACCTAACGAAGCTGATGGTCACACTAAATACAGTTCCCTACGATGTGCGCATGCGCGGAGGGGAAGGGATTTGAAGGGAGGGAAAAGAGGGAAATAGACACGCGGCCATGGGGAAGGGTAAAGGAATTGTCTCGACCCGGTAGTGACGTAACGAAGAGGCGGTATATTCAAATGTCCGCTGAGCATCCGTTACTGTCAGCTCTGTCAGTAAACATAAATACCAAACCAGAGCAATATGTTGGCAACGCTACGGCTCTGCTAGTTCTAATGAATGAAAATATCCCACCTTATATGAAATAGAAAAACTCTTCCTTTCTATTTCTTCTTCGACAACTTGTTTACGAGTTTCAGTTTATTGGTTTTCCTTAGAAAACAAGGTTACGGGGGCACTGGGAATGTTGGAGAAAATGTCATCCCATCACACCACCACCCCCTTCCCACCATAACTCCCAAAGAAAAAATAAATAGAGAAAATTTTTGAGCGAGTCTTTCGGGATGCAACATAGAGGTGTAACATCTAACCACGATAACAAGCAAATTCACGTGTTCTCGTGTTTGCAAATACACTTATAATATAAAACTGTGACACAAAATTTAACGTAACATTCTTTAAAAAAAATGCCGATAATGAATATAAGCAAATTCGGTTTTCAACTGTACATTTATGCCACGCGTTGTTAACGCTAGAATTCGCTGTCGGAGCACATACGTCGACTATTGAATAATTTTATTAGTAGAGTTAATTTTTAAAAATATATAATAAAACGACTACGAGAAATGCGGAGAAAACTTGGAAAACAAATTATAAATTCCGGCTTTGGACCTGATATTTTTTTGCTCAAATTCACTAAACAGATAAAAATATAAATTTTCCCTTTGGCTTTGTAAACGTTTGGTTCGCGCCATCCACCACAGATGGCAGCGCCGCTGTTGTTACACGTTTCCGTTCCTTGATTTCCGTTGCTTTCACGAGGTCGCCCCGCCAAATGCCGTACGCCGAGTGCCAAGATGTTTCACGTCGAAAATAGAGGTGCAACATGCACTGCCATTAGTAAAGATGATGGTGTCCTAGTGGGCAGTCTAGTAATAATTCAATAGTCTGCGCAGCATCAAACGTAAATTGCATCCGTCCAGTTACGAAACTGTGCAGGTGCTCTCAGAAATCAAGAAGGCATGTACAGTTTCCAAGCCTTGCTATCCTTACAGAATGCAATAAATGTACCGGTGGTGCTGACCGGACGAATAAAAATGTCAACCATTGCAGGATAATAATCTGCAATACAAGTGGTATACAGGATACATTTATTTTTCATGATGCCTGCAAAACAAGTAATGAATCTCACATCATTGCAAATGGAACCGAAATATTCGTGTAAAGTTACTCATTGTTGCAAATTTGCACGAAAACATCTATATCAATACAAAATTGTATTAGCAGTAATACTGGGTTCGGATTCTTAGTCAAGCATTTGTGATTTGTGTTGTCCCAGTACCTTTAATAGTTAAAGTTATTTGCAAACCATTCCAAGAGTGAATTTCCAGTATTAACTGTGCGCATTAATAAGCATTAAAAAACAAAAAAAAATTGTCAAATCATTGAATATTCAATTATCTTGTCCATTTTTTAATCAATTATTCTTCAACGAAACATTATTAAAAAATACAATTATGTGCGTATTTTCATAAGAAATATTCTGTATTATATCGAAAAAGTGTTTTATATATGCAAAAGTAACCATAGCCACGTATTGTAAAAAAATTACAGTTTTTTTATGTAAACGTGCAAATTTACACCATCTTGGTATCAACATTTTTTTTAAGTATAATATTTTTTTCATTGTTTGGTTTTCAAATCATAGTATATAAATTAATTAAATGTTTGAATTTAAAAGTTACTACCTGAAGTCAATAATTTTTTAGTATAGAATTTTATTTTATTGGGAACTACAACTATAATAAAACTGACAAAATACATTTTCTTTTGTTTTCTACATTATTTTAATATGTGTGATATCCGTCTAACGAAGGCGAATTTTCAATATCCGTCGAAAATAATAATAAGTAGGCCACAATTTCGCTGAATACATTCACTCCAGGTTAGATTCAACTTGCTTACTGTATGTACCTATAATGAAGCCATTTCAGAAAGCTCTTTGGTCGATTAAAAGGCCGCAATCTTCGGCGGGTTACCTACACGTGACTGGATAACCACTTCCTACTTGTTTATAACTAGAGACCTAAAAATTCGCGGATTAATACGGTGATAGGCTAGAATTCAAACACATATACCTCTTAGATAATTTTGCTGTTGGCTTACTGTTCTTCTGGACGAATCTCAACCAGTTATAAACCCTCAACCAAAGAAGGATCGAATCACAGACAAACCAGCTGAGACGACTTACAAGTCGGCAGCCAATGAACTTGCGTTATTTGCCCGAGTGTACAGGGGTATGTGCAGTCTATCCTGAAGGCCATCGAAACCGCGAATTTTGCAGGTCTCTATTTGTAACTAGTCCAGGGTCGTCAAGGGATGTGATGTCACATGATGTTACGCATTTCCCAAACGTTAGCCAAAAACTACTTACGTCAGCCATGACTCATGCTGTGAGCTGGCTGAAAGAGCTCGTGCAGCGAGAAGTATTGTAATTAAAGCCTTCCCCTTTTTTACTCACGAGGGTAAAAGAAAGGGTAAAACGTAACACTAGCGGTTTTTCGAACCCTGACGACGGACACGTGACTGATGTCGAAGCCATACGTTGCGGTAGCGCCCACCCTGTGATTCCCCCTCTCTCTCTCCCCCTGATCCTGATTCTAATCAGGATTACGTTCCAGGTGGAGGTTAATCCTCGCAGCTGCCTTATCAGTTTACCCTTTCGTGCGCCGCACCGGGCGAGTTTCGGAACGTATCCGATCGCCGAACTTCACGGACTCTGGAAAGGAGAGGGGGGGGGGGGCTGCTATAAATTCAGGTGGTCCGAGCTGTATTGTGTTTGAGATCGAAAGTAGTTTTGGGTGGGGTAGTGGGTGGGACCAGGGGAAAGAGAAGATGGTAGGGGGGAGGGGATGTAGCGAATGGTCCAGCGACCCGGTACTCTAGCCAGCGCCCGGCAACGGGCTGTCTAAGAGTGAAGGATTTAAGGCCCGTGTACACAGATTAATTGAGTTTGCTCCCGAAAAGGGGGGGATGGGTGTGCCCCGCCCCTGCGCGTTATCCGGTTAGGCAGCCCGCCCGACTCGCGCGCTTGACCTCAGGGGGAAAATCAGGGGCTGTTTCTCTCTCTCTCTCTATCCCTCTCTCGTGTACGGACGGAAGCCCAAACCTCCCTCGAAGGGCTCGCTGCAGCTTCTCGCCCTTAAAACGTCTCGGCCTTGCGTAAACACGGATGCGCTGAACGCATCGTGGAGCTAACGCGGGGAAAACGCGTTAGCGGAATGATTACAGTTCCTCGTCTAGCAGCGCACGAAGGAGGACTCTGGATTTGCGCTTCCGCAGACTTACGAAATTTCGAGGATTAAACTCTGAACCATGCGCGTACCCAGCTTAGAATTTCAGAAAGAGAATATTCGGGGGGGGGGGGGGGAAGCGAATGACCGAAGGATTTTGAGTGGTTGTTGTGAAATAAATACTACCCACTTAAATTCGAAGACCGAAATTTTGAAAATTATATAGCCCGTTGGATTATAATAATTCATCTCGAGACGTTTTTAAATACTTTTTTTAATGGGTTATGGAGCGGGGAGGACGTACATCCGTATTAACCCTCCAACTCCAATTGTACCACCGCTGCTCATGGCGCGTGATTCCTTTCCCTAGACGATGGCGTCTTTCTTCCCCTTCATTCTTGTCAAGGACGTAACAACCGTTAACATTATAATACTTGGCCAGGGCGCGACGCCAATCCTCCCGCAAGGTCACCCAAGCTGCCAAAAACTCCCTCCTCCTCCTCCTCCTCCTCCTCCTCCTCCTCCCCCACCCGAAACGCTACCAATCCCAGCGCGCTGCAGGGGGGGAGGGGGGGCAGTCGGCGAGTCAACCTAGGGTAAGGAAATACGCGCTCGGGACTCACCAGCAGCCGCTTTGCGTCTACAATTGAGCTTAGACAGGAGGAGGGGTGGTAGACACGGTGGTTGAGCGGTCATATCACTCGCTTCCCAGCAATGCGATCAGATGTTCGATGTCCCAGCAGATCTTAACGCGAGCGGGGAAACGTGGTGGACGTTGCCCGTAACAGGTGGGGTTGTACTCGGGGTGCTCCCGTCCCTCCCCCCTCCTAACCTCATTTTCGGGCAACCATTCATTCCACCAGTGCTTCATTCCTATGCTCATCTTCTCTCCGTCGTATCTAACGACCCCAAGCTAACGAGGCATTTAGCCACAAGGAAAAAAAAAACATTCTCTATTACAGATGATTCCTTTGGAAACCAGTTGCCAATAAATGGTATTGTAACACAACAAGAAAAATATCGTTACTTTGTACAACACATGGCTATGGTTATTTTTTGTATATATGAAATATGTTTTTCGAGTAAATACTATTTCTTACGAAAATTGGTTACTAATATTATATTATAATTTATGTTTAATTCAAACATAATTTTTTTAAACCTTAGAATATATAATTCAATATTCAATAATTTGACTATATTTTGTTTTATTATGCTCATTAATGTGCGCAATTAATACTAGAAAGCTATTCAGAAAATGTTTTACAAATAACTTTAACTACTGGAGGTAATCGGACAACACAAAGTATAAATCCCTGGTTAAAAATCCGTACCCAATTTTATTGTGAACACTATTTTGTAGTGATATAGTTATTTCCATGTTTACATGAATATTTCTGTTCCATTTACTAAAAGGCGTTACAGTGCATAGTTCATGTATTGTCCAGCTGCAAAATAAGATATCACGCTTCAGTGTTGCGGAAAGAAAAAAAAAGAATAAACAGTTTTCTGGTGTTATTTTGTACTTGTTATGTCCCGTCTACAATAGCAATGTCCTAAACTGTGTATGAAGGACACTCGTCGCTGATTGGTCCACGTGACCCTCTGACGTCATGCGTCAAGTGGGCGAAGGTCCGAACCTACCTGGTCCGAAGACATTCGTCAATTTGAACTTTTTATCCCAACCTGTGTACTTCGGACACAGAAAAAGAACAGAATACTCACGATATTTGAATTTCCGGTTCCCGTTTGAAAACGTCGTGTTTGTTTTTGTTATTGAAGGAAATGGAAGGTGTTGTTAGTCACTTGTAACTTACATAACATTCATAAGTTCAATCTCAAACTACAAAGCATCAAAACAATAAACAAAAACATTTGGTTTGGCACATTTACTGCGCTCTGGTGACAACTTTATAAATCAATACATTCGGACATCGGACATCGCAATTGTGGACAGGGAAGTTTTCGGTGAGACAGTGTGACGTCACTCACATTCGGATAAGGACACGGACCACGCACAGGTTCGGACTATTGTAGACGGGCTCTTATTGTCAACCGGCATGCGCTTTGTTTCCAACCCACATCAGTGAGGTTTTTGCTTGTGCGTAGATAACTAACGTGGATTTAAAACTCTGCCAGTCATAATTTACTTCTGCCGTTCACGTTTATTTCCCAATGTGACATGGAAATAAAAAAATGATGCTTATTGGTGCAAGGACACTACGCGCTTTAGAAATGAAACTTCACACACTGGTCGTAGTTCTACTGTAACTCACCAACGGCCCTGTAGGCAACACTGATGCTGCTGCTGCCATCTATGTTTTCGATAAGCAACTTTATAACTAAATTATTTCACGCAAATTCGAGGGCGTTTAAATGTCAATAGCAGTACAGTACAATTACATATTATGTTTAAGTTTGTTTTTTTAATTTATATAAAAATATTCTCGAATTTACGTAACATAAACATCCAAAACTACTTCGCGTTGTCTGCTATTTTTGCATATCTGATTTATGGTATCTATATCGTGCCCATAAGAAAGTGATTGAAGGATATATTTATATGTATTCAAACTTTTAAACTAACTAAAATTTAGGAATTTCTAGATACTATTTAACGAGAGAGAAAAATTGGTGGAAAGTAAACATTTTTCTGAAGTCTCGGCAAGATAACGACTGCATTTTTTTTTTTTTTTTGTAAATTTACTTGAAAAAAAAAGGACATTATCAATCACGCTGAGTGAAGCGGTGTCTGCCTTAACAAAGATGGCTAACGTATTTGATATGCCTTCCACGTACTGCGTGACGACCGGGCAACGAAACACATGCAGTTATCCCCCCCCCCCCTCGGTTTTTCTTTTACCCTTCAGGATTTCGAGACCCGTCGACGCTATTTCGAAGTTTCCCCGCGCGACGGTAATTCGCCGCGAAATAATCTGCCCGTGTCCAGTCCATCGGCAAGGGAGTGAAGGGGAACGGTTCGGGCGATGTTCATATGATTGCGGCCGAACGCAGCGTCGAAACAACCCCACCTCCCCTAACCAACCCCTTTTCGGTTTCCCCTCAAAAGCTTATATTGAATTATTCACTTCCAACACGGTAAAGCCATTAACGAGTCGCGCATGGAGGGGCCTGTGAATTCTATCTTCTTTTTTTTTTTCTATTTATTTATTTTCGCGCGGGGAATGGAAGTTAAGAGAATAAGGGGTATGGGGGAGAGGGGGGTACGTGGGTTGTGAACTCAAATGAGCGCGTTGAGGTGCGAAAAGAGAATTGCATTAAAACGCGGGTGGGGTAACCGCCCCCCCCTCCTCCTTTCAGCAACCCCCTCACCCCCCCTCCCCCGACATTTTCCAACCGGCCACGTGACTAGAATGTCCTAGCTCATCGAGCAAGCCTGAAATTAATGCCGGGCATGTATCAACGGCACTCGTGAGCTGTCGTCGCGCGGTGCCACCTTTGCAATTACAAGAGAGACGGGAGGGTTTCGTGCGGGTGTGGTGGTGGTGGTGGTGGTGGTGGTGGTGGTGGGAGGAAGGAAAAAAAAATAACGTTCCGCCTCCCGAACGCGAACGAACATTAGCTGAAACGTCGTTGCGACGAAAATGGCGGTTAATTTCGCGGGCAGGTTTGTGGTTGGTTTAGTTTCAGGACGCGCACGTTTTGTCGAGTATTCGAACAGCGCACAATAGCGCTCCCTTCTATATCTTGACTTTTAAACGATAAATCCTCCAAGTACAGGTAATTGCATCATTCACATGAATTATTCCGTCTGTTATAAATCGATACGGTAACATTTCATTACACTTCAAAAAAATTTATTTAAAAAAATTAAAATATTGATCACCATATATGATTTAATATCAAAAACTATATATATATATATATATATATATATATATATATATAAGGAGGATGTAAGGCGACTAAGACGCCCGTTGAAAAGTGATGAATTTAACAAACACTTTAATATACACGAAATTTTTATTAAAAATACCATTTATTTTAATAATGAGAAAATGAAAATTATTTCTGGTATTTCTGTGCTTTTTTTTTCGATAATTTTAGCAGCAAGAAATGAAGTGACCGCAAAAGAAGAATATAATTTAAAAATTCCAAAATGCGTTTTTATCAAAAAGCTACTCTGCCAAATAAAAACTTTCGGGCGTACAAACATATATACATAAAATACAAAAATACCTATGTATTTTTATAAAAGATATAAAACTCTAAAAATAAAAACCAAGATTTTCAAAAGATCATAAATACATAATGCAAAATATCAAAATTTTCTCAGTGATGCAAACTTAATTTTCAAAAAGGAGAATATTTTTACAGTTTTTTTTTTGTTTAGAGCTAAACTTTTTAAGATATAAGCCTTTTTAGTAATTATAAGCATGATTTTTCGTAAGGCGCCTAAGACACTTATTCAAAAATTTGAATATAAAAAACATTTTAATTTAATTATCAAGACATGTTCCACTTACATAGCTGTACCCTATTTCAAATGTTACTAAATTGCTAAACTTCCATTTTCTATTTTATATACATGTCTATGGGATAGGCTAATATTTGAGATACGTGATACGTTTGTCTCCAAGGTATATACATATCTCTTTGGCGTTATAGAGTCATTGAGTCATTGATGAGCGTAACTATATATAGGATTAATATAAACACGCGTATAAAATTAATTAATTAATTTAGTAAAATTTTCGAGATAAATTTGAATCAATAATGAAAATAAATCGATATCCTGAGTGTTTATTCTAATTAACTGTGTATGATAAGTCAGCGCAGGAATGACCAAGATGTAGTCAAAATAATATCTTTGCGCCACGGACTCGGCAGCAATACTAGGAGGAACAGGTTAGCAAAGAGCAATATAAATTATATAGCCTACAGCATTACGTGATCATTAAGTCAGTGATGAGCGTAAGTTTATACAGGATTTTTAACAATGCTCATTACTTATTTCTGATATGTTTTGGTATGAAAAGTCTCTAATTTATTTGGGAGTGTAAAAAAATTGTTAAAAATATTATTACATTCATGCCATGTACAATCACAAACATTTTGACGTGACAACGTCTAATAAATCTATGAACGCCGGCTGCCCGCACAAAAAGAGTCACGTTACGCACATTGTTCCGTTACGCTGTGTCCCGTTACGCTCATTGTACGCTTGCGCCGCATCTATCTCTCTTCCACTCGATTGGCCTATGCATCCGAGGAGAAGAAAGACAGCAGCAGCACACAACTTACATCTACACGTGAACTGTTTCGTCGACTGTTTATAAAGTGAAGTGAAAAGTTAATGTGGTTTTCATTGCTTATTACAACAACAATTTCGGCAATAAATGTTAATTATTCTTGCATTTTAAAAATCTGATTACTAGTATAATTTTAAGTATTTATTCTTTTATTATTAAAAAAAAGTAGCATCTGTCGGCGAGTGCTGTAATAATAGGTTATGTTAGATATTTTATTACGGTTTATTTATATGAAAACTTGTTCATAATTATATTTAAATGAACAGTTAATGTGGTTTTCATTGCTTATTAACACAACAATTTCGTCAATAAAGGTTAATTATTCTTGCATTTTAAAAATCTGATTACTAGTATAATTTCAAGTACCTATTTATTATTTTATTATTAAAAAAAGTAGCATCTGTCGGTGAGTGCAGTAATAATAGGTTATGTTACAATTGAATAAAAAATTATGGTGATTCATATAATTGATGATAGATATTTAATTACAGTTTTATTTATATGAAAACTTGTTCATAATTATATTTAAACTTTATAGCTAAATGCCAGTTTTTAAAATTAATTACAAGTCATCTACACATGAACTGTTTCGTCGACTGTTTATAAAGTGAAGTGAAAAGTTAATGTGGTTTTCATTGCTTATTACAACACGAATTTCGGTAATAAAGGTTAAATATTCTTGCATTTTAAAAATCTTATTACTAGTATAATTTCAAGTTTTTATTCTTTTATTATTAAAATAAAAATGATTCAATTTTATTCATAAAAGTATGCAATAATTTCATCAATGTTTTGTTATGACGTCACGTTAAACTATCGTCCGTAAACCAACTTTACAGACAACCAATTTTTTAAACTTATTTTTTAAATTTTTATATTAAGAGACAAACAAAATACAGCAATATTTTGGTTCACATTTCGTAGTATTTACAGCATACTACATAAATAAAGTTGCAAAGAGAATCAATATACAAAAAATAAATTTTTAATTAAAATTAAAGAATTATGTTCGTCAGTATTCTTGACAAAGTTACATACAGTTAAAACCACAAGAACGTACGGGATATAATCGAAAAGTTAAGCATCAGTGGACTGGTAGCGTTATGTTGGTGTGTGTAGATGAGGGCCGTACATGATGCAATGATAGACAAGTTATTAAAAGTGTTCAGTTGGAAGTGTTCTTGTTTTTAGCCTATATACGAAGACAAGATTCGAAACTAGGTCATCAAGACGAAGAATGTTTACAACTAAGGTGCAAGTACGATCTTGGACCGGCACAAATGTTTTGGGTACGAATATAAACGTGATAAAGCGTAATAGTCACAGCGATAACGTTATAATTGTCAAAATGATTAACAAGGAAAAAGTTTAATTTTAGTCTGTTTTAATGACTATATCAAGATCATGACTATAATCGATCATTTTTCCTATTGCTTGGGTTTATTAATATATTTTAACCGTTGCGGAAAATTGAACAATGCCTTATTGTTCGATAACGCTTGATGTCATGTTACCTACAACACACATACCATGTCTAATCTGTATATAGAACAGTTGAATGATTATTAGTCCTCAGAATCTACAACAACGGACTAATTGTAAACTTAAGACTTACAATCAGTCCGTTGTAGGGAACGTCGTGTCAAATGTCTTGACGACAACTTTATAATATGCTATGTAAGTTAGTTCTTGGTCGTGTTGCGAGAGACACGGCACACTTCCCGGGCTATATCGTGAAACCAGTTCACCTAGTACAAGTATAAGCAACGGTGTCAGTGAACGTACTTGAACTCGTCAAGTTTACCAATATTAATTTCTAAACGCTGCATAATCGCGTGTTGTTATCCAGAATTTTGCCGATATCGGTGATATCATCGGGCTGAAACATTAATATTAAACTGTTTTTGTTAACTTGAACATTCTGTCACCATATTCAGAATTAATGAGGTAAACTGAAAAAACCGCAGATACGTACCTAAATTGAACTGGGATACGGTTTGATATACATTATTCTCAAAAATTTCCTCATTTTTATGGTGAACGACTTTCCTTAACCCAATAACCAAATTCAGTTTTCCTTCATTATTAATCATAAACGCCACAGTTTCCCTGATTATAATATATATTAACTCATGTTAAATTCAGTACCACGAGGATAACTACATTACCCATAATTAGGTCCTGTACATTGGTATAAATTGGGGGAAGAATTTAAAAAAATAAGCATTAACGGATAAACTATCGTGCCATACACCATGTTTAAAAGTAACGCGGGTGATTCGGGTGCAGCTGAGCGGCGAAGGGCCGAGGATCTTCAAAAGCAGCGAGAAGAAGAAGAGAGGCGTAAAATAGACGAGGAGCGAGCTGAAAGGCGGCAACAAAAAAAAGAGCAGCAGCTACGGGACCGTCATTTAATGGCATATGCACTGGCGTTAAGTTCACAGAAGCGGAACAATCAACGCAATGTTTGGATGAAGTGAAATCAAGTGAAGTATGTGAAGTAGTGAAGTGAAGTAGATTTTAAATAAATATTTATTTGTCAATTTATGTTATTTTTATTTCTTAGTGTACGATACCTTAGTGCTAAGTTCTCAGGCTACGTGTACTTTTATCAAAACATCACAAGACATTTATTTAGCTACCTGGTATTAGTTTAACCACCGAATACATTACGGGCGGGTTGTTATAGCCCCCAGGTGAGCGTAACTGATAGTGAGTCTATACATTTAGCATAGACTGACTATCAGTTAGGCTTACCTGGAGGTTGGAACAACACACTTAGTAAGACGATTGTAGGGCTAACGTGACGTGCGGCGCAGCGACAGGTAGCTGCAATGCACGTTACGTGAGGTTGGTACCAAAACATTCGATCACTTGTACATCATACTTGACATGTGTCATTTCTTTACTCACTAGTAAGGTGCACAGGTATATTAAACGCAAGAGTACATAGTCTTATAGTGCGCTGAGTTTATTACCTACCTAAGTGTGCTTGCCAATAATAATATTGCGATGGCAGCCGTCAGCAGCGCCCGATCTTAATCATAATCTGAGTGGTGAGGCACGATCCGTTTTTTGTTTAAAAGACACCGTAGTGCACGTTGCTAACTATTACCTATAATCTATGTCCATATGTAGCTACAGGTAGAACGGTGATTGTCGACAACCTCTTTGGGAACATTGTTACTTAGAGTTCAAGTAAAGCAAACCTTATGTAGACATCTCAAATGCGTATACTAGAAACCCATGGAAGGTAAACGCCGAGCTACCGTGCCAGCATAATAGCGTAGTGACTTCCATTCAAGTATTTCGTGCTGTAGCATAACATCATACTTACGGTATACAAACTTAAGTTATTATCTTTTAGCTGATAAGGGACATCGCCTTGGGGTCTGTAGTATGCTTTAAGTTTATGTTCATGTAACTCTAATCATTACGGCTAGTAACACAGTTGTTAGAGCAATGTTACGTGCTACACAGTGGCTTTTAGCACCTGTATGAACACCTACCTGTACTATTTACACCTCACAAACCATTACCTACGTCTCGCAGTAACTTTGCTTCACAACTGTCTGTCATTCTAAACTAATAGGAGTACAAACAAGTAAAACTAAATATATGTAACCCATTTATTTATTCACATAAACATCACTTTGACAGGTTTCATGCTTTACCTGGTTCTTGAGGTCCGGGAACACTCATTTTGCGAACACTCTCTAACAAAACTTCCGTACCCGTGTGATCATCCGTTTCATAATAATCCAAGACGTCTGGATTGTTTCGGTGTACTTTGGCGATGATCTCCTTGAAGAAGTCTCTCGATTCCTTCATCAGAATCGCTGGTACCAGGTAATCGGACACCCACCAACTTACGTGCAGGGCACAGTAATGATGGACATGATTGTGCTTACACTCGCGTTTAGGAAGTTCTGCTGCATCCGCCTTCCTGCCACACGAGCAGGTGTCATCACCGGCGGCCCAGCACTTGTTCAGGTGAACTCGCTTCTTGATGAAGTTCAGTATCTTGGGAACCCTCACGAAATTCCTTTCACCAGGTGGCCTCTTTCCGAATAGGTGAGCTAGCCAGTCCCAGTTGATAAGCAAGCGGTCGTTTTCCATCCTCGTGGCATCAAAGTTGTACTCCACCGGATATGTTTCTCCGTTGAGAAAAGTTACCTCGATTTTATGTATCCCATTGAGAAACTGTTTATATGCAGTTGAAAATTGCGCAAACTCACTCACGGTGAAAGGGGCCCCGTTCGGGATAGCAGGTCCGCGGATGGTAAAGGTATCCACAGGGAACGTTAGTGATCTTTCTTCCGTAGACATGTTGATGAGCCTTTGATGTCACACGACTGTTGCTGTTTTCAAATGTTGATCTTCGCCACGTGGTGGTCAAAAAGCAAATGAGCTCAGCTATCCACCCACAAAAGTATTTATAGTGTTCCTGTGATCCCATCAAATTGCATGAAGATACGAACATATGGCAACGATTTGGGTTTTCCCACTGTCACAGGTTATCGGGTTCCTCTTGAATCAACAAGCGAGCCGTATAATGGATACCTATATGATAAAGTATCGTTTGACCTCATCAGTAATCTTTTATTGCTCTAATAATAACCAATTGAATATGTGTTTATTTACTTTGATCTTGTGATGTATACTGTATGAAGTGTAGGTTAACAATGCGATGATGGATATCGTATCCCTTTTCGGAATTAAGTCGTTAAGTCCTTGTATGAAAGCGGACCACCGTCCTTCACTGCTTGGCGCGTAATAACGATTTATTGTAAGCGCACTATCGTGCCGCTGGGCACTCGTGGGTAAAACCAGTTCATTCCTTATTACAATTACGGATAAATAATAATTATCAAGCACATACAGCCATTGTGTGCCCGATAAAAGCGTAGCTCAACAATTGTAACATCGAGAGTTGCTCGAAAGGTTGTTGAAGTTAATTCCCGCAGCCGTGGCTCTTATGGATACTCGCTGTATATGCTGTGCTGCAGTCGAACGTCACGCTCGCATATTGCAAGAGTGATAAGGCGTGCGGAACGCGCGCGGACCGTTGCGTTTGACCGAACGTGATAACGCCACGAGTAGTATGTTTGCTCCAGGCTTGCTTACTCTTGCTCTGTGAGAGCATGAGATCTAGGGTTACAACAACTCAGCCGTAGCTAGTATGACATGCTTATTAAGATACATGATCGTTGCAAAAGTTTGTTCTAGACTTTTACGAACTATGTTCCTGTAAAGTGACATTTGCACCTGACGGGTTTGTAACATAGTTGGACGTGCAACGCCGAGTGCAGTCGATGTTTACCTTTGCTCAGAGTCCTATTTACGACCTCGTAAAGCTAAGCTATCCTACGTTCATACACAAAACAATTTGAAAATTTTGGAAAAAAGTGCAACGTTGATGCACCGGGTAATCTTTACCCCTGAATTCAAAAACCTGACTCTCTCCACGCCTGGATGCTCAACTTGCAAGTTCCAGACCGTACGTTAATCTGGCATTGACTGTAAATAGCTTTCATTTATTCATATAAAAAATATTTCATTTCTGCTGTCTCACGCACGGGTATTTGCCTTTCGGCTTCGGACCTGTTACACATCTCAAATGTTACTGTAGTCTCGACTCGATAGGATCTGACGCTCGACTGACATCAGAAAACCGTTTAGTTTGGACCCTATGGTATTTTTTCTAGCCAGGAACATTTCATTAATGTGTGTGCGCCGTGTTTGTCTCAAAATATATATATATATATTTAAGTAGTATATAATAGGGGCTCCTGGACCAAGCTTCAGGCTTCAGGTGTCGGTGCCGGTGGCGGCCATCTTGGTTTGTGATGTAACGGTGGCCTTCTTGAATTATCTTGGCCTTGACCTTCAAAAATCAAGGTCAATGGTCAAAGTCATCCAAGATGGCCGCAATGACATCAAAATCCAAGATGGCGGACCCCAGTACCGGCACCTCAAGCCTGAAGCCTGAAGACTGGGCCAGGAGCCCCTATTACATACTACTAACTTAGTTGGACAGCAGCAATGCAGATGGGGGACGCCGGTAACCCCACACGCTAGCCTCGCGATTTATCTAAATGTGTTGAAAGGTTACTCTACCTAAAGCTTGTTGCACAGACTCCGGCGAACGGTCTCACTCGATAGTTCACCCTTACGACTCCTTCGGCGTCCAACGATGACCCTGGCGTCTGCAGCATTCTATAGCAGCCCAGTTATAGAGATACCTTTCCTCATCATTCTCGTAATATTAATTGTAGGTATAGCATGGTATAGTTTATGGCCAAGACCTATCCATGGTAAAGCTGGTCCTTTCGGACATCAGCAAGAAAGAACAAATGGCAGAAGGGACAAATATAACCAAATTGGAAATAACTGAAACAGAACAAACTGAAATGTCAGAAAAAGCAATATTGGCCAAAGCAGAAATATCGCTAAAAGAATTGACAGAGTTTACCACTGTTTTATGTCAAAGGTAAACAAGGCAGCAACAAACTACATCCTGCCTCGCATTGTACAATTAAAAGGGCTTCTGGACAGATCCCTTATTGAAAATGTCAGACTGCGAGAAAAACTGGAACGGACAGCGATAAAACAAGAGGCAGTTCAACCACCAAGGCCTACTTTTGCCTCCATACAAAGACAAGATAAAGAAAAATATAAGGAACAATCGGAGGAGAAATGGACAAAGGTAAGGCCCAAAAAGCTACTAATCATTGCATATCATGAGAATGAAAAACAAACAAGTGATGAAACAAAGGCAAAGTTAATGAAAAATATGGATCCGGTTAAGGATCAGCTCCATGTGCGAGGAGTGAGTAAGATATCAAAGGGTGGCATCATGATCGAGACGGAAGATGTTGGTTCAGTGGAAAAGATAAGGAATGTGGAGCAACTAAGGGCCTTAGGATTAAGATTTGAAACGCCAAAAAGCAGAGGTCCAAAGATGATTATCTTCGACGTCCCAAGGGAGATGGATAAAGATGACATAGTCAAGGTTATCCATGTACAGAATTTCAGGGAGTCTGAAATTCCCCTTGAGAAATTTAAGGCTGATTGCACCATCAGGCTCAGAAAAGGTCCAAAAGAAAACAAAGAAAAGGTGCACCTCGTAATAGAATGCTCCTCATCAATCAGGAGCATGTTAATTGGAAAATGGACCTTGTGCATCGGATTCTCCTCTTGCGGAGTCAAAGACTACATTGTGGCCACACGCTGTTATAAGTGCCAAGGATATGGACATACAGCACAAAAATGCAGAGGTCAAATGGCATGTTCGTCCTGTGGTGAAATAGGTCACAAGTTCAGCGAATGCAAAATGAAGGATAAGGAAAGTAAATGTGCCAACTGCAAGAAAGCAAAAAGGGACTATAATCACAGAGTCGATTCTATTGATTGCCCGGAATACCAGAAGGCATTGGGAAGAGAACTCGACAGAATAGACTATGCATAGTCTATTTCCACTAAGAATAGGACAAATAAATCTGCAGGGCTCCGCGGTCGCTTCCACCAAAATTGTTTTGTATGCCGAACAAAATAATCTTAACATGATCTTGATTCAGGAACCATATGTACTACATGGCAAAATCATGGTGATTCCAGAGAGAATATACTATGAAGGAAGTAAGCCTAAAGCTGCAATATGGGTCATAAATACAGCTTTAACAGTGCTTAAAATGATCAGTGTGTGTAACGAACATCATGTGTGCCTGAGTATAGAAATGCAATGCTGGAGAATGTTTGTGGTATCCTCCTACTTTCAGTTCTCCGATGATACGGAGATACATATCAACCAATGGGATAAAATCCTGAAACTCACAAGGAATGAGAGAATAATTATCGGTGGCGATGTGAATGCAAAATCTGATATGTGGGGTTCTCCCGTGACTGACAACAAAGGCTTAATAGTATCGCAATTCATTGTGGCAAACGATTTATGGATTGCAAATTAACCAGGTACCCTTGCCACATACACCTCGCCCGCCAGAGAAAATGAGTCGTATATCGATATCACTGCATCAGATTCAAAAATTTAACATCTCATCGGAGACTGGAATGTTTTGGAAGATATAACAAGTGACCATAGACTGATCATTTTTAGTATAACTCAAAATAAATACCAGGTTTCCAGATAACCAGTAAGCACACAATTCGGCTGCAAAAATGTAATTTGGAGAAATTTTGACAACTGCCTGAAGTCAAAGTTGATACAATATAAAAGTGATAAGACTGAGGACGTTCATCATGATGCCATCCTATTAAGAGATGTTATAATTGAGACATGCAAGAGTCACATGAAAATTCTGAGTAACTCAAAAGGAGGTAGGCATGGATGGTGGATGGAGGAGCTTGAGGAGCTCAGGAAATCCTTAAAGAAACAAAGAAAAGAACTCAAGAGACAAACTGACCCTGTTATAAGACAAATGCATGCTGATGCAAATCGCAAGTCCAGAAAATCTTATACCAAGAAAATTAAAGAAAGGAAAAAAGAGTATTGGATAAATTTCGTGACCGAAGAGAGTAGTAAAAATCCATGGGGAATTGTAAACAAAATATGTGCCGGCAAATTGAAAAATCCTATTGAATTACCAGGATTGGTAATCGATGAGAAACAGACAGCAACAGTTGCAGAAAATTTGAAAGTCATTATGAATGGACTTCTACCAGACGATGATCCAATAACAGACATGTATGAACAAAAACAGAAAAGAGAAGCAATGCTGATACCGCCTGAAAATGAAGGAACACCCGATTTCAAAATGGAAGAACTAAATAGGATCATCAAAACCCTCAAACCTAAAAGGGCACCAGGGCACGATCAGATAACCACTGAAATAATATGGAGAGTATATCCAAGAATAAAAGAGGACTTGTTAAATCTGTATAATAATGCATTAAAACAGGGTGAATTCCCAAATGATTGGAAGGTGGGAATTCTCAAAATCCTCTACAAAGGAAATGGAAAGGATCCTGGCTCTCTCGGCTCCTACCGCCCATTGACAATGCTACCTGTGTTGGGAAAAGCATATGAGAGACTCATATCACAAAGGATAGCAGACTACAAGGGCGTCGCCAGCCGATGGCTAGCCGATGGCCTAGGAGGGGGGCAAGTTGTGGGAAAAGTGTGTATTTTTTGCATTTGGCTACATTTTTTTGAATCTCCAGGGCTCTAGGGGGTGGGCAGCTGCCCCCCCCCTACCCCCCTTGGCGACGCCCTTGGCAGACTATCTGGATACTGTTCACGGGATTAGTGAAAGACAGTATGGATTCAGAAAGGGAAGAAGCACTGAATTAACAATCCTAGATGTCATCAGAATGTGAACAATAATGGCATGCAGTATACCGCTGGCGCATTCGATAATGCATGGTGGTCTCAAATTTTATAGACATTGAAGGTCCTGAAATGCCCACATAATATCTATAGTGCGATTTTAGCATTCTTCCAAAATAGGAAATGCCTAAGTCAACTGGGTCACATTACGCATGAAAAGAGACTAACCAAGTGCTGTCCTCAAGGCTCAGTCCTTAGGTACTCTTTTATGGAATATATTTTTTGATGAACTACTATGGATTGAAATACCCGAAGGATGCTCCATCTTTGGATAGATCTTAATTTTTTGAATCTGATGCAGTGATATCGATATACGACTCATTTTCTCTGGGAGGCGAGGTGTATGTGGCAAGGGTACCTGGTTTATTTGCAATCCATAAATCGTTTGCCACAATGAATTGCTATACTAATAAGCCTTTGTTGTCAGTCACGGGAGAACCCCACATATCAGATTTTGCATTCATATCGCCACCGATAATTATTCTCTCATTCCTTGTGAGTTTCAGGATTTTATCCCATTGGTTGATATGTATCTCCGTATCATCGGAGAACTGAAAGTAGGAGGATACCACAAACATTAGAAATGCAATGCTGGGGAATGGAGAATGTTTGTGTTATACTATTTCAGAAGCTTCGGGCCATAGCACCTGCAAACTGGGGGGTTGCTATACGAGACATTTAAGACTATTTACGTTGGTGTATTTCTTGGAGTTACATGCTATGCGGCAGCTGTTTGACACCACGAACTTGAACATAGCCATAAAGTTCAGTGTCAACAGAAGCCCTTCAAGTTGTAGCTGGTATTATTACCATCGATTTGAAGATCAAATAAAGGGGAGAACTGGCACTGCTGGCATCAAGAGAAGTGGTCGCGTCAGATGACTGTTGAATTTCCAAAGAACTAACACTAGATGCCTGGCAAGAAAGATGGGATAATTCAGCCAAGGGCAGGCATACATACTCAGTGTTTCCTGATGTTGGATTGCTCCTTAAACAAAAATGGATTAAACCGGATCAGTATGTCATCCAATATCTTACCGGACATGGCAATTTTAAGGCAAAATTGGTAAGTATGGCTACAGTTGAAGAAGATATCTGCATCACATGTTACATACCGGATACAGTAGCACATGTACTATTTGAATGCCAAAAGTCGAACGACACCAGAGAGGAATACACCATGAAAGCCAGAGAAATAGGCTTAAACCTATCAGACTTGGCAGGGATGTTGTGGCTCGTAAAAGGATTTGAGGTATGGAGGAGCTATGTCCTTGAACTGGGGAAAAGACTAGAAGAAATCGATGCATGGGTTCAGACCGAGGCACTACTCGAAGACGAAAATGACTGATAACACCTGCATGAGAAGAGTTTGGCCCTTTAGATAGAAACCGGTTTGCTTCCTTATAGAAGGATAATCAAAAGATCAACAAGCAAAACCATCAGGAACCAACGACGAAGAACTATACATTTGTATAACAAGAAAAGGGCCTCGTTAACTGAAGTCAATGAACAAACCATGCCCAACACCAGGCAATAGGACACAGAAAGCACAGTTCATGGACATAGTCAAACAACTGCCATAGAAGAAATAAGAGACTCTCAGAAACCAAAAGATGAACTTCCCAAGGTACACAAAACTCAGAATTCCTTGCACTCGTAGACATGGAGAGGAGATCCTGCTCCGGTATACCATCAAATTGAGTTCGATCTAAGGATTGCCAGACTTTATGAAAGAGACATCCAGAGTGTGGCCATAGCTGAAATTGTGTGTAGCATGGAAGGAGGAGATAGGATAAATTTTCCTAACATGCCAATACAGGATAAATATCTCCTAGCACGAAATAACATCCCGTTGGACATTGAACAACTGAAATTCCTGCTATGCACGAATTTCGAAAGGCTAGGCCTAGAATTGGACTTTCAAGATCTTAAAAAGCAAGCTGAGAGGACATATGGTCATTTCGTGTTTGACTATACAAAACCTTTTACTGGCTACAAACTGATCAAAAGAGAATAAGTTCCTCACAGCAGACAAGCTTACCATGAAACACGAGCACGGAAGAGACAAAGCAAAAAAGAACAAAGAAATCAAACAAACAAACAAGGAGGGAAACAAAATGGAAATTTTTAAAGTACGACAACAGAAAACCTGGATTATTTTATGGCAAGACCCACTAAAGAAGTTATTTTATACCTGACAAAGAAAAGTGGACAACACCTCAGAAAAGGAATACCAAGTTTTAATTGGTGACATACAAATGTTTTACAAATGGACATAGCTAAATTTTACGATATCAGGACCGAAGCAGATGAACCAAGAATGCAAGGACAGGGAACAGGAAGCAGATGACGGAGTGGGGCTGCAGAGGCAGCAAGATAGAACAGCAAAGGCAAAGGCAAAGTCAAGACAGCAAAGAAAAGAAACACCTGAAAGGCAGTGAGATCAGTGCCCTCCCATGCTGCTGTGTCGGGTACTGGCAACCGTCCCGACACATGGACATGTAAGAGATCTCACACGGAATGACAGCAGAGTTTTTAATAAAAACCACCGTGTTTTATGTGTAGACACATGTAAGGACATGGAATATTTAACATTTGACTAAGGCTTTATTCTGGCTGCTGGCACGGCGGTATGAACAGAATGGATCAGTTATTTTTGGTAAAGGCCCTCTGAATGGTATTTATAAAATTTCAGGAAACATGGAACAACAAAGGCCAAATCCATCCATAGTTCATCCAAACCAAGGGTGTGCCTGGATGGTAGAAGAAGAAATGTTGTGCTCCTGGTACACCCTAACGGGTTCAATCCTAGGAAGTGGTGGTGGTGAGGGTAGGCCGGGCTTCGCCCGGAAATAACTTGTAGGTATGGGTGTGGATGACCCACTAATCTCAATGCTCTACAAACTGTGCTCAAAATCACTCTCCTCTCCTCGAAGTCACCCTCCTTGTTAAAAGACATCATTTTGGCGAAATCACCCTCTGTTTAACACTCAAAACTACTTACATCAAACTGAAGCTTACTTTCAAATGTCTTCAGTATTTATGGCACAGTACATCCCTCCACACTCCTCTACACCCACCATTCTAGCCCTGTCCATGCATCCCCATGCGCGCTCTTTTCTAAAGCACGTCCTTTGACGCTGCTAGCAAGCATACACACCTCCCCCTCACCCTGATGCTTCTCCAGCCCTAATAGCTGTTATGTTATGTTAGTCCTGTCGCCACACATCGCCCGCCTCCTAATAGAATTTTAAGCACCTTGGACGAGCATCCTGACCTCGTCGCTAGAGAATATTTTCAGCCAGTACAGGAATAAATAAAAATAATGATTTATTTAAGACTTGCATTTTGTAAGCACGATTTCGTTAAAGTCAACATTTTTGAAAGCCTATGCACGTGAGTCGTCCTGGAACATAGTTCGCAGAAACTCTGGTTTGAGCATTAACGTCTCAGTAATGTGTTGCGGCCAGTTACATGTACGGGTGCTCCATTTGACTCCGCTCTTGGCTGGTGCTACAACTGTGCTGTAGATAGCTGTTTTTCAACGAACACCATCGTTGGGCCTGACGTCAAGTAAATTTTAAAAATAAAATATCGCCTCCCAATATACACTTTCAAGACATTTTAGTATTATATTGCACAGAGAACAAAATAACCTAGCCATTTAAGTTTTATTGTAATATTTAAAGGGAATTATTTAAGTTTAGATTTTTGTGTAATATTGTTTATTATCATGAAACCAGGATGTTTAATAACCAGAATAATAATTGCTGATAAGCTTTATATGACATCCAGGAAACTGGTCACGCTGGTTGTAAATTTTTGTAAGCTAGTTGATGGTATATAAATATGTTTTCTTTGATAAGTTATTTATTTTCCTGTTTAGCACTCCCCTACTTAAGGTCTGTTTTAGCTTTGAATATATATACTGTATAGAAGTCGCGAGTGGATAGGATTTACTCTACGTTTTTCAGAAGCGTATGATGAGCAGCTTGGGGCTGCAGTGCGCTGCCGTAACGCCCTGTATCGTCTTTGTTGTTATTTACACGTTAGAGCGCAGCTCTGTCGCCCGCTGTCATTCCCCACACCCCCCATCTATCATTCACTGCAGCTCAAGGTCGTTCAACGGGAGGGGGAAGGGGTGTTTGAAGAGTTCGACACTTGTCCGCTAATGACCACCACAAGTCGATGCCCTAGAGATGGTGGCGATTGCGGCGGTGAATTAACCAACTACCTCAAAACCGTATTAGAAATTTTAACCTGGGCTGGCAACTTCTATACAGTATATATATTCAAAGGTTTTAGTGAGCTCATTACGTTCACCTAGTACTCTGATCGTAAATTCTGTTTTTTTTTGTATTTTTTTTTTGTATTTTGCTCGTCACTTGGATCGTGGGCGTTGCTTGGGTCGGCATTGTTTGCTGCGCGGAAAAATAAACTAATCATTTTTTTTTTCATTTTGCCAATTCGTTAAGACCATCCACATAGTGTCGAGGAAGTCACTGTTCTTGTTGTACAAACACAAGAACAGTTTAAATCATTAGTAATATCAAGGATAGTTTTTTTATAATCATTTTCACATTCTACATGATTATTACAGTCGTCTAATATTTTGTCTTCATTCGATTTCTTTGGTATTGTAGACACATCCTCGTTATCATTAGTCAGCCTGGTTGCTCAGATCTTGCGAGATTTATTCAAGATATATTTTCAACCAAATTATTTCTGACGCTTAATGTAACTAAATGATTTTTGGAAAGGACTCAAAATACACACATTCCTCTCATGGTCCTTGGCATTTTTTCTAATGGCAAACTCCTTGTTGCAATAAATACAAAGGTGACTTTTCGATACCGAAGCAGGCGATGATCCGGAATCCATATTAGCTTCGGCAACTAATCGTAGTTGCCTACTGAGAGTTTATGTTAAAATCAAATACTTAAATATGTTTAAAACGATCTATTCGCGAGAGTTAATTTTCCATTTAAAAAATCATTCACATTCCAAATAGTTCCACTTCTTGCTTGCAGATGTCACAACGTATCCTGTTGAAGTGTGTATAAATGTGTGTGGGTGTTTGTGTGCGTGCGTGTGTGTGTGTGTGTGAATGATGCGGGATGCTCTCTCATGATTGCAAAAGAACGAGGGCTTCTCTAGTCCTCAAGGGAAAGAGGAATCATCTTGCATGTTACTGTTTCTCACCCGTTTCAAGACATAATATTCGACTGAATAAACAAAACTTTTAGTTTTAATTCTGCTTGAACAAAATTGTATTAGTTTTAATTTGCCTACAGGAATCCACCAACTAAACGAAACTCTTGACGTATCTCGAGCCATATACAAAAAAAATCTCCATGAAGGATTGACGACACAAAGAAAACTGAAAGCACACTGAGATAAACCCATCAAAGTCTTGAGTAGTGGAGGTAGAGATATACAGTCATCTTCGGGGGAAAAAACCAACTTGACTAAGGTGCATTTGTTCGAAACCTCTCACGAGTCGTAGAAGGTGGGAAAATGTGTGAGGGGATGGAGGTAGAAATGTAACAGTAACCTGACAGCTCAGCATGACTAACCCCTCAGGCAAGGGCCAAGTACGACCACTAATGACCTCGGCGATTAGAGATAAGGGGGCGAGGCAGTGCCAGGTGCGCGCCCAAGAATGTCTGAGAACACGAACCTGTCTCCACAACCCCTTTAATTCCCGACTTCATGGCGCCAAGATGTGCCTGAAGATCGCATATGGCTCGATCCCACAGCTAGACTGCTGGGCAGTACTTGACATGATAAAAGTTAAAGTTGTGAAAGGAAATAATTGATCAATAAACTGGATCCTTTTAATACATTTATTTAGAGTCGGAACACATACAGAGCATACACACGATGACAGAACAAATATTTTAACCAAACCAAGGTTAGCATAAAGAATCGGTAAATATAAAAACCTTGTACAGTAGCAAATAAACTTCATGTAAAAATTGCAAACGCCAAAACTCGTCTGTTTGTATTTATCCTCCATTAATTTTCTACTGCATTTTTTAAAAATCTGTTTGCATTTCATTACGTACAATCACAGTCACTTGAAAGTCCACAGTAGAAGGCAGATTATGTTGACGGACGAGCGAAAAGCCAATCGAGTGTTAATCGCGAGTGAACTGAAAGAACATGTAAGAATGAATCTTGATATTTTCTTGACGTCATTACTGGTGATGAATTGTGGACATTTCAGTGCGACCCAGAGACGATGCGCCAGATTTCCGAATGGCACATGCCGGTGTCCGAAACCGAAAAAGGCCAGGATCATTAAAACCGTGAAAACAATATTTATTGTCTTTTAAGATGCCAAGGGTGTAGAACACAAAGAAGGCCATCAATGCTGCCTACTACGTGAGTGTTCTGGAAACATAGAGAAAAAGGGTCATTCCCGTGCGAAAAAAAAAAAACACGCAACTACCAGGGTGTTGCATCAAGACAATGAGCCCAGCCACACATCTCTGTGCGTCCGTGAATTCCTGACGAAGCACAACGTGGCAATACTGGTAGACCCACCCGTATTTCCACGTCCGTGACTTTTTGACGAAGCACAACGTGGCAAAACTGGTAGACCCGCCCGTATTTCCACGTCCGTGACTTTTTGACGAAGCACAACATGGCAATGCTGCCGGACCCACCCATCACTCCAAGTCTGTGATTTCCTTTCGAAGCACAATGTGGAAACGCTGTCGTACCCACCTGTCTCTCCACGTCCGTGACTTCCTGGTGAAGCACAATGTGGCAACGCTGTAGCAACCCATCCATCTCTACACATCCGTTACTTCCTAGCGAAGCACAACGTGGCAACGCTGTCGTACCCACCCGTCTCTCCACGTCTGTGACTTCCTGGCGAAGCACAAGGTGGCAACGCAGCCGCACCCGCCCTTCTCTGCACGACCGTGACTTCCTGGCGAAGCACAACATGACAATGCTGCCGCACCCACCCGTCTCTCCACATCTGTGACTTCCTGGCGAAGCACAACATGACAACGCTGCCGCACCCACCCATCTCTGCACGACAGTGACTTCCTGAAGAAGCACAACATGGCAACGCTGCCGCACTCGCCCTGCAGTCCCGAGGATCTAGAACACACTCAAAGGACGCTGTTCTGAAAGCACTGACGCTATCGAAGCGGCCGTGACAACAGCTCTGAAGGAGGGGGCGTACCAGGCACGGGGGAGTCAGAGGAATAAATGTAATAGATGCTCGTGAAGGGTATTTTGAACTAAATGAAAGTGAATGAATTCTAACAATAGAAATGAAATTAAAGGTACCCATATGTAATGATATAATTGAATGAATTGATTCTATATGAAACTAAATCAAAAGATACCAATTAAAATAAAATTAATCGATTTTAATTAAAAGGTTTCAATAAATCTAATTTTTGATTTGTAACGAAATAAATCAATTTAAAGAACTGAAATGTACTGATATTTTACATAACTCTACCGGTATTGTCAATACATCTTTTTAAACGAAATATATTTCATGACTTTTGGGACACTTTATATATGAGAAAATAAAATAATAATTTTATAACATGGTTTTCTTTTCAAATGCATCGCTATAACGAATGTGGTCACAGCTTGAAATTTTGATTTAAGTTTACTTAAAACTATCGGTAAGTTAAGCGCGAGAGTACACCTAGCATAGGCGTTAGTTTGTAAGCTTTACAGCTCAACCTTGAACTCTGCAGAACACTCACATCGGCTCGGTAGAGGACGGATTTCCTTGGTCATCGCGAGAAAATAAACGCTACAACGGCGCGATGCACGCAGTTGGAAGAAGAATGGAGGAATGAGTCGCGAAGAGATGAGAACGGGACACGTGAGCACAGAGAGAAACACTGGCGAGAGAGGGAACTCACTTCTGCGACGGGATTCGATAATCAACAGTTAGCGTTCGCCTAATCCGCCAGTCCTTTGTGCAGCACAACCTCTTCCCCCCCTTCCACCCGCTTCGGACGTTCATCTTTCTGTCTCTTTATGTGTTTCTCTCTCACGCACTTCCAAACCCTTCCTCCCTACCCGCTCATTTGACGCTGCCCACCCCTAAGGGCTAGCGCTAATACCGGTGCTGGCAGATTAAAAGTTGCGCGCTCCACTACGAGGTCCCAGTCCCCTCCCTCCACCCCTCGCCATCCCAGCATGTTTCGTTGCAACTTCATAACAAGCATTACCCTCGGAGCCAACCGCCGACCCTGCCACTCCTCTTTCCCACCCTCTTCCGACAGTTTTTTTGCCTTTGCAGTGCTGGGATTTGCGTCCCAGACTGCCCTATAGTGCGGGCCTAAAGTCTTGTGAAACTGTTCTCCGTGGTTTGATGGAAACGCGTCGCTCGGAACTTAAGGCCCCCACCCACCCGGGCACACACACGGTAAAACAACGCGATTTCGAAACTACTCAAGATATCCGAGTGGGGTCTGATTACGAAAAGCATTCAAGATATCGCTGAGGGCCGAAAAGTACTTTTGATTTCGGATTAAGTTTTTAAACTATATTTTTAGAAGAGTTACAATCGCTAAAACGCATGTTTTCAGAGTAATTTTTGGCGCACTTAAGGGACTTGCATTACACCTTTAACATCATTTGCTCGGCCATATATTGTTACGGTCACCGCTCAAATTTCACAGCAATCCTGTGACGGTGAGAAGACTGCGCGCCAGTTCAGAGCCTTGCGCTTAGAGGCTATACCGCGCTAGAAATACCAGCGAGAGTCGCGCTTATCATCCCGCCTAACTAACACACATACACCCCTGACGAGGCGGGCCAGCCAAATAGCAGGCGGGGCCCTACGGAACCAAATACTGCCGGGTTCCACATCATTTATTCTAAAAACATCAGTCACTAATTACGCTAGAGTGTGTATCTACGTACCGCTTGCTTAGCACTATGTGGTCAACGCATTTCGAACGGGTAGATAATATGCCGCGCCCAGGGATTATTTCCAACTTTTGTTTGCCATAGTAAACGACATTTTTTTTGTGCCACGTGCCACGGTAAACCATACGGCTATGAACCGCAATTTTGGCGACGTGAGCACGAATATTATGTTTAAACCAAGATGGCATTTTTTTTCGGTATTATTTATCTCCCTTTTAATGTATTATGCAGGTGTTACATAAAAAAACAGTGGGTTAAGGAGTCCTTATTAAAATAAGTGTATAGAACAACGTAATCAATTCCTGTAAACAAGGCATCTTCGTGTATGTTCGCCAATGCTCGTTTTAATACAAGCGTTTGGGAAAGGCAGTTGGCAGCTCTGAATTTCCAAACATCGCAACAAAACGGTTTGGTAACCTTTTAATATTCGTAAAAAGTAAACAATTGATTACATTTTCCCTCCTCCTACTTCTTCTCTTGTCCTGCTTATCCCTCACGCTCAACACAGCACTGACAGCTCGCAAGACTTTTTACCCACACTATACATATCTTTGCGACGCGGGGAAATCATTTAGCGTAAGGAGCGGAGCGGAATCTTCGATAGCTACAGGGGTACCTATGTGATGTTTTCCGAATAACATTTACAGACTAGCTGCGTGATTATAAAATTAAGTAGTAGCCTCGAGCGGCGCGACCTTCAACCGTCTCGGGGATTTTGGGTGGCGAGGTTGGTTCCCTCCCCCCATCCTGGCTTGAAAAGTACTGCTGTTGACCTGAAGAATGAAGATGAAGATGGCGCAACGTCAGGCTGCCTTTCGCTAAAAAAGGCCGATTGAGTTACCAGGACTTATTATAAATGGAGTACAAACTGCCAGTATACAAGAAAATTTGGAAATCATTGTCAACGGGCTTTTGCCTGATGACAATCCATTACAAGACACTTTCGAACAACAAAGTAAACGAAGAGAGGCAGAAGATCTACCAGATACGTTGGATACACCACAATTCACAATGGAAGAGCTAAAGTGGATTGTTAAACAATTGAAGCCCAAAAAAGCTCCTGGTCACGATCAAATCACGACTGAGATAATATGGCGAGTATTTGATAGATTAAAAATAGTTCTACTAGAACTATACAACAATGCGCTGGCAAGTGGAACCTTTCCAAAAGAATGGAAAACAGGGATCTTGAAAATACTATATAAAGGCAATGGGAAAGATCCAGGAGAATTGAGCTCCTACCGACCACTAACCATGCTCCCAATTCTGGGCAAAATGTACGAGAAGTTACTGTATAACAGATTGAATGATTACCTGATGACCGTTCACGGTATCAGTGAACACCAATATGGATTTAGAAAGGGTAAGAGCACGGAACTTGCAATACTGGATGTCATAAAGGAAGTCAATAGCAGTGACGCACAATACGTACTTGCAGTCACAATCGATATCGCTGGAGCATTTGACAATGCTTGGTGGCCTCAGGTCTTGTGGCGACTAAAAGAGCTTGGTTGTCCAAAAAATATCTATAAAGCTATAAAGGCTTTCTTCGCCGATCGTACTTGTCGATGTGTCATCGGAGAAAACAGCAAGGAAAAGGTGTTAACAAAGGGGTGTCCCCAGGGATCGGTTCTAGGACCGCTGCTATGGAACATCCTTTTTGATGAAATTCTTAACACAGAAATGCCAGAAGGATGTCACATTTACGGGTATGCCGACGATGGACTGCTACTGATACCAGGCAATTCAAGAAGGGTTTTAGAAGAGAAGGCAGAGGAGGCATTAAGCATTGTCAGTATGTGGACAAGCAAATGTAAACTTAAAATTGCACCACATAAAATGGAGGCCATAATGTTGAAAGGCTCCCTAAGTACGGCAAGACCACCAGTCGTAAGATATCAAGGAAGACCAGTAAAAGCAGTTACGGCGCAAATATCTTGGTGTTCACATTGATACACGTGGACGGTATACAACACACATAAAAAAGACAAGCGACAAGGCCATTTTGTTATTCCACAAACTGCGTGCTGTAGCACCTGCCAACTGGGGCCTAATATTTGAAACTCTGAGAACGATCTATGCTGGAGTTTTCCTAGGAGTAGTTTGCTATGCTGCAGCTACATGGTATTACGAGGCAGAACTTGCACATAGAAGAAGGGTACTAGAAGGGGCACAAAGAGCAGCCCTTCTGACTATGACCAAAGCTTATCGTACCACTTCTACGGAAGCACTGCAAGTTGTTGCAGGAATAATACCTATAGATCTCAAAGTAAAGGAAAGAGGACAACTGGCTCTGCTAGCTGCAAGAGAAGTAATAACAAAAGAAGATAAGTGGATAGCTAGACAGCTAACGCTTGATGAATGGCAGCTACGATGGGATCGCTCCAGCAAAGGACGTTTTACATATGTCTTCTTCCCTGATGTCAGAGAAAGACTAAAGAAGAAATGGATAACACCTGACCATTATACGGTGCAGTTCCTCACTGGACACGGGAATTTTAAGGCAAATCTCTGGGAGAGGAATCTGGTAGCAAGCAACCAATGTGTCACATGTGAAGTGCAGGATACTGCAGCTCATATATTATATGAGTGTAGAAAGATCAATGACATCAGGGAGAGGTACAGAAGACTGGCAGAAGAACTGTCATTAAGGCTCGAAGATATGGCAGGAATGCTGCAGTGCGAGGAAGGATATAAAGTTTGGAATAATTACATACATGAAGTGTGCAAACGACTAGAGTACTTTGATAAATGGTTAGAAGCAGAAGGTGCTCTACAAAACCAAAATGGGTAGTAAATCAAAATGGCCATGCACATGGAGGCCTATGTGCTTTGTTCGCGAAGGCAGAGAAATTGACTCCATTGATAAAATTATACGAGATCAGACAAGAAAAGCTACGCACGATTACAACAGACAGATATCCACTCTAAATGTGAGTGTACCTCAGGAAAAAGAGCTTATAACTCATCTGCAAATACAAAGGGACATTGCTGAATACGCAAATGGAACAGTACCATCCATACAACTAGAAGAGGAGTTACCAGAGGTGCATTCGCATGTTGGTGCTGGACAAGACCCTTCCATGATCTACTCGAAGTTCGAGTATGACATGAGATTGGCCAGACTAGACGAACCAAAGATCCAACAGGCAGCAATAGCTGTGTTGGTGCGCAGTATGGACGGAGGGAAGATGATAAACTTTCCTAATATGGAAATTGTGGATCGACATCTTCTCGCAAGGAACAACATCCCCTTGGATTTGGACGAGCTGAGATCCCTGCTGCGCACCAACTTCGAGAGACTCGGAATTCCCATCGATTTCGAGGAAATTAAAAAGCAAGCTGCAATGACCTATGGTCGTTTCGTGTTCGACCACACAAAGCCTTTTTATGAATATAAATTGGTTAAAAGACAATGAGGCATGCAGCAGACCAGCTTACCACAAACACGAACATGGACGTGACCAGAAATACCGAGGAGAGACAAAGAAGAAGAAGAGAAGAGGAGACAGAGATTTTAAGATTGGACACCATTTTAAAAGAATTTTAGAACAAAACGAAAATATTGGATGTTTTAAGCAAAGACTTGAGATATTTTTTAGGATGCTCATCAAGATCCAGAGGATTTTTAATATCTCAGACCCAAATTTTATACATGGACCAAATTTTACTGAATTGACAAAGGAAGAAGGAACAAGAACGGACAGAAAGGGAACAAGGAAGCAGGTGATGGAGTGGGCTGAAGAGTTAGCAAGAAGGAGAGGAGTGGCAAAGGACAGTAGTCACAGAAGGCAAAGACAGAAAACCCAGAAAGGCAGTGGGATCGGTGCCCTTGCATGTTCATTGCCCTGGGTACTGGCAACCGTCCCGGAGCAATGGCATTCAAGAGATCCCACGCGGAGTGACTGAAGAGTTTTAACATCAGCCGTCGTGTTTTAAATCTGCATGGATGCATTTTGACAAAGTATATTATTGATCTGACAAAGCTATATTCTGGCTGCAGGCACGGCGGCTCAAACAGAATGGATAAGTTGTTTCTGGTTGAGGCAAACGAATGGTGTTTAACCATTCAAAACCATGGCATATGAACATCTGAGGCCAATCATCCTGATGCCATTAAGACCAGGTGACATCAGGATGGAAAGAAGAAAAGTTAGTGCTCCTGGAATACCCTCACGGGTTCAGTCCTAGGAGGTGGAGGAGGTGAGGCTAGGCCGGGCTTCGGCCCGAAACAACTTGCCTTTCGCTCCGTGCGCCCGCAGTTCGAGCCGGTTTACTGGCTCGTCTGCCCACTTCTGTTTTAACTGTGGCTGCCTGGGCAGCTGGGCTGGGCTGACGAGTGAAGTCGCCCGCCCCTGAGGGCGCATGCGCCCCTGGTTAATAATAACCCAGGAGTTCCCAACTTTAAATGCGGGCCGCAAGGCCCAAGCACCCAACTCCAGCATGGTTGATTTTTCAGCCCCTCCAACTCTTCTTACCTGGACCCTTCTTCCCTCTTGTCCAGTAGTTACCTGCTTGCATAATGCATGATAATTGATCCCCGCATGACCCGGCCCAGGGTTTTCCCTGTGTCTATGCAGGTTTTACCTGGGTCACATTTAGCTAGCTTTTAATCTAGGCGACCAATGGGGCGTCAGTCATGGCGCCAATTGCAGCCATGGCTGGCCAGTAAACACCAATAGCACACGATTGCACGCGCCCTTGTCGTGCATGGTTCGAAACCCACATGGTAGAGTGTATAGGCTTCGGCTTGAGACACACCTAGGTCCTCCCCTAACCTGGACCCTCCCCTACACACTTAGAATTAACTTAGGCTAGGAAAAAAAAATTCACCATTTTTTTTACGATAAATTTGCTTTAAAATTAACACCGAAATTGTACTCCCATGACACTGAAAGAAGTTTCACTTGAAAAACTGTAACATTTACTTTGTGTTTCGATACGTGTTTAATAAGATGAACAAAAGTAAAATGCATTTTTTTTTTTTTTTTTCAAATTCTCATTATTCCAGCGTGTGAGCTGCAGTCGACGTGCTTCAAGTTTCGAGGTCTGAGCAGTTAACCTCTGAGGTCACCACGGGGGAGGCGTCGGCTTGCTCGAAATACAGCAGCAGCAGCAGCAATCCCTGTGTTATTGCCTGGGCGCAGGAGAGGGGAGGTCCCAGGCCGATTAGGCCCTGTGCTCCCCCTCCTCCACCCCGCAACAACCCCCGGGCGTTCAAGCATGGTAATAAGGCCCGCGGCTGGTCCTAGCGTCGCGGCTTAGTTATACATGACCACTCCTGCGTTGGTTGAAGGGGGTAGGGGGGGGGGATTTGTATGATGGAAGAGCGATGGTGAAGGAGGGGGGGAGGATGTCGTGGCTGGCTGTAAGGAGACGATACCGCCGCCCAGGGCAACAGTGCTCTTAGCGACTCTCTCTCTCTCTCTCACTCTCTCTCTTTCTGGCCCCCACTCCAGCATTGTCCGCGCGGGCTCCGAAAGATGTCTCAAAGACGTTACCTAAAGAATGAGTCATAATGCGACCAAAAAGACTTTGGCGGTAGGTTCATTACACAGAACAAAATATCTGTACTTGTACAAAAAAATATTCCTTTTGGAGTATAAATAATTTGTAATATGATGTTAACGTTGTACAACGCATGACTTTAGTTTTTTTTTTCCCTATATTAAATACGTTTTCAGAGATAACGCTGGGTATTTCTTACGAAAATTTTTGTTGCATAAAAAAAAGAATATCGAATATTCAAAAATTTGACTTTATTATGTTTTTTTTATTATTAATACTGGAAAGCTATTCGGGGAATGGTTTACAAGTAACTTCAACCGTAGACTGTACTGGGACAACTCAAAGCATAAATGTACGGGTAAGTATCCGAACCCAGTGTTGCTACAAATACCATTTTATAGTCATAAACTGGTTTTCATGATAAATGAAGAAATTTATAGATACCTTTAATTTTACATGAATATTTCTGTACCATTTAAAACTATACAAATATTACAGTGCACTTTGAACACGGATTATAATGCTTACTAAAAAAAAACTACACTCGCCAGAAAAATAGTTTATAATTAGATGTGAAAACACGTCACAAATATTTATGTGAAATAAGTTTGCTACTCCCAAATTCAAAGACGTATACCATAATTTGAAAGCACTTTAAATAAAATACGTATTAGGGAACATTTTTTGTTATAAACCTGCAGCTAAAATTTTCCAATTAAAGCCAAACTCACCCTGTGTATTATAAATGTAAATGTTGAAATTAAATTTTTTTGGGTTACCCAGCCGGGGAAACACAGAGAAAGAACTCCTAGAAAGTGACCACGCTTCAACTAGTCAAGCATATAGCTAGTATTTGTGTGGGACTCGTGTCCGAAAGCGTTTACAACAACAGATCGCATATTGCACATATCTGTCGAATAATTTTACAACGAAACGGTAAGCACATCGCATATCGTAAAAAAAAATTAATAATAATGTGTGGGTAAAGTCCACGCGCGACAAAAGTGAAACTTCTTGCTTTTTATGTATATATAGAGATTAATTTTTAGTATATTTGTTTTAATTGAAAAAGAGATAATATCTGAGATGCGGGTACATCTCAAATAAAAAAAAAAGCCTTTTTCTGCGCCCTGTTCTCTCGTATCCGTTAACTGGCACATTTCGACGCCTCTTTTGGCGGTTTATTCCCACGTTGCCTTTAATAATGCCTCATATCAGCTTCTACATTTATTATTATTTTTAGGCATGATGTAAAATGACGATCTTCAGATGAATACAATGAAAGAACAAAGAACACGCCAATCTAACATAAAATTACACTAATAAAGTTAATCTTACATATCTAAATGTTCAATTGACATTTCAAAATGTCAAAACCTTCAGGAATTTACACTACTTGCCTGAATAATTGATATCGTTTGAAAGGCGGGTGTATTTTTTCTTTACATATCCTGTCAAAAAATTAAAAGTTTTTTTTTTCCAGCACAACCAACTTGGCTGTTCAAAAAGAGTGATATTTCACGTGAAGTGTTAAGTCTAGGACCAATTATGTAAATATAAATATATTTATAAATTTTTATATGCACATGAGATATTTGGACAGAGCAAATTTAATGAGTGGCAGGGAATGATAAATAAGTGAATATTTGTTAGTGAACATATTTCCGAAAACACAAAACCACAACGTGTCAGGCGCGAACATTAGCGCGCAAGTTTGAATTTCGCGCTCATTAGGGCATCACTCCATTGGCTGAGAGGAAGGACGATCGCAGCGCAGTGAATGTGTGACTTTCAAACGTTTCGCGGGAAGTATCTTTTGCAAACGTTTACATTTTTTTTTAATAAAATTATGCACTTTGATGATTGTTGTGTTGAGAAACTCAGTGTACTTTGCATACAGAAATAAGGATCACAGCCCTTCGCGGGCCATTGTCTGGAGTTGCTTGACTTCTGGGTTGTAGCCGCGTCCCAGGCGAATATATCACCATAGTTTCGGTAGGTAACTGCGGGTCGTTACCACAACGCAGAAATACCACCATCAAACCTAACCTTACCTAACCTAACCTAACCTAACCTAGCGTATTATAACCTAACCTAACTTAACCTAGCCTATCCTAGCCTAACCTAACCTAGCCTAACCTAACCTAGTCTAACCTAACCTAACCTTGGTGGCAGTCATGCAATGACATTTTTCGGCGTTAGTGTATTTCGGCGTTGTGGTAATTCGGCGTTGTGGTACACAGCAGTTTTCTAGCTGTCGGCGTTGTGGTCAATTTGGCATTTCGGCGTTGTGGTCAATTTGGCATTTCGGCGTTGTGGTATTTCGGCGTTGTGGTGCGTCCCCGGTAACTGCTACCCTGATGATGGCGACTGCAAGATCGACTGAAACGTTGGTGAAATCTTCATCTTCGACGTGACTTCAACCAAGAAGCCATAAAACTCATTCACAGATAGTGTTCAGCTTGTTGTCTGAATGGTCACAGCTTCTCTTGTGGGTGAACCGCAGGTCGTTGGTTCGATTACTGACCTCGTCAAAGGGTCTTTATTCACTCGTGAAAAACAGCTTCGTCCTTGGGTTCAGGGCTGGACGCTGTGTTGTCGCTTAACCTGCGGAAGGCATTGGAAAACCACTGCAGGTTCAATTCGCCTAGCGAAACCCGATCACACCGTGGCCACCTACCAATGACGATGACTAGGTATTAAAACCAAGCCGTAAAATGTTTATTTAAATTTAACTGAAATAATTCTGTAAAATTAAAGATATTTTTTTTTAATTTTTTACATTTACCTGAAAGCATATAGATAGCACAAAAATATTCGCAGTAATACAAGGTTGTGTTGTCCGATTTTCTGTATTAGTTAGATATTTGTAAACCGTTCCCTAAATAGCTTTCTAGTATCACCTGCGCACACTAATAAGCATACTGAAATTACATAAGGTATAATTGTTGAATATTCTATTTTATTTTCCATGGTTTTAAATTTTTTGCTTGTATTAAAATTAATCAAAGTTTAAATTATTCGCCAATTTTCGTAAGTTTGATAATAAATAGCCTACTCAATATTTTTTTTAATCCAAAAATGTAAGTAAAAATAACCAGTGTAATATGTTGTACAAAATTTACAATATTTTTCTTGTAGTATCAGAAACTATTTCTTGGCAACTTGTTTCCAAGTACATTTCTTTCTGTGTAGTATTGGAACCGATCGAAAATATTTAATTATTTTGGCAGATAATTGTCAGTGTTTAAGGACATGAAGTCTTGATTAACCGAGTTAATGAGAACCCACTCAACTTCGGACACCACGGATATAATTCGAAAATAGTCTCGGTCTTCACTTCGCCCAGTGTTATTATTTTTCGGAAACCATTTTTCAGATTCTCTTTTGTGTAAATTCTAAAGCGTCACTTCATGATTTTGCTTGACCTGTGAAAAGCAAAACTGAGGTTATTATTTTTTTTTGTTTTGTTTTCTTGGCAACGGTTTTATCATTTTCTAGATCCTCAAGAGAATGTTTCAAATGTCTTTGCTGGAAATGGAATTTTTGGTTGGCTCAAATAAAATGGAACCTCGGTTAATCGAAGCTGATTAATTGAGACTCTGCTGTGCGTATATCAAATTCGTTTCTATAATGAAAGATAAACATACTGAAGTAGTTATATTTCGTATTATTTTTAGGCTAACAAAATGGAGATCATAAAGTAATATTATATAGTTACATTAATTAGGAGGTCTATGATCGAAAAACATCATATTGGTTCAACAGTTTTTATGTCATTATATTTTTTTGGGGGAACAGTTTAAATTTGCTCACGTTAAAATAAACATCAAACATTAACAGATATATTGTATACAGCCCAAAAAAAAACTTCATGGAAAAATTTCAAGGATGCAAATAAATAATAATAACATGAACCCACAAAGAATAACCCTAAATCGGCTGATGTCGAATTTAAATACCAGACAGCACAAAGAATTCCGTGAAAGATATTTGGTCATGAAAAAAAATGAACAGCACAGACGAACAAAGTGGGCTACAACGAACGAGACAGTTTCAAAATAAATAACAGAAATTGCAGAAAGGCAAAAAACCCTGGACAATACAAATAACAGACGAAGCCAACGATGGAACTAAGCAGGTATTGCGGACAACACAATGAAGACAGCACAGAGGAACACAGTAGGCGTTGCGGGGAAAATGGCATCTAGTTCCCGTCATCAATCACACAAAAAAAATTGTTGTCTGTAAAGTCGGTTTACGAACGATAGTTTAACGCGACGTCATAACAAAACTTTGATGAAATGATTGCATACATTTATGAATAAAATTGAATAATTTTTATTGAATTATCACTATTTTGTATGGATACAAAGAAAAGGTGAAATGTAATCTACAATTTAATTCATAAATTTACTTTTATTTGCCCTCATTAATTCAAATATGTTTATTACTTTAACGAAGAGATTATTTTAACTATAACTTTTATACATGTTTGCTATTTAACTTCTTCCAATCTGTGTTATTCTGTTAAGGATAGGACGATGATAGGAAAAGTAGGAAACGAATGGGAGTGTTTCAAGTTTAATGTGCCTCGAAAAAGTCAAATCGATGGTTGTTCTAATCGAGTGGAAGAGAGATAGATGCGGCTCAAGCGTACAATGGGCGTAACGGGACACAACGTAACGGGACACTTTTTCGTGCGTGCAGCCGGCGTTCATCGATTTATTACACGTTGTCACGTCAAAAAAAGACTGATATCGGATAACGCCATCCGAGGCATTTCAAGCGTGAGTGAGACCAAAAAACCGGAGTTTTCAACTCGCAATGCGCATTTTATTTCGGATGCGCCCCACGCGTTTGATCAAATCATTTGGATCAACGGGTGGTGACGTGAGTTTCGTGGAGATTTTTTTTTTTGTTGGCGCTACTGCAAAATAAAGTTAAATTCAGACCACCATCCCTTGCATTCAATTTAACAAACGCTAAAAGGCAAACGCGCTATCGTTTTTTTTTTCAACCCATCATAACTACACTAGCTTCATATGTGAACCCTGGCGGTTATGGTTGGTCGGGCGGGGGGGCGGGGGGGGGGGGGAGCATTCCGCCCCATGGTACTCGCGACGGACTCCTGGGTTCGATGCCGGAGTCTGGCCTCGGGGCACGCAGTGTCCGTGGCTGCCCGGGAACTGCGTCATCAAACAACCATCCAGAGTAGTTTGTCTGGTGTCTTTCCGCGAGGTTTGTTGGGTCTGCCAGTGGGTTTTCAGATAAATTAGTTCCTTTTTTTTAAACCAAATGCATCCATATATTTTTTTATTATTAAATACTTTTGAATAAAGTTACGAATGTAGTAAATAAAAAAATATATCCATAAAATGTAAATGTAAATGTTCGTTCAAATCTTAAATCTCCTTAAGTTCTTCACCGATTGTTTTGAAATGTTGACACTACGTTGCAATTGAATTCGCGCGTGCTTTTATATTACAATGTCTCACCTGCGACAGGTTAAAATATGGATCGGTAAAAATATATGAATGATGGTGTGTTCGTCTTCTGTATTGTAAAGATAAAGATAGAAAGATATACACATAGAGAGAGGTATAAAGAGCTATAGAGGGATATAGAGGGAGATAACAGATAGACATATAGATAGACAGGTATAGAGAGATATAGCGAGGGATATATATAAATAAGTACATGTATAAATATAAAAATAAGAAGATATATTGAGATTCATAGAAACATAGATTAATATGGAGGGATATGTATAGAGATATATAGAGAGATAGAGAGATATAGAGCTTTTTATAATTATAGAGAATCATAGTGAGATTTAAATAAGACAATATATAGAGAGGGACTATGTAGTAGAGGTGGGTTGTGACAGCAATTTTCGGTATCTGTTCCAACCTGATACTGATACAGCATTGTACCATGTTACAAGTCTCTGATACTTCTGTATCAGACGGTCCCAGGAGGCAACAAAGCTCCGCGTACGCAGACCGTGCGACCGGAAGGAGAATCTGATACATTATTTATCACGCCTGGTAATTCTCTACTTCTGATACTCTCATGCCCGCCTGATACAACCAGTATCAATCAGTTCAACATTCACTGCAGTTCGTCCTGGCCGTGTATCACCATGTTGCGGGCTGTCATGCTTTGTAGTTAGTATCTTTATAGTGAAATAAGGAATGGATAAGTGCACGAAAAAGACTTCATTTGTGTGGAATTTTTTCACGGAAAATAATGAGTTTGCTAATTGTAATTTGTGTAAACAAAAACTGAGTTATTAATCATCGACTAATCTGAAGAAACATTTGAAAAAACATTGATATAGTATGCTCACTAATGTACCTATCTGTTTTTTATTTTTAATTTTGGATAAAATCGTGAATTTTTAATGTATAAAAACACTAGTTACTAATTGTTTTCGAAAAAAGAAAGTCCATATGTTGATTACATCTGTTATTAGTGTCAACTGAGAATTTATTTGCATTTTCATAGCTGTTAGGTGCACAAATATAAATATTATATCTTGTATTAATGTACTTTTTAATATTAAAATTTCATTAGTTTTATTATTGAACGAGACGGTGCACGCACTGCGCACTGAGCGTACTTTGAAGTAGGACAATAAACAAAACTACTTGTAACCAGGGCTGCCACTCTGATATTCATGAAAAACCTAGATAACCTACAAAAAAAACCCAGACACATGGGTAAAAAACCCAGATGCGTCTAAAATGCTATCGTTGAAAATGTTTGCGTACTAATTCAAAAATATAAACATAACTGGTTTTAATATAAAACAATTAATTACCTTACAAGACTGAAAACGGTTAAATACAACCAATATAAGAAAATTACACTGCAGCAAAATGGCTGTATAAGTAATTCTTGGACCAGCACATATCATAAAAAAAACCTACAAATATATACATGACAAAACAAACACCATCACTGCATTCTTTAAACCGGTAATTGTTTTTATAAAACTGCATCATGTACGTTAGTCTTTATTCAGAGTCTGATTCTACAAGATTGGTTTGAAGGTTAATTGTTGCATTGGTTTTGTGTTCTGCAAGCCTCTTTGAAGAATGTGTCTAATTTAATATTCGACTTAGCTTCTTGAAAACTAGTTTTGTGTTTATATGTATTTTTGTGTGTGAAACACATAGACTTGTTTGCATTTATCAAACAGATATTGCAACAGATACAGTAGCTACTACCTTTATTATTGTTTTAGGTATAAAAATAATTAAAATTATAAAAAACCTAGAATTGTTGGAATTCATTATTTAAAAACCCAGAAACCCAAACACCATTGGAAAAATCCAGATCTGGGTGGAAAAACCCATTAGTGGCAGCCCTGTTTGTAACAATATCGCTTTGCGCCTCTCCATCAAGGCTTCAACGCCTTCCCCTGCGCTTCCTCCCCTACATTCTTTCCCTTCTTTATCCCTTATTCGTCGTTCCTGCTCCCTCCCCTTTCACAAGCTCCGCCCAAGTGACCGTCATCTGCGATCGGGTACTGCGCTCATTGGCCGTGGTGTTGTTCCAGGTGAATTCTGAACTGATACTAAAGTCTCTGATACTTTACAAGTGTCCTCGTTTGCCGTTCCTGATACAGGAGCGTATCAGTGACAAAGTATCAGGTTGATACTTTTCGACCCACCTCTACTATGTAGACCTACTTGAAAACAATTTACAAAATAAATTGAAAGGGGCATAGGAACTCATTCCGGGCATTAACTTGTTAAATAATAAATAATATTAATGACTTCGCATGGTAAACTATTTTAAGCAACCTGTCGTTATCAATTAATGACATTGCATTGAATTATATACGTACCATGCTTTAAGAAAAACAAATGTGGAGACCAAACGATAGAAAATTGTTATGTCTTGAAAACTGTTGAAACCACAGTGGCATTCCTCAGACTTTAAAACTATATCCTTTAAAATTTCATTTAGTTGTTTATTTAATAAATGTGCGTACCCTTTACGTGTAATTTACATTCGTGTGTGCCGGGGAATTTATTTCGTGATGCAGCAAGGCGGGAGGTTGGCAGCTCTTGTGCCTCTGTGGCTCTGAACTGCCTTCGAGAACATAATCTGTAATATAATAGAAGACGCTAGGGGCGCCACCGCAAGCTTTGTGCAGACGGCTTTCCCGCCGACCCCCCTCTTGACCCGGTGCTGTTTGGTGGCAATGCTGCCACCCCTTCGAAACCAATTATCTTTACACCGCTTGGGACCTTCCCTCTGTTTTCCCCCGCCCCTCTCTCCTCCTTCACCGATAAACTTGCTCACAAACTGCTCAAGTAGCAATCTGCACCCCATTTTTTTATTTAAGTCACTAAAACCATTCACCATCAAGATTTTTAATTGTAAAATTATCTAATTAAAATGAAGTCGGAGAAGCGCTGCGCCCGAAAAAAAAAAGAAAGAAAAAAAGAAACGAAGAGCCATGTCAAACGGGATGTAATGAAAGGGAAAATTGGCGTAACGAGATTTCTTTCAAGAAGCCGCGGGAGCCTGATAGAAAAAAAAAAGGAGAAGAAGAGCTTTTGAACATTTCAAAGAGCTTTGTGTTGCGAGACGTAGCATTCCGCGCGCCCTTCTAATGAGAGGAAATTTATCGGCGGAAAATTCCCGCACTGACTGGACTCGGCGTCTGTGGATGAGAAGAAAACGGAATTTTCTTCGACACGATTATTTTCCCCGCTAGTAAATTTGGCAGTGATGTAAGAAAAACCATTTTAAGTGTTAATACCTCAAAAAAAAAGTAAACGCATCTGAATCTGTGGACACCGATAGGAATTACTCTTTATTCCAAACACATTAAAATTGTATACTACGAAATAATTAAATACCTATATGTTATGGAAGAGACGCCATATTTGTTGCACCAAAATTTAGGCCATTAAATGTTTTTTACCGTTAAATATTTAACATTTGCCTTCATTAAGGTGGAGACCACACACATCAGTATATTCTCAAAGACCAGAAAATTGTGTCTTTGGACATTATAATTATAACTGAATTCGTCCTCAAAGAAACATCAATTACTTCACAGGGTAAACTATTTCTAGCTGTAAGACACTATTCACTAAAGGTATTCCATCAAAATATATAGGCTACGGCGATTTTATGAAGACAAATTATGGAAATTAAACGATAGAAAAATTGTATGGCCTAAAAATGTTGAAAGTGAGATAGCAAAACGTTTCTAGCAAAGTTCAAAACAACCTGATCACAAGTGCCCGTCACGATTCCTGTGTCAATCATCATACAGCGGAATGATACCAATAAATAACTGATAAAAATAAGGAAAGAAATAACAAGAGAAATGTTCTGTAAAATGGTTTATAAGGTAGCAGTCAACAGAATTAATTACAGAAGACAAACTTTATTTTTTCTAAGCACAGGTTTTTAAGTAAGGCGTAAGGAAAAGTAAAACCATCATTAGTAGGGGGCTCTATATCAGATAAGGGAGGGGATATAGAGCACCCTTATTCTTCATTGTCGGCCAAACTTAACTGAAGCGTCGTACTGCATTTTTCGTTACACTAGAAACTGCAAAGGAATTTCCTTTCAAACCCATTAGTTCATCCATGGATTCCACTGAAGACGTGGACACTAGCGAATAAAGATATATCTTCATTGCGTAGTTGCATATGTATGCAACACGCGTGTGTGTGTGTATGTATTCTAACACGCGTGCCGCCCACGCATCAACTTGTTGTGTGTCTATCTGCTGATTAGCAAACACACACTGGTACTACATCAAATACAGTCGCAGTGTATAGAAATTGGGAAAACTTGCTCACTCATCACTAATATGACAATATGGCGTACTATGCTAGAATAGCTCATGTTTCAAAAAACTACTCTACCCCTCTCTTCCCTGATTTTTCCTCTAGTCCATTCATCCCTCGCCTTATTTTTCTACCTATTCGACCCCTCCTTTCCATAATTTTACCATCTAGTCCATCCATCCATTTCTCGCTTTATTTTTCTACCTAGTCTACCCCTCCCTTCCCTAATTTTACCATCTAGTCCATCCATCCATCCCTCGCCTTATTTTACCATAGTCTACCCCTCCCTTCCCTAATTTTACCATCTAGTCCATCCATCCATCCCTCGCCTTATTTTACCATAGTCTACCCCTCCCTTCCCTAATTTTACCATCTGGTCCATCCATCCATCCCTCGCCTTATTTTAACATAGTCTACCCCTCCCTTCCCTAATTTTACCATCTAATACATTCCATCCCTTGCCTTATTTTACCACCTAGTCTACAGCTACTTCCTGGCCTCCTCTTTCGGAACAAGCAGAGCGACTGTAATATCTGCTTGCAAGACGACCTCCAGGCCTCACTCCCACTCGCTCAACAACGGAATATCTAATCGGCTTGGCGACTTAGCGAGAAACGTTGTAAAGTATATGGATACATACAGCCGCCAGCCAAGGACGGCAGAACCAACTGCAGAGTTACGCAAGTGGCTCTCTTCTCAATCATTCCTCGCGGTCCTCTGTCTCTCTCCCTCTCTCTCCCTCTCTCTCCCTCTCTTCCTCTCTCCTCTGGCCACGGATGGATTTAAAGTTTACCTCGCCATCGGAGAAGAGCTGCAGCTACAACACAGGGGCTGAATTTTCAGGAACGGGGATATGTTTTGCTTAAGTATTTTGGGTCCGACGAAATCATAAATTTTTTTATCACATTTCTTTTCCAGCTATTTTGAACGGTAAGAATATCAAAGGCGCCTAACATTTTAGCTTTATTTACCATAATGCCCCTCTTGAACCTCTGTTTCATCGTTTCAGGTTGGTTAACACTGGTATTAAAGCCAAATAAAAATTTCTGAGCTCCATGCAGTAAGTAGGCTAGATATTACAATTTTTTTTTTTCAAAACAAAATATAAAAATGTTCTCTTCCAGATTAGTAACATTTCGCACGTATTTTATTGTTGGAGGATTATATATCCAAAAGAAAAAAAAATCTTCATTGAAATGAAAATTCTGCTTAGTTCTCAATATAAAAAATACCTTAAATTTTCCTCGTCTCGCTGTCTCAAAAAAAATACGCAAAAGGATTTATCGCACTCAACTACAAATACGCGTTCTTTAAAACTTTTCTAATGATTATTCAACCGGCCCAAAGTACCATTTAAAAAGAGGTTACCATTCTTTTTTTTTTTTGTAAATACTTTACGTTTGCATTTATATATATATATATATATATATATATATATATATATATATATAATTTAAGACAAAACCAAAACAATGCAGATATAAATCTCAAATATGCGACTGAAAAATAAAGGGTACTATGATTCATGCCACTATATTATGCTGTTGGGTTTTTCAGTGACCTGGCCAGATAATGAATTACCTATCCGGAAATTGTGCAGGTTCGACAATATGCAGGCTTGAATTGCACTGCGTGCGCGTAGTTTTCTCGAACATTACAATGCGCATTCACTTGGCAGGTTTCATCAAGAGGGGGGGGGGGGAATGACATTATTGTGATTGTACCGTCCAGTTTTTTTTAGTTTGTTATTGGCTCAGACTTCCTTGGAGCGTGTCTAGGCAAATGTGGTCCAAATAAAGACGTCGAAAAAATAAAAAACATACAAATTTTCCGAGTTCGACTTGTCAGTAGATAGCACTGCTTACAAAATAATTAGGAAATCGTGATGAGGAGAAACAACCCCCCCCCCCCCCCCACATACCCCCAGAACGCTTTGGAGTGAGGCAATTGGTCCACCAGCATGGCTCCCGCCTTGGTCACTCATGAATATTTCAGTACGGTTCAAGAATGCACAGTTCTCAAGCGTGTGTGTGTGTTTATGGATATGTGTATATATGTGTGTATATATAGAGAGAGAAAGAAAGAGAGAGAGAGAGAGAGAGATTTTCTGAGTTCAACCGACCAACTTCAGCTGCAAGTTAATGAAGACAAAATAAGACGCAAACATCCATACGACATATAGTCTAAAATACTTCCTGAGGCTGGCATTCGTGTTTGAAGTTGGAGCTGAACTGCAATTTTATTGTAATTAATAGAGAAAGTATTTAAGATGTAGCAATGGGCGTCTGTATTATGTTTAACTGAATGAAGTTCTGCAACCTTCGCGAGTTTTATGATCGTAGCAAAATTAGTTCATTCAATTAATCGAGGGTAGTCGGTATATAACAAGAATTCTCGACCTTGTAACAGGATGGTACATAACACGCTCTTTCAAGGACAACGGCTTTCAGTTCTTCCAATGTCTTCTGCTCGACGTTAATCAACTTCCATCTTTTTTTGTCTTTCTTAAGACTGAATTAACTATCCTTTAGTAAAATACATATCCTAAATTAAATGTGGTCGATACTAACCGTAGCTCGTGTATGACCAGCTATACCTCAAATTATTTCAAAGAAATAATTTTGCTACAGTGACAAAATTTCGCGGTGGTTGTATAACATCGTTCAGTTACACATAATCCATAAGCTCGGTGTTCTATCTAAAATAATTTCTTCATTATTTTTTACGTAATAAGAACATAAATTTGTTTTCAGCCTCGAATTCAATGACGTATTGCCTTGGGAAGCAATTTAGATCATAAATCGTACAGATATGTTTTCAATTGTTTTGTCGCGATGAACTTGCAGTCAATGTTTGTAGGGCGAATTCAGACTCACAGGATGAGTCCTGTGTGTGTGTTTTGTGTGTGTATTTGAGGGTGGCGAAAGGCGAAGTTAAGGCAATATACGTTCCCTTAAACTTAACCCTTATTGCATTAGTTATTCAAGATAAACTATTTAACATAACAATAAGCTAGAATTGACGAGAAATATATGTAATGAGCTGGAAAACAAACTTAAGCTCTGGTAAAACGTTAAAAAAAGAAAAAAAAGGTTTTACGCATTACAAACTCCAAATAAAAGTTAATTTACATATCATTCTTGAAAATAGACAAACCCCCGCTGTAATAAAATTAAGCATAAATAATTACTAGTTGCCAAATTTAGGATGGAAAACAAAAAACAGGGAAATGGTCACGACGTGTTTGTATGCCATGTAAGAGTTTCGAATATGCATTTTTTTTTCAGCCTGTCTTTAAATTTAGCTGAATTTTTTTTTTTCGGATGGAATTTTTTTTTGTTTCGAGATGTGGATACGTTTGATGCTCCAACGTTCGTGAAACTTTTATTTTTACATCACGGCGACGCATTTCCTTTGCCCAAACGTGGGTATTTGTGACCCAGCCCGGGAAAGGAGGGGGGGGGATAAGGTGGGTTTTATCGGTTAAGGAAGGGGGGGGGGGTGGATTGGGAACCTGACACAACTCTACGACTGGCCATCCTCTCGCCGTGTATTCCAGTGGCCGCCAATCAAGAGACTTGGATTCTTCGGGAACGTGTAGCGCGCGCTCGTACGCCTCACTGTCGAGCGGCCATTTTCATTAGCTGCGCGCTCCGAGGCGCATCCACCCCCTTCCACACAATTCACCCTCATACTACCCTTTTTTCCCGGGGCAAGTCCCTTATCTACGCCAACAGCGGTCAAAGCGATTCCCATTATTCGGTTTTGTTGCGTTGGCCACACTGTATTCCTCACTACTCCAATCCCCCTTCCCCATCCCAAACCCTTTCCTGTTGTTTTTTTTTTTTTTTTTTTTTTTTTTTTTTTCACTCTTCCTCTTTCTGTTCATGCGTGCCAGTTCCTGCAGAACAATGCAGGCTGGTTGGTAATCGCATTGTTGTCAGAATGTCGAGTTTTCACCCGGAAGAGCACGCACTTAAAACAATAGGTTCGGAAGAACAGAATTTATGAGGTTTTTACTCATGAAAATATAAATATTTTTTTGTAGTTCCGCTTGAAAGCCATGCAATACACTTGAGAATTCCCCTCCCCCCCCCCCCCTCCCTCACTGGTGTGCATAAACTGTAAAATCTTGTTTCCACTATTTACTTTTATTTGGAATAGAAAATATCGAAGACCTTTGAATCGATATGAAACGAACGCAATGGCAAAAAAGAAAAAAATCAGTGATTCAAATTTAATAATGTAAACCACGAAAAACATGTGTTTCAGGAACTATTATCAATGTTGCAATTAACACCCAAAATATCCAGGCAAAGGAAATGCAATGTCTTTTATTTTGGACAGGTTTAAGTCCTGTAGACTTCGTGACTAAGAAATTCTTCAGTCTTTAAAATGTTTAGATTAAAACGTTTACTTTCTTTTTAAGCCTGTACTTATACTTTCATCGCAGCATAAAAGGCACATCATACCAGACACTTTCATCTGTTTCACATATTTCAGACTGTAATATGTATATGACTAAAAAAAACTGATTGAACTCTCCAAATGATATTTCTTTCCGTCAAAAAAAATTACAAAATTATTCCCACATACCAACACATTGTATCATACTGAAAAATTATCGTTTTGTTGCCCGTTTTAAACTTTGTTATAAGTGTGACTAACAGTCCAGTATGTCAATAAATAAATTACCATGTCGTTAGTCTTTTCTTTACGCTACGAAATCAGTAGATATTATTATTAAAATACAAATATATATATAATATATATTTATATGTATATATATTTATGCACAAACCATAGACTTCATAACATGTATCATACATAAGTTTGTATTATGAACTAACTTATATAAACAATATTACCAGAGCTACTATTTTTTTTTGAATAAAATTTTTATTAAATGAGAATGTTTTTCATTTAATGCATTTAGTAAGTTTCATGGAAGTCAAAATTACTTTTTCTAATGACCAGAGATATAAATACGAAGTGTAATTAATATTATCGTTAAAGAGTTACAATTTTTCTTTATTTATTCCTATCAAGTTGGCTGCCCATATGGCCGAAAAAATGGCAATATTCTAATAATCTGGTTATTGACGCTAGTGTACTCTATCGGATAAAAAGTGAAACAAAATGGTGATCTACAAAGCACATTCTGTAACGTGTCTCATCTTTAGATTTCAGTGAGAATTTCAATGGGCATTTACTCTCTCCCTTTCTAATGCAAGATGTTTTATATTAGCGCTGATCTTATTTCAGTGGTATTGCTCGGTATACTCAAAGATCATAAACGTTTTAGATACAACCATACCACGTAAAAATAAATATAAAAAATTACGAAAAAAAATTAAGGAAAATTTGGAATGAAAATTTTGAAAACACATTTATTATTGTATTTCGTCAAGATAATACTTATCCAGCTCTTACTTCCAAGAAAGCGTTACCAAAAAACGCTGTCTTGGATTCAGCCTTCAAAGTTTGTATCATTTAATATAAATTTAAAATTCGGCTCCTTTTTGACTATAGTACATAATTAATGGAATTTCGCAGTAATAGTAACCGACTGGAACAAATAGTTTCTCCTGTGAACTAATAATTGGTGTTAAGCACTGATATTTATTTTATCATCTCAGACAAATGAACAAAAAGAAAAATTGAAACAACATCATTTAAACTTATGATAATTATAAATCATACACTAAATAAGAATTATAATGCTAACAAGCCTGGTACGTATCAATCTGGCAATAGTGAGCGCAATTAGCTGTGTACGGCAATCCCAGCGCGAGGCAGTCTGCAGCAGACGGCATGATGATCCATTATGGCGGCCAACGCGGCTACCGTGAACTCGCATCAGTGGGAGTGATGTATGCTTTGGTTTACGTGACGGGAGATCTGTCTCCGGACGGACATTACGTAAGAAGAATGGGACCCCATATTATTTCCAAGTGCATCCTTAAGGAATCGAACCGAGAACCTCTGACCTCTGTGGTGTAGCAACTCCAGATAATAGCCGCGAAAGCCTTCGATCTTTATTATTATGATTATTTTTTTCATAAATGAAATACTTTTTTTTAGATAATCCTGGCACATTATTATATATTTTAATTTATGTTGCATTCAAGCATTGTTTTTTTAAACCATGGAAAAATAATTTAACATTCAACAATTGTAATACAGAGCAAATTCCCCCCCCCCCCCTTTTGTGGCCGATATGATACTTCCTTGGCCTTTTAACATTATAGTTCTTATTTAGTATATGATTTATAATTATAATAAGTTTTATTTTCTTTTTTTACTTTTTGCTCTTTTTTTTGAGAAAATAAATAAATATAAATGAGAAACACTAATTATTGTGGTTATTAATGTGCGAAGTTATTACCGGAAAGCTATTCAGGGAACGGTTTAAAAATAACTTCACTATTTCGGAGTGATACAGTTGTTTTTAATGTAAATGTAAAAATTGACAAATATCTGTAATTTTAGGCGAATATTTATGTTCCACTTACAAAAAGACTTATGGAAAGACTTTACGCACCTCAAAAAAAAATGATGATGTTGAAGGGGGGTTTTTTTTATGGAAAATTTAGTGGTTTTTCTGAGGGATTTGGAGTATCTTTTTTTTATATAAAATGGGAAATTTTAGATGTCGAGGTCAAGGTAAAAGTTAAAAATCTCTGAAATCCAGTATGGCGGATGTCTCAGAGACACTCATGGAATGGGGCGGCACATTCAACCTCGCGGAAGATAATGAATTTCACCTGCCATAAGGGAGAGTTGAACGCAAAGACAGTTTAGCTTTCCGGCAACATCCACTTGTAGACCCGCGAGGCATTGTGGGGAGCCGTGGCACTGTTATCTACTAGCTCGACCGAGGCTCGACTATCCTCGTTATCAGTTCAGCGCAGAGTAATTAGCTGCGCCGACAAAACTTCCCGGCGGTGCCGCAGACACACCCCGAAGGCCATTTTCCTTTGTTCGAGCCTGCAACTCATTCCGAACCCTCGTTTCTAGCTGTGGCAACATTTTTTTTTTTTTAATTTTATTTATCCATCCATGCTCCGTTTTGTAATTAACGGAATTGATTAGTCGGTGCATGATACACGGCCTTTGTATGCTGCGTAAGCTGTCATCCACACTGAAGATGAAATTTCCAATAACTAGTGGGTTTCCACCAAGTAATATTTACGGAAGCCTGATATTGCAACAAAAAAAAAACCAACTAATAAATCAAACGGTAAGCTGGAGGCAGGCGTACGCCATGTGGCCACGATAAATAATGAAATCAAAGACAATGCAACAGTGGCTCTCGTATTATTATTTTTTTTCATTCGCCGAGAGCGTAAAATACTTTGACGTGTTATTGAATTCCTTTGAGATGAAACACAGGATCGTTTGAATGCCCGTGTTTTACAGCATCCGACGCAGGGCGGTTTGGATACGCCTTCCGCGCGCGTGAGTTGCGAACTCTAGCGAGTCCTGAATCCCGAAACTGAAGCATACGTAGGGAACTTTAATCCTTCCATCAATCATGTTGACTTCGCACAAAATGTCTTTTTTTTTTTGTAAATGAAACAGAAATATTCATAAAAATTTTTACAGTTATTTGTAAATTTCTACATTTACATGAGAATGACTGTATTACTACAAAACAGTGTTCGCAGTGCTCGGATTTTCACCCGGCTCAGTATCAAGTGCTTAATGAAGCACCCCCTCAGCAGACTCTCGTCTGACTGATAAAGGGATAACATCATCGCCGTTGAGGGCCGCGGGGCCCGAATGCCGCAACTTGGCATCGAACTCCGCGACCCTTTAGGAGTACCAGGTGGCTTCCTGCCGACCCATAACCTCCTGTTTTGCCTACTGTGAATTCGGTTTTGACTTTATGAGATTTTCACCCGGGGCATTTATGCTTTGTGTTGTCCCAGTAACTCCAATAGTTGAAAGTTATTTGTAAACCCTTCCTTCAATAATCTTCCAGTATTAACTGCGCACATTAAATAAGCATAAAAAACAATTAAAACCAAATTATAGAATACTCAATTATAATTTTCATTGTTTGGAAAAAAAAATATGCTTGAACTAAACATTAATAAGGCTAAAATATGATATCATGCGCCAATATTAGTAAGAAACATTCAGTATTAACGCGAAGGGGTATTTCAGACAAGTACCATCCTATACAACTATAAACTTATGGGTTTACGATGTTTTTGGGGTCTGTTTACCATGAAACGAAACACTATATATCTATATTGTCCTGCAGATGCGTCTCTGACTGCAGTGTCAAATTTAAAAGTATGTGACGCTAAGCAGACGCTGTGATATTTGCAATTTGTTGCCCCACGTGATCTAAGCACGAATCGCAGGAAAATATGGCATTTGTCCTAGTGTAGTTACTGCTGAAAAAAGACATACACAATTTTAAATAATAATAAATAATAATAAAATTTATAACACTAAATATTTGAAAGTCTTTGTCAGGGTAAAATAATATATTGTATGTGGTGTATTAAGGTATAAATGAGTTCTTAAAAGAAGGATATTTCAAAGCGTGACAAAATGTTGGTTAACGATAGTAGTATAGTTTGGGGGCGCCTCAGCCTGGATTCTGGCTGTGGTGCGTGGTGCCGAGCCAAATCTCTGACGTCACGTCCATCTCTGACGTCATGGCGGCCATCTTGGATGGTTGTGACCTTGACCTTTGACCTTGACCTTGACCCCGGCGGCCATTTTGGACCCGCCATCTTGGATCCGCCATTTTGGATCCGCCATTTTGGATGACGTAATTGTGTGTTCTCGAAAATTCCGGCGATGTGATTTCCGCCATATTGGATGAGGACGACACCATTGCAATTCCCATTACGGTCGCCATCTTTAACTTTTTTATTTATTATCCGATTTTAATGAATTTTTTTTTAAATTTATAAAAAAATTCACTTAATAAAATTTTAATAAAATATTTATAAAAAATGTACTTTTACGACACGGAGCTCGGAGTCCTCGGTTAGAACCCGGTGAGGGCGAAAAAAAAATAAAAATGACGACTGATTCAACCCTCACAGTGGCTGCTGGCATACTGACCCCTACCACATGTTTCATTGCATATATATCATCCGGCAGTATGACGTCATGTACGCCATCTTGAAATTTGGACGCCATCTTGAAAATCTTTATTTATTATCTGATTTTAATGAAAAAAATTCCAAAATTCATCAAAAAATTAACGTATTGGAATTCTGTTTGATTATATCGATGTTGGAGCCATTTGGAGCATTTGGAGCTGTTGGAACTAAGAAGTAGTCGTTGCACGTCTATGCAGGGCTAAATGTTTATAAGATTGCTGGCTTTTGCAAGTGATTCTGTAGTAGGATAGAAATTGTGTAATAAATATTATGTTTGTAAAAGACTTTGTGGTGTTTTATTTCTCGAACCTTACACTATTCTGGTACTTAAATTAAAGTTGTTTTGTATCGGCCAGAGATCGAACCAAGGACCTTAGTTGATCTAATCAATCAGTATATAGATTACAAATTTATTTAATGAATTTTGAACTTTTTCCCGAATCTCTAGCATTACAATTACGAATTTCCAGTATGGTGGTCTTGATGTCTGATAGGATGATGGTAGTAGAGGATTTAAAGTCTCTTTAAGAATGTTGAACATGGTTTATTGAAACTATTATTTTTTTTCATAAAATTTCACATTATTGCATCGATCGAGGATCGAACCAAGGACTGGAGCGGATCGAATCAATATGTAAAATGATGAGTGATTTATTTAATGAATTTTGGAATTTTTCCCGAATTCCTAGCTACATTATTATATGATTTCAAGATGGCGGCCGAATTTCAAGATGGCGGGGGCACCTCCGTAATAAATGATTACTGCACTGTAGCGGGTTAGAATAAAATTATCCAGATGGAAATGTACTCTATAATACAAGTACACACACAAGATGGCGTACTCCAGCAGGTGGTAGCTCCTGGTAGCATGTACTGAACATAAAATGTAAAATCCATGATAGTCGACAAGGACAAAGTCAAATTTCAAGTTCAAGGTCAAATTTCAAGGTTTAGGTAAAATTTCAAGGTCAAGGTCGAATTTCAAGGTCAAGGTCAAAGTTCAAGGTCAAGGTCAAAGGCCAAGGTCAATGTTCAATGTCAACAGTTGAGGACAAAAGAATGGTGACCAGATAATTATACTACATGGTATCGGCACACTCTAGCAGACGAAAACAAGATGGTGGTCTCCAGTGGATGAAGACAAGATGGTGGACATGATGTCATACCAGTTGACGATATATACCTTGGTATTGGTGGTGGTAGATCAGTCTAGGTAGCTTTCATGGAGGAAGGATCGACCGTTTACTCTCGCCGGGAATCGAACCAAGGACGTACATCGATATAATCAAACAGAATTCCAATACATTAATTTTTTGATGAATTTTGGAATTTCTTTCATTAAAATCGGATAATAAATAAAGATTTTCAAGATGGCGTCCAAATTTCAAGATGGCGTACTTGACGTCATACTGCCGGATGATATATATGCTATGAAACATGTGGTGGGGGTCAGTATGCCAGCAGCCACTGTGAGGGTTGGATCGGTCGTCATTTTAATTTTTTTTCGCCCTCACCGGGTTCTAACCGAGGACTCCGAGCTCCGTGTGATAAAAGTACATTTTTTTATAAATATTTCATTAAAATTTTATTAAGTGAATTTTTTTATAAATTTAAAAAAAAATTCATTAAAATCGGATAATAAATAAAAAAGTTAAAGATGGCGACCATAATGGAAATTGCAATGGTGTCGTCCTCATCCAATATGGCGGAAATCACATCGCCGGAATTTTCGAGAACACACAATTACGTCATCCAAAATGGCGGATCCAAGATGGCGAGTCCAAAATGGCCGCCGGGGTCAAGGTCAAGGTCAAAGGTCAAGGTCACAACCATCCAAGATGGCCGCCGTGACGTCAGAGATGGACGTGACGTCAGAGATGTGGCTCGGCACCACGCACCACAGCCAGAAGTCAGGCGCAGGCGCCCCCAAACTATACTACTAACGATGACTAAAATATACCTTTGCCTTTAAGTTAGCTTAAAAGTTGCGTTGAGGAGTTATTTTCCTAAATTATTTTGCTTCTTAACATTTTCTCGGGGATTTTATTTGAATCAGTTACAAACATCTAGCTGATAGTTCATCAAACATCTAGCTGATAGTTCATAAATTTATTTTTATATATTATATTTATTTTGAAAAATAAATAAAACAATATACATATTTTCCGGACAATCCAATTAATAAAGAGCATAATATCGTTTGATGCTCAATTATGTATTAAACCATTTTTTTGTTCTTTGTCCCGAAACTCTAAAGAAAAATCTCAGGTTTATATGATTTATGAAAAAATGAAATATATATATTTTTATGAACTATGTCCTTAAAATAAATACCTAGTTAAAAGATATTCTACATATGATCAGTTAATTCAAAAGTGTACTATTGCGTAATATAAAGTTACTATACGTTTAAAATTTTTTAACTAATCGCTTAGTAAAGTTATATAACCATATAATAATCAATTAAAATTACGAGAAAAAGCAACCAAATATATATATAATAAAAAATTTCTTTTACAGCCCTCCGAAATAAATGATCAGTATTATTCTTGTAAGCGCCGTCTTTCGCTTAACATCATTATCTCATACGCAAGGGAAATAAAAGCTGAGAAATTCAACTGGCGAATGTGTATTTATTTTTAATGCCAGATACAACACAAGGGAGAACTACAATGACAAATAATCATTGGCTCTGTGTTTTTATTTTATTTTTTTTACTATCCACTTTCACCTATTTCCCTTGTGGACCAATAATTCCCGGAACGGAGTCCTCTCGGTGAGAAGGGGTGGGAGTTTGGCGGGGGGGGGGGGGGGGGAATAAAAATAGAAAGGGAGAGATTTCTTGGGAGCATGCGTGAGGAGAATGTAATCCGCGGAAGGTTCCAGAACGAGAGTTCATCAGTCATCGCCGTCACCACTCGTCACCACTACGTCACGTGGTGTTGTCGAGCAGGGAGACTGCGAAGTCTGATAAATAACCAATTTCGATATTCGACATTCATAAAAAAAAATTATTCCTTAAGGCTCTATCTTACGTGCCATGATGATTTTTTTTTTCTCTCTATCTGCAAACATTTTAACTCTCGCTATGCGGCATTTTGTGGGAGTAATTTCGGGAATGCGACGGTAGTCGCACGGAACGGAAATGTGTAACAAACACGGTGCTGTCATCTGTGACTGATGGAACTCCACATCTGATCCATCTGGATAGCACTTTTTTTTTATTTTTGGTAATGAATTCTTTGAAGTTGCATTGTTAACATTTTTTTTAACAAAAATAACATCATAATGGAAATTTTTTTTACAATTCTTCCTTGTAAGTTCAATTCAAACTATTCACAAACTTACAGCGTTAGCTTTCATGCAACTAACCAATTGCTAAACAGAATGACTTTAACTTTAGAAAAGACACCCACTTCATAGAATTGTATTTAAATTATATATTGTATGCAGCTCAATGTCTAATCAAAACATGAATGTTCTCAACTGCTATAGATTGTGCGTATAATGATTTATAGTATGAAGAATATTTTATTTTAATACAAATTACAGCTTAAAATTTTTCTCTAGTTACGTAGGTTGAGCAATTTTTATTTGTAAGAAGAGCATTTTAAAAGTTTATTTCTTTATGAGTGGTCATTCTAATCCTAAATATGTCGCGAAATTCCATCCTTCTTTGGCAATAAAGTTGTGTGTTAAAATTTCTGTGACATGGTAAAACATTGTTAAAGAATTTTAAGTCTACGAGTGTCCCGTTGTACGAGAAACATCACGAAATCAGAACGTATTTCAAAATAAAAGAATAACGTAAAATTCCTTAAGGGGCCTGAGTTGAAAAACGCGATTACACGGCAGTAACCCTAAAATCTATTCTCTTTATGTCGTTTCCCCGACATTTTGTGTAAAATAAGGGGGGGGGGGGGGGTGGAGGCCGATTAGGGAATATTTTCGGTCCAAATAAGCTTATTTTGATTTTTAAGTTAAGTAAATCAGGAGATCCTAATCAAGCGAGCCTCACGCAGAGAAATAATGAAAGACGTACATCTGACAGGACAGACGTAAATCTCGTACATGAGACAAATATTTTTTTTTCCTTTTATTGAATAGGTTTTTTTTACTCTCTCCAGAACTTACAGCTTCAATTACGACGGCGTGAGACCCCTGGTTGGAGAGTGAAAGAGGTGGGGAGGGGGCAGTGTTGGGATGTATTAAGGCGGTAGGAGAGGGGATGAGAAAATAAGAATAAACCCCACCTGATGTTCGAGATAAATCAAGTTTGTTTCGCTTCAGCTAGAGCAGGAGCGCCCCCGTTTGTACCTCACGGCCGGGAGACGCGGTCGGTTTGAAGTAGGGGTAGTGAGGGGGGTAGGAGAACTTACACCCCCCCCCCCCCAACCCTCCCAGCCACCGGCACAAAGAAGTGCCCGCGCAGACGGAATACCAAGAGGGAATGGTATATGCGGCCCGTAAGGCACACGCTGCCCCTATACGAAAAGTTGGGCTGCGCGAGGAGAGTTGGAGCTCGTACTTCTCAGGTTTTCTTCTTGAATGTTAATTGCGGAATTATGCAATTTGCATCCCCCCCCCCCCTGCCTTCCCCTATCCCTCATCAACCCACCTTCTTTTTTATTTTTTACACTTTTCCTTTCTTCCTCGCGACCACTTGTTTCGACCTTGATACGGAGTTGGAAAGAAAAGAACTTTTTTTTTCTATTTTAAATTGCGCGGAATAAACTTCCCTTAAATTAAATTCCAGATAAGCTGTCACTCCTCGTGGTAACACGCCGGTTGTGGTGCGGGAAAAAAAATGCATGTCTTGCAAGAACCGAAAATGAAACGAACACGTGACGCTGGCTGTTTGGCATGTGCGTATGTGTCTGTGGAGTGGGTGTCTTTTCTAATGTTGAAGTCACGGCTGGTTAGCAATTGGTTGGCCAAACAAACCGTTACTGTATAAAGTAGAAATGTTTAAAAATCTTTGAAGTAAATCGCTAGGAAAAATTCTAAAAATTCCATCGTGAAGTGAAAAAAAAAAATTAATTTTAACAACACAACAGCAAGGAATTAGCGTTAAACTTCATTATAATAAAGATACCAAGCTTTCGCAGCCATTGTCTGAAGTAGGTTGGCTTCTGGGTTGTAGCCGAGTCAAATGAGAATATATCAACGACGTTTGGGTCGACATTGCATTCGCCATAATCAGGGCTGAAGTTATTACAAGTTCTTCTGGCTTTAATACTCTCGCCTGAGAGGAGTGTTACCCGATTGGTGTAGCTGTGGGCCAATCACAGCCTTCCTTTCGTCTAGTTGAACTGTTTGTTTGGCCAATCGGAGCTGGGCTCCTGTGTTGGCTAGGAGTGTTGGCAAATCAGTGGCCTCTTCTCTTCTGATTGGCTGGGCTGTTTGGCCAGCCAGAGGCGACCTGTCTTTTGTTAGATGCAGAGATAGATTGTTGGGTTTTCTGGAGAGTGGATTCCATAATCTGCTTAATTTGTAGCCAACTTCTCTATGTTTGAGGGTGTTTTAATATTTCTACTGATACTCGAATGTATCTTTTCTTGTATTGTCGAATGTTGGCTATGGTGTGGAATTAGTCGAAATCAATGCTGTGTCTGGTTTCCAAGGAGTGTTCTGCTATTGCTGATCGTGGGTTTTCATGTTTATAGTCACTGATATTGTGATATGTTCCTTAACCCTTGTGATTATTCTTCTGCTAGTTTGTCCTATGTATACCTTGCCACAAGAACATCGAATCTTGTACACATCAGCTAGCTTTTTGGCTGGGGTTTTGTCTTTCACGGATGTCAGGGACCTCTCAATCTTGTTTATATGTTTGAGAATTGTATGAATTTCATGCTTCCTAAGAATTCTTGCCACTTGGTCAGAAATACCTTTGAAAGCCAACCCACACATAGGATTTCACATCACCCTCAATCTTAAAAGAGAACAGTCAACTCTACTTTGGTAAACAGAGATAATGCCATTTGCGAAGAAGACAATAGTGGGGAAAAAGTTAAACATATAATGAGTGCTCTTAAAGCAAATGGTTATTCAAAACAAGAAATTACGAAACCCATGTAGCTACCTCATTAGCAAAAGAAAGAGCATCTTCCTAATAAAGCTCTCATTCCTTACATCAAAGGAACAATTATTACAATAATTCTGGGTTGTGCTAAAACTATAACCTTGCTGTACAAAGGAGTTCACAAGCTGGCAAAACCTGTTTTCCTTTTTTTTTTTAATTTTCAGAATTTGGTAACTTTTTTATTTTTGTTTTTACTGATCTAGATTTAAGAAAACCGGCGTTTGTTTTGTACGTGCTCTCCTGATTATTACTGCCAATATTTTGATGGTTTTCACCGAGTGCTCCTGATTATTCCTGGCGAGACATCTGCTGATGTTCTCCGAGTGCTTCTGGATATTTCTGAGAAATTGGTCTTGTATGAATTTTTTTTACTTAATGAGTCGTGCAATTTTATTCAGAATTACATTTAATTAGTGAATAACTGTTATTATACCACCACTTTTAATATTTTAATAGGTGTAATTAAATTAAAAATATTATTACTCAGTCCAATAATATGCCTTAAGACGATTGAGGATCACTATCATGCAAGACGAAATTCCTTACCTCGAAGTCTAGCGAAGCCCTCGTTCTCTTGCGATAGAGAGAGAGAGAGAGAGGGAGCATTCCGCATCCCACATGAAAAATTAATAATATTTACCTCCACGCAATAAGTTGTGAGATCTATTGTTGATAAGCAGAACTATTTGACGAGTCTTTCAAAATTGAAAATAATCTCTCGCTGATGGATTACTCGAATTCGTATTGACGTATCTGATTTTAAATAAAAATCTCTAGTTGCATCTATCATTAGTTGCAGAAGCTAACATGGATCCCGGTTTGTTGTTTGTACATGAATCGGAAGGAAGCCGCTGTAGATACTGTAGCAAGGATTTTGACCTGAGAAGGAATGCTAGACGTCATGAGAAGAATTATTGTCTTAAATACCCACTACGCAAAATGTTAAGCTGTAATAGTTGTAGCAGGTTGTTAACACGAATTTATAGCTTAAAAAAATGGCAAAACATGTAAAGCCAAGCCCACTTACGAATTAGAGGACATCGATAAAGCCACTACACTAAGGAAGAGTGTGCTGCTTAATGTAAATAATTTTCCTTATCTTGGGCGTGATTATGTTCATTATCTCCCGTTCGCAACAAAGAACTAAAATGAAGAATGATGACGATTTAAGGAAGGCTGAATCTAATGGAAATATCATCACCATTCAAAGTAAGAATACATTCTGCAGCCTGCTTGAACCCAAAGTTCAAACAGACTACAAATTAACGAAGAGCTGTGCTCAAGATGGCCGCGCACAAATTAAATAAGTATTCCCCTTCAATTAGGGAAAATGGCAGAGAACTAAAGTGTTTTCAAGATACGAACATGGGTCAGCAAATAATATACAAAGTATTAACAAAGACCAACAAATGTGCCAGTAAACAGGACAGTGTATTATAGCTGATGACAACTAAACGCTTTAACAAATGGTTGAGTATAGACATATCAGGTACATATAAAAGTAGTTAAAAAATGAAAAGGCGGTATATAAACGCCGTGACAAAATACGTTATAGGATAATCAAGCCACGAGGCACAATAGTTTACCAATGTCTACAAATGCGTTAGCAAAATTATCCATGCCACGAGGCATAATTAGTTTACGATAGTACGTCCACGAGAGCATTAAACGCTCGGCCAAATTTATCTAGCACATAAGTGTTTTATCAATGTCAAAACGTACAAGCTTGAAAGTGTGATTTGAATAGTACAAAAGACAGGTGTTTTGAAATCAAGACGTGATTGCACATATTAAGTGCAACAAGAATCGCAATGTTATGCGGGAAACACCCGTCAATGAAAAAACACAGGGTGAGCAATAAGTTACGTAGAGTTATACGGGCTACAAATGCCATAGTAATGTAATTAATAGGCCATACCGATATGTAATTTACACAGGCCACGCATTTCATAAAAATACATTGCAGTGATAACAAAAATAATTACAAGACTAGAAACATGACACGTCATGAAAAACCTAAAGAGGTGGTTCGGTGCAGTGGGCGGGTTGGCGTACATTCAGCCCAAACACGATATAGGCTCGCACAGAAGGGCAAGTTAAAGGTACAGGGCAATGAGACAAACAATAAAATTAAGCCAGAATGTATTACTTGTCCACAAAATCAAGCGAAAAAGCCTATATCGGTGCGGCATGAGAGGAAGTTAACATTACAAGGAAGCAAATAAATGTAATCAAGGTCGCAATGCAGGCCACAGTTAAACGCAACGGGCAGCATGGTGCTATTCCAAAATTACAGCCCATATCAAAGAGCCAAAAGGCAGTTAAGGCTCATGCTGAATGACGCAGAGGCGATACAAGCTGATAAATAAAGGGCTTAGCAAACATGTTAATTACAAGCTGAGCACGGCCACATCGTGCAACAAACTTCCCGTTACTGTGCCGTACATGAAGTTAACGTCATCGCCGATACTGACCATAGCGACCGAACGACCCAGACAAAAGACCGCGAAGACAGACACATACAGACACTAAAACAGGCCCGAGGATAGGGCCGACAAGCCCTTAAATAAAAGTAGCACAGAGGGCGCTAGAGCTGCGGCGGGAAAACAAAACTACTGTGGAAGGAGAGGGGAAGTGGAAGGGGAATCTACCAACCGAACGGAAGGAGGGGAGGGGGGAACAACGAGAAGAGGTGAAGGAATTGCTGGGCTATGCGGCCAAAGCATGAAGCACGTGCTTCAATCTTGAAGACGAGATTGACTTCTGCATCATCTGCGAGCAACACTCAAACCTTCGAGATAAAACATGGTTCACGGATAAAACCAATACAGCAGCGCATAGCCCACTGTTCGAAAATCGAACCAAGGATGGATATCGATTGAACAAATTATTATTTTAATAAGTGATTGCTTGATGAAATTTGGAATTTTTTTCGAATTTATAGATCAATAAATACAAATTTCAAGGGGCATATCAGCTTACTGGTGGCTGGTAGATGAGGAACTTAAGCCACTTTTAGAATTTTTAACATAATTTATGAAATAAGTATTTTTGTCTAAAATAATATTTTGTTTTGCATTGGTCACATTCTAACCAAGGATGTAAATCGAGCGACTTAATTATTATATTCACAAATTATTATTTTCTTTTGGTGATTTTTGGAATTTTTTTCCGAATTTACCGTCAAAATTTTAAGAAATTCAAAGTTTATGGTCAAGATCATGGTCATGGCCTCGGCGACTTAGGGCGGCTTACTTTTTATGGTCTCTTAAGTCTATTTCCGGACTTTGGGTTCTTTTAAAGACAAAAGTCTTTTAAAGAATTCTGAATTTTGAATTTTTGAATTTTTGAGGAATAAAACAGTAAATTTCTCTCAAAACGGAATTTTTTCCTAGAAATAAGGTAATTTCTAGGAATTTTGAGTCATTTCTGAGGAATTTTGAGGATTTATGAGTCCAAGATGGCCGAATCCTAACGACTGGCAAGCCACAACTAAGTAAACCACCAAGTCGTTGCTCCTTAAGAAATATATTGCGCCAGTCACGGTCATTTTTTCTACTAATATCCTTTTTAGAATAATCATATTTAAGTTTTACATGCTGTAATAAAATTTTGCATCCATCCCAAACAAGCACAGGCGGTTATTATCCTAATCTTTTATTAATTATATCAAGCTATTTCTTATAAATCTGTAGTAGGGCCTACCTATTATTCCTACATTTGTTTACAAAAAAAATTACATGCTTGGGAAATTTGTATTGTGAACTGTGTACACAATGTATAGGTAGGTTAATTCCTCTCCCTGTATGTAACAAAGAGGGCCTCTCTAAGCGCGTCACTTTTGTTACACTCTGATGAGTCATCGCCTAGACTTACACCGTTACACCACTTGCTGTAAAGAAGTTTCACTTGAAAAAACTCGGAAAATAAATTTAACGTTGTATTTTGTTTTTTTAAAAAAAATCGTAGATGATATATGTACGCAAATTATATTTTCAACGCCATTTCTGGAAGCGAATCACACGTAGTTTCCGCACCAGCTGGTAGAATTCGCTGCCGGAGCAGCTACGTCGACTATCGAATCATTTGATTAGCAGACAGAAATTTTAAATTATATAATGAAACAACTTCGATAAAAGTTTAAAATAAGAAGGATAAATAAATAAACCCCGGATTAGGATGTGATTTTCAAGTAATCTTACTTAAATACTGTTCATCTTGTAAAATTAATAAAAAAAAATTAATTCTATAAAGTTTCCGTTTGGCTTTGTGAACTTTGGTTGACGACATCAACCACAAATTTCAGCACTGTGGTAACCCATTTCCGTCACATCCACGAAATTACTTCTGCCAAAGGCCGTGTACCCGAGAGCTAAGATGTTACGCACCAGAAAATGCGGAACATCCGTCAACATGAATGAATGTCGTTGGTCAGGCAGAGAACGACCGCGATGGTTCAGAGTTGAAGCCGCCGACGTGAAGGATGGCCGATGGAAGGAGTGACAGGATATGAGAAACCTCGTCTGTGACGTTTTCGTCCCACCAACACTCCCTCCTCCCGGTGGGGGTTGGATGGTTGGGGGGGGGGGTGAAGCTGACATATTGCCGAGTTGACAAATGACCATCGCTCCCCCCCCCCCCCGTGCGCGCATGCAACAGGTCCTACCCCCTCGACATCCCTTCACCTAGGAAAACTCGTGCTCCATATCGCATTAAGCGATATTCATCGGGGCATCCGCCTGCATTGATTTCCGATGGGGCATCACCCCCGCCCTGCCACATGCGATTTTCCTTCGCAGACAGTGACTCGCACATTCCGGGGTAGAGGTGTACTGATAGTATTGGTAAGGCCAGTCGACTTCTGCATTCCCCCCCCCCTTCCCCTCAAAAGTGATACATGTATATGCTTAGGCTGAATGCCAAGATTTTCGAGTAAGGTAGCGAATAAGCACTGCCTTTTTGGGACACAACAGTAACCTAACTCGCGGGCCGTATTCAAGAACGTGTCCAAACCGAATCCCGGTAAGAAATCATATCGGTGACAACAAACGGTACCCTGCGCGAGGCTAGAATAGAAACTGGTTCCAACGCACTCTAGCGTACGTCTCACAACCTTCGATACAATAATACTGGAGATGGCAGCACTACCGCACAAAAAAAAATAGAACGGTCTTTCTAATTTTCTCGAATTCATTTTTAAGTTTCGATTATTTTTTTTGTTGTGACCATTAAAGTGTACAATATGTATTCCAGGATAGTTTCGCAGCCATAAAGTTTCATTTGGCACACCAACACTTCTGTACGTCTCCCGATGATCACAAAAGTGACTATAAACGAGTTAACGGCGCCATACGCGGGTCCGCCTTATGGACGAAATCAATGAAAAAGTGAGCCATGCGAATGCCAGAATTTGAGTAACAGATAGATCACATGCAGGACAACAAAGTCGGTTAAAAAAAAATGGAGTGTCCTTGTCCTATATTGCACTAAGAATACGGTTAGGGTACAGGTGTAGCATATTCAACAACTAAATCCTTATTTTTGTCTTCTGTAATACAGGCCTTAGAGATAATTTTATCTCACGGATAAATTTCATTCCAGGCTAGAACGATCTTCGTTGATAACGAGATCGAATCATTTGGCAGGATACACGTGATTGGTTAATCACTTCTCTTTGTTTATAACTGGCTCGATGTCATCAAGAGCGCTGTAATCCAAGCATTGACGTGAAGCAAATATCTATGCTTCAGTTGACCTTTCCACTCAATGAATCCGCGATAAAAAAAACTTGTGGTTCTTCGTGCGTGTAATCTCTTCGCCCGAATTTTTATTAGTATAAATTCAGAATGAATTAAACTCATGTAATGGCACCAAAATATTTCGCATGGACTTACGTCCCAAAAATAATACCACTCTAACCTTTTCGCTAGATTTGATGCTGCTCCTAACCTAGCATATAATTTGTTTTATAGACATTACACCTTCCTGCGATACAAAATGTGTAGTTCACTTAAATACAAAACAAGTATATCCCAACGGCATATCAACTGCTTACAGTTATGCTTGGAATCAATGGAAATATTGTAGTTTTATAATTTTTTAGCTCAACCACAAGATCCGTATAGTTTTCCTCCACCTTTAAAATATGTGCTTAAAATCACCGATGAAGAATGTTTTTCTTAACTTTAAGAAGTTATTTTCATTTCTTCGACAACCAGGTCACCGTCGCGTTAACACCAGAGAGATTGTGGTAAGAAAATGTCCATTTTCTATATTCAGGAAAAACCCCAGAAAATTCCTGTGGTGATTTCGGTAAACCATAGAAAAATTCAAAAGGACAGGACCAGGATTCAAAACGTCTTATAGAATATTCAGAATTAAATTTTTTACTTTTTAGACATATGTGATGTTATAACAAATTCACTACTACGTACTCATAGGCAAGGAGAAATCCTGTCATTTGTATAATTATGTTTAAGTTGATTCTTACCTTGCTTCAGACTTGTGTACAGCCATGCTTTCAGATTTTTAAAGGTTTCCCAGAATCACTCCAAGCAAATGCTGGCATGGTTTCTTCCTACAGGTCTTGGCGTATATTAATTCCAGAAATCCCTATCAAAGTGTATCTGTGAGTATATGTCCTTATCAAATGACGCGTTTGTCAACAATACTTAAAACCAAAATTTAAGAAACAACAAAATTAACGCAGAAACATGAACGAAAGGTGCCCAGAAAGTCAAGCAAATAATTGCCGATAAGTTTGTACAACTGATCACTATGCCGGGAGCTATTAATGTGACTAGTATGAATGTATCTGCCTCCATGGACTGTGCCACAGTCTCGGCCAATCAGGCCCAGTCACTTTTCAGGCACGGTGGCCTCCTGAACTCCCTAACCTTTGGGAACCCGAGATTACAAATGTGAAGATGTTCGAAGGTTTGTCAAAAGAAGCGATCGTCTGAAAATAAAACAAAAGTATTTTAGGTTCCGATGGTGACACAACAATACCACAGTATCGTCTCTGTATTCCTTTTCCTGGTCAGAAAAAGTCCCAAAATGGGTATTCAACAGGATGTCCAAGCTGTCCGGTGCAGATTCTCTTCAGGAATACATGGTTGCGGATGGATATCTTTGTGGCATTAGTTCAATATGACACAGATGGAAATTATACCTGAGTTGTAAGGTGACGGCGCGATGGTAATCCATTGGACTTCCATTTCAGACAACCGGAGACCGAAAACCGGTTTTTCCATCCAGATTTCGGTTCCACGTGGGTTTTCGTTCCCTGAAATAACTACAAGAAAAGGTTGGGATTATTTATTAATACACACCGATACCTTCTCTAATGTTCGTGATCTGTGTAGTTGTGTGTTTGAAGTCTCTAATGATCTCTCTGTTGACGACGCCTACGGACATCTGCGGACTGAAAACCTCTCGTCCTCCCTTACGAATCAAAACTTACAGCGGTGATTCATTTCCCTGTATTGTTTTCTCAGAAAAGCATTTCGGGTGGGGATATCTTTGAATGATCTCATTGTGTGACAGGGCATGTCGTAAAAGCCGCGTGGTAGTGCCACATCGGGAATTTGGGAGCTGGTAAATTTTGTTGGCTGAAAGTGATACAAGCTGGGCCATGGCATCGTGATACACATTTTTTAAAGCTTTTTGAAGTGAAATTTCTGTACAGCCGGTTGAGCAAGTCGAGACGATGACGTCATCATAGTGTAACGAAGTACATTAACGATAAAAAAAGGTGTACCACTGATAGCTTTACGGAAACTATGGAGATCAGGAAACATTTCTATTTGGTGCCATGTTTGTTCCACTTGCACTTCTATGGCGACATGGAGCAGTTTGTTGTGGCGAGGCCTTGTAGCTGCTGATATGTCAGTCGCATATTAATCACATTATTCTGAAAGTCTCTTAACACTACTGTTACGATTTACGGGGGTTCGTAAAGGATAGCCCAATTAAAGATTTTATTACACTACACAGTTTTATTGATGGCCACTACTTATGTCACTTACAAATAATCTTCTAAAATGGAAAATAATTAATTCCACTTAAAAATAATGTTGCTTCCCCAGTCACTCGTTCTTACAATCCACACACCTCGCTGGGCCGCACCTCTGGCGCAACTCTCGCCGCAGCACCCCTCGTGTATCTCCGCCGCGGAACTCCGTCGCCACACTCCACCGCCGCCGACGCACTTGCCTTCGCCGAGGATCCACTCGACGCCTCGCTCGGAACTTCGCTCGGGACTCCACTGCGCCCACCACACTATGGCCCGGAACTGAACTCTTCCCCCTGGAACCTTTGTCCAGGGACTTGGCCGCTTTATCGCCCGGAAACTCTGCCGCGGGAAAACTCCCGACTTCACTGAACTCCTGCCCTGGAAGCTTCGTCCATGGACTTCGCCGCTCTGCTGCACCCGCGGCACTATCGCCCCGGAAACTCCGCCGCGGGAAAGCTCCCGCCTGAACTATCACTCAGCTCTCCACTGCTCTCGGAGGCTTATGTATCACAGGCGCCGCTTCTCGAATTAACCAGCGTGGCTGGAGCCAGTCGTGTCATTTCGCGCCGACCCGACGGCAGAAATCTCTCGAAACACGTGTCGGCAACTCGCGTAACTCAGCAGATGTGAGGTGTCAGGTGTCTTAGCTATCAGCGTCGCGCGGGGAGTGAGGGGAAAGAGGGGGGAAGCGACAATCCTTGTTATCTTCCAGGCCCACGTGGCGCGTCTCATGTTGTGGCGGCCGCCAGCCAGCTCTGCACCTGCACGTGTCGCGGCCTTGCTCACGTTCGTAACACTACTATAAACTGAGTGTTAAGATTTTAATGAATTTGAAAACACGTTACTTAGGAATAAATTGTGATTGTACAGTACTAGTATTAACACTGAAGCCCCTTGAATATCTCATTTATGTATCAAATTTAAGCTAACAAATTATTTGCCTAAAACACAGGTTTTATCAACAGCGCTGCTTGCATTGCCTTTAGTAAGCATGAAAGGTTATTTATTTAAAATACGTTCGCTTGTACCGACAGCTGTTGAATTCCTCTACTAGCTTGCGCGACGGTCACACATACATACCTGGACATTAATCCAGGGAGGGGAGGGGGCAGAGGCCCTGAAATTAAAAAAAAAAACCTCACTGCGGGAGCCTGCTTACTCTTGCAAAATCGTAACTGTGGAATGGGAATTATTAACGCTATCCCTCAACGCCCACCCCCCTCCCAACTCTTCTCCACTAGAATACTACAAATTAATTGCCCTGCACGCATGCACCTTTATATTTTTATTATTGTTGAAGCTGCATTTTAAGTTTTGGGTAAAATTGTTGAAGATAGGGGATCGGTATAGTTTACTTTAGGATTTTAAATTTTAACCAAACTGGAGTAAGAATTTCAAAAATTATTTAAGAGATAACCACCTTCTAATGATAATACAAGTTACTCCATAACCAAACACACTTGTTTTGATTCTGCCGAACAAAAAATTGTACTTGCAACCTTAACAGACGCCATGTTGGTTCCAACAGTTTTTATGCCATGACAATTCTGTTATCATTTAATATCAAAATTTTTCACTTTTTAACGCAGAAAATCACAAATTAAGATATTTTGAAAGAAAAAAAAAGAATGTGTCTTTTGACAGGTTTCTTACAGTTTTAATCATTCCAAAATATAAATTCTGCACTAAAAAACCAATGACTTCACAAGGGAATCCATTGGTAGCAGCCAGCATATTATCTTCAGGTATTCAATAAAATTGTATACTATGCCTTGACAAAACCAAATTAAAAAAAACTTAATAATCTACAGAAACTTTTTATGGCCAAAAAGCAGTCTAAATCTGTATGGCATCTTTTTGTCCCTATTTCTACCCCTTAAAAGGTAATTACTTGATTTTCAACAAGTTCAGTTATAGTGGTTACTGGGATAATGTTCAACAAAAATGTTTATAATTTACTACTCACCTGATTGTTCAATGATTTTAGGAAATACTCCATAGACTAATACCCAACAACTTTATATTATTTAATTTAGTAACAAACACCATTAACTTTGTTTCAAGGAATTTGAAGCACTGGAGGTTTATTTTCCCCCACAAATTTGTATAACGATAAAAAGAAAAAAATAACGTTCGTTGTTATAATGTTTATAATGTTGGTACCTTATACAGCATAGGTCTGAATTCGACCGACTAACTTCGGCTGCAGGTTTATCACGACAAAATAAGTTGAAAACCTGTATACGAATTATGGTCCTAAGTTCGTCCCAAGGCTTTGAAGCCTAAGTTGAACAACAACTATATTGTTAATAATAGAGAAAGTATTTAAGGCAAAACACTGACCGTTTGAATTATGTTAAAAGGAACGAAGTTCTACAACAACCGTAAGTTTGATAAATGTTTCAAAAAATTTTATTTATATAATTAGGAGTATCGCCTTTATTTTCCACATATTTTTGTGGAATGTTACTACCAACAATTATTTCAACGAAGTATTTTTTTTTTGCGGCAACATCATTCGCGGTGGTTTTAGAAACTTCATTCGTTTGAACATCATTTAGACGCTCAGTGTACCGTCTAAAATACCTTCTCTATTAATATTTTACAATAAAAATATTCAACCCCAACATCAAAGACTTATACCAGCTTTGGGAAACACTTGACACCATAAGTCGTAAAGAGGTTTTCAAATTATTTTGTCGTGATGGACCTGCACCCGTAGTCAGTCGGTCAAATTCACACACAGATACATTTTTCAAAACTGTCTGCCGTCCATCGGACTGACGTGACAATAACGCCAGGTTTTTCACATTAAAATATTGTAGCTGTCGGGAATTCTTCTTTAATATATTTTATGTTAGTGATTCTTTTTTGACGTGACAACGTCTAATAAATCGATGAACGCCGGCTGCACGCACAAATAAGGATAACTCATTGTCCCATTACGCACATTGTCCCGTTACGCTTTGTCCCGTTACGCTCATTGTACGCTTGCACCGCATCTATCTCTCTTCCACTCGATTGGAACAACCATCGATTTGACTTTTTCGAGGCACATTAAACTTGAAACACTCCCATTCGTTTCCTACTTTCCCTATCATCGTCCTATCCTTAACAGAATAACACAGATTGGAAGAAGTTAAAATAGCAAACATGTATATACGTTATAGTTAAAATAATCTGTTCGTTAAAGTAATAAACATATTTGAATTAATGAGTGCAAATAAAAGTACATTTATCAATTAAATTGTAGATTTCATCTCTCTCCTTCTTTGTATCCATACAAAATAGTGATAATTCAATAAAAATTATTCAATTTTATTCATAAAAGTATGCAATCATTTCATTAATGTTTTGTTATGACGTTGTCACGTTAAACTATCGTCCGTAAACCGACTTTACAGACAACCAATTTTTTGGAAATTCTTCATGTGATTACTTGGAAAGTGTTGTGAACAGGGGACTCGCTATGTCATCACAACTGCGCTGATATAGCTGCTGCTGCTGCTGTCTGCTCGAGGCAAGCAATGCTACATATGCGTCCCTCTATCTTCGCGCCGTCTACATTTGCCCGCAAGAAGTGCGTTGCTATTTAACGCTCTTCCCTTTCCTCCCCTTCCCCCTCTCCCCTTAACTCTCCCTTATTACTTCAACACCATTCTCACCCACCTTCACCCCTCCCCCCTTCCACCCCTCTTCATTCGCCATGGAGTGGTCTTCCGCTTATGTTGCGAATTTCAGCATGCAAATGAACTTCCGCGCCGAGATATAGCGGCCAGCCGGGCACTTGGACGTAACAGAAAAAAAAAGCAATCTGCGAAGGTCGAGGGTCTCAAACTGCGAGGTTGCGGGCATGACGTCACAGGTCATGAATACTGATTTAAAAGTGTTTGTTCGGGGGGGGGGGGGGGGTACGGTTCGAAGAGGACCACTGGGATAATAAAGGCGTGGGACAGTATTGTGTATACCTATCCGCTACGTGTGAATTAGCAGTGTACCTTAAACCACGTGGTGAATCCAGCTGTTTTTTGAAAACAGGCACCTTCCATAAACCTTATCCTCTCTCTCTCTCTCTCTCTCTCTCTCTCTCTCTCTCTCTCTCTCACACTTCCCCCCCCCCCTCCGCCGTTTACAAACGAGTTTCATAATAGCGCATTACCCAGGATGTCTAGCTGGTCATTCCGACGACTATCCATTTCACCCTTGTACGGGTAGGACCAAGTTTTTGGTAGTTTTTTTTATCCTCTTCAGCGAAATTTCATGTCCGTTTTCAATAGCACTTATAGATTACCGTGGGTATACCTAGGGATCCACTTAAAATACAAATTTTCCTGCAGAAGTATAATTTTCGCACTCTGTATTTTTTTTGTAAATGGAACATAACTATCCATTTAAATTTACACATATATATAAATGTGTGTGTGTGTTGATTTTTACTTTTACATGAAAACAACTGTATCGCTATAAAAAAAAAGAGTTCGCGGTAACGCTGGGTCCGGAATTCTTGCCCGGGCATTTATTTTTTGTGTTGTCCCAGTACCTCCAACAGTTGAATTTATTTGTAAACCATTCTCTAAACATATCTCGCAATATTAACTACGCACATTAATAAGCATAACATAACAAAATTAAGTCTTTTCCATCGTTTAAGAAAATTTATGCTTGAATGAAACATCCATTAAAAATAAAATTATGCGTAAATTTTCGAAAGAAAAAAGTTTTTCGTAGATGCAGAAATAACCATAGTACAAAGTTACAATATTATTCTTGTAGTATTACAAACTATTTCTTGGCAATTGGTTTTCGAAAGAAATCTTTTATAAAAGCAAGGTTTTTTTTTCAGTTATGAAATTTTTTTGTAAACTGGCAATTAGTATTAGTTTTTTTCCGTCAAATAATTGTTTCATACTTCAAATTAAATTTTATATGAAAGCTAGAATTATTTTAACGAAATGAATTAAAAACAAGTCGATAAGTCTGAGCTACAGAACTCGTGCAACGCTGGACTGGTTGGTTCGGCACAGCTCGTTCGAGCTCTCCTGTTCAGCATTCGGAATTTTCCCCTGCACTCTCTTTGTCCGATTGTTTGTTCTGGGTCTAAATAGAAGAGCATTGTGCGCTTACGAACACGCAAAAAAAACGCAACAAAAAAAATATATATACACACTTAGAGGAAGGGGGTGAAGGGTAGGGTAGGGTAGGAGCAGGCTGTCCAACGGGACAAACAAATAAATAAAACAAAACGCGGACGTGAGCGGTGTGCACCATCGGCAACTGCGACGCCGACTCCATTCGGCTTACGGCCCGACGTTTCTCCGCTCGGCGGTCCATTCCGTTCCCGCGGAGAACAATTGCATCTCCAGGGGGCGCGGCGCGGTGATGGAAATGAGAGAGGGGAGAAAAAAGGCGCGGGGGAGGGGAGAATAAAAGCGTAGGAGAGAGGGGAGAGAGACAGAGAGAGATAGAGCGTGTCCCCCCCTGTGGGCTTACCTGTCCACGCTCGGAGTTCCCTGACACTCTCGCGAGCGTATTTATTGCCCGAGGACCAGACCTCATTCGTTCCTCTTAAAACGCAGTTTCCCTAACCTCCCTTCCCGCCCCGCCTCCCCCAAGTGCCGCTGGACCGAATGATACATTATTCAGCCCCCGGTGATGGGCCCTGGAAAACGCTGGAGGGGTCTCTCCGGATGCGCTGTTGCGTCCTTCGGCAAGCTTTTTTTTTTTTTTGAGTGCCCAGACGTTGACAGCGCTTAAAGGCCCGTTCCACAATGTCTCGCAAACGGAGACGGATCTCCCGAACATTTGACTATCGCGTCTGCTGCTTTTCGCACGGAAACTTGGGGGGCAAAAATAAAAATAAAATGGCAACCAATGAGATTGCATTTCAAGCTTATGAAATATTAATTTAATTTAAAAAAAAATTATCCTTCGAGATCATATCGTGGGCAGAATTAACATAATTACCAAAGTCGTCTATTTTTTATTATCTAATAAAACACTGGATATTCTTGTACTTGAAACAATTTTTAACGTATTTAGAACATAAACCAACATGGCTACCAACGCAGCGAAGTATTAATTTTTAATTGTATTTTTTAACTGTTGGTATAAAATATGGTTACAATTGATGAAGATCATTTTAAAACTTTCTATTTGTATTTCTGTGTTTTACATCTCAGTCAAAAAACTAAAATAATACCATATTATGTCATGAAAAGTGTTCCATGGTACAAAGTGGTTATGTAATATGGAGCACACACTCTTGTAACTTGAAACACTCGGGAAAAAAAGCTTTTAAATATAACTAAAAAACAAAGTCAATAATTAAACAAATATAAATATTATTTTATAAATCAATGATACGTTATTTAAATTTTTTAGCTACATGCATAGCATACTCAAGCTACTCAGTTCCATTTTTTTTATTAGGCCTGCATCATTTTTTCTTTCGCGTAAAATAAAAGTTTAATTTTCTTGGCAAAAATCACAAAGGCCGGTTTTGCACCCAAAAGTTCCAATATCAGCTCATAGTTCGTGTGCCCATTGTGTGAAAATTTCCATCGAATCCATTGTTCACCTTTTGCATCCTCTTTTAAAGTTTCATAAAATATGCAAGCATCTTCTTCACTGCTGTCAGTTTCAACGAAGGGGACATAGTCTTCTTCAGGTGATGATGCTTAAAGACGCTTTTTCTGAACCGGCATTATTTTTGCCTAAAATTTGAGAGTTTGGATATTTTAGTATTCATACTTGTTCATTTTGCGCTAGGATTATGTTTTCTTTTGCTGCTATCAGTCGCACAGGCAAACTTGTATGCTAACTCTCGCACACTTTTTTTGTAGCTAAACCATAGTCAATTTTTGCTACTTTATTTTATAGAATTTAGCGATGCATTTTCTTCAACGACAGAAAATATTTTTCTCATATTTCATAATTCCAAAATTGCGAAATTTGTTTTGACTAAGTATCCAATTTAACATTGTACACTTTTTCAGGCTTCTCTGAAATGTTTGTTTCAGGAGGTGCTAAAACCGCCTTTCTTATAGCATCTGGACCAATCGGGGCCCTTTTAATGCCACGCTTAATTTTTGGCAAAGTGATATGTAACAAATAAAGAAAAACATCATGCGAATTGCAACATGTTTCATGGCACATGACGTGTGTGTGCCGAAGTACAATAGGTAGTGAAAACTTAACAACCATGGTGGCCTAAGCTAGTTTTTAGACTTAAACTTTAATTGCATCATATGAATCTACTCACAAAATTTTCAGCAACATACTCTAAGGGCTGATGTCAAACACATCTTTGTTTTCTGTAAAAAAAAAATTAATAACGAAACATGAAATATTTACCTTCGATACTTCAAAAACTGCCTCAGTAACACAAAGCACAATTCCCAGTAAAAAGAGACAGAACTGCCCTCAGAGACAACTAGCGTCATTCTTTATAACCTTGTTGCCCCATAAGGGAAACAACGAGGAGGGTTGTTTGATTACAGAACGAGAAGTATCGAAGCAAAGTACATTTAAATAGTGTGTCCAGTTAAGTAAAACAATACTACATCGTTGACATTGCACATGTTCTCTTGGTAACATTAGTAGCTCTCATTATCATTCCTCATTGCTGGCATACTCACTGTCGAGCCCCGACTAGTAACTATCAAACAAACGAATGAATGAATAGTTAGCATACCAAAAACGAACATAAAAGCCTCGTCCGATATTTATATAAAAAAAAGCAAAGGCGTTTTCCGCATTTCCCAATTACTAAAAAAAAAAATTCCTGTAAATATAAATTTAACTACTATTAAAAATTCATACGCAACCAGGGACTTTCTAAGCCTTTTATACATTTCCCACTTTTGACAACATGGCTCGCATTAACAGCACATGGTGATGACAATTTAACCATGTTGCGCAGCTAAATAAATTTACCAACATCACTCGCCATTACAACTACAACTGGTGATATATTATAAAATATTATATAATTATGTTACTGATATATTATTCAGGGGCAAAACTTTAATAACAATGACTCTAGCCCCCAATAACAATGTTCGATACAACCAAGAGGTTGATTACGAAAATATCAGACAAGTTACTGTGATGAATAGGAACCCCCACTGAGCTTGGGGCGTTCGCAAGTTCAAGCACTCGCCTCGATTGTCGCCGAAATGTGTCGTCGGGGGAAACCGCGGCGAGTAGTCTTCTCCCGGCTGCTCGCCGGCCGAGTAAAGCCCTTACTCCCTTGCGATGCTCCTCGCTTGGCTTCCGATGGAGGCGGCACCTTCCGGACGTCCAGCGGAAACTCCCTCACATTGACTCGTTCGTCGCGGCGAGGTCTCGGCCCGATTCTCCTGTCGCGACTACACGCGAGTCCAGCTCGCTCGCCATCTTCGACACACTGGCTCGCCCTCGCGTCAGTACAAGTCTGCTGCACGGTCCCCACACCGTCGATCTACTACTGGACAACCTATTGATACACGCCGCTCTTGACCAAAAAGCCCAACCAACATTTATGAATGCTAAATCTGTGTCCCATAGAGTCTGATCAGTGCGATAAAAGGAAATAAAAATGCCTTTCAAAACCTTATTAACACGTTCTACCATGTTACCTTGTGGGAAGTAAGGAGAACTGTACACGGGTTTGACTGCCCATTCAAATTGTGTGCGTAGAGTCCTAGCGGACAACACCTGGATGACGCTCTTCTCTGTGTCATTAAAGATGGCGGCATGAGTATGTGGTGCTGGGAGCTGTATTTAGACACAGCAGTATGGCGGCATTATTTAAGCATACTCGGTGTGGACGGGATTTTTAAACATAACTAGTATGGCGGCGATTGTTTTAAGCATACTTGGGGTGGGGGTTTTTTAGACATAGCTAGTATGATGGCGGTTGTTTTAAACATACTCTGGTTTTAAACATAGCGGTATGACATCGTTTGTTTTAAGCATACTCGGGGTGGGGGTTTTTAAACATAGAAAGTATGACTGTTTATTTTAAGCATACATTATCTTTTGGGATTTATACATAACTAGTATGACGTCGTTTGTTTTAAGCATATTTTATCTTTTGAGAATGTAAGCATATATTCATTATTTATTTCTCTATTCCTCAATTGGTCTCGTGGTCTGGTTGGTAAGGTGCCTGCTTTCTAATCTCGACGCTCTTGCGTCCCCCAGATCAAACCCCAGCCGCCCAGCTTTTTTTGTACACAACTCCTGCATTCGAAGCGACGGTGGCGCGCTCTAGCAACCAACGGTAGAACTAAGGTGATGGATGTCAACAACAATGGCGGCCTCCAGCAGACGCTGTTTGGTTGTCAAGGTTACGTAATCAATGTTTACACTTTCCCAGGCCGACAAGATGGCGGCCCACAGCAGACAGCGTCTCCTGGGGGCCGCCATATTTGTATAGTCAATGTTTACATTGTCACAGTACTCCCTCGTTCCTCCTAATCACGGAACACAGAAAATGCTACAAATTTTCAATACTGGAAAATTTTTCGCGTACAGTACATGGCCCTCGTTCTACTTTCTCAGGAGTGTCGAGGGTGAAATTTCAAAATCAAACTAATTTGCACGCGCGCCATGCAATGGAGAATTCAACAGGATGAATTCCAATCGGCACGCGAGTTTCGTCCTTGTGTTAAAACGCAAGATGTACAACGTAGCACATCTACAAAAAATTTATCATTTTTTTTATTGTTTAACCAGCGTACAAGTTTACGCAATTTTTATTCCTTCATGATTAATTACAATTTACCAGCCAAAATAATATTGTATTAGAATAAACATGGCACCGAAAATGTTTATCCCTTCTGTTTTGGTTCTCTTAAGCGTGATGAGCGCTGCGCTATCTCTTCCGTTTGACGTTAACAACGATGCTGACCTGTTACCGTTATTCCGGTCCGTTTGTTCGTTGTTATATGTCGGCTCCACCCAAACTCTGTAACCTATCGTAAGTTAATAGTTATTCTTTTAATTCCACTACATTAGCACTAGTTAACTGTAAAACTCCTAAGGCACCCATTGAAAAATGATGAATACCACAAAAAAAAATTAATTGTCATATTAACGTTGAGTACGTAGGGAGTATTTTGGCTGTAAAATATCTTTATAAATCCATTTATAAAGGACACGACTGTGCATCGATCAAAGTTGTAAAAGAACAAAGGACGCTGATTTATAATGGAGCAAATGCATACATTGAAGGATGTTGTGTCACGCCACCAGAAGCATGCTGGCGATTATTTGCTTTTGAAATGCAAAAAAAAATGTCATAGTGTCCAACGAATGGATATCCACTTACCAGGACAGAATCGGATCGCAAACTTTGATCAAACCCATGAAGATTTAGCCAACATTGGCCAAATAAGGTCTACTCTTGAGGCTTATTTTAAGCACAATGCAGAAATTAAAAGACAATCAGTCAAGCGATAATGTCTCACGTCAATATCATTTCAATTGGCAGATGCCTGAAAATTTTAAACGGATCGGAAGGTCTAGCAAATGGGAGCCAAGAGTTCGCCGTTTGCGTGTCATTTTGTCACAATGTGAATTTTGTTGCCCAACCGGAACTTTACCACTTGCGATTGTTACTATTTCATGTAAAAGATGCAATAATTTCTGAAAACCTTCGAACCGTAACAGACATCCAATATCAGAGGTATAAACAAGCCTGCTTAGCACGTGGCTTGACTTAACGACGATCAACAACGGATAGAAGGGTTACGAGAATCTGCATTATTTAAAATTCCTGTAGCAATGTGAAGTCTATTTGTTCAAATTTTAATTTACGGATCTCCTGAAAATCCAAAGCGTCTGTGGGAAACATTTAAGAAAATTTGTCAGAAGATTTTATACATGCAGCCCGGCAAAATGGACAGTCTATAAAAAAATGCAATTAATCGTGGTTACAGAATTATTGCAAAAAAAATTAAACACTGAAGCAACAGAAGGCCGAAATTTCCAATTCTGGGTACAAACTTTTGGTTTTGAGGACATTGATAATTACGATCTTGAAGATAATCAAGAGAATTTAAACACGGATGAATCAGCAGTATTAGGAGAGCAAATGTACCAGTTACTAAAAGGAAAACAGATAGAAGTCGTTAATTCTATTCTTCGCGCTGTAAATAATACAGCTTTTGAAACAACATGTTTCTTCATTGATGGTCCGGAGGGTACTGGAAGACATTCATATATAAAACATTATACTATATGCTGACTGGAAAACGATACAGAGTCAAATGTACGGTTTTACCGGTATTGCTTCCATATTAATGCCTAATGGACGTACTTCTCATAAAACTTTTGGACTAAAGTACCACTGACACCAGATTCAGTCTCAAGTATTAAACCTAACTCTTCTAAAGCGAGACAATTAGCGGAAATAGATATTTTTTTATGTATGAGGCTGCGATGCTTCCAAAATATGGTTTGCAGAACATTGATCAACATTTAAGATCCATTGGAAATTCGGATCTCCCTTTCGATGCAAAAGTAATAGTACTAGGAGGATATTTTCGCCAATGTCTGCCTGTACAGCCATGTGCGAATAAAACTGAGTTATTAGGTCTTTATATCAAGCGATGCTCCTTATGGTCCGTTTTTAAGACTTTTAAACTAGAAGAAAATATGCGCGTTGATATAGAGCAACGACAATTTGCTGATTACTTACTAAAATTAGGCAACGGCGAACTGACCCTAAATACTATGGAAGAAACTGAATTGCCACAGAATATCATTTCAAGCAACAATCTTATTGATGAAGTATTTGGTAACTGCTTAGCCAATGGAAATTATGAGGGGATGAAAGACAGAGCCATACTGGCGCCTCTTAACAAAGATGTTGAAAAAATTAATGATGATAATAGTTGCCAATCTTCCCGGAGAGTACAAAATCTACTATAGCCATGACTCAATGAAAGATCAACCTGAAGGAGAAATTGAATTTACAACAGAATTTCTCAATAGTGTTAACATTTCAGACTTGCCACCACACGAACTAAAATTTAAAAAAAAAAAATGCGTTAATAATGTTGTTGCGTAATTTAGATGTATCAGAAGGAATATGCAATGGTGTAAGACTCATGGTAACAAGTCTGTGCAATCACATAATAAAAGCAAAAATTGTTACTGGTGAACAATCCGGCAATGAAGTACATATACCAAGGATAACCATTGACTCATCAAAAGGACAACTGGGATGCACCATGCAGCGTCACCAATTGCCCGTTAGACCTCTGCATTTGCCATGACTGTCCACAAATCCCAAGGGCAAACTTTCGAATCTGTTGGGGTTGACTTAAAGTCAAGTCCGGTCTTCATGCATGGCATGTTATGTGTGGCATTTTCTAGAGTTAAGCGACCAACTACGTTAAAAGTCCATCTTTCAAATGAAAATCCTCGACATACCCGCAATATATCACGGAAGGAAGTATTAGATTAAGACCCGATTTCAAAATTAAAACTGCGATTATATATATATATATAGGTAGTATATATATACGTAGTTGATTTATAAACTGTAAAAAATGAAGTATTTGTTTCTAATAAAATATTAAACTAATTCCACTCGTGATTTTTATTTAAATAACCAGTTTATATTTTATTTTTATTATGTCGGTAAGATCGAAAAATATTATTCATATTTCATTATTTCATCAGTATGTAATTCGTATTTAAATGTAATTTCTAAAAAAACACAATTTACCAAAAAAAAAATACTGTGCAAAGTTCGGTCATCCAGGCAATTATATATATATATGAAATGATTAAAATATTTAATAATAAAATGTTTTTTTAGTGAAGAACTTCTTGAAAAACTACGTGTTAATTGCCTCTGGTTATTCAATAATCTTCCCTGCTGTGGATTCGACTCACCATACACCAGGATGGCAAACCATACTGAAAGTGAGATTCGTATGAAAGGTTCTCAATTAGATGGTGGTCGGAACACCATTAGCACGCTACAATTCAAATGTGCCCTAACCTATACTCGCGATCAATTTAATCCTCTCATTAGCGCTGGGAAAATTGACGCAACGGTGGTTGGTAGATTAGTATTTTACCAGTGGAGGCCAACAACTTGAACTAGGTATATTAAACAGACATACGCGGCCAAAAAGTGGCAAACTAAGCCACGGCTCGCTACTTTACCACTTAAAAAATGTTTAAACCATCAGTCTCGTCAAAATACGACTCTATGCCTCCCCCCCCCCCCCCCCAAAAAAAAATATTATATTTGCGCCACGGACTCGGCAGCAATGCTGGGAGTAACAGGTTAGCATTGAAATTGTTACACTGTAAGCGTCAAACGAGTCAGTCAGTGATAAGCATATTTATGTTATTAGCATACTGTCTTCTTTTTAACTGCAACTGGTAAATTCCACCATACATTCGTACTGTCTTCCCGCTTAAGGAAGGAAGGAATCGGCAAGGTGTTAGTGTAATGTTGAGATTATACCGAGGATCTGCGTGTCTGCCATCATTGGATGTTTTTGCAAGGACACTTGCAGGTTCCATATGGCCAAAAAGAACCTACCCTCAGAGCAACCCCGTTGAAAGGCAGATGGGATCACTGGGTAATATGTTTTCGTGCTTATTGTCACGTTTCGCAGGTCGCAACAAAGTTGGAAAATATATATAAATTCCAATGACGGAATGCATTATGAGCAAATGCACCGTGTATTTATTTTTTTTTTCCTCTTTAACACCTGCTCTACATTGAAGTCCCTCAACATACGTAATGGTTATCCGTGGCCACATCTCTGTCCGTAGAAGCGAAGCACCGTGTTCCTGGCCCCCGTTATCGCGTCCGAGGAGAAGGGACAGGTCGTATCCCGTTTACGATGATAGCTCAAAAACCCCGACCTGATTAACCCTCCAGAAGTAGCAGCGGGAGTAGGATGGAAGGGGGAGTTTGATGGCCGAAGGATCCGAGGACATCCGGCAGCTGACCTCGTGGCTTCGACCCCTGTACACACACACACACGCGCTGACGTATAACGGCCTGTTAATGCCAGGTCGGCGTGGAGGCTGAGATGAAGAGGTTTCTGGTTCCAGCCCCCCCCCCCCTCCCCCTACCCCCTCACCCAGCCACGAAATATAAACTTCGCCAACCTTATTTCCACGGGGGGACCTCGGCGAACGATGGGATTTTTGTTTTTTCCTCCCCTTGTCGCGTTTCGGCAGCGACGCAGATTGAAGAGACAATGACATTAGAACGCGCGCGTTTGAGAACACCACAGGCTTAGAGCGCTTGATGAAAGAAGCGAAGGATTTTTTTTTTTTTTTTTTTTTTTTTAGTGAATCATCTTTACAGGCGACACACTGTAATTTTATTTTTTTTGAGATGGAACAAAAAATATTCATGTAAAATTACAAATAATTATATATTTGTGCATTTACATGAAAACAACTATATCACTACAAAATAGTGTTTGGTAGTAATAATGGGTTTCGGATTCTTACCCGGGCGTTTATGCTTTACGTTATTTGTGAACCGCTCCCTGAATACCTTCTTTTTTTTGTTTTAACTACGCATATTGTATTAATAATCACGGTAAAACAAAATACAGTCGAATTGTTAGATATTCGTTTATCTTTTCCGTGGTTTCAAAAAAAAAATTATGCTAGAACGAAATATCAATCAAAATGTAAAAAATTATGTGCAATTTTCGTAATAAATACTTAGTATTATCTTGAAAAAAACCTTTTCATGTATTCATTCATTTGTTATACATATTAACATTAACTTTCTTGTAGAATTGCAAACCATTTCTTGGCAACTTGTTTCCAAAGGAATATTTGTAAAAGTACAGAATTTTTTTTTTTTTGTGTAGGGGTGTTTCAAGGTGATGATCATCAGAGGGTAATAAAACCGTGCAATGCTGCCTCGTTGCGAGGAGAGGGGAGGTGTTGGTGTTGTCGAGTGCCCCGCTCCTCACTCTGGGCAAGAACGCAGCGCTACAGCGACGCACTTACGTCCCGCTGACCTTGGATCCTCGCGGACAAGGCCCGCCGGAAACACTGCGGCAGACACTCCCGGGACCTGCTCCCAGCTACGCATTTCCTGCACACGAAGTCACTATGTACACCTTGAAAGTGGATTACTCAAGTGCGAAGTTTTTTGACGTGACAACGTCTAATAAATCGATGAACGCCGGCTGCACGCACGAAAAAAGTGTCCCGTTACGCACATTGTCCCGTTACGGTAATTGTACGCTTGCGCCGCATCTATCTCTCTTCCACTCGATTGGAACAACCATCGATTTGACTTTTTCGAGGCACATTAAACTTGTAACACTCCCATTCGTTTCCTACTTTTCCTATCATCGTCCTATCCTTAACAAAATAACACAGATTGGAACAAGTTAAATAGCAAACATGTATAAAAGTTATAGTTATAATAATATCTTCGTTAAAGTATAAACATATTTAAATTAATGAGTGCAAATGAAAGTAAATTTATCAATTAAATTGTAGGTTTCATTTCACTCCTTCTTTGTATCCATACAAAATAGTGATAATTCAATAACAATAATTCAATTTTATTCATAAAAGTATGCAATCATTTCATCAATGTTTTGTTATGACGTTGTCACGTTAAACTATCGTCCGTAAACCGACTTTACAGACAACCAATTTTTTTGTTACTACGCGCGTGGCGGCCTTGCGCTATTTGTTTTTAATGTGTACCATCTTAGCTCTCGCTATACGGTATTTGGTGGAAGTAATCTCGTGCGAAAGGAACGGAAGATGCATGTAACGGTAATACGTGACCATGGTTGCCGCCACTGTGGCGGCGGATGGCGCGAACCAAATTTCACAAATCAAAAGTAACTTTTAACAAAATGGGCCGTATTTTAGTAAAAAAAAAATATATATATACATTTTTTGAAATCGGGTCCCAATCCGGGATTTAGTAAAGAAAAAAAAATTCCAAGTCTTTTCCGCTTATTTTCGGTCTGCAAATGGAAAATAATGATCAGATAGTCGACGTAGCTGCTCCGGCAGCGAATTCTAGCGGTGGTGGTGGAAACTACGTGCGAGTCGCGTCAGGAAATGTAGATTATGACACAAGATTCTCTTATGTATTTTCACACTGGGCATTATTAATGTTGTTTAAAAAACACAATCTTCGTATATGTACATATATATATCATCACACTCGGCATTATTAATGTAGTTTAAAAACACAATCTTCGTATATGTACATATGTATATAATCACACTCGGCATTATTATTAAGGCATGTTCGCGAAAATGTCGCGTCGCGTCTCCTCACGTGTCGCGCTGTGTCCGCGGGAAGCGCTACGCGGTACCGCCAGACGAAGGTACCGCCAGACGAAGGTACCGCCGCGCATGCGCGCTAGCGACGAGGGAGGGGATAGGCTACGTGTAATTAGCATCCACCTGCCACCAGGGGCCCCCCCGAGAGTATTACACGGGCTGGAATTCCCTCGTATGACGCCACATTCCACGTCGGATGAGATGTTAATATCATTTTTAATGAACTCCCCCCGCCTGGCGGGCCGACGGAGACAACATCCCCCCCCCTCCCCGTCAACCCCTTCCTACACCCCCGCGCATTGCGAAAAGGGTTTGGGTTGCGCCCTGCGAAAGAAGCATTTTTAATTGGGTGCCTTGCGTGCAGGCGTAATTTTCCACGGGCGGAAATTTTAAGAGCCAATATGAACAAAGTAATCTATCTGCTCGTGCAAAAGGGCTTAGTAAAGTACTGGGTACGTGTCTTCAGCGATGTAATATACCGAGCTGACGGAAGTCGGGTTGAATTTCCGCAGGAATTGTTCCGAATAAACTTCATAAATTTCTCAAAGAAACCTAAATGAATATTATTTTGAAATACGTCTTGAGATAAAACATAATTTACAAGAAAAAACATTATTTCGATCACGTTAGAATAAATCGTGTGTATACTGAAAATAGTGGCATGGTAAAAGGGTAAGTAGCCTAACTAACTTGAATCAGAAATTTTGATCAGACAATATTTTAGTTATTGTATAATGTTACTCATTAGAGTAGCAAAATTATCTTTCAAAGTCTTCTGATTGAGATGTTTACGTAAGCATTTTTTTTCTACGTACACTTCGCTTTAAATTACGAAATAGATAATTTAATCAAATGTTTGCCAACTGTTGACTAGGTCACTATTTTGCAGTATACCCAAGATATTTATCAATACCAAATCTATGCTAACAGCTACGTATTTTTACACCAAACCTTAATAAGCTGGTTACATTAAACTTTTGGCGTACTAAAGCAGTTTGGATGTTTGTGTGCAAATATAGCCCTTAAAAACGGTACTAGCCAGCCAACAAGTTCGTTTGCAATCATTTAAATAAATTTCATGTCAAAAAAACCTTTAGTTAAATAAATATGTAATTTTGTGCACTGTTTTACTGACACGTGAATTTTCTGCAACATACTTCGTAAGCAACGATCAGTAAACCTACATTTGCAAGTATTAGTTAAAAATCCATAATCATGTTTATAGTTATATTTCATTCAATTTAGTGATCCAGTAAAACAAAACATAAAATGAAAATTATACAAAGAGCCTTTAGATTACTAAAGTTTTCTATCAAATATAACCTTAAAACTAGTGTTGGGCCGAAACCAAATTTTTTCGAATCCGAATTTCAAAATAGAATCCCAAAGAGTACCTCTAAAATACTCCTCGAACCTAAATCTAGGTCTCAAGGGTCTAAAATAAAATAATGCACAGTAAATAAAAATGATAACTATGGTGTTGATGATTAAGTCTTTTTTCACTAAGTTTCCAGAATAAATACTTATTGTAATTCCATTTATATAATTAATGTTAAATTACAATATCTTGGGGAATGGTAACAGGATAGATATGAAGGAAAAGGTTTACATTCTAAACTTCAGAGGTTAGATATTTTAATTTATTTTATAATAAGGATTTGATGGTATTGAAGGATTTGAGGATTTTTACTGGCCAATCCCTACTGAAAACTCTTTTCAAAACTGCGACATTTCTTCACCTGTGAGCCCGCGAGAAGTACCCACATAGATTCGTGTACTCACATAAACCGCATAGTTAACTTCCAGCACACACAACATTCGTGACGTTCCTTGCGGATACAAGTGTGGACAAGTACATTCTTCAGGCGAATTCGTACACGGTAGGTGAATTCACTGAAATGTAATCAGTGTAGTCCACACATGAACAAGTGGAATTCGTTCGATGAAATTATCCGTAAGAATTCGCGTATTCTAATGGGAATATTCGGTCAGATTTTCATTTCAAATATGCATTAGTTAATATAGTTTTTTTATTATTATTTCCCAAGCGTCGTCGTAGTTTATCGCCGACGAGAAGATCACGAAACGCCATCTTTTGCACTGAGCACTTCATGAACTTCAGTTCCTAAACCGTATTTCAAAATATAACTTAATTTACAAAGAACATTGGTTACAAATTGTCCAGGGACCTTTGTAAATTTACCTCCACCTTCGTAAAGGTTTGGACACGTGAGTTCACTCGCTTCGAACACGAATCCAAAAGAATAGTCTCGTAATATTAACGAAACATTCAAAAACTCGTTAAGTTTGCAGTATACCCATGGCGGGGGTAACTATGACTCTCTCGCCGGTCGTCGCCCGACGAGTCCACCGCCCCCGGGTCAAAGGGCTGTAAACCCACCGGTTTCCTTACGGTTGGGTCGGTTTCCACAGGCCGAGTGCTTGGGTGCAGTGAGGTCGGAACGTGGTGGATGTTGACTCGTACGTGACGGTCTGGTTTGAGTCTGGTGAGCAAATAACGACCTCTTCGATGGTTCCCGCCACTAGTAGCCCGGCGCGGCTGTGGCTCTCAAGCGGATCCCAGCCGTAGGAGGGTCATGGTTGCCCATATGGGTGAAGCTAAAAGCTACCTCTGTTCTTTTGTCAACTTGTGTGTTTACTTTCCTTGATAACGAAACATACAACTCGAGATTCGAAAATACGGAGTAGTTTCTACGATGATCCGTTTACTTGAGGTTAATTCTTCGTTGAAAAGACCGTAAATTTAGTGTAATTCCTAACAGTTTAATGACGATGTGTGATAGGCCGGAGGGTGGTCTGAGTCCCCGGCTATTTCCACGAGAAGAAGTGGAGATGATAATGCTAAGGGATACCGTTGCCTTACGCTGTACAAAGACGGAGGGACAACTCCCAGGAAGGAAATATTTCCACAAGCAAAAATCATCCCCGACCCGATCCGGGATTCGAACCCATGATCCGTGGCTCCCCAGCTGGAAGCTCTAATAACTTTTTGTTCGATTTGATACAATTTCTTAAACGCCATTGATGCTTTACAATGTGTGTCATAGAAAAAATCTTTAAGAATTGAGAAGCTGATGTCAAATATTAAATGTCTAGAGACAGCATAAAAGTTCCGTGGAAGAAAATTTAGTCGTGAAAATAAATGGTAAATAAATATTAAAGCTCAGACGAAAACAGCGGACGGACAGACACGAGACAGTTGCAACAAGAACAGTAAATCAGAGACAAACCACAACCTTGAACAACACTACAGCACGGGCGAACACAAACCAGTTGCGACGTTTCGGAAACTGGCTTGTTCTCTCCGCATGTTTTTTGTGTTCATATTCGTTGTACATTCTTGAGGGTTTGTTCATGACATCTGGTGTAAAACAGCAATGGCTACGTCAAAGAAAAATGTTTTGATTCAATCTTCCGCAATGTAAAAATAATTCAAATAAATCATTTTTTTTTTTTTAATTTTATGTTTGGCTCTCTGGTAGTTTTAGTCGCTAACGTGTACTTTAGAAATCAATATTTTTATTTCACAAATGTTAATACTTTCAATGTAATCAAACAAGGACTAGCAAAACCGATATACGTAGATAAAGACTGTATACTGTAGAAACGTGTAATATTACACCGCTATAGGTGGCAGCTTATCTCCACCGATGTAGATGTATTTTTTACTTTCATTACTTTTACAAAAGAGTCCTTTGGAATCTTTATTCCCTTTGCTAATAAATAGTTTGTAATACTACAAGAAAGGTACTGTAACTTTGTACAACATATTTTGCATATATGAAATATATTTTTCGAGAAAATACTTAGTATTTCTTACAAAAATTGGCGCGTGATTTTATATTTTAATTGATGTTTGATTTAAGCATGATTTTTTGAACCAAAGAAAATATAAACAAATTTTAAATAATTGTACTTAAGTTGGTTTAATTTGGTTTTTTTAATGTGCGGAGTTAATACTGGAAAGCTATTCAGGAACTTATTACATATAACTAACTATTGTAGATACTGGAACAGCACAATGCATAAATTCCCGGGTAAAAAATCCGAACTCACTATTATTGCGAACACTATTTTGTAGTGATACAGTTTTTTTCATGTAAATTTACAAATTAAAAAATATCTGTGATTTTACATCAATATTTCCGTTCCATCTACAAAAAAAATTACCGTGTACATATGTGAGTGTATTTCAACTCATTTTTATTATAAACTAACATCAACCAATTAGGTGTAAATTTATCTATACTTTAAAAATCACATATACACTATATGCGTTATTTCAAAAACAAGTTTGAATAATTCTACTAATTTCGTGTATGTGAAATGTTATATTTGTTTGTGCAAAACATTATCTTCGTTGTACGTGTAGAATTACACTGTTGTGTTTCATGAAGTATAATTATACATACACTACCTACCTGTGTAGTTTTAAACTTTTAGTAGTATGGGTAATCTGTAAAAAAAAACATCTACATCGTAGGTGTAAATTTGCTCATCACGCACAGGTCATTTAGCCACGGTATTTTATCCTCCGTTTAATTTCTGTGCATCGAACGGTGTTGATGTCCTGTTCTTGCCCTTAAGACCGCGCGCCGTGAAGGACGAACGTATTATGCTTCACATTGCCGCCCTCGCGCCATTGCGCTGATGGGTCATTAAACGATCCAATCTTGTTTTTAAAACTCGCCCTTTTTTTTTTTTTTTTTTTTTTTACTCGCGAGAGGCTCTGTAACGACACTTCGGAAAAGGCCCTACTGCGGAGATGCAGCGAGGGGGAGGGGGGTTGGTGCGGGAAGGATGGGAAAAGGGAGGAGGGTAGCGCCAGTATTACACGGCCACCGTGTCGCAAATGACGTCACAAATTGGCGTCTCCACCGACCCCCCCAATCTTATCTCCACCCCGTACCACTCTCTCTCTCTTTCTCTCCCTTCCTCTCTCTCTCTCTCTCTCTGACGCGTGGTACTTTTCGCGCTCCTCTTCTCTGCATCCCCTTGTTCGTCGTCCTCACCAGCGAAATCGTGGCCAAGGGGCTGATACTACCGAGCTCTTATCTGAAGTTAGTCCCCAAAGCTATCGCCAACCTCTAAAATTAAGCACCAACTACTCTGGTTTAAAGGCATGTTTTTTTTTTTTTTTTTTTTTTTTGTATTCTAGTGATAAAAATGGTTTCGATGTGTAACATCATAGCTCTCGATGTACGGCTTTTGATGTGAGTGATTTAGTGAACATGGGGGGGAAAAAAGAAGTCGCATGGAACGGAAGTATGTAACAGCGGTCCTGCCACCTGTGGCGTATGGTGTTTAAAAAAAGTTCACAAAGTCAAATAGAAACTATATAGAATTAACTGTTTGATTAATTTTAAAAATTCGGGAAGTATTTTAGTAAAATTCCTTTAGGTAAGTTCTTTTTTTTTTCGATTTTATCGGAGTGTTTTCATTATATAGTAATAAATTTCGGTCTGTTGGTAAAATAATTCGGTAGTCGATGTAGCTGCTCCGGCAGCGGATTCTAGCGGCGAGTGCGGGAACTACGTGTGATTCGCGTCAAGAAAGGTAGTTCAAGACCACAATTTTCGTATATAGTCAATTCATGACGCTCGGCTTTACTTTTTAATAATTCTACGTTAAATTTCGTGTCCTAGTTTCGTATTTTAAGTGTGTTTGCAGCATGAGATCACATGAATTTTCTCGTTGCCGAGGTTAGATGTTACACATCTCTGGCTAGTACTGTAAGACTCGCTCACGTGATTTATTTATAACCTAAGACTCGTACTTTTGCATCTTTAAATAGTTAATGTTTAAAAAGCCAATAATTTTATTGCTTCGGAATCATCACATTTATTTTGTAGATACATAAAACTATTCGAAAGTGTCACATGGTGAGAAACATCAATAATTATTTATTAGTAAATAGAAAACTAAGTACAAATGCCGAATTTGCCTGTCTATAACTTTTGCTGTCAACTATAAGAAATAATATATAGTGAATAGCGATAAAAACTAAATAATAACGAAATAAAATTCAATACACATAATTATATCAAATCCGTCGAAACTCAAAATTTTACTAAATTCTCCTATAAATCATTATGCTGTACATTATAATATAAAATTATTTTTGTATATTCTTAGTTTAGGTAATTAATAAATATTAATAACTAAAAACTTATTACAAAAATGTATTTAGTTAACAGTGTACTATGTTTTCTAAGTATACGAAAGAAAAGAAAGAAAAAATTATGTATGTAGTTCAAAACTCAGTTAACAGTTACGTAAGAATCTGATACATCACAACACAACGCATAAGTAAATCGGACTTCCAAAATGAATAAAAATTTTTAATGATATTTGTAGTATTGTATAATAAGACAATAGTAAATAGTATCATGTTAGGACCAGGAATAAATTTAAGTCTCGCAATCAATCTAATTTAAATATTCCCTTTTAGGAAGTTCAGTAAATCCAAGAACATGGTTTGGTTACATAAAATTAAATTATGCCAGATTTAAGTGATTTTGTACATTTATGTTCGATATAAGTGGCGCGTGTACAACATTCATACAAATAAAAATAACAAAGTAGGCTGAAATTTATCCACGTATATAGCCATTCATTTTGGCTCTACAAATAACTCAAGAATCACTACAGTGATTCAGACAAAAAATAAAATATATTTAATCATTCAGTAAAATTTATGAAAACAAACGTCATAAACGCAAGTCATCTTAAAGATGAAAAGATGGTTGACCTAAAATTATGTTTATTTTTATCGAATAATTTTTTTATATAGTTTTAATACTATTATTGCTAAAATGTTGCGGACTTCATAAGGTATCTAAAAAATTTTAGAAGGTTATGATTCCTAAGTACAACATATATTTTGTAGGGCCTATATTACTTTCATTTATTTGCAATAATACCTTTCGACTCCTTTTAGCTCTAAACACTTAGACATCATACGAAAAGTACCATTTAAATTATTGGAAATGATATCTTCGGAATTGCATACAACAGGGAAGAGTGCTTTTCTTGACAGGTAACAATATAAACGTCATTAGTTTGCCAGCTGGACCATTCCCCCCCCCCCTTAATTATTTCTGATAAATGTTCTGATGTATGATTTGCTAACCTATGTAGGTATTTGGACAGATCAGTACTTATTATATTCAATGTAACAATTTTTGTGGAAATTCACTTGCTCATGGGACGGACTTTCTGTTTATGAACTCCTACTTAAATGACCATTTAGCCTAAAGGAATCTTGAAAAGTCCATCTTAAAGAATGTCAGCTATTTTTGTTGACTTTTCGAAAAGTTTCAAGGATCTTTACAGAATCGCCGAAGCAGCCTTTCGTGACAGGAAGAGTCACTCGCATCCTTACATCCATCCTTCGTGGCCTTTGAAGTACCATCTTTCAGTAAAAATATTCGACTATTGTTTACCCAGCCAACTAATGTATTCGCCCCTTTATGTTTATGTATTACTGTCAAATGATTAACTTGAAAGTGTATGAACTGAAAATTTATCGAAAATATTTGTAAACGCAGACGAATAACTGCAGATAAAATTATTATTTGTTGATACGCCATGCTAAGTTGGCGTCTACAATAATTCTGCATATTTTCACGGCTAGTCTTTCACAGAACGCAAACATGATATTAAAAGGTTCCTTTGTTTACGGATGCAACGGCACAGGATTGTTGGGTAACAGCCTGAATGGTTGGTTTTTGTGAATCAACTGTACGAAATGGCTCATTACAGGAAGATTTCATTGCAGAACAGAATATTGTTGTCTTTCCTCGCAAGGGGATTTATCAAGGTGTTTGGCTGGTTCAGTAATTGTTAAAGGTGTCGCAAGGAAAAACTCACTATCAAACATCTCTCTATCTGCCACCAACTCAATTCTTGGTTGTTCCTCCCTGGCAGAAGCAACACATGTCGCTACACGTTGCCAAAAAAAAGTGGGGGGGGGGGGGGGGCGAACGGCGAGATACGTGTTCCATCAGCTGAGGTTCGCTGGAATGGGTAGGGGTTCCAGGGTCCAGAGGGGAGGTTTTATTAAACCAGCCAACGGCCTGTCGGCACCCGTCGCTCCCTCCCCTTGCATTCTCTCTCTCTCTCTCTCTCTCTCTCTCTCTCTCTCGCCCCCTTTCGACGCCTGGAAACCCTGCAACCTACACAGCCGGCACGGGCTTCCACCCACACCCTCCCCCTTCCAACGAAACTCGTAGCATCACGTCACCCCTCACACGCACGTATATAAGGGTGGATTCCTCACCGCTTCCAATATGTCAGCCCATGGCGCCCTTCCGTACAGTCACTGCCAGTCCAAGCCACCGGGCGGACACACAACAGTAAGCAGGTTTTATTTTCCAGTCGCCACAAGCTAAATCTAACCCTGGAAAAAGTAATTAACACTCAAAAGGCCGACGTACATCACTTCTATGTTTTTTACATGGTACTTATTTTATTTCCCTTATTTATACTTTATGGAACTTTCAAATTATCACCTTCATATATGAGAAGCAAAATTTCGTTTTAAAATAACAAGAGCTCAAACCAACTTGTATTATGTGGCTAATTAATTTTATATATTTATTTCATCATTTAGAGAAAGCGGTAGTTTCGTTTGTGTTTCATGGTATGTTCAGACCGTGATATATTAATTAAAATTTGTTACGAGTGGGATGCAGGGAGATCACAATTAAATAACTAGAGTTTTATTTGTTAACCAATATTCACACTGTTGATTAAATTATAACAGTCTGTCCACAAAGTATTCACACTTTTAATAAGTCCCCACTGGAGCTCGGCTCGACACTGGCTCTCTCCCTGCTGCTCGTCCCTTACCGTGCTCCCCCTGTCCCGACACACTGCCCTGCACTTCTCACTCGTTCACCGTGACACGGTCCCTGGTGCATCGACCTTCCTTCTCGTCAGCCGCCATCGCTCGCGGTGTGATCCTCCCGTGTGCGCACGCTGTCAGCCCGCACCCTCTCCGTGACTCCTCCGGGAGAAAAACTTGGCTAAGCATTTAGTCGCGTGAAAGGGGATTGTATTAACCCCCTCCCCTCTGATTTTTGTTTCATATGTAGCTTTGAATATATATACTGTATAGAAGTCGCGAGTGGATAGGATTTACTCTACGTTTTTCAGAAGCGTATGATGAGCAGCTTGGGAACTTCACCGCTGCAGTGCGCTGCCGTAACGCCCTGTATCGTCTTAGGTTGTTATTTACACGTTAGAGCGCAGCACTGTTGCCCGCTGTCATTCCCCGCACCCCCCATCAATCATTCACTGCAGCTCAAGGTCGTTCAACGGGAGGGGGAAGGGGTGTTTGAAGAGTTCGACACTTGTCCGCTAGGGACCACCACAAGTCGATGCCCTAGAGATTATGGCGATTGCGGCGGTGAATTAACCAACTACCTCAAACCGTATTCTAAATTTTAATCTGGGCTGGTGACTTCTATACAGTATATATATTCAAAGATATGTAGTGAGTTAGATTTTTGTTTCGTCAAGGTTCATCTGGATGGTGGGAGGACCACCTCCGACGAGACCGAGGGAGGTGTGGTAGGGACCAGTACCATTGCCAACGTTCCGGCGGAAGCCTTCGGGAACAATCCCGGCCAGCACAGTGGGTGCAGCGCCTGCCACGGTCTGATCCAATCGAATTGAGCCTCAGCCGGTGGTGGGCGCCCGTGAATCTCACGACCTGGGACGACGTAGTTCACCGACCCTTACCGGGTTAATGCGGGCGGCAACCCGGCCCTTAGAAGGCTAGTACATCAGCCTAAAGAGTCTGCAAGTGCACGCGGACAACCAGGATTGTCCCCGTGTACCTGAGAAGCCTGCCTGGCATCAGCCGGGCAGGTGGAGGGGCGTGCTTTCAAGCAACACGGATCCTTGAGATAGGCAACAATCTTGTGTCAAAGCTTTGATAGGCCTATTCTAACACGTCTATCACCTGTTCCCTGATTCTACCTTTGAGGTGCAGGTACAGGGAGGGAGGAGGTGCGGAGAGCCGGACATGTTCCGGAAAACATGTTGCGTTCACGGCTGGTCAAGGTGCCTGGGGGAATGATTGCTGACCTACGATGTGTCGGAGCTGTAGCCGGCTCTAGTATCTGAGTGATGCTCTCGCCAGGTCACCGAAATGGGCGTTCGATGCGAATACATAGCCTCTCCCGCTTACAGCAACCCATAGCCTTCTCGTGGCGCCATTGTTATACAAATAGGGCAATAACGGGGGCACCCACTCCTCTGACTTCCTCGGTGTGTCGGAACGGGTATTCTTGTATACTAGTAGGCTGTGGACGGGTGGCTCGCCTTGCACTGCCGAAAATCTATCGGAGGGTTTTGGACCCCCAAACCCTAGGTGGTGTCTCAAGACACCTGGTTCGCTGTGAAGAGCCAAAGGCGTGTATGGAATAGCGAAGGGCTTCTGAGAGGCCTGAGGGTCGCCGTGGTCAGGGGCAGCCCGAGCCTTCACTGGCTGTATCCCATAGGCGGGGGAGATTCCGAAGTGAGTAACTGAGGATATCCATGCTGCTGAGGGCGGCAGTCACCGGACTGTAGATAGTGCCGGGAAAGCACTATACCTTAAAATTAAGAGTACCATGGGACTGTTCCTCTGATGAGACAGATCCCCGCTGAGGTTTTCTTATACGGCCCTGGATCAGATTTGGAGATGGACTCGTGGTGGCAGTGGTAGCTCCTATCGCTTGGAGCACACTCAGAGGAGTCCCCGCTCTGATGACGAGTGGCAGTAGTGAGCTACTTAACGCTCGGGTACTAGCCTGCAAAGCTAGCAGAGGCGGGTAACCTCGGCTAGATCACGAGTATCTGGGTGACCGAGGGGTCGCAGTGATGTGAGAGGTATGGGCCGTGTCGGTACTCACCAGGCCCACAGTGGGGGGACTTGCACTGGTGGTGTCCTGGGGTATTCGGCGGCTGGAGGTTCTCCAGTGGCATGGCATGTTGAGATCGGTTCCTTAACCTCTGTGCGTAGCTGTTGGCCTTCAGAACCATACCGCGTCTGAATAACGTAAATATTCCAGGTCCCGTGGGGCCCATGGTAAGGATGGGTGTTAAAACCTACACCTGCCATGTAAAAGATCCACCATGGAGTTTCCTCCGATTCAGCCCATTAGGGAGCAGGCACGCGGTGCCCCGGTGAGCACAGCTAATAGATCTTGTGAAAACATGTTGCGTTCACGGGTGTTTCCCCTTCACCAGAATTCCATAAATCCATTGTTACCCAACGCAAATGGTGAGATTTCCTTTTATTAACAGCTTTTCTTTTCTGTTTTTTTTTTTTCCTTTTCGAGCTTTATTTTCCTTTTTACTAACTACGCATGATGGTTTTCTCTGTAGTGTGGGTCCAGCTCCGGCCCCGGATTGCGGTTCATCTTCTCTTCTGGCCCAACTCATCTGATGGGTCGGCTACCAATTTCTCCATGCGAACTCGGACCCCTGTAGCCCTTTCTCTTGGGCTGGCATCCTAATGTTTCGACCATGCATCACGATATTCTCCGCGTAGCTGGCAAGAAGATGAGTTTTCTACAAGCCTGTGGACGTAATGTTCCAAAAGCCCAAATTATTATTCAGGACATTTTATAGTTAAGTTTAAATTTAACAGCTCGAATATGTTTACCGTCTTTTCTTTTTGACAATCTTTTAATCTTATTTTTCTTTCAAAGGAAGAATGTAAACAACAACCACACCCCCCCCCCCCCCCCGGGCAGGGCCTTTTAATTTCAGTTTTTTTACCTTGTGAATTTCAGAGGTTTTACTCAAAACTAATGTTGAGGATAGGTATTTCCTTGTTTTACTTCCAAAGATCATCGAGCACATAATAAATTGCAGACAAACTGAGATTTCTGTGTTCATCCACTTATTTACGTCTCACTATTGAAGACCTTTTTAAACATCCAGTCAACAAGGCAGTCACTTAAACTACTTGGCTGTAACGAATAATAACTTATTTAACTTATGGTTCACTTAGTCACTTAGCATAGTATCTACGGTCCACAATAACTCTAAAACAGTAGCTTGTAGAGTTTAAACTAAATTTATGTCACACGAGCTGTGCTCCCTCCTCTGGATATTTAAATAATAAATTTATTATACTTGTCAGGCCAGCATTCGCTTTATTGTGATGTGGTAAATACCAATCAAAGAGAAGCTTAGGATCAAGTGTCACACAAGAGCAACATAAAATAATTTGCAGTTAAGTTTTGTTACGAAATTGTGGCGTACTGTAACTGAAGAAACTCTAAATGAATGTTTAATTCATCGAGTTCGCTAGAAAAGGTTAAGGTTGGTGAGATGAGAATGGAGAATCGACGGGATGAATGGGTGAAGGGAACGGAAGTACCCCGAGAAAACCTATCGGCTCACGGTAACGTCCGATAAGTTTCGCACTTGCAAAAAAAAATTTTCACCTTGGACAGAAACTCTAAATGAGTAATTCCGGTACAGTAGAGTATGTTTTAATGGACTGCTTATGGTTGATCACGTGCGTCGAAGTGGATGGATGAATGAAACTCTGAACGAAGTAAAGTTTAATGTAACCAAAATTGTAAAAAATTAATAAATCTTTCTGTATTGATTAAAGCGGATGAAATAGAAAAAAAAAGTATAAAAAAGCTTCGAAGACTGAGTCAAGGGGGAAAAAAGAGAAAGGAATAGAGCGGAGAGGGAAAGAGATAGTCATTCCTCTGCCATCGGGATTGTTAAGGGGGGAAGGGTATTAGTATCAGAACGGTCAGCGCACAAAGAAATGGATTTTCATCGCCACTGCGCAACGATACGGACCGACTGTCCTTGTGATCCTGCGATCCTGCGATCCTGCGACGGAAGAGGATCGCGCAGTTCCCAATCCTGCCGACCGGCGGATGTCAAACAAAGACTTGATTGCTTCCCAAGTCATTTCCTGTCCGCAGAAAGCTTTCTAACGTGGTCGTTTTAGTAGGGAATTGCTCGCCCTGAACTCATATGCTTCAAGACCGCAACCCAACAAACAAGTGGTTTTTTTTTCTTTTCAAAATAAGCTTTCTCATACTTGGCTCTACAGCGCACAAATCGGCCTAATGTTAAGCAATACCGACTTATTAAAATCGCATTACAAATTATTCTAACCTCATCAGTTTTGTTCAAATATACGCTAATTTTAATGTTCACCTGAATTTTAACTATATTTCTTACTCTATAAAAACATATATCATATATAAAGGTATTCTACCACAAAATTAATAAGAATTGATATCTCAATGAAAATTTACAGTTCATTTAATGTAACGTTTTATTATTTATATTTTGTATCCAGTTTTGTTCTCGAGTTTCTAAAATCATTATTATTTACTCATACGTCGCAATTTATGATTAATTTTGTAAATATTTATCAATGGCGTGTTTTATTTGAAAAAACGCTTCGCGTATCTTACTTATTTTAACCAAGTCTTTAAATTTATTTGTGAAGTGGAGACTGGTAATGGAGAAGAGTCTGAACGACTTAGTGCTTAACTTGTTGAGATTATCATGATTAGGTGTTCAGGGTTTTCAATGCTGTTGCTTAAATTATTTTCTGTTTATTTGCCAGCTTTTGCGGTTGGAGAATGAGTAAAGATGTGGAATGATCAAGCTCTGATGTTAACAATAAAACATTTGTGTAATGTCGGGAATAACATGTTTCGATTTTTTTGTTTGGTTCTCATTGTCAATAAATTGTTATTGCCAGCCAACTTTTCGTTCGATGGTCAAAAACTATTACTTGTTGTTCCTCTTGTGGGGCAACAGTTTCTACACAACAATTATTTGTTTTCACATCTTATGTTTGACATTGTTTTTATATAAAATATTGAAATATAGAAATAAGTAAATATAAGAATATGGAAAAATAATTAATTTTCAAATTATAGTATTTTATGTGTATTACATAAGTTATACAAAAATAATCTCTGCAATCGTATAATTGTTTTCTTTCTAAACCTCTCTGTTTAGTTATAATGCTTTATGTAATCGTAATTAAAACCCATTTTTTACATAAAGTTGTTAGCCATCTATTTTATGAGTTTAAAATAATTCTATAGATTTATCTTAATTACATATAACACGTCTTTAGGTTAAAATACTGATAAGCAGATTGAGAATAGTCTTATTTTATGCATTTCTACATAATCCATAGATACATATGTTTCACGTTGATACAATAGTTTCTCATACACAGTTTAATTTTTAACTCATATCGTTTTTATAGTATACAAAGAAGAGCAATTTTTACAGGTACTAATATGATTCCATTCTGTATCCTTATGAAATGAAAAAAAAAAATATTCATAGTTAATATTTCACAATACGTTTTTACACGGTTTTTTTATTTTTGATTTACTATTTTTTCTCTAATAATTTATGAGTTTTAATAACAAAAAAATATTTTAGTTATTTTAAAGGAATAAATACACTAATTTCTAAATAACATATCAGGTTTAGTTTTCCCATTTTTTTATTTGTTTTAAATCTTTATATGTTAATAGCTGTAGTACCCGGCGTTGCCCGGGCTGAACACAAGGTGATATATTATCTGCGAAGTACAGCAAAATGGTAAGCGCTATATGGCAGTGTATTGAACATAGAGACATTTCACACAATTGCTGTTTGTATGTCTATGACCTATGATTTTCTGTTTACCCATGGCGATCGGTTGAACGGTTTAGAAGTTGATGCGCTGCAGCGCCATCTAGTGGCAAGTTATAGTAAAATGGATATCGCGAAAATATTCTCCGTGTTGAAATATCTATGTATGCCAACAATATTCATGGCGATGGGTCAAACGGTGTCGGAGTTTATCAACGTGATACATATATACAAACATCCTATTTTATATATAGAGATAAAAAGGAATTTGTCAACAGTAATACTACTACCAATAGTAACTATATTGTAGCCTTTGAAGTAACTACCTTAACGAAAGACAAATTTTCAATACTAAAAGATAAATCATGGTTACGGCATGAAAACTGATGACATTAAATGTGGCGTATTTGGATTCCTACCCATGTCCATTAATGTTTTTATATATATACACACATATATATAGAGAGAGAGATAGAGAGATAGAGAGATATATAGATATTATATATATAGTTAAGACTCCGCGCACGAGCGTTGTCGGCTTGAAGTCACCCCATGGTCGTTTTCTGTCACACGCGACTGATTTCAAACGACTACCGATTTCGATTTCATGCCCCGAATAATACAGATTTCGTCCGCGTTTTTTTTTTTTTTTTACCGCGTACGTGCCGAAGGCTATATTTCCGGCAACGAGGTCTGCAGATGAATCCTATTTCGGTGTTTTGACGAATCACACGTAGAATACTTCGTAAAACAACCCTGACACACAACCCGCCCCCCCCCCCCCCCCCTTTTCTAACCCGTTAAACGAAAACCTGGTAAATGCTTGCGTGGTTGGTCAAGAATGTAAATTATTTTTTTTAACTTGCAAATTAAAAAAAAAACTTGTGAACAGACTCACTGTCCTAACTGAAGACATTAATACAGTGATAGTTCTTTGGTATCAGTACGTAATGTACCCGCTAGGAAACAGGAAACGCTACACTGTAACGGCGAACACTTAGTAATAAGAGACGTGTGTCTCGTAGTGTTGCGACCCGAAGTTAAAAGTCAAAAGGAGCCCAAACCAACCCGGAAAATAAAAAAATCCAAACCGAGCGGTTCCGATCGACACTGAATTACAGAACTTGCCTAATCGTTGTGTCACGTCGACGTCTATGTTGGATTAAAGAGGAGAGCCTATTATTAACAACAAATATATTTGACGTGACGTCTAATAAATCTATGAACGCCGGCTGCACGCAGTGTCCCGTTACGCACATTGTCCCATTACGCTGTGTCCCGTTACGCTCATTGTACGCTTGCGCCGCATCTATCTCTCTTCCACTCGATTGGAACAACCATCGATTTGACTTTTTCGAGGCACATTAAACTTGAAACACTCCCATTCGTTTACTACTTTTCCTATCATCATCCTATCCTTAACAGAATAACACAGATTGGAAGAAGTTAAATAGCAAACATGTATAAAAGTTATAGTTAGAATACTCTGTTCGTTAAAATAATAAACATATTTGAATTAATGAGTGCAAATAAAAGTAAACTTATCAATTAAATTGTAGATTTCATTTCACTCCTTTGTATCCATACAAAATAGTGATAATTCAATAAAAATGATTCAATTTTATTCATAAAAGTATGCAATCATTTCATCAATGTTTTGTTATGACGTTGTCACGTTAAACTATCGTCCGTAAACAGCCGGAAGAGTTAAATCATAATCACAGGGCAACGGAAGAGAAAGCACTTGGAATCAGCCCGTGTAACGTATGTAAAGTTGGGTATAAAATATAAGGTTTTGAATTAAAACATCTTTACAGCCGGTTACAGATAAATAAGTATAAACACTTTTGTGACCTTTTACCACTTTTAGATCATACTTAGTAAATATATTTTGAGAAAACTCGAGTTGAAACATAAAACGTAAGAGAGCTATAGAAATAAACTTTCAACGTACTATCGTAATTGATCGTAGGTAATGAAGAGAATACAAAATACTAAAATTAGTATGTCAAACCGAGCCTTAATTATCCTAAAATAAAGTTCTAATATTTCAAATTAACGAAAATTATTTTAAATAAATTCATTTTATAAACCTCATCTAAATGTTTCAAAACACTTTTTTTTAGTTTTATTTAATTGTTTTAATTAATTTAAAGGCTAATTTTTATGTCAGTTCTAGCAATAACTGAAAGCATGAAATCATGTTTTTTTACAGTTTTGGATTAATTGTTCGTTGGTAGCCTTCATCTTACAACTCTTTATATGTTTATTTTATCATTCATAAATCAATAAAAATTATATCCCCAAAGCTAAAAAAAAATAGCTTCTATGGTTCTGGGAAAACTTAAATAAAAAATTTTAAGACGAATCCGACATATCCAAAACTGTATATTTTATGATTACATGTTTTCAGTACATGCTATAACTGACATTAAAAATTTGTTATTAAGTTGGTAAAAAGCATTAAATAAGGATTTGTTTAAAAGAAAAAAAATATTTATAAACAGTTTCATATGGTTATGTTATGAGTTTATTTAAATTCAGGTGTGAAAATAAAAATTTTACTAACAAAAAAAAATTGGGGGATTCTGAACCCCTTAAAGTGTGAAACCCCTTAAACCGGGACGCGGCTTGGTTCGGCAGGTGTGTAGGCAGGCGCCTTAAAAAGGTCCCGCGGCAAGACGAATGCAGCTGTTCCCCTCCGGACACGGGACGATGTCCTCTTGACACGGCACACTCTCATTGGCGGATCGACAAGGTACATTGACGAGCCGGGTGGAGGGGGGGGGGGTGTTCTTCGAGGATCTCTTCCTCGCTGGAAGATTGCCTCCTGAAGACATGCCCCGGCTCCCTTTGCCTGGAAACCAAATGAGGAAATCCAATTTGCCGAAGAGATATCTCGAGAGAGACAGAGAGAAAGAGAGAGGGAGAAATAGGGAGGGAAAAGAAGCTGGAGACTCCCTCCGAAAATTACGGGGAAAAAAAGGGGGGGTGTAGAATAAAATAAAATGTCGTGATTAAGAACAATACCCGAGGGTAGTTGGTTGCGGCAACCCTTAGAGGCAATTCCAGGGAAGGTAGGTTAACCGGGGAAGGAGAAGGAAAAAAAAAGGAGGGAGACACATTTTAGAATCGCGGGAAAGAGGGAAGGAAATTGGAGATTGACTTGTCCACCGCAGATGGTTCAAAGACGTCGTCATGAGAATAAGAGAGGAAAATAAAATAAAAAAAGAAGGCGGAACTGGTAGAGGGAAAGAACGAAGAAGAAAAGGCGTAAGAGGTTCTTTTTTTTTCTTTTTTTTTTTTTTTTTTCATTCTCCTACCGTGTGTTTTGCGTCGGCGTCAGTGCTGCTTGATCGAAACGCAACTTCAAATGTTTACCCACAAAAACCCGAAGATTACGTGGCAGTTTTACAATACGGCACTTTCTTGAAAGCGTTGGCGTTTTGTATTTCTCCCTTAATCGTCGTTCAAACCATGGAGGTATTAGCCAGTGGAGTGGGTTCCTGGTCTAGAGTTGAAGTCATTCTTGTTAGCAGTTGGCAGGATCGTACACGCGACTTCATTTCGGGTGACTGACATAACCACTGTGCACATTGTCTGCTTTCAATTTCCTTACTTTTGTTGGTGGGAATGATTGATTTTTATAGGATCTTGGGGTGGGAGGATATATTTATCATCCTTCCAACCCCAATGGCGTAGGCTACTCCCTTGGCCATTGATTAGCCGAACAGAGAGTGTAAATGCTTAGTGCTAAAGTTTAGTTCAAATAGCTTTGTTTTACCCCTTGGGCCAACCTCCCCCTCATTTTACCTATCTATGTCTTTTGGTGTGTCCTAGATGAATTGTAAAGTGTTATGTGCTAATCGTCATCCCTGGTATGTAGGCCACCTGGAAGTTCTCAGCCAAAAAAAATTAAATGCTATACCTACCGAAAAAGGCTTCGCTTGGATAAAAAAAAAATTGTCCATTGTGTCATGTGAACCTGAAATGGCACTGTCTCCATGTGGTTCTGGAAGAAGGAAGACGCTTCTTGTCCTAGCTTCTTGGCGAGCTGGGCGGGTATATAAGCCCCTCGCAAGCTGTCGAGGAGGGAGAGAGTAGAGACTCGTAGAGCAGAAGACCACCGCAACGCCAATCGCTATTCCCGCACGGAGATCACCGCCGAAGAAAACTGTGGCTATTTTATCGTCACAATGTTAATGTGGAGAGATAGATTTATTCCATGAAGCCAGCAGCGGGACTTGAATAATTTGCAATTTTTTTTTTTTAGAGAAGTGTCATTAGGACTTAGTCATTTTTTGGAGTAATCTCTCGTCGAAGTGACTGATGGACGAAGAGTGTTCCATGGACTTGGAATCCTACTGTTCTGGGTTGGTAACAGTGACAAATATGTTTGAACTGGAGTTGGCGAGTAGTCGGTAAAATAAATACAGCGACAATCATTGGGTCTTGTGTTGGTCGGTGTTGGTCGGATAGGAGGTTAAGAATGATACGTAAGTTACGTATGATTGTTACGTTATTTTACGTAAGGAACTTGCGCATGCTTATTTGAGATACTCGCATTTGTGCCAACAATGTTTCTTAAATTTCAAAACTGCACCTCGAAGTTTACTTTGACGTTCATAATGGCTTACGTGAGTTGTACGTAAGGGGACTTCAGTCTTATCGCCTCCGATCAGTGTGATATACGAAGATGGTTCGTAGAGGCTACTGTAAAAATAATGCCAGACCGTTTAACTCCAGGGCAATAGATCTGGGTGTCCTGTATGTAAAAACTACTTGTGTTCTGCAGTGTGATGACTGCTTCGTACGAGCTGTACAGGCACTTAGTTTTTTTTCTAGGGGTTGAGTCGCCGAAGTGGAAGGTTACTTTAGGGTGTAACTCCGGGTGACCCAAAGGCTGCTAGCTGTGAGTGCTGCTCGCCCCCCGCCCACTCAAGGACTTCGGCTGGAACGAGACATCGTATCGGCCGCCGTCGGACAGAAAGATCTTCGGGTGGAGCACTTCTCTGAACATGTTACTTGTACGGCGAGTTGTTTTTGATTGTCGGGTGCGGTCTTACTGCTTACACATTCCTATTATCTTTCCTTAATTAATATCAATATTATATGCCATAATCATTGCAGTTAACATGTTCTTTTAGACTTAATATTGCCGCTTGTTGACGGCTCTGTGGCTTAAGTTAGATTTTACCTGTTCCATTTTAAAGATTTAAAGCTCTTTTGAGAATAATATTTTATTTTTGAGATGGGTACACCTAGAGGTTTTTTTTTAATATGCTGAGTAGAAGTGCCCAAAGTAATTTTTAGTGATGTTGGTGGGCTTTTTATATAACCTTTTACTGTGAGCATTAAGTTGCTAAAGTCATGATATTTATTGTTTTTCTATCGCTTGCTTTAAATAGTTATGCCATGGCTCGTGTTTTACAGTGATTGCCGTGACAAGTTACTCGGGAATGCCCTGGTAGCAGACCCCGCTGAGTTATTTTATTTTCAGTATATGAAGTGTCCTGTGCTTAAAAAAAAACACGTATACATTTTATTTCGCTACGATGACGGGAGCCGGAGATAAAATAAACTTTTTTTTCCACAACAAAGATCAACCAATATAAGGTGAGCTCCCGTTTCCACCAACACCAATAACCAATAATAACACATACGTAATCGAATAAATCTGTTCTAAATCAATCAATAAACATTTATCAATTTTTTTATTAAATTATGTGATAATTAAAGAAAAAAATCACCGTGTGATTATTCGCACGGGGACACACACACACTAATATCACACGTTAATATTGTAAATTATTATAATTTTTTAGTTATAAATTCAAATAATTCAGCAAATTAACTGTCTGAGCATGTAGGCAACTTGTTTCCACGTACAGGATTTTAATTTTCGGGAAAGGGGGTTGTTGAGAAGAAAAGGGGGTTAGGGTAGTGCCTCGCAAATGCTGTGGGAACTCGTCTCGGACGATAAACCACCCGCGGAGATAAGGGAAAGGTCGCGGAGGTCACGCGAGTGAAAGGTCAGTTGAGGAACCCCCCCCCCCCCCCTTACCAACATCTAACACCCGCCCCTTCGGAAACCGCCGCACGCCACTGCCACTTCCAGTTTAATTTTAAGTCACTGTCGTTTTTTTTTCTCCTCTAAATGGAACAGAATTATTCATGCAGAATCAAGGATGTGTGTAAATTTGTGCATTCACGAGAAAACAACTGGGACACTAAAGGGAAAAAAATAATAGCGTTCGCAGTAATGCTGGTTTCGGATTCTCACCCGGGCATTTATGTTTGTGTTGTCCCATTTCCTTCGATTGTAAACCGGTTCCTTCCTAAATAGCCTTCCAGTACTAACTGCACACGTTAATAAGCATAATAAAACAAAATAAAGTCACATTATTGGACATTAGATTATCTTTTCCATGGTTTAATAAAAATTATGCTTGAATAAAACATAAATTAAAATATAAAATTATGCGCAGATTTTTGTAAGTAATACTCAGTACTATCTTTGTTAATATTTTACTTTTTAATGTTTAACTTAAGAGCTCTTTTAACAGTGCAAAAATAAAAATGTTCTTTTTAATACTGCCTCCCGAAAGTCCTCACACCGCCCGCTGCACCACCACAGACATAGCTTTCAGAGATTTGCTGTTCCAGCGTTTGTGTTGGCGTTCTGCGAACGACCTTGTATGTGTTCCTTGCTATGAGTAAGAACAAAAAAAGTCTCCCTTTGTACACAACGTGGCGCAGATGAAGGGTTCCATATTCTGTGGCCTCACGGGGAACGGGGGAAGGAAAAAAGGGTGCGAAAAGGGAAAATAAAGAGTTCACTGAGTAAGAAAGAAGAACAGAGATGGATACAGACCAAAGGCCATATAGATCATGGAGGTATACGTCTATGGAGTGGATGTGTTTTCTGGTGTTGAAGTCACTTTGGTTGGCAGTCAGTATGCAAAACAAACCGTCGCTGTATGGATGATTATGCTAGAATTTTGTTTAATAGCTCGAAAGAAACTCGGTAGTAAGCATCCAAAAAATTTGCATCGCGAGGTGAGTATTGTGTAACAAGGATGATAAAAGCACATATGCACAAATTAGCGTTAAATTTCACTATAATAATGTTATCCGATTTTAGATGGGAAATGAGATGTGGGGGGGGGGGGGTTATTTTCATTTTGTCTTCGATTTTTAATATGCCAAATATTACACACGTCAGCTCTCTAAATTCTTACCTTTTATTTATATCTGTATGTTTGTGTGTGTGTGGTGTGTGTAGTGTGTGTGGTTTGTGTGTGTGTGGTGGGTGGGGTCGTGTGATATGTGTGTGTCTTAAAACGTCCTTTCATTATCCGTCTGTTTAGTGAAGCTTGTGGCGATTTGCGAACTAACGGCGCTGAAAGTTGACACAGTCTAATATTGTTTTGAATAGGCTTATAATAAATATCGAGTGCTTATTTAAATTAAAATGTTTCAAATCCACATTTCTTAGTCTTCATTTACATTTCTCAGGAAAGTTGTGACAAACGCTATTTCTCTAAAATGCAATTTTTTTTGTTATCCATGAATGTTATATCATAAATTAACAATAGGTATTAGGGGCTTACAAAACTCAACCCTAAGCCTGACAGTTGTAAAATGTTCAGATATTTAAAGAACATAAAATTAATTTTGTGGATGTTTTAAAATGAACGTTTAAGAGGAATTGAAGAATTAATAAGTATAATATGTTGAAACAAAAACATCATAGTTACATGATATTGTAAAAAGATGATTGGCTGAAACTCTTCTGAAAAAAAATTTTAGTGCAGCAAAATACTGCAAGTATCCAACAATTGTTTATGTATCATCTTTCGAAGAGATAGCACTGCTTGCGTACTCATAATTAATGAAGGAGTACAGAACCGACATATGATCTATCATTTCTGAAATGAAAAACTCTACTTAGTACTGATAATATAAGTGTAAACATAATAAAAAACACAAATATAATGTGTGCACACCTATAGCTCATAAAGCAAATTTAAGCTTAAGTTTGCGTAAATTTCCTGAGCAGCTAAAGGAAGCGATTGTTATTCCCTTGCATCTTATATTTTTATACCAATCTTGATATTAAGTAGCATCTCAAAAATTTTAGAAAAAAAAATATGTTGAAAACAATTAATGCCATTTTTTTAAATAATAACAAAATACTATCTGTAACTCAAAATGGATTTAGAAAAAGTTTAAGTACAAATGATGCTTCAAGAAAAGTTCACAAAGCCATAGAACAAGATAAAAAATGTGTTTGTGTAATGTTAGATCTTGCTAAAGCTTTTGATACAGATCCACATTAAATACTTCTAGATAAATTAGATAAATTAGGAATAAGAGGTTTGGAAAACAATTGGTTTAAAAGTAATTTGGAGGGTAAGTCTCAGAGAGAAAAAGTAAATAATAAACTAGGAAACTCTCTAAATATAAATATAGGGGTCCCACAGGGCAGTATTCTTGGGCCAATTTTGCTTCTGATATACAAAAACAATATATATAGCCTAACTGACATAGAGGGGCAGATAGTTTATTTTGCAGATGATACTGCAATTTTATTTTCTTGTGAAACGAGTTTTCTGTATTTGAAACGGTTAATAATGAACTTAAAAAAATTAAAGAAATATTAAATGATAGTTTTTCTTTCTCAAAACATAAATAAAACCAAAAATATTACTTTCTCTACCAAAATTTTGGGTCAACCGTTCGAACATGAACTAAATATTCATGTATGTAATGAAATAAGCGTTAAATGTGTCAAATGTAGTGTCATAGAAAGAGTACAGGATAGAAAATACTTAGGTATAGTGCTCGACTCTTTTCTAAGATGGAAAAAAAACATATTTCTTGTCTTACAAAAAAATTACAAAAATTGTGTATAAATTACTTGAGCTATGATCAATATTATCTATTGAAGGTATTAGAATGAGTAGTATAGCATAGCCGGTCCGGAAACAGGATGCAGGATGTGGTGGTGGTGTCGGTGTCCGCCATCTTGGATTTGTGACGTCACGGCGGCAAAAATTCCTCAAAATTCCTAAAAAATGAGTCGAAATGACTCAAAATTTCCCGTTTTAAGAAAAAAAATTCCCGTTTTCGAGGGAAAAATTCCCGTTTCGAGGGAAAATTTCCCGTTTTATTCCTTAAAAATCCCAGCGGCTGAAAATTCCTAAAACTGGCTTAAGCATCCTTAAATCAAGCCAACGTTAAGCCATTTATAGGATTATGACGTCACCGCTGCAGTTTCCGTTACGCCCGCCATCTTTAAATTTACTATCCAATTTTAATGAAATAGAAATTTTTTTAAAATTTATAAAAAAATTCAATTAATAAAATTTTAATAAAAAATATTTAAAAAACATACTTTTTCGACACGGAGCTCGGAGTCCTCGGTTCGAACCCGACGAATGCAAAAAAAAAAAAATGACGACCGATCCTTCCCTCGTGGTGGGTGCTGGCAGACTGACTCCCACCACTTTTTATCATCATCTAGTATGATGTCATGTCCGCCATCTTGTCTTCGTCTGCTGGTAGCCATCATCATCTTGTTATCGTCGGCGAGAGTGCGCTGACGCCATGTTTGTTTAATTCTTATCCGCTAGAGTGCAGTAATCATTTATTATTGCTGTGTCACCCGCCATCTTGTCATTTGGCCGCCATCTTGGAATCGTGTAATTATTTAGCTTGAAATTCGGGAAAAATTCCAAAATTCATTAAATAAATCACTCATTAATTTACAGATTGATTCGATCAGTTTCAGTCCTTGGTTCGATACCCGATCGATGCAATAATGTTTAATTTGATGTAAAAAATAATTTAAATAAACCATGTTCAACATTCTTAAAGAGACATTAAAACCTCTACTGTCATCATCATCCTATAAGCCATCAACACCAACATATTGGTAATTCATAATTTTAATGCTAGAGATTCGGGAAAAAGTTCAGAAATCATTAAATAAATTTCCAATCAATGTACTGATTAATTAGATCGACTTAGGTCCTTGGTACGATTCTGGACGATGAAAAAAAATAACAATTTAACATAATAGTGACAGGTTCGAGAAAAAAAACAACACAAGTTCTTTCACAAACATAATATTTATTACATAATATATATTCTACTACAGGATCAGTTGCTAAAGCCAGCAATCTTATAATCATTTAGTTCCGCAGCGGTGTGAAATGACTAATTCTTAGCTCCAATCGGTTTATACTAGACAGAGTCCAACCAGAACCTTTACAGACATAGTCCACCTCTTCTTGACAGAGTTTCTGGATACCGTATTTAACAGTTTGCTTCACATCGTTAGAACTGTAAATTACTGCAGCCGATGTCTTGAATGCACACTTCTTCACTTTGTCATCGAACGGATAAGGCTTTCCATATATACAGCCCAACCACAAGTTATATTTCAAAGGTCCGTTTGTTGCTACATCATCAGTAAGCTGATTGATTATCTTCTGTCTGATATCGTCAAGAAAATTACAAATGTCCTTTGACTCACCGATCGTATTTAGATAATAGTAGTCTTTCAACGTTCCACGAAATGCAGACTGGGCCAAGTAGAAGCCATTATCGTTCACTTGTAATGCTCCGAACACAGTCTTAGGTTTAGTTCCATGTTCAGACATCATAACAATCGGTTGCTGAGCATCTGTTTTTTTGGTTGTACGCTTTCGTGTCTCCAATCTAAAGCGAGGAGTCGAAATGTCGGCAGGTAGTTCAGCAGTAGGAGCACAGACTCCACCTTTACATTTTTTCGCATGATGTCGCAAACTGTCAATTCGAGTAAATCATTTAAGGCACTCATCACATCGAAACTTCATGCGAGATGGATTCTTCGTGCATTTGCTCCGCTCATGTCTTCGTGCATTATGAGCAAATGCGAACGACGTATCACAGTAGCTGCAAGGATACCGTGGTGATGAAGACGAACCATTCAGACCCGATCCAGATACTGACGTTGCCGCAGTAGTACTATTTCCAGGCATTCTCTTATGCACATCGATGCATCGTTGTTGCGACGAAACCTTTACTTTCTGCCGCACAGCAGGACCTTTGCATGCCTTCATGTGCGTTTTCATATTATCTTTTCTGGCAAACTGCTTATGACATTTCTTACAAACAAACATTTTACGATATAGGTTCTTGACACATTCGCTCCTCTCGTGTCGCCGAGCATTGCTATTGTTTGAGAAAATCTTGTCGCAGTAACAGCACCGATGTTCGTTAGTTGTTGTCGATTCGGCATCCATTGAAGTCTCCATAGAGGTCGTATCGTCGATCGTCGTGGTTTCCTGCACATCCAGCTCAGTAGTCATTAAGCTATCTTCTGCTGGTGGTATCACATCTGTTGAAATCTCCTCCAGTGTTGACATCGACGTTGTCAACGGAATCTGCTCCTTCTCCGTCGTAGCTGTCGTCAAGGTTCCCGTAGACGATGGTACAACCTCCATCGAGTTCGTCGTTAAAGTCGGTAAAGATGCCATCGAGTTCGCAAGAACAGGTAATTACGTGATTATTGCACCAGAAGAAACAAACTAGGTGATCCTTACACCGACGACGTCAGTAACAAACTGAGCGACCTGCTGTCTAGGACTCACTTATATACATGCACCGTATGGAATAATACGCTAGTCAAATCGAGAACCATTTACAATAATACTAGAGTCAAAACAACATTAAAAATAGAAGGACCAACAACGAAAAGGCAGCACATTTGGAAGCACCGACAACGAAAAGGCAGCACATTTGGAAGCACCGCCAACGAAAAGGCAGCATATTTTGGATGCACCATCGAATAAGGAAGCACCGACAACGTAATGGCAGCACATTTGGAAGCACCGACAACGTAAAGGCAGCACATTTGGAAGCACCGACAACGAAAAGGCAGCACATTTGGAAGCACCGACAACGTAAAGGCAGCACATTTGGAAGCACCGACAACGAAAAGGCAGCACATTTGGAAGCACCGACAACGAAAAGGCAGCACATTTGGAAGCACCGACAACGAAAAGGCAGCACATTTGGAAGCACCGACAACGAAAAGACAGCACATTTGGAAGCACCGACAACGAAAAGGCAGCACATTTGGAAGCACCGACAACGAAACGGCAGCACATTTGGAAGCACCGTAAACGAAAAGGCAGCACATTTGGAAGCACCGACAACGAAAAGACAGCACATTTGGAAGCACCGACAACGAAAAGGCAGCACATTTGGAAGCACCGACAACGAAATGGCAGCACATTTGGAAGCACCGACAACGAAAAGGCAGCACATTTGGAAGCACCGACAACGAAACGGCAGCACATTTGGAAGCACCAACAACGAAAAGGCAGCACATTTGGAAGCACCGACAACGAAAAGACAGCACATTTGGAAGCACCGACAACGAAAAGGCAGCACATTTGGAAGCACCGACAACGAAATGGCAGCACATTTGGAAGCACCGACAACGAAAAGGCAGCACATTTGGAAGCACCGACAACGAAACGGCAGCACATTTGGAAGCACCAACAACGAAAAGGCAGCACATTTGGAAGCACCGACAACGAAACGGCAGCACATTTGGAAGCACCGACAACGAAACGGCAGCACATTTGGAAGCACCGACAACGAAACGGCAGCACATTTGGAAGCACCGACAACGAAACGGCAGCACATTTGGAAGCACCGACAACGAAAAGGCAGCACATTTGGAAGCACCGACAACGAAACGGCAGCACATTTGGAAGCACCGACAACGAAAAGGCAGCACATTTGGAAGCACCGACAACGAAAAGGCAGCGCATTTGGAAGCACCGACAACGAAAAGGCAGCACCATCATCAAAAAGGCCGCACATTTGTCATTGGCTCCAATATTCATTGGCTCCAATATTCATTGGCTCCATTATTCATTGATTCCATCAGTCTATTGATTCCATCAGTCTAGTGACTCCATCTGTCATTGGCTCCTACAGTCATTGGCTCCTACAGTCATTGGCTCCAACAACTGTCTTTTGTCTCACCAACTCCAAATATATATATTTGGCTAGAATTCTACGAGTCTAAGAGACTATGAGACCACATGGCTACGAGTCTAAAATGATCTAGCTGGTTACGAGTTATACATGGCTTGCGAGGCTACAGAGCTATGAAGTTTCTAGTACACAGGTTTACATGACTGCGAGGAAACAGGACTACAAGTCTGCAAGAGTACTTGACTACGAAGGTACTCGCCTACATGACTCCAGTTACCGCATCTGTCTTCGACGGAATTTTCTCTTTTGCTCCAACTGCTCCATCAGCATTATGTTATAAGATTACAAGGCCTCTTGCTTACGTAGCTTCAAGTCTACAAGCCTCCAATGCATCATGACTGCGAGACTACGATCAATGAGGTTACGAGTCTACGCGATTGCGAGTCTTCTAGGTTACGTGATCGCGAGGCTATAGGACTACGAAGCTTCTAGAACGCATGGTTACGAGACTGCGAGGCTACAATTCTACGAGGTCCCAAGACATCCAGGCTACGCGACTACGAGCCATGAGGTTACGAGACTACGTGACTACGAATCTTCAAGTTTACGAGACTGCGAGGCTACAGAGCTACGAAGCCTCTAGTACACAGGTTTACGTGACTGCGAGGATACAGGACTACGCGACTTCGAGCCATAAGGTTACGAGATAACGTGACTACGAATCTTCATGTTTACGAGACTGCGAGGCTACAGAGCTACGAAGCCTCTAGAAAACGAGTTTACGTGACTGCGTGGATACAGGAATACAAGTCTGCATGAGTTCTTGACTACGAAGCTACTCGTCTACAAGGCTCCAATTGACACATCTGTCTTCGATGGAATTTTCTCTTTTGCTACATCTACACCATCAGCATTATGTTATAAGATTACAAAGCTACTTGCTTACGTAGCTTCAAGTCTACGAGGCTCCAATACATCATGAATACGAGACTACGAGCCATGAGGTTACGAGACTATGCGATTGCAAGTCTTCAAGGTTACGTCATCGCGAGGCTATAGGACTACGAAGCTTCCAGAACGCATGGTTACGAGAATGCATGACTAATTGGTCGCATGGCTACGAAACTTTATGTCTCTAACTGACTACAATAGCACTATTCAGTGGTGAGAGTTAATTTATTTCATGCAAAGGTACTTGCTGCAAGCAGTTCCACTTTTCAACATCAGATGACGTCACGTTTTGCTTGCAGGTAAAATAATATTTATTTATTTTATGCGGGATGCGGGTTGTTCACTATCGATCGCATAAGAAGAATGGCATCGATAGTCTTCAAGGAGAAGGAAGTTCGTCCTTCCTGCTAGTGCTTCTCAGATTTCTCACGGTCCGCCATCTTGGATTGCGACGTCACGGCTGCCATCTTAGATGGGTGTGACTTTGACCTTTGACCGAAACCGCAGGAATGATCGCAAGCACACGGATTAACCATCAAAATATATATAAGAATTATCAGGAGCACACGGAGAAAACCATCATAATATTGGCAAGAATAATCAGGAGCACACGGAGAAAAACGACACATGTTTTCTTTGATATCATAAAATTACAGAAAAAAAATATTTAAAAATAAAAAAATTAATAAAAAAATTAAAAATAAAAACAAAAAATACATAAAATTCTGGCTTGTACTAGAACTCTATCTTTGCTCAGCAATGATAAGTTTACAAGCTAGCAGAATCTATTTATGTATTTTTTTGTTTTTATTTTAAATTTTTTTATTAATTTTTTTTATTTTTAAATATTTTTTTTCTGTAATTTTATGATATCAAAGAAAACATGTGTCGTTTTTTTCCGTGTGCTCCTGATTATTCTTGCCAATATTATGATGGTTTTCTCCGTGTGCTCCTGATAATTCTTATATATATTTTGATGGTTAATCCGTGTGCTTGCGATCATTCCTGCGGTTTCGGTCAAAGGTCAAAGTCACACCCATCTAAGATGGCAGCCGTGACGTCGCAATCCAAGATGGCGGACCGTGAGAAATCTGAGAAGCACTAGCAGGAAGGACGAACTTCCTTCTCCTTGAAGACTATCGATGCCATTCTTCTTATGCGATCGATAGTGAACAACCCGCATCCCGCATAAAATAAATAAATATTATTTTACCTGCAAGCAAAACGTGACGTCATCTGATGTTGAAAAGTGGAACTGCTTGCAGCAAGTACCTTTGCATGAAATAAATTAACTCTCACCACTGAATAGTGCTATTGTAGTCAGTTAGAAACATAAAGTTTCGTAGCCATGCGACCAATTAGTCATGCATTCTCGTAACCATGCGTTCTGGAAGCTTCGTAGTCCTATAGCCTCGCGATGACGTAACCTTGAAGACTAGCAATCGCATAGTCTCGTAACCTCATGGCTCGTAGTCTCGTAGTCATGATGTATTGGAGCCTCGTAGACTTGAAGCTACGTAAGCAAGTAGCTTTGTAATCTTATAACATAATGCTGATGGTGTAGATGTAGCAAAAGAGAAAATTCCATCGAAGACAGATGTGTCAATTGGAGCCTTGTAGACGAGTAGCTTCGTAGTCAAGAACTCATGCAGACTTGTTTTCCTGTATCCACGCAGTCACGTAAACTCGTTTTCTAGAGGCTTCGTAGCTCTGTAGCCTCGCAGTCTCGTAAACATGAAGATTCGTAGTCACGTAATCTCGTAACCTTATGGCTCGAAGTCGCGTAGTCCTGTATCCTCGCAGTCACGTAAACCTGTGTACTAGAGGCTTCGTAGCTCTGTAGCCTTGCAGTCTCGTAAACTTGAAGATTCGTAGTCACGTAGTCTCGTAACCTCATGGCTCGTAGTCGCGTAGCCTGGATGTCTTGGGACCTCGTAGAATTGTAGCCTCGCAGTCTCGTAACCATGCGTTCTAGAAGCTTCGTAGTCCTATAGCCTCGCGATCACGTAACCTAGAAGACTCGCAATCGCGTAGACTCGTAACCTCATTGATCGTAGTCTCGCAGTCATGATGCATTGGAGGCTTGTAGACTTGAAGCTACGTAAGCAAGAGGCCTTGTAATCTTATAACATAATGCTGATGGAGCAGTTGGAGCAAAAGAGAAAATTCCGTCGAAGACAGATGCGGTAACTGGAGTCATGTAGACGAGTACCTTCGTAGTCAAGTACTCTTGCAGACTTGTAGTCCTGTTTCCTCGCAGTCATGTAAACCTGTGTACTAGAAACTTCATAGCTCTGTAGCCTCGCAAGCCATGTATAACTCGTAACCAGCTAGATCATTTTAGACTCGTAGCCATGTGGTCTCATAGTCTCTTAGACTCGTAGAATTCTAGCCAAATATATATATTTGGAGTTGGTGAGACAAAAGACAGTTGTTGGAGCCAATGACTGTAGGAGCCAATGACTGTAGGAGCCAATGACAGATGGAGTCACTAGACTGATGGAATCAATAGACTGATGGAATCAATGAATAATGGAGCCAATGAATATTGGAGCCAATGAATATTGGAGCCAATGACAAATGTGCGGCCTTTTTGATGATGGTGCTGCCTTTTCGTTGTCGGTGCTTCCAAATGCGCTGCCTTTTCGTTGTCGGTGCTTCCAAATGCGCTGCCTTTTCGTTGTCGGTGCTTCCAAATGCGCTGCCTTTTCGTTGTCGGTGCTTCCAAATGTGCTGCCTTTTCGTTGCCGGTGCTTCCAAATGTGCTGCCGTTTCGTTGTCGGTGCTTCCAAATGTGCTGCCTTTTCGTTGTCGGTGCTTCCAAATGTGCTGCCTTTTCGTTGTCGGTGCTTCCAAATGTGCTGCCTTTTCGTTGTCGGTGCTTCCAAATGTGCTGCCTTTTCGTTGTCGGTGCTTCCAAATGTGCTGCCGTTTCGTTGTCGGTGCTTCCAAATGTGCTGCCTTTTCGTTGTCGGTGCTTCCAAATGTGCTGCCGTTTCGTTGTCGGTGCTTCCAAATGTGCTGCCGTTTCGTTGTCGGTGCTTCCAAATGTGCTGCCGTTTCGTTGTCGGTGCTTCCAAATGTGCTGCCGTTTCGTTGTCGGTGCTTCCAAATGTGCTGCCTTTTCGTTGTCGGTGCCTCCAAATGTGCTGCCGTTTCGTTGTCGGTGCTTCCAAATGTGCTGCCTTTTCGTTGTCGGTGCTTCCAAATGTGCTGCCATTTCGTTGTCGGTGCTTCCAAATGTGCTGCCTTTTCGTTGTCGGTGCTTCCAAATGTGCTGCCTTTTCGTTGTCGGTGCTTCCAAATGTGCTGCCTTTTCGTTGTCGGTGCTTCCAAATGTGCTGCCGTTTCGTTTTCGGTGCTTCCAAATGTGCTGCCTTTTCGTTGTCGGTGCTTCCAAATGTGCTGTCTTTTCGTTGTCGGTGCTTCCAAATTTGCTGCCGTTTCGTTGTCGGTGCTTCCAAATGTGCTGCCTTTTCGTTGATGGTCCTTCTATTTTAATGTTGTTTTGACTCTAGTATTATTGTAAATGGTTCTTGATTTGACTAGCGTTTTATTCCATACGGTGCATGTATATAAGCGAGTCCTAGACAACAGGACGCTCAGTTTGTTACTGACGTCGTCGGTGTAAGGATCACCTAGTTTGTTTCTTCTGGTGCATTAATCACGTAATTACCTGTTCTTGCGAACTCGATGGCATCTTTACCGACTTTAACGACGAACTCGATGGAGGTTGTACCATCGTCTACGGGAACCTTGACGACAGCTACGACGGAGAAGGAGCAGATTCCGTTGACAACGTCGATGTCAACACTGGAGGAGATTTCAACAGATGTGATACCACCAGCAGAATATAGCTTAATGACTTCTGAGCTGGATGTGCAGGAAACCACGACGATCGACGATACGACCTCTATGGAGACTTCAATGGATGCTGATTTGACAACTAGCGAACATCGGTGCTGTTATTGCGACAAGATTTTCTCAAACAGCAGCAATGCTCGGCGACACGAGAGGAGCGAATGTGCCAAGAACCTATATCGTAAAATGTTTGTTTGTGAGAAATGTCATAAGCAGTTTGCCAGAAAAGATAATATGAAAACGCACATGAAGGCATGCAAAGGTCCTGCTGTTCGGCAGAAAGTAAAGGTTTCGTCGCAACAACGATGCATCGATGTGCATAAGAGAATGCCTGGAAATGGTACTACTGTTGTAACGCCTGTATCTGGATCGGGTCTGAAAGGATCGTCTTCATCACCACGGTATCCTTGCAGCTACTGTGATACGTCGTTCGCATTTTCCCATGATGCACGAAGACATGAGCGGAGCAAATGCACGAAGAATCCATCTCGCATGAAGTTTCGATGTGATGAGTGTCATGAATGGTTTACTCGAATTGATAATTTGCGACGACATGCGAAAAACTGTAAAGGTGAAGTCCGTGTGCCTACTGCTGAACTACCTGCAGAAATTTCGACTCCTCGGTTTAGGTTGAAGGTTCGTGAGCGTACAAGCAAGAAAACCGATGTGCAGCAACCGATTGGTATGACGTCTGAACAGGAAAATAAACCTAAGACTGTGTTCGGAGCATTACAAGTGAACGATAATGGCTTCTACTTGGCGCAGTCTGCATTTCGTGGAACATTGAAGGACTATTATTATTTAAATACGTTAGGTGAGTCGAAAGACATTTGTAATTTTCTTGATGATATCAGAGAGGACATAATCAATCAGCTTACTGATGATGTAGCAACAAACGGACCTTTGAAATATAACTTGTGGTTGGACTGTATATATGGAAAGCCATATCCGTTCGATGACAAAGTGAAGAAGTGTGCATTCAAGACATCGGCTGCAGTAATTTACAGTTCTAACGATGTGAAGCAAACTGTTAAAAACGGTATCCAGAAACTCTGTCAAGAAGAGGTGGACTATGTCTGTAAAGGTTCTGGCTGGACTCTGTCTAGTATAAACCGATTGGAGCTAAGAATTAGTCATTTCACACCGCTGCGGAACTAAATGATTATAAGATTGCTGGCTTTCGCAAATGATCCTGTAGTAGAATAGAAATTATGTAATAAATATTATGTTTGTAAAAGAACTTGCAGTGTTTAATTCCTCGAACCTGTTACTATTATGTTAAATTGATGTTATATTTAATTTTTTTTGCATCATCCAAGATCGAACCGAGGACGGGAATCGATCGAATCAATATGTAAATTAATGAGTGATTTATTTAATGAATTTTGAACGTTTTCCCGAATTTCTAGCTAAATAATTACGGATTTTCAAGATGGCGGCCAAATGACAAGATGGCGGGTGTCACAGTAATCAATTATAACTGCACTCTAGCGGATACGAATTAAACTAACATGTCATCGGCGCACTCTAGCCGACGATACAATGATGATGGCTTCCAGCATCGAAGACAAGATGGCGGACATGACATCATACTACCTGACGATATATATGCTTTGAAAAAAAAGTGGTGGGAGTCAGTATGCCTGCGTCCACTGTGAGGGAAGGATCGGTCACCATTTTTAATTTTTTTGCACTCGTCGGGTTCGAACCGAGGACTCCGAGCTCCGTGTCGTAAATGTTTTTTTAAATATTTTTTATTAAAAATATTATTATTTAATTTTTTTATAATTTTAAAATTTTTTCATTAAAATCGGATAATAAATTTAAAGATGGTGGCCGTAACGGAAATTGCAATGGTGACATCATAATTCGAAATGGCGGATAACACAATGCCGGAATGTTCGAGAAAACGAAATGACGTCATCCAAGATGGTGGATCCAAGATGGCCGTCGGGGTCAAGGTCAAAGGTCAAGGTCACATCCTGATAGAGGCTTAACTGAGGCTTGAGTTAAGGATGCTTAAGCCTCTATCAGGACATTTCTAGCCGCTGGGATTTTTAAGGACTAAAACGGGAAATTTTCCCTCGAAACGGGAATTTTTCCCTCGAAAACGGGAAATTTTTTTCTTAAAACGGGAAATTTTGAGTCATTTTGAGTCATTTTTGAGGAATTTTGAGGAATTTTTGCCGCCGTGACGTCACAAATCCAAGATGGCGGACACCGGCACCGGCACCACCGCCTGAGGCCTGTCCTCGGTCCGGCTATTGTATACTACTAGAATGGTTTAATGTTCTATTTTTCAGTATGTTATGCATTATGGAATTCTGGCAAAGCGTCATATTCAAAAACTTATTTTACGAGTCATTTAAAAAAACACACACGTACCCATCCAAGGAACTTTTTTTAAAATGTTAACAGTATTTTATATTTAAATATTCTTTATTAGTGCTGCAATAATTAATATGTATAAAAGGGAAATCAGTAAAATTATGTATATCATAACTATCCTACACAGCATAGACAGAACATAAATTTACCAATCCCTTTATTTCATAAAACAATTTCTCAGAGATCTTTAAAATTTTTGCTTCCAAAAATTGTAGTTATTCTTCCTGAAAAATTGAACACAAAAAAAATCAGTTTAGTAAATATGTCAATTTTGGCTGAATAATTTAACTGATGAAGTGATTTATGTAATATTTAAGTAGGTTTTTATGTACTATATTAATTTGCATACTTCTACTTTCCATTTTTTTATATATAGAATTTTTTGAAACGTTATACTTTATTATATTGCTCTTTTTAACTTTAATTTTATAAATACTTATGTAAGATTTCTTAAAAATTTTTATTTATTTATTTGTCAATTTTTACGATTTGCAATAAATTTTAATTAGTCAAAATACCACTAATTTTTTAACGTGACTATATGCACTCACACACAAGATTGCTTTTGTGAGTGCTACATTTTCCTATTTAATTTATTAAATTGTAATCATTGCGTTAAAAAAAAGAGTAAAATAAAAATAAATTAATACGTTTAAATATGTTTAAATCGCGTTTAATTTATTCACTGCATGTTAGAGACATTCATCATAATTTAAAAATAAAAATAAAATATGAAAAATTGTGAGGGAGTGTTTCAGTAATCGCCAGTGATGTGTAAACATCTGAACTCGGCAACAAGCAGATTCGTGTGTTCTCGTGTTGCAAATAAACTTATAATAAGAAACTCGGACACCAAATTTAACGTAGAATGTTTTAGAAAAAATTAGAAGCGTGTTAAATATATGAAAATAATTAATTTTGGTAAAAAAAAAATTGGTTGTCTGTAAAGTCGGTTTACGGACGATAGTTTAACGTGACAACGTCATAACAAAACATTGACGAAATGATTGCATACTTTTATGAACAAAATTGAATCATTTTTATTGAATTATCACTATTTTGTATGGATACAAGGAAGGAGTGAAATGAAATCTACAATTTAATTGATAAGTTTACTTTTATTTGCACTCATTAATTCAAATATGTTTATTACTTTAACGAACAGATTATTTTAACTATAACTTTTATACATGTTTGCTATTTAACTTCTTCCAATCTGTGTTATTCTGTTAAGGATAGGACGATGATAGGAAAAGTAGGAAACGAATGGGAGTGTTTCAAGTTTAATGTGCTTCGAAAAAGTCAAATCGATGGTTGTTCCAATCGAGTGGAAGAGAGATAGATGCGGCGCAAGCGTACAATGAGCGTAACGGGACACAGCGTAACGTGACAATGTGCGTAACGGGACTCTTTTTCGTGCGTGCAGCCGGTTTTCATCGATTTATTAGACGTCACGTCAAAAATTGTAAATCATTTTCCTCTTTTTTTTCAAAATCTAACTATAATACGGTTTAACAAGGTGGTATCATCTGTTTTTAGGTTATAACTCTTTACGCGTGTTGAGGGTAAAGTTTCAGTATGAAATGCAATGAAATAAGCGAATGTTACGCAACGTAAATCTGACCGTTTGACAGTACAATGCTCATGAATGCAGAAACTGCTGTAGCAACGAGCCAAAGTCGTCTAGATAGTGGACCCACGGGGGATGTAATAAGTGTATGGGTATGCCAATGTAAACTTTATGGTAGTAAAACTATCCTGGAATACATTTTGTATCTTTAATAGTCATAACAAAATATAAAAGTAAGTTCTAAAATACCTATAATTTATTAGCCAGTAAAATTGTTTTGGGACTTCATTTCGTCAAAGATAACAATTATTTTGTTGGTTCTCCAAAGCATTATGAACGTGACGCTATTTCTAAAGTATTTTCCAAACTAAAAGTAGCAGTCAAATAGATCCCGGATTGGGACTTAATTTTCAACAAGGAATTATATTAAAATACTGCCCATCTTGTTAACATTCATTAAACAGTTAATACTATAAATTTTCCAAACTCAAATATTAACCGGTAACATTTTTAAACACATAACACTAAGTATATGTTTGAGTTTTTTTTTTCCTTAAACGACTGAAATCAGTATGTAATTACTTTCTACAAACAAACCTTAACCTTATTAAGCTGATGCAACATTTTTGTATTATATTATAATGTTATTAAAAAGTATTAAAAAATCTTCTTTCGACGATATTTGAACCGCGGACCTAATGCTTACGAAGGGCACATATTACCATAATGCTACAATGACTTCTCGGAAATAATGAGGAGAGTAGTTATTAAACGTAGTTTGTTTTTTTTTAGGTTATTTAAAACTTTGGATTACGTTTTACTATGACTATTTTAGTTTACCAAATATGTTACAGGGTAGTTTCACTATCATAATGTTTCATTTGGCACACCGATTCGTTTGGCATGTACCCTCATTATTTACCAAAGTGACTATATACGTGTTTATGTTGCTACACGTTCGTCCGCCATCTTTTCGTTGTTTCTGAGACTTGTGCGCAGACGCAGCTCCGTTGTCTCGCATTTCCGTTCCATCTTCACTAAATTACTCCTACCACATACCGTATACCGTGAGCTAAGATGTTTACACATCAATGATACTAGAAGTGTGTATATGAAATGAAAGAGAATAATGAATAGTATTCAAGTTTATAGGAAACGCCCAATTAACGCAATAATAAAACAGGGGCCCGGCCTACATGATTCATTTAGCAGACGTATCACACCAATGAGTATGCGAAGTTATCAGACCTATCCATATACCCTGATCACGACATGCCTCCTAGTTGCTGAAGAACTATAAGATGGGTAAAGGCAGGGGAGTTCTACTTCAGCACATGACAGAAGAGTGTTACGTAATGCAATGTAAAAAAAACTTTCTTAAGAGGGAGAGATAACAACCAAAATATGTCATTTTGGTTTTAATAATTTTTATACTCTTTTTTTCACCTTTAATATTGAAAATTAACATTCCTTATGGTATAGATCACACGTTATGTAGGATTTTTAAAAACCATAATTTTATGTCCATTGACGGCGTTATTAATGTTGCAATCATTACAGATAAATTAATTAAATAACTAACATCAGTGATTTCACAAGAAATAAACTGTTTGTTTCAAGTTTTCAGTCACTATTTAATTCAAGCACTCCTCTAAACTATTTACTATGTTAATGAAGCCAAAAACTGAATATTAAATGATAGGGAATGGTTATGGCCTAAAAACTGCTAAATCCAATATTCGGTTTCTATCCCTCCTGCTTACGTCAATTTAAATGTTTGCAGAGAGAAAAATGCGTCAAGTAAGTTATATTAATAATTATTGTCTGGCAAGTTCTGTGTATGAAATATATTTTCCAAAATATGGTGGATCTGATACCTATTAGTGATAAAAAAGGCCAACACAATTATTATTATTATGTTTGTTGTCTCTCTTATTGAAAGCAATCATTAGCCAATGAATTTCAATAAAAATTTGAACGCTATTAATATATGTCGAGAAGTAATTTATAGCTTGTTTCATGCTTCCCCGCGAAAGCATGCCTTTGTTCTGCATGCATAAACTTAAAAATCATTTGATGGATTTCTAAATAAAGGCCGAACAAAGTTGCAGGCGCAGATAGTGTTTAAAAAGAGCTGAACGATGTGAAACGTATTTGACTGAAGTCACGTTCATGAAATATTTTAATTACAAAAACGGGAAGGTGTGTTCAGAATCCTGGTGTTATTGTGGAAGCTCGAGTACAACAAACGTTTTAATAGCTTCTCTCTTGCGATACTGGCCTACGTTTTCGCCCATTATATGTATCTTAATAATATATATATATAAATCCAGTGTCCTGATGTTTGTTTCCAGTGAACTCTTCACCAAGTCAACCAATTTCGATGAAAATTGGCATTTATGTGTAATTTTTTTCCAACTTGAGAGATAGGATAGTTTTTATTTCGATTAATGGTCTTAATAATTTATAATTAATAATAAATAATAAATAACCGATCGCCATGGGTAAACAAAAAATCATAGACATACAAACAGTAATTGTGTGACATTTCTCTATGTCCAACACACTGTCATAATTATAGAGCTATCCAGTTTGCTTTAACTCGCAGACAATAAAGCTCCATGTGTTTAGCCCGGGCAACGCCGGGTACTGCAGCTAGTATGTATATATGTATGAACCTGCAACAAAATAAAACTTTGAGTTTAACAAATGGAAAATAACAGAGTGTCTGCAGCAGTACCGTTCGTAAACAAACGCAGGTGTGATTGAACCCATCCGAATGGTTTCCGACGATGTCAGTAGTCTATCGTAAACCATTGGTTTTTTCCCGATGCGCAAAAGACATGAGACGGTCTAAATCATCGATAGTAAATGGTCTATGAGTCTACTCTACATATACTTCACCCCCTCCCCCTTCCACCCTCCAAAAATCGCTACCTCTTTATATTGCGATTTGAGGGCAAGTTACCTTTGATAGGTTGTAAAATCATGCCCTATCTTTGGCACTTTGTAACTCGTCGTTATTTAGTATTCACGCAAATATTCCACTTTATATTTTTATATATTCAAATTATACATATATATACAGAGTGTTCGCGAATTGCGGTGCATAAATTTAATGGATGCGAGAGAATGCCAAAAAAAACTATTTTTGTTACGTAGAGAGAAAATTTGAATTTGGCGGGCTTCAAGGGACTATTCCACTGGCTGAGAAGACAAGCGACTGCAGCGCAGTAGCGTACAGACAAGACTCCCCCGTGGGAAGCAGGCGACAGCCGGGTTGGAACAAAACAACGCCCTACGTGGTGTGAAACTCCCAGTTCCGGGTCGCTGACGAAGCTGCACAAAGGTCTCCCAACTCTGGCACACGCTCCTTGTTGTAGGTGAAATGCGCGCCACTGCTACTGCTGAAATCCCTCTCGCCTCCCCGTGCCACCATTAAGGGCGGAATTCATAGTGGTGATATAAGCAATACTTGAAAAAAGTACTGCTTATATGCATACTTAAGTATGGCATTAAATTCATAGCGAACAAAAAGAGCACTGCTTATTAGGGCTACTTCAAGTAATACTTCACGAAACACTGCGTCAAATAAGTACTGCTCAATATGAATTTACAGTCATTAAATAAGTTTGCCTTGTTTCTTAAGTATTCATAATCAAATAAGCCATGCTTATTCATTGATCTAAGTAATACTTCATGAAGTCGGCTATCTAGGTGACTCAAGTACTGGTACGGATTTGTTTGTTGTAAGTAATAGGTTATATTGCACCCGCGTGGTAGTGAATAATTTCTATAACACTTTAGGCCCCTTCTGGGAGGGGTTTTCTCAGAGTGGTAAACTGATTGCCTTGCACTAACAACAAACAAATAATCAACAGTGAAAGTACCATCAAACGAGACGTTTCCCGAACGACTGTTATGAAAATAATTTATTCAAATAGTAAATTCAAGGCGATCAACAATTGCAGAAGATAATTACACATGTTCAATTTATAACACATTAATTATTGATACATGATTTATACACGGTCCCATTAGACACACGGGGCAGAAGACCCTTATTACACGACGCGATGTCAACTTGAAATCAGAAAAAAGGTATACATGCAGTATATCATATATAAAATTTAACTTTGCCCTTTAAATACTTATGACGAACAGGGAACGTGAATACATAAACAAATTAAACCTGATCACCTTGGCTGCCAACGCTGGGATACACCACCAAATGAACAAAGAGAAATGACGAAAACATCTTGCGAGGCACGGTTGACAACGGGAGGAAAAGCCACAGAAAATACTAATTGGAATTTACAAGGTGGCGGCCAAAACAATAATTTCGAAACAACAAGAAAGGAGAATTATAACATTTACGTTACATTCCGGGAGCGGCCACCGCGTCCCTTCCGCAATCACTCAATTTGAAGTCAACCGTACCTTGAGGTGCGAGTAGATCGGTCGGTGTCCCAGCGTCGAAACAGGAAGAGTCAGGGGGCGCAAGGCCTTAAATAAACTAAGCTCAGATGGCGCTAGTGTTGTCAGCTACCACCGAAGAAACGACAAGAGGGGAAAGCGAGGGGAGGTAAGGGGTTTGGGGCAAAGGCGGATGGAGGGAGTGAGAGGGGGGGAAGGCCGTGTGCACGGGCGCCCATGCAGCCCGTTGCAATATAAGGTATTAATTGCCGTTAATTTTTCCATATATTAATTAAAATTGAGAGTAAACAAATTCAATTTGGGGAAAAGAAACTAAACAATTCGTTGCCGCTTAGTTTTGTAAACAATACAGGCTATGTACATAACCTCTTCTGCAGCTAGCATGTTGTTTCGCTACCACGTGGCTAACTTCACCCACTTATAGATCACAGACACAAGATGGCCAACATAACAACACAAACATTCAAAACATATTTATGTAGTTGTAAATTCGTTTTTAATACATGTTCATATTTATGTTATTCAAGTTCACTATCAAATCAAGTATAAATATCATCTTACGTATTAATATCATTATTTTAATCGCATATGTGGTTTGAAACGTTGGCATTTTTATTTTCAAACAGGTAAACTATGTATTTACAGCAGTATGTTAGCTTGCGTTACGTTGACACAAAATTCGTCCTTTACTTTTTGAGATACTTCATCAAGTACAGCATGGCCAATATAAGTAGTGCTTGTTCAAGTATTACTTTGTCAAGTATAGGTTTATGAATTCATTGCTGGAATAAGTACTACTTGAAGAATAAGCACTACTTTATAAAAAACTACTTATTCGCCAAACAAGCCTTCGACTATGAATCCCGCCCTAAGACACGTCGATCAATCCCCGCGGATGTGAGGTCTGCAGCGCTATTGCCGTTTGTCGCAGTGTCGCAGTCACTGAGGCCCTGGTACGCATTGGGCGTTTCAAGAAGGAAGCCTACGATTCACTCGTCCTTCTGGACATGCCCGAATACTCACGTTGGCAAGCCTTCTTTCAACAGACGAGAGAGCCAAACGCCCGATCGTGCATCTTCGGTTTTTTTTTTTTTTTTGTTCATTGTAAATAAATATACAACCCATGATAACTAATGGTCAATTAGGTTAGGTTAGCTACATTATAAATACTTTAAAACATTGTGGACGGTTGATTTGGTTAGGATAGCTACATTAAAGATACTGTGAAATCATGTAAACGGTTTCCTAGCCCTGGATAGCTACAATTTTAAAAGTTATTTGCTAAGAAACCATAAAGTGATTTTACAGTATTTTTAATGTAGCTATACTTACCTAATATAACCAACCATCCACAATGTTTTAAAGTATTTATAATGAAGCTAACATATCCTAATCGACCGCAAAATTTAATGCCACACCGGTTTATACAATGAGATAGAACCGGGGGGGGGGGGGGGGAAGCGAGCATGAACTTCGGGGAACTTCGGGTTTGGCTCTCTCGTCTGTGAAAAGAAGGCTTGCCAACGTGAGTATTCGGGTATGTCCAGAAGGACGAGTGAATAGTAAGCTTCCCGTTTCAAGAACCAAGGGGTCCGGATGTACGTGTGCACTCGCGAACGCGCGGTTGTAAGATGTTGGGTTGGAACACGCGCGCTGTCCGCGCGTCAGCTGCTCGCTTCGACACACACGCGCCGCCCACTGTGCTGCAGCGAGCCAGAGCACTGGCCGTGCTAACACACGGCTAGCAGTCTCCTGGAGCGGGCGGAGTGCTCGAGTGACGGCCTCTTGCGGGGAGGGCTCCCAGGGGCCGTATTACCTTTGAATATATATACTGTATAGAAGTCGCCAGCCCAGGTTAAAATTTCTAATACGGTTTTGAGGTAGTTGGTTAATTCACCGCCGCAATCGCCACCATCTCTAGGGCATCGACTTGTGGTGGTCCCTAGCGGACAAGTCTCGAACTCTTCAAACACCCCTTCCCCCTACCGTTGAACGACGTTGAGCTGCAGTGAATGATGGATGAGGGAAGCGGGGAATGACAGCGGGCGACAGCACTGCGCTCTAACGTGTAAATAACAACTAAGACGATACAGGGCGTTACGGCAGCGCACTGCAGCGGTGAAGTTCCCAAGCTGCTCATCATAAGCTTCTGAAAAACGTAGAGTAAATCCTATCCACTCGCGACTTCTATACAGTATATATATTCAAAGGTATTACTGCGCAGGGTGTCATCTCACTCATGTCCACAAGAAATCGCCCACATCGATTGCAGATAGCCCATGGAAAAGAAGTGTCTTCTATCTCTATTCATCACAATGCCCACAGCAGCATATGGGTTCGAGTCCCTACCGCGATCCCGCTAGAGAAACAAATTTTTAACACCGCCTTATAAGTAACCCAGTATCATCCTTTTCACAGACATCCGCACATAAACTCTTATTTCACAACAAAAGGCAGTGGGCGGCCTGGAACTCTTCACGGGCCCTTGGTTCGATGCTGGGTTCTGGCACACGGACCACGAGGCCCGCAGTGGCTGTGATGACAATACAGTTTGCGGCACACTGTGTCGCAGTGTTGTCTGACTAAGCAAACAGTCTGAGCCACTGTGCTGCTGTGCTTTCGGGTAGAGTGTGCGCGCGTTGACCGAATAACGTAGAACTATCATTTCGATACCGAGCTATTTATTGATTAAATACAAAAGAGTCCAGCCATTTGGGACACGGAGAGTCCCGATTGTAGAAACAGGAGTAGATACTGAAGAAACGAAATTGGGAGGAAACGGTGGAAGTGTTTTTTGTGATTCTGAAGATGATTTGGAGGAGGAAAAAAAAAATTTCTCTTTGCCTCTGCCGTCGTCTTTTATAGCGACCCGTCCATTTTCCGGGCTGATCCAGTGCGCATGCCCTAACTAACGGTCGTCGAACAACGAGACTAAACAGCGTGGTGTGTGCTCTGCTAACGCGCGTATGACGTAACGCCCGACGCCTAAGACCTGGTACACACGGAGCGTTGTAACGCGAATCACAGCACGTGTTGAAGGCGGATACGTTACGGACGTTGAAGCGTCCTGTCTCGCGTAACCCCCCCCCCCCCTTTTTTTTTTTAAATTTCACGATGGAAGCCGAAGAAGTCGCATGTCTTTGGCAAATCTATCGTCGTTATAAATCAAAAAGACAGACACAAAGACAATATTCGGTCCATCCTGTTTTAAGAGAGAGAGATTAACATACGGTATGATTGCGGGACGGGTATAATTGTGAATACATACTATATGAAACACCATTAATAATTATTGAAAGTGGAAATGCACCACGATACATTTATCATATTACATTTTGAAAGAAATAAAAAAGGGGGAGATACCGTGGCAAGATCGTATAATTTGAATCTATGTAAGTATGTAACTAGATGACTAGTTATAAACTTAAATAATTATTTACTTATATAGTTGCACACTGAAATTACTTATGAGTTATTCAACTGTGTTAACATAAATATTAAATGGTTTATCAGAAACCTACTAGTAAATGGAAATTATACTACTTACCCAGATTTTTTTTTTTTTTTCCATCGAGTCTGCACTTCCAAGTATCTCAGCCATCTCTTCCCAACACGACTGCTTCATAATTTCTATCCCTGTGCTCCGAGCATTACAAATCCCTCTTCAACTTCATCAACATGACGGGCTCCTGCGTGGTAGCAGGTACATCCTCCACGAAAGCGCGCGTTAAACTGATCAGTCCTACCGGACACTAGGTACCGCGACACTTTAGGAGAGTTGGGAGGGGGGGTGTCTCGGAACGCGCTTTGGAACGGGGACGCACCACAACGCCGAAATACCACAACGCCGAAATGCCAAATTGACCACAACGCCGACAGCTAGAAAACTGTTGTGTACCACAACGCCGAATTACCACAACGCCGAAATACATTAACCCCGAAAAATGTCATTGCAGGACTGCCACAAAGGTTATGTTAGGTAAGGTAAGCACACAAATTCATTCAGTTGTTTTTCATTTTGCTCCTGTGCCCACCCCCCCCCCCTTTCCCGCAGCAACACTTTTCGGCATTACTGTATTTCGGCGTTGTGGTACACAGCAGTTTTCTAGCTGTCGGCGTTGCGGTCAATTTGGCATTCGGCGTTATGGCATTTGGCGTTATTGTACGTTCGGCGTTGTGGTATTTCGGCGTTGTTGTAACGACCCCTTTGGTACCTTTGTTGGGCAATAGCGCGTGTTAACGTGTTTACACATTCGCCCACGCCTAGGTATTCCACTAACGCGTGGTACAGTGTCCCGTGTTAGCTAGGCCCCTAACAGTCATCACCGCAATCATCGCCCAAAGCGAGACGTGGTAACGTACCACATCTAACCATCCACTGAGCTGTGCACCGGACTGCTGGTTGCTAGTGGAAAAGCCTCCTAAGATGTCCATCAAGTTCTGTCCCTGCCCGAACACGCCCGAATATTCACCTTCGGCCAACCTCGGGATTTGTTTTATTTTTGCGCAGGAAAAATTAATCCAAATATTAAAAGTGTTCGGTTAGGTTAGCTACATTAAAACACTTTAAAACACTGTGGACGGTTAGTTAGGTTAGTATAGCTACATTAAAATAAACAGAGAAATATAAACATATAGACTATAAATAAACCCGAGGTTGGCCGAAGGTGAATATTCGGGCGTGTTCGGGCCGGGATAGAACTTGAAGTACATCTTAGGCTTCCCGTTGCTAGTGAGAGTGGCTAGAGCTAAACGTCTGAGTCCGGCTCGTTGCTTGCTTGCCACGGAGTTTGAACGCCACTGCGCTGCGATCCCAGCCAGTGGAGTAGCGCCCTGGTGCGCGCGATATTCAAATTTGAGCATCACTGTTTGTTCCTGTAACTTTGCAATATTTCATTTCCGAATATAATGTTCCTTTAATAAAAAAGTGTTGATTTTGGCATTCTCTGCCATCTTTTAAATTCTTGCTCTGCAATTTGCGAACATATTAGTATATGTATTTATGCATGTATGCATGGATTTATGTATATAAATATGTGTGTGTGTTTGCACCTTATGGGTATTTGTTTTTCATAGTAAGCTGTTGCAGTCGGTTCTTATTTAATTTTTTTGCTTTTTTTTACTTTTCAATTAGGAGAATAAATGGAGTACAGAATTTAAACTAATTGTTTATAATTCATTGATACTGGGTGTTTAAAGACATAATCATAATTTCCTTAAGAAAAAAATTGTGTATTTCTTGCAAGATAAGGATTTTTAAATGACGAAAAATAGTGAACAATGTTTGTGAATATTTGAAGGGCTGAGGATTAGAAGGGTGATATCAACCAATTCATAATGTTTGAGAACAGTGAAAAGAAGATTTTGTTTGGAAATATAAGTATTGTATTGAACTACTACAAAACGCTGAGTTTTCATTTTGTACATTCAAATATTTCTTTTTTCACCAAACAACTTTTTTTCATTGTTTTGTTGTGAAATATTTTTATAAAAAAATCATAAAAAAATTAATTGCATTGTTAACCCGAGAAAAAATTATAAGTGGGCTATCAGCCACATATTAACGTATCATAAAGTTAGAAGTGGGTTATCAACCAATAAGTGTACAGTGTTGTACAGTGTTGTACAGTGTTATTAATGGGAAATGGAACAATATCTGAGGCCAATTTTTTATTCTTCTATGGAAGAGAAATGATTAGTTGGCACCACTGGTGTTATTTTTTCCTCAGGTGGTCATACTGGCTTATTTATCATTGTAATGCACGGTTATGAATGCAGAGTCGCATTGATGTTTATTTTGTTTCGTCATGTCGGCATTTCAGTCTCAAAATAAGTATGTAAGTTTAAAAGAAGGTGATACATTTTTTACTCTACCAGAATTCTACCAGGATATTATTCATGATGAAAATAGTGTTAATGAACCTGCTATTGAAACAGGCAAGTGCTTAGACACATTAAAAACTACAGCATCCCGTCAAGTTTTGTGTTGTTCTGGATTAACAGACAATAGTAAACAACAACATATTAGTGAAGATGAACGTGAACAAACTGAATATGAACATGAAGGAGGAGAAATTGAGCAACAAAAGAAAAAGAGTGAGGAAAGGGAAGAACAAGCTGATCCACAAGTGGATCTCCGAGAACATAGATGTGAGATGCCAACATCTGCAAAGAAAAAGCGAAAGTGTGAAGAAATGTGGAAACAAAATGTAAGAAAAAAGTTAAAAAATTCATTTGAAGCTTATACAACAACTAGTAACAAACAAGTTAATGCAACAATGCAAGTGGTTACAGAATGTTCAGATGGATGTTATTTGAGCTTACAGAATAAAGAAATTCATTTTCAAAAATTGAAGGAACTTCAAGATTACGATAAACAAAACCTTTTTCTTAGAGGTTTGATTTCAGTAAAAGAAAAACAAAGATCAAGAATAGCAGAAGAAGTCAGAAAAAAAACCAGGACAGTGTACGAATACAGTGTAATGGAAAATGGTCAACGTGTTGTTGTTTGCCAAAGCGTTTTCATGAGTCTTTTTTGCATTAAGAAAAAGAGACTAGAAAAATTACTGAAGTCTGTAAGTGCAGACGATCCTGGAATGGCACTTGATAAAAGAGGTAAACACACAAAAAAAAGAACAAGTGAAGTAATAAAAGACAGTATTAGACATCACATTTCTTCATTCCCAACAGAAATGAGCCATTATTCAAGAAATGTGAATTTAGAAAAAAAGTATCTCTCTCCATCTCTGAATTTGTCGAAAATGTTTAGACTCTACAAGGAGATACATCCTGAGGCTGATGTAAAGGAGTGGCTTTACAGAGACATTTTCCTTCATGAATTTAATCTTGGGTTTGGAACACCTAGAAGTGATACATGTGTTACTTGTGACAAATTTTGCGCAATGTTGGTAAATCCTGACTTAACTGACCTGGAAAAGCAAAAGCTACTTACAAAAAAAGAATTGCATGTCAAGAAGGCAGATAAAGGGTATGAGGAATTGAGGAATGATATCAAAAAAAGTGATGGCAAGAAGAAAGAAACTATAACATTTGATCTGCAGCAAACATTGCCTACACCTCACCTAAGCCAATCCCAAGCATTTTACAAGCGTCAGTTGTGGGTGTATAATGAATGTGTACATATTGGATCAACTGGAGAAGCATTCATGGTTCTTTGGACTGAGGGAGATGCAAAACGTGGGTCATGTGAGATTGCGACTGCTTTGCTCAAGACTTTGGTGCTTATGCGTGGTAGAAAAGCTCTGCCTGTTCAAGAGTTAGTGTTCTGGTCAGATAGTTGTGCTGGGCAGAATAAGAATTTTCAAATTATTGCTTTGTTGTCATATCTAGTGCAAAGAAAGTTTGCTGCAACTGTTCGACATCGGTTTCTTGTGAGTGGACATACTTTTCTCCCATGTGACCGTGATTTTTCTCACATAGAGAGGCAGAAGAAATTGAATGTGAATGCGATACACACCCCTGAAGACTGGGAAAAAGTTGTGAAAGAAGCTAGAAATGAGAAACCATTTGAAACTTTAGTGATGAAAAGTAGTGACATATATGACTTCAAAACATTTTTCGATGAAGGTTTCAACAAACCAAAGGCAGCCCAGAAAGTGAGAATACGTGAGGTAACAGAGTTTAGGATAGACAGAGAGGATCCTTATGAGGTGAAGTTCAGATATAGCAGTGGAAACATCGAGTCATACGACACATTCAGAATTTGCAGACCTGGACGGGCGAAAGTTGTTCCAGCACTGAAAAAGTTGTACCACACAAAAGTGAAAGTAAATCCAAAAAAATTGAAGGACCTAAAAGATCAAATGGAATATGTCCCTGAAACAAAAAAAGACTTTTGGAAAGACTTTTTTGCTGAGCAAATTCAACTGGTTGACAAGGAGTGCCGTGTCACTGAATTCCCTGAAGATGATCCTGCTTACTGGGAAAATAGTTACTGATGTATGTACATACATTAAGACTATCTAGAAAAGAAAAGAGAAATGTACATGTTCTACACCTCTGTCTTGACTTACTTTTTAATCCAAACTTTCAAGAGTTGTGTTAGATGTATGTAACATTATTTAATTTTTCCTAAATAAGTTTGAATACATTTTTAAATTATTAAATATTGCAATACTAATTCAGTTAAGCTTCAAGGAAAAAACATTATAATTTTTAGTATAGCAGTAAATAAAGTATTATAAAACTAAACCAACAGCCTATTATTGCACTGGTAACAATGGTAGTCTTTTTATTCAATATGAAATAACAATCCATTTTATATTAATCCTCGTATGTTTGACTGTTCTTGTGTATTTTGTGCTTTTTTGTATAGTAAAAATAATGTAAAGGTAAATCTCATTATTTTGAGGTGTATGGCTGATAGCCCCCATCTAATTCTTTGGCATGTGGTTCATAGCCCCGTTATAATATTATTGGTTGATAGCTCCATTATAATGTTGCCAGAAAATGCAGCTCGAGAAGTTTAGAACTATATTTTGAGTGTTTAAAGTGGGCTACGGACAAAACCAATGATACCAACGAATTCTACACGAAATTTCCTATAATAATATGCTGGAAAGTCATTTTCGCAATTTTGGCTGATAGCCCCCTTCTAATCCTTAGCCCTTCATTTGCGCACGATACAATTTGTTTTTAATATTTTATTTTTACCAATGAAGGGAAGATACTTATAATTACTCAGCATTAGATTGAGAAAATCTATTTTGATGGATAAATGTACTACTAGTATCTTATCTACGGGTGAATTATGCAGTACAAATCGCTGAAGCTGGGAAGATTTCTTTTTTTTTATTTGCACAAAGTAACGCTTTAAAGAAAGTAAATTATCTAAGTTTGTACATTGGGCTAATTTCCACCCTTCTCTTGTAGATGTACTTAGTTACGAAACACTTTCTTACTTGTGCGAAATTTCTCGCCATTCATTTCCTTGTTTCCAGGTTACTACCTCTGTCTGGTAGACGAAAATGTCTGCGTGCGTTTCTTATCTTTAAGGAAGAACTAATCCTTTTATGACTTCTGTCCTGTTCTTTCTTTAAACTGTTACGCCATAAAGATTTTCCCCCACTCATCTGTTCTTTTTCGCTTCCGAGTTCTTTATTCCGCTAGTTTAATTAGAAGAATGCGGAGATAGCAAGGCTGCAATTACATTTCGAGGGAGAATTTGAGAGTGTGCAGAAACTGATTAAAATAATCAGGTACATTAGAGGCTTTTTTTTCAAAAGTAGCTCAAAGCGTAAACATGAAATAGGAAAGTAAATATTCTTCCCTCATACGTCACTGCTAAATTGTCTACTGAGAAGACTACATGTTTCAGTTTTAAAAACATTTCTCAGTCTGTTCACAAAAATTAGTTCAATTTCATCAATATAAGTCGTGTACTTCAAAATATTTCAAATGAAGTAATGTAATGTAAATACGTATGATAATCTTCCATATAAATCAAGTTAGTTTTGATATTCTTTATATGGATTTTTTTTAATACACCAAAAATTTTGACTAGGCTTAAAATTTGTTTAGTTAGGTTACATCGGTTTATTATTTATTATTATTAATGACTAACAATAAAATTTGTCAAGAAATATAATAATTTAAGGTTGTATGTTACTAACTGATACGTATTTATTTTTAAATATCAAATACCACATTTCTGATGATTTCTTATGACATAAAACTTTTTTACATGAAAAGCCTTGGCTTGGTTCATAGCCCATGTTCACCAGTTGAGTGTATTGGTTCACAGAAAACGTTCACCCAATGCTTTATGATTTTAAATAAAGGTTCGTTCACTATCCACGAATGATGATGAATTGTTAATCGGTCCAGTTCTATAACCATCACCACGCGAAGATGGCAATGACGTAACAGATATTCTAGACTGAGATATTCTAGGTGAGATGATACTGCAATGGTTCATCGTCGCCTTACGTGTTACGAAGCAGAAGGTGCAAACACAATGCACCCTGGCCCGTTTCTATGACAGGAATTTTTCCACTAGTGAAAACAGGCTTCGAATCTAACCACTATTTATTTTAATGATTATCGGGTTGGTAATTTTTTTTTTCTAAATTACAAACGAGTCGACCACAATTTTTGTTTGACGGTCACGTGCAATTACTAATTTGACAATGGTAAATTCAAGGTCACGCCCATGCCTTGCCCGGGACTCGAACCCACGACCCCTAGTTTCGAGAGCCAGGGTGCATTTTACTGTCCTGGGGGGGGGGGGGGGGAGGGGTGTCGGCTCTCTGAGCCAACTTTTTGAACATCAGACACTTTAAGAGCGCGGTCATATGGAACACCGAACCGGTTCAGGCGAACAGGTTTAAGCTAAAATGCGTACAAACGCGAAAGTGTACGGTTACACGGCATTTGGTATAAAATGTGTGTTAATCTCCAAATACCGATTGTCTACTGTCAAGTGATTTTGTTGTAGACCCTATTTATTTGAGCGCGTGTCCCTCTGTTAGAGAATTACCGTCAGCATCAATTTTTAAAACAATACAATTTTTAAAACAATAAACTTGTTGATTTTTTTTGACGTGACGTCTAATAAATCGATGAACGCCGGCTGCACGCACAAATAAGGATGACTCATTGTCCCGTTACGCACATTGTCCCGTTACGCACATTGTCCCGTTACGCTCATTGTACGCTTGCACCGCATCTATCTCTCTTCCACTCGATTGGAACAACCATCGATTTGACTTTTTCGAGGATCATTAAACTTGAAACACTCCCATTCGTTTCCTACTTTTCCTATCATCGTCCCATCCTTAACAGAATAACACAGATTGGAACAAGTTAAATAGCAAACATGTATAAACGTTATAGTTAAAATAATCTCTTCGTTAAAGTAATAAACATATTTGAATTAATGAGTGCAAATAAAAGTAAATTTATCAATTAAATTGTATATTTCATTTAACTCCTTCTTTGTATCCATACAAAATAGTGATAATTCAATAAAATTATTCAATTTTATCCATAAAAGTATGCAATCATTTCATCACTGTTTTGTTATGACGTTGTCACGTTAAACTATCGTCCGTAAACCGACTTTACAGACAACCAATTTTTAGTTGTTGTTGTTGTTATGGTCGATAAAATATTACACGAACTTGTGCCAGGAACATTCTTCATCGTGCGTTTTTCGCAAAGGACTGTTTATACTCTCGACACTCAACAGCCAAAATCAGAGGCTTGTGTGGGAGAGATATCGTACTGAACTACATTGCCGATCTGTTTGGGTTGAATGAGGAATGAATGGCCTCGTAAGAAACACGTTCCGACACTTGTGTAACCGTGCGCACATGTATGTTGAGCACGTTTACCTGAAGTATGTCGTTCTGGGTCCCGTGTGACCACACCCTAAGTTAAGAGGAAAATGTAGTTTCATGTGCACGATGACGCTTCACAAAATTGCAACGATAGTAACGATTTAAATTATTCCCAAAGGTGGAAAAAAAAGAGTGAGAATTAATGGTAAAAAAAAAGTGGGCGGGTCTTTCAAAACTCATCGGTTATGTGTAAAAATCCAACCTCGGTAATGAGAAAATCCATCTGTCATGTTGTTCATGTTGTAAGTAACTTATAATAGGAATTTAGGACACGAAATTTAACTTAGAAGTCTTTAAAATAATGCTCGGCGTGATAAAGAAACTGATGGATAAAATTGTCACTTTTCAAATGCCAAATATTCTGGATGCGAATCGCTGCGTGAACCGTAAACGTTGCTTGTAACCATCAAAGGCAGATAACAACTAAGCAGCACGAAAAAAAAATATATTTTTTAAACTATTAGAAACGGCTCTGATAGAACCCCGGCATTGTGCCTGATTTTCGACAAATTTTATTAAATTACTGCCCGTCTTATTAAAATTCACATAAAACGGTAAAAGTATAAAGATTCTGCACATGTTACAAATTTTATTTTTATGGCTGTCCTAAATATTAACATGAAACTTTTTAAAACACATATAATAACACTAAATATATGTTTGTATAGGGCCTAGTTGTGTTTGCTTAAACGACTGATATTAAACTGTAAATATTTCCTACAAACAATCCTTAACCATATTAAGTTAATTAAATGTTGTTATATAAAATTATTACATTATATTGGCATTAAATAAGTTTTAAAAAATATCCTGTGACGAAATCCATACTGCCACCCTTGAGGCTAACAAGCGCACAGTCTACCGCTACTTGTCCCATTGGGAACACAGAAGGTGAATATGTATTATAATCAGTGAAAGTCCAATTATCTTAGGTATTTTAAATTTTGTGTTTTATTTTACTGCTATGACTATTTTAGTTAACCAAATATTTTCCTGGGTATATTCACTCACTATCATAAAGTTTCATTTGGCCCCTATGTTTACGAAAGTGATTATATACGGGTTTATGTTGTTACATGTGGGTTCGCCATCTTTGTGTCACATTTCCGCTCATCAACTTCCGTTCCATTTTCACGAAGTTACTCCTAACGAATGCTGTGCCCGGAGAGCTAAGATATTTACACAAAAAAAATGTATAGAGTACATCGAGAACACGACTGAATAAGGCGCGACGACAACGACGACACGACAACGACGGACACGACACGACACGACAGACCCGACACGCTCAGTGGCCAATGAAAGACAATATCTCTGTGACGTCAACATAACAAACATTCGCCCCGAATGGCCCGCAAGAAGTTGATTCTATTTCTGACTACGTCGTGTCGTGACGCACGACGGAAAGCAAAACGGAAACCATGCAAAACTAATACTTAAAATATTTACCTTCTTGGTAAATCTTTATGCTGAAAGGGAAATCTTTATGCTGAAAAATGAAAACGAAATTTAATTTTACGTATGCGTACACTTTCACGTTTTTAGTGTGCCTTCAACTGTTTACGTAAACGGATGTCATCGTGTTTATGGACAATATTATTATTCAACATTTAGTCATGATTTAATTTTAGAATGTACCAGTTCAGAGAATAACTTGACTACTTGATGAAGTTCTGGCTCGTGGTATTCTGTATGACACTGGCTTGAAGGACTACAGAAATCAGACACCAAAAAAAAAGTAAGGACCGAGATAGTATTTTTTTCTTAATTAAGAATTATATATTATAATAAACTTAAACTCACGTCATGCCCGTCTAAATTTCTACGGGAACTAAAAACTTTCTGTGGGGCCCACACTATTTTAAGCGCATTCTCTTCTTCATTTTATGAACGCATTTGGCATGAGAATATTTGCTGAGAGCCATTTAGAGTTAATCGTGTTAATGTAGACGTGGTATTGTGACCCTACGCTATTAACTCTGTCGTGCTGGGAAGATGTACGACATATAATCGGATTGGTCGTGTTGTGTATTCAGATAAATGAGCGGGTATTATTACTAAAGGTATTTCCGTTTGATTAATATAGTATGCCGTATAGTTAATCATTAATGCCGAACATCATGTATGATGAACATGATATGAGTTAATTAAATCTTAAAAGTACAAAATTTCTTTTAAAAAAAGTATAAAATATTAACATATAGTTATGGCCTAAAGAGCCATGCGTATTCAAAATCAATTTGAAAACGTATTTGCGTAAAAATATTAGAATCTACACGACATTTTAAAAAAGGATGCTCTATCGTGATTTGTTTAAGGAAGTAAATGTTTTAAAATCTCTGTATATATCACTCAATATATGACTCTGACAAATTTTTCTTTATATATGTACATAAATTCATATAGTTACTCTGAAAATATACTATTTTCATTCTGTCTCTTTGTTCAACAGTTTTTAAGATTTTTGTGTTATTTATATTAGACAATAGACTGATAATAATTATGTCGTAATAACAGTTACTTGGCACCAATCAGTATTAAGATTAATAAATTTTAATTCTCCACACGACAATTTATAAAATTTACTGTCATTAATACTGTAATAAAACAGAAAATTAATCAATTAGTATTTAGCAATAATTATGCTTGGTGCTTTGGTTAAAACTATTCTTCGCAATTTAATTGACACAATGGGTTCAATGAAAAAATCAAAATCATTCAGGTAGCAAGAAAATAATTATTCAAAATTAATACGAAACAAAAAAACATAACACTAGTCACAAAGAACAATAACTCACGTTTATTATTAAAAAGCATTTTATAGGACCAATATAAAATACAAACTTGTAGGAAAATATTTCATTAAAATTTTTATGGTTTATCATCAAACTAAATTTCAATAAATCATTAAAGAAATGTATCACTTGAGATGTGGCTTAAAATATAGAGCTGCCAATACGATCAGCATAGACCCAACAAATGTCTAGAATTCAGTGGTAAAAAAAATTTAAAGTGTTGTAAAATATCAGGGAAGTTTGCAAACTAAAATCATAATTTCCCCGCGTAATTCAGTCAGAGATGCGTGAAGTCTTATCTCAATCTCTGAACGCGTAACACAATATTCAGTCTGTATATTTTTCGTATTTTTTATTTTAAAAACATGCAAGTTTGCAGCATTGAAATTGCACACAAACGTTAGTTAAAATAGTTGTGTAACTGTTTAGTACGTTTAAGTGTCCGTGCGTGTTGGTTTAAATGGCTAAAATCACTTGGCGTCACTAATATGTGAAAGAAGTGACTTAACAAACGCGCCAGATGTCCGCAGGAAAAGGACGCGAATTAATAGAAGTTGTTTACTGCAATAATCTTGCCGCACCGATAACAAAAAATTATTCGTAAACACAGTTTGTGTTCGTAGTCACTATTTCACTGAAACAATACTTTTCACACATTAATTTGCGTGATTACAACGGGCTGAGCTAAGGCTGTAGCTTAAGCATAATGACCCTAATCCACCTTAGTCCCATTGCCCAGCATGCCTCTGGCTTAGCATTCAAGTATCTCAACAATCAAGGCTAAGTCAAGAAAGCTAAAACTGCGCACTGTGTTGAAGTCATCCAACCACAACACGTAAGACAGATTCACGCGTGGTAGTTTTTAACGAAACTTAAATCATGAAACTAAAGTAACTAGACATTATGCACTAAAGCTAGACATAAAGACGTAAAACAGACTTAATATTTACGTATTGCAAGTATTAACGTAAATAAATCCCAAACAAAATAAAATAAAAAATGGTTCAAATGTAGTATCCGGTAATAAAATACATAAAATAGTACTAAAAATGTACTCTGCACAAGTATACTTGTGATGTCAAAAGTTGTATCGAGGATATATGCTATCCTTTTGCACGCCTTATTTACGCCCTGTAGTGTCAAGTTTTTTTTCTGGTGATTCGCCACATGTAAAAATAAGATGAATAGGCCTAAATAAGCCGGTCTCTTGCCTAACAGCACTACTTGGATGTGGGCTACGCTGTCATCACCGGCTGCATACCCGACAGGCGTTATTACACGCTGTAGAACTTGCATCAAAAACGCCTAAACTTTGTACTTTAAAGTAAGGCAACCATTTTCTGTCAATATTTACTTGCCAATTAATACCAAGAAGGAGGTAATCAGATTGTAGTTGCAATGTTGTTAATCTAGCAGAAAGCTTTCAAGACCCCAATATCCACCTACTTATTTTTTTTTTCTGATTCGTTAACTTATTATTATCAAGCCCCATAATCTCTATTTAATAAAAATTGTCGTGTCTTTATTTTGGTGTCAAAATGCAAAAGAATAATTTTTAAAGTGTAACGGGCTTCAGTTATAATGTTGGGTTATTGCGTTATTACGTCATAATTGTAGTTTTATCGTGGAGGTATTATTCCATGGAGTTGTTTGGCGTCCGTTCTAAAGTTCAAGTCACGCTTGTAAGCAACAGGTTAACCAAACAACCCGTATACGCATAAATAACGATTCTAGAAGTCATGTTTAATAGTTTGAAATTAATTCGCTAGGAAGATCGTAAAAATTCCATCATGAAGTTAGTTTTGTTGAACAAAGATATTAAATACATACGGCTCTCGTATTAAAATTTATTATCATTTTTGAAATTTTTTGTATTCACGTGTTAAAAGGGAGGGGGGTTGGTGTTTATTTTGGCTTCAATGAGTATCAACAAAATGGCAAAGATTTCACAAGTCGACTTCCTAACTTTATACCTCCGTGAGTCTATTTGCAGTTTTACTAATGTTTTAGTATGTACGACCTTCATATTAATTTTAATGGTTTTAATATTGCGCCATGTAGGTATATTATATATGGCATATGTTATTTGTAAAAATTCAGGCAAATATCAATTATTAAAAAATTTGGCCATTCACTACACGGTAATTTTCTGTTTTGTCACAGTTGGCTAGTAAGCACAACTTTGATTCTACAATATATGTTTTTTTATATATATTTCCCAATACTCTGTAAACCAATAAAGGACAGCTGCAAATTTTGTGTGCGACAAACATAGCGTTGTTGTCACACCAGTCCAATAGAGATGTCAGAAGATAGTTGCAGTACTGGCATTTTATTTGCTTGAAATTCACGATGCCAACATTCTGATGGCAAAAAAAAAATCTTTATTTCCCTCTAAGCAAAGCCTTTTTTATCGTTGTTAAAATTTATTAAACATAAAAACTTCCAATAATTTGAAATTTTTAATACAAGTGAAAATTATGTCACCAGATAGCAAAATAAATTGTTCGGGATGTTCACGCAAATCTATGATAAAATTTACGTGAGCTTTCCGTACTATATTTTTTGAATAATTTTCCTATTTTGAGCTATTTTGCTATTTTCTGACTGAAATAAGGGAAATCCAGCTTCCACCAACCCCATGTCTGACCCAAAATTATTTGACAATAATAAAATTTCAAAAAAAAAATCTTGCAACACCATGTTAGTATGCGCACGTCAATTTAATGAAACATCTGGGGAAAAAAAAATAAACTGCAAAAGTCTGTTTGATTGCAGAATGGAGCACGATATTTTCCCCTCAATTTACTATCACTGTGGGAATTTCCAAGATTTTCCCAGGATTAAAAGTAAATTCTCTGACTTTCCGTTACCAATTACAATTCCCCTGACTTCTCTCTGACTTTCCAGAATTTGAACACCGTGATTTTAAATATTACGTAATAAATAATTATTGTATAGTCAAACCTTGTCACTTGCCTGTGTCTGTAGCATAAAACTGTCCGGTATTGGTTACTAGCAAGTTGGTAAGAAGTAAGAGAGGGAGTGTGTGCATTTTTTACCAACTTTATTATTGAAGTCAAAATGAGAACATCCCACTCCTTTCCCATCTGGATAGCAAATTTTTTTTTTGTTATAAAAATATTTCATTGCTAGTTGTTCCTTGCAAATGTCCTTGCAATTCAATGTTTGTTTAACAATACTCATTTTAAGAAGGTACGTTATTTCCTACCGTGTTCCTTTCAAAACGTAACATATTAACCTTTAAAATTATCCAATTGCTAACAAGTTTACATCAACTTCAGAATAGCCACCAACTCCATATTTTGTAGTTTATTTGAAATTTCTTCATTAAGATCTGGAACCAGCTGACGAACGAAGGAAAAAAAAATCCAACATGGCTGCTGGCGCAAAGCTTTTAAATGTCGACGTTCGACGGTTGCCCGCCGCGGCGCGCTGCAGTCGCTTTATAACGCTCGGCTTTTGTTTATGCCTCGGCCCGCGGCTGCGTAATCACACGCGCCTGGTTAATTATCCAGTTGCCCGCCTCCGACGCCGCGGCGCTAGTGCGCACACCTCCTCCATCTCTCTCTCTCTCTCTCTCTCTCTCTCTCCCTCTCTCTCTCTCTCTCTCTCTCCCTCTCTTCTCAAGAGAAGCGGCGCTACCAACTTTACCAGACCCTCCCCCACCGAGACTCTAGCGCGCTCCTTTGCTGACGTCACACCGGCCGTTTGAAATATTCAGGGGGCGCCTTCTCCTGCAACTCACCACTGAAAAATACACCGCGCCACCTACCCTCCCCTAGACACCCACCCCCTTTACCCTTCTCTCTCTCTCTACTAGCCGTGAATTTTGCAACGCCGCCCGCTGCAGAACAATGCCTTTAATTCGTCGCGATAGCTTTACGGGTCGGCGGGCAATGCTTCACGAGCTATAGCGAGACCCGAAGCAAATCCTGGCGCGCTCGAAATGAAATGGAGCTTGAAATATTTACGATGCACGATTCTTTTTTTCCGCAGTTTCTTGCAATGCTGCCAACGTCTTCGACCCAACTGTAACCTCCTACCTAACGTCCCCTCCCCTCCTTCCTTTTGAACCGTTACCAATCCACAACCTGACGGTGTCGCTCCGGGCTGCGCGTTGCATGCCGGGATTACGCAACTTGTAGATACAGGATGTCCCATAACTCACCGTCAAGCCGGGGACAGTTCATGGACCAGTCAATTACTGTTATGAATATAAACCATCAAGAAGTGTAGGTTGCGAGTTTTACACTTTTGACGTGACAACGTCTAATAAATCGATGAACGCCGGCTGCACGCACGAAAAAGTGTCCCGTTACGCACGTCGTCCCGTTACGCGCGGTGTCCCGTTACGCTCATTGTACGCTTGCGCCGCATCTACCTCTCTTCCACTCGATTGGAAAAACCATCGATTTGACTTTTTCGAGGCACATTAAACTTGAAACACTCCCATTCGTTTCCTACTTTTCCTATCATCGTCCTATCCTTAACAGAATAACACAGATTGGAAGAAGTTAAATAGCAAAGATGTATAAAAGTTATAGTTAAAATAATCTCTTCGATAAAGTAATAAACATACGTATTTGAATTAATGAGTGAAAATAAAAGTACATTTATCAATTAAATTGTAGATTTCATTTCACTCCTCCTTTGTATCCATACAAAATAGTGATAATTCAATAAAAATGATTAAATTTTATTCATAAAAGTATGCAATCATTTCATCAATGTTTTGTTATGACGTCACGTTAAACTATCGTCCGTAAACCGACTTTACAGACAACCAATTTTTTTTTTAAGTTTTTAAATCCCCCTCCCTTGCACTAAATTATTAGATACTGTGACTAAATGTTTTCGCTACACAATCATATTTAACAATACTATTGATGACAATATATATAAATAAAAATTTTAATGTTCATTCCTTCAAAATTTTAAATCCCCGACAGATTTCACCGATTGTTTTGAAATATTGACACAACAATGCATTCGAATACGCGCGTGTTTTTATATAACTATGTAACACCTGAGACAGGTAAAAATATAGGTAAAAACATAGATTTTTAATATTTTCAAAGCTATATATTGTCATATATACAAGTATAGAGATAAATAAATATAGGTATATAGTGGAGAGAGATATAGAGGGACATGTGTATAGAGATATAGAGATAAAGAGAGATATAGAGGTATATACGTAGATATATATATAGAGGTATAGAGTTATACATATAGAGATAGATAGGAGGATAGAGAATTACAAATTACAAAAAAAAAAATTGGAGCACTACAACGCAACCACGAATTTGCTGGTACAAAATAAAATCAAACATGCTACACGTTTGGTTGGGAGGGGGGATGAGTTTGTCCTTAACGCTGCCAAAATTTTGCATTGGGTAAGATTTACTGTCATACTGTAAAAAATATTGCTTTGCTTACTTAGCAAGTTGTTTAAAAATATGGCTAACTAAAGCCACCAAGGAAATAATTTTTTATGGAGTGAATAACTAAATAAACCGATTTAAAATGTTTACCACATAACTAATGCAAAGGTTTTTTTACCCCAAAAATAGAATTTTTATTTTAAAATTTTTCTCAATATTTGAGTTTTTTATTATTGCATTGCAACAATTTTTAGTTAAAATATCTATTAATTTGGTGCAGGCTTTGAGATTTTAAATATTATGGAAAAAATTATAATAACTAGAAAACTACGACACTTTTTGAATTTGGGTTTTTTGATTCAGAACAGTTATTTACTTGACTATCAATTGTTCTCAGTTTGACTTTGATAAAAATATCACTCTAAAAAAATTGCTGTTTCTTTTTGAAAATTTTTAAAATTTAAGCCAATGGTCTATATATCCTTGTGCTACCATTGTTCTGTAAACAGTATTTTTTTAACAACCTCGCGTGTTTTAACGGTTCGTGAGCAATCATCATATAATGCTTTGTAAGCGGTATTTCGGTTATGTGTGCACTGCAAATATATATATATAAATGTATATATATACCTATATATATTGTAAATGGAGTAGAAATATTCATGTAAAGTTACAGGTATTTGTAAATTTGTACATTAACATAAAAAATGTGTCACTAGAACACATTGTTCGCAGTAATACTGGGTTCGTATTATTATCCTGACATTTTTGCTTTGTAATGTTGTCCCAGTACCTCCAATAGTTATTTGCAAACCATTTCCTGAATAGCTTTCTAGTATTAACTGCACACATAACAAGCATGAAACAACAAAACAAAGTCAAATTATTGAATATTCTGTTATCTTTTTCAGGGTTTAAAAAAAAATTTAATTATGTGCCACTTCTCGTAAGAAATACTCAGTATTATCTCGGAAAAAAAGGTATTTCATATATGAAAAAAAAATACCACAGCCATGTGTTGTAAAAATATACTATACCTTTCTTGTAGCATTACAAACTATTTCTTGGCAACTATTTACAAAGTAATCTTTGTAAGAGTACAAAATGGTTTTTTTTTCTGTGTCCCACACTGTTACCGCCTTTGAGAACTGTCAAATTTTAGACAAGTTACGTTGACGCAGGCTGTAAACAAGGATTGCAATATTCTTGATCGTGAATACCATAGAACTGGGACGAAACATTTGGAACTATTATAAACAAATCTTTATAATTTTCTTTTATGCAATTAATTCTGTTGCTGGTATTGAACTTTGGGGACTGCAGCCTTGTAAACCTACTACAAAACTGTTCCTTTTTTTGTTCCTATTCTAATTTTTTGAGTATACCACCACATATTTTGCTACTGGTATTAAATATATTGATGTGATTTTTAATTTTCTAGAACTAATTGTTTTTTAATGTAATATTTTTTTATTTTAATGTTACAAACACATTTACATACCCAGGGTGTCCACAGAAGTGACAAAATCAATTTTAGTGACGTTTTAGTGACCTTTTCAGTGACTTTAACTGACCTAAATGGCAACATTTTTTTTCTGATTTTTTTTTTTACTTTGTACTATTGACTAAACTAATTGACACTTTTACAAAAAAATACACATTAGGCTTAACATTTATGCCTAAAAACTACCAATGACCACCCAAATTTAAAAGGACATGTTATCCTAATGCAGAGCTGCCTACCTCAAATCACACCTATCAGTAATTACAATTATATGAAAAAAGTACGCTTAAATCATGCACGATAAATTTTTTCTGAGGCATTTTGACACACTCACAAGATAAAACAAGGACATTAATATGCAAAAAAAAAAAATATATATAGGCATATGTATATGAATATAGCCTAATGAAAATTTATGAATCGAAAAAAAAAACTTTTTGAACAATACAAACTGAATGTCAATTTTACTGGAAATTTTGAATCTTCAATTCAAAGTATTCAAATTTAACCTTTAGAAAAACTGTTTTTTTATTTGCTTCTTTTATCCTAATTGGATAATAACTGTCATGTAAACAAACAAAAGAAGACAAACACAAGGACTTGTAAACAATAACTTTGCGTTTGTTACTTTCGTTTCTAGCGAAAAAAGGACGATATAGATTTTTTGCTCATCATGGCTATAAAATGACCCGCATATTTCTTTGATTCAATATGCCGTCCAGTCATCCCTTCCACCATGAGCAATCGAAAAGTCACACGTGCATACATTACAAAATGCATGGCGTTCCAAACATTTGAAGACAACAAGCATGGCCATTCTTTTGAATATTTAAGTCGAAAGTTCTGAAGAATTGCGTGTTTCGCCCCCCCCCCCCCCCCCAGGTACACATTGTTCTGTCACACGCTTCATTTCTACAACCGGCACTGAAGAACACAACACTACCGAAAAACACAAAAATAATTCACGTCTGTAGACACGACAAAAACACTATGATGAAAAAAATGGCTTTCAAGAAATAAATTAAAACAACACAGGTTAGCCAAAGTACCGTACAAAAATTATCGTGATGTAAGTAGCCTTCAAACTAAAAGTCTGAGAATATGTACTAGTTGTATCGTACAACAGACGTAGTACCATTCCATTAATATTTCAAAACACGAGAATTAATATACTTATTTCGACAGTACATGCGCACACTTACTAGTTACGTTATTTGCGCAAACAAGCGATGTATTCAAACTGCGTTCACGAAACACGCACAGCAGAAACGGAATTTTCTCCGTTACCATGCAGCACAAAGCCTCGTTTCCGTAAAAAACCAGCGATGTTCCGTAATTCCGTAATTCTATGTTAAATCCGTAATAATTACGGAAAATCCGTAATGGCTGGCAGCTCTGCTAATGAGAGATTGTGTATTTACTATACTTGTATGGACGCGGAGGCGGAAAGCATCGTTATCGTAACAAGATGTACGTACTAGTATACCGTAACATCTATGGTTTGAAAACCTCTGAATCCTCGTACAAATACTAGTCTTTTCATACGTCAGGCAATACTAGACTCGTACGGCCTGTGTCCTAAAAAACGAAACAACGAAAACGAACATAGCACGACAATCAGCTTGGCATAGCATTGAATTTCACCACTGCGTTTCATGGTATCTTATTTCAGCACTTTGTTCTTCTATCGCAGGCCGAACCATAGTAAAGAAAGAAAAATACGGCTGTGCCAATTACACAGTCACTTAGCATCCAATAAATACACGTGAAAATACGTGAATAGAAAAAATTTTCGTGAGCTTGTATCGAATCCCGTGACTTTTTAGTGACTTCGTGACCTCGCATCAAAATTCGTTACTTTTTCGTTACTTTCGGGACTTTCGGGACTTGTAGACACCCTGATACCACAATCTAACAAAATATTTCTAAGACGTTGAAAAAGTTTGAAATCGCAATGCTTCAAGTTATTCTTGCAATTATTTTTATATACTTTGTTATGCTGGGTCAAATCACGTATACTATCAATATTAGTTGATACGGGAATACAGGATATTTATCTTCAGCGCACCCCCACCCCCCTTTCTCTCCTTCCCCATCCACTGTCAAACAAACGAATAATACGATTTCGAATTCACAGTAGAAATGATTTCTGCGTCAGAGCATTTGAGTCACAAAACATCGACTCCTCTATGAACACGGATGAAGTGTTAAATGGCTTGGATGTAGATTTGTAGCTGCCCGTGGTACAAATTAATTGAGAAAAAATCAGGGGTCTAATGACCTGTAGGCTAAACTGTTAAGTCTAGTGAACTTCCAACACGATGCCATTTGTTAAAAACCTCTCCGTGGTTTTTTTTATTAAATTTTTTTTTTTTTTTTCAATTTTTGGTCAATACTTTTATTTAAGGGCTAATTATACCATTTTAACTCGATAACTCTCTTTTACTTGCTGTTCTCTCACAAATGTTTTCAACATATGTATTCACTTAAGTTTTCGTATTTGTTATCACTTGCGCTACATTTTTATACCCATTATATTACATTAAGTGAATATATCTTTGACATTTTTTGTGTCTCAACGACAAATGCAAAGGATGTGTAGAGTTAAAAATTTTAATGTAGCCCTTAAATAAAAGCAATGAATTTAAAACATTTTTAAATCACTAGCATAGCTAGAGAAACCGAGCCTTAATACTGACTCGTAAGCCTGTGGATTCGCTACTGGATAAAAAATATTGGTTGTCTGTAAAGTCGGTTTACCGTCGATAGTTTAACGTGACGTCATAACAAAACATTGATGAAATGATTGCATACTTTTATAAATAAAATTGAACCATTTTTATTTTAATAATAAAAGAATAAATACTTGAAATTATACTAGTAATCAGATTTTTAAAATGCAAGAATAATTAACCCTTATTGCCGAAATTGTTGTTGTAATAAGCAATGAAAACCACATTAACTTTTCACTTCACTTTATAAACAGTCGACGAAACAATTCACGTGTAGATGACTTGTAATTAATTTTAAAAACTGGCGTTTAGCTATAAAGTTTAAATATAATTATGAACAAATTTTCATATAAATAAACTGTAATGAAATATCTATCATCAATTATATGAATCACCATAATTTTTTAGTCAATTGTAACATAACCTATTATAACTGCACTCGCCGACAGCGTAACGGAACACAGCGTAACGGAACAATGAGCGTAACGGGACACAAAGTAACGGGATAATGTGCGTAACGGGACACTTTTTTCGTGCGTGCAGCCGGCGTTCATCGATTTATTAGACGTTGTCGCGTCAAAAAAATATTCTACAGGCTCTGCCAAAATTCTCTTCGATCCATTTTATTTTCTTGAAGCGTATCTGCCGCATTTTGGTGAACTTAAGTCGCTGACGCGTTACTCTCGTGTTGGCAAGGGGTCGCGGGTTCGATCTCGACATGTCGGCGTGACGCAAATTCGTGAACACCGTGCTTCGGAGACGACTGCGATCCTTGAGGTCTCCGGAGCAACTCCGGGCGTGGCAGTTGTGGCTGGAAACCTTCCGGGAAAACAACGAACACACCAACGGCTCGATACCGGAGTCACAATCGAGCGACGCGACGAAAAAAAACATCGCGTCATTGCGCGCACACGCTGTTTTCGCCCGCGCGCCAATCACAGCCAAGCCACGAAAATGTCGAATGTTTCTGGTCATTTAACACCTGCACCACAGATACGACAGTTATTAATTTCTTAACAGTTTTTTTTTAATCAAAATTTTCGAGAGGAATAGGTTTAGTCCGAATTTAGTGTTCTTTGGGGAATTCAGTGTGCGTGAAAACAATTTCAAATATTTCACAAATTAATTTATATAATTTTTTTAAAACACTTATACCAATGCAGGAGTCTGGCCTTCTTTCGAAAACTAAAGTCCTTCGCTAGTTTCGCTCGCGACGCGACGGGAATATGAAAATCTCTCTCGCCGGGGAAACGTCCGTCGCGCAAGCGAAAAATTTAAATTTTCCCATCGCGGCCACGTAACAGATGCGCCCCTAAACGTGATTATTTTCCGTTCGCGTCGCTTCGCGTCGCTTCAGTCGCGTCGCGCTAGTCGTGACTGCTCCTGCATGATAACTATTATTTTTTGGCTGGTCATGCCCGCTGTGCCAAACGGAATTCTTTCGGGGGGGAAAAAATATATATCTTCAATCCCAAACAAAAAAAAACTAAATAATGCAGTGTAGAAAGAGCTGACGAGAACGGCTGGTTTGTCTGGTGTCCCGGGATGTTGCCTTTTATTTCCCTCATCAAACAGACTCCAGGGGCTGTAAGACTTCCGGCAATGTCGCGCCGCCCCTTCCCCCCCCCCCCCCCCCAATCACCCCGGGTGAAAGCTGCGTTCAATTAAATATCTGTTCGACTTTGACCGGAGAAAAGGTTTTTTTTTTTAAAAAAAAAGAGAGAGAGAGGGAGAGAGAGAAAAAAAACTAACGTCGAACGCGTGTTTCCTGAATTTTAATTGCCCCTGCGGCAGCTTGTTCCCGAAGGGACGAAAATTTCGGGGCCTCTCTCCACCCCCCCCCCCCCCCCTTCCTTGTGGGTGATGAGGAATGACTTGGAAGAGAGCGCTCCGCCGAGGAAATGACGAGTGAATGTAGCAATTTCCTACGTGGAACGATGCGGTGTGAGCCTTTGCGAAGCGTCGCCAGAGGCCTCTGGCGGACGAGGACAGAAAATAAAGAAGAGAGAGAGAGAGGAAGAAGGGTCGGTAGATTGGACAAGGGTTAAGAGGGGAAGGGGTCAGAACGGCGGGGACAGGGGCTCAGCCGAGCCGTGTGACTAAAGGGTCAGTTTATTTCAAACACGGGCGTAAGAGACGCCATGATCAATACTGTACTCTCGCCGCCTTGCTACCCCGTGCATGCGAGGTTCGTTCAAAAAAAAAAAAGTAACTTGAAATTTTTGTAGTTTCGCGGGTGGTATTAGTCAGATTCGTGCAATTATTTTTTTTTTCGTTGTTGTGTTGGTAAACATGTCTGAAAAGTTGTTGGCCATGTTGGATTTTTAGTTTGTGGTATCAGCTGTAAAAACTGGTTAGATGCGTTTCGGTACCATCGGCGATTTGTTATTTAATTTATTTGTTTAAGAAAATTTTGTTATGAAAATGGAGTAAAAGTGCATCAATGTTTCAGAATATTGTTTGTTTTTTTTTTTTTTTTTTTGCGGAAGGAACACACAGCTTCAGACGAGGGCTCAGCCAGTCCGAGAAGCGAAATTCAGGTCACGCGCCAGAAAGTGCGGCTACCCGCAGAACGCCAGCGTGCGACGGGAAGTCGACCACAAGGCGTCTGAGGCAGGACCCTGGCATTCTGCAGGTGGCTGCCCTGCGTTTGCTTCTCGGACTGGCTGAGACTGTGGTCTAAAGATGGGTGTTCCTTTTGTAGAAAAAAAATAATAAAAATATATTTTAACACATTGCTAAGTATGTGTATTTGGTTCATATGTGGACAGGGGTGGGGGTGGGGGATCCAGTGAACCACGGTGGCCATCTTGAATAATGTCATTCCCGGTGGCCATCTTGTATTACGTCACTTCCGGCGGCCATCTTGGATTACGTCACTTCCGGTGGTCATCTTGGATTTGACTTTGACCTTTGACCCCAGCGGCCATCTTTGATTCCGCCATTTTGTTTTCTAGAAAATTACACCATTTTGTTTTCTAGAACATTCCACCGAATTATGATGACACATCCACCATCTTGAAAATCCACAAACATAAACTAGAAAATTGGGAAAAAATTTTAAAAATTTATAAAAAAATATTAACACAATTTTAATTTAAAAACTTGATGACTTCGTCATCGAGCTCCTCACTCCTGTGCGTTGCACTTATCGTTACGATGCCATCTTCATCGAGCTTCCCACTCCTACCCATGCATTATAGTCTGCTGGAGGCAGACATCTTGTTTAGTGGAGACCGCCATCTTGAATTCATCTGATGGATGTCGTCATCGGGTATAGGTTTCAAAAGTATGTTAGTGTATGTAAGGCCGAGTTTATATCTCCTACCAGTGTTGTTATGACCCTAATAGACCAAAAAATTCACAGATTTTGTTAAAATAAATCACAAAATCCACAAAATCCACAGTAATTTTGTTGTTGTAACCATAATTTATTCTTAAAGACATACAATGTATGTAGGGTTATATTTATGATTCCCAACAGTGTTTTTATGAGCCTTATAGACCAACAAAATAATCCACAGTAATTTTGTTCAAGACCACCATTTTTTCTTAAAGACATAATCATTTGTGATGTTTATATGTATAGTCTGTGATATATGTTATCATATATCAAAAGAATCGTCTCATCGTTGCGGTTGCGATTATTACAGTATTGATAATTTAAAAAAAATATTTAGTTAATTTAATTTTTTGACTCAATACTACATCGTTCAGGACCAGAAAATTCTCAGAGTCCTCACTCTCAAACAATATTTTTATTGAATTATCTTCTAAGCAGTAACAGCTTGCGTTCTCGTGTTAAAAAGCTGAACGGAAGCAGATATTTTAATGTTTGCGTATATATTTTCATTTCTCAGAGACAAATTTCAATAGCATTACCTTGCGGAATGCAGGTGTTATGTTAAAATAATAAACAATTTGTAGGTAAAATCATATTTATTGAAATAAAGCCAGGCTTTTAACGACACAAAATCCTCAAGAAAAAACTATATAACCTAAACGGAAACTATATACAACAAAGTCTCAGCATTGCGGATGCGATGGTTATAGTAATAATACTTAATAACTTTTTCTTCCATAAAATTTATTTACTTACTACTTCATAATCGTCACAGGAACCAGAAATTTTTCAGAGTCCTAATCGACATCCATCAGATAAAATCAAGATGGCGGTCTCCACTAAACAAGATAGCTGCCTCCAGCAGACTATAATTCATGGGTAGGAGTGAGGAATTTGATATTGTCATTGAACGAAAAGTACAACGCACAGGAGTGAGGAGCTCGATGACGAAGTCATCAAGATTTTTAATTAAAATTTATATATAATTTTTTTTAATTTTTCTCCAATTTTCTGAATTAATATTTGACGATTTTCAAGATGGTGGATATGACGTCATAATTCGGTGGAATGTTCTAGAAAACAAAATGGTGGAATTTTCTAGAAAAGAAAATGGCGGAATCCAAGATGGCCGCCGGGGTAAAAGATCAAAGTCAAATCCAAGATGGCCACCGGAAGTGACGTATTCCAAGATGGCCGCCACTAATCCCTGAATCCCCACCCCCCACCCCTGTTCTCATATGAACTAAATACCTACACCTACTTTGCTACTCTTTGCTCCATTCTTATAACAAAATGTTCTTAAACAAATAAATGAAATAACAAATCGCCGATTGTACCGAAACACATCTAACCTGTTTGACAGCTGACAGCAATCTAGACATCCAATATGGCTAACAATCTACAGATACTTTTCAAACCTCTTTACCAACACAACAATGAAAAATTGCGTGAATCGGGCTAATAAAACCCGCGAAACTACAGAATTCCCGTTACTTTTTGAACACAAATCGCATTTGCGGAAAGTTCACGTGTTTAAAGTAAATTCAAAATATAACCACGTTTAAGGGTTTTTTCTACTAAAAAAATATTTAATTGGTTTTTTATGAACTTAATGGCCAATTTGAGTGTCAGACTTAGCAGTCACAGGAAGCGTAATGTAATCTGACATACAATTTTGGATTAACCGTTCCTATGTAGCTTTAGTCTTGAAATTCTTTATTTTTAGTATATCGCTAGTTAATAAAACCTCGTTATCGCTCACAGGGTATTGCTGGTATATTACCATGGCATGAAAAGTACGTAATTACTTCCGAACGTTTTTACTAAGGAAATAGACCGAATAAATTATCAGGTGTATGAAAGATTTAATTCATAACAAAAGCGTTTAAAAATGACATTAATCTAAGTCGTTACCCGTAAGTCATTTTTATTTTTAGTTTAGATTAAGTATCGGATTTCAAAACACGCCTTTTCCCACGATTTCGTCTGCGTGGACTTCATAATTGGATCCAGTGTAGAATGAATAAATAGAGACAAATAATCATGAAAAAGGATATAGGCTATGATTCTTATTTGTACTGTGGTTTTCCGATTCATTAACATGGTATTCACAGAATTTATGATGTTCCTTGACACTCATAATTTAATTCTATATAGGTGTTTGTGCAGACGATATTAGACAACCCCTCATTTCCTAATCACCCCGTTTTACGGTATGAGTCTGAATTCCACATACCTAAAAATCTTGGCTACATATTAATCACAAAAAAATAATTTAACAAATATATATATTGTATACAGCTTATAGTCCAAATTGCTTCCCAAATAACAGTCAAAGTAGTTGTGCCGAACTTGTGTTCGCCACAGTGAGCATAATTTGGGGTCTAGATTTTTTGGGTAGCACTCGTGCCACGCTGGATGTAGCGGCCCACGAACTGACATTTGGCTTTGCCTCCTCTGTCAAAATTAAGGGAAGCCTTCATTTCACAGACGTGAGAGCCGCACCCGAAGTTCCCCGAAGTTCTTGCTAGGAAACCGTTTACATGATTTCACAGTATCTTTGATGTAGCTATCCTAACCAAATCAACCGTCCACAATGTTTTAAAGCATTTATAATGTAGCTAACCAAACATAATTGACCATTAGTTATCATGAGTTACAATGAACCAAAAAAAAACCGAAGGTGCACGATCGGGCGTTTGGCTCTCTCGTCTGTGAAAAGAAGGCTTTCTTAAAATTAAGTTGGCGTCTGAGCGCGAGTCGACCTTGGTCGCAAGCGCCGATGGTAATCACGTGATTCCTGAGAAAATCATCACACAGGAATTGATTCAGTCATTTCCTGACGTCTTTACGATACGCATAGGTAGATGTGATGTGCTGCCATATAAGTTTTATTTCAGAGATAAAACCCCTGTTTATTCTAAATATCACAAGGTTTCACCTCCATATTCAAGATGGAACATTATGGATTTTTGTATAGTGTTTAATTGAAAAAAAGAATTTCTACGACTTATACAGATCTTGTTTCTAGCGCAAAATTATTTCATTGAAATAATTAGGAGTAGCACCATGTGTCTTCATAGATTTTTGTAACGTGTTCCTACCTCCAATTATTCAATAAAATTATTTTACAAAAATGTCAAGTTTTTACTTTATTGTGTAACTTTGTTGAAACTAAAAACACTTTCCAGACGACTGGTGTTCTGTTCTAATTAGTTTCTGAATTATTTTCAATAAACCTGTAGTTCAGCTCTTACTCCAAATGCGTAAAGCAGTCTTCGGAAGAACTTAAGAAGCACGTGTGTGTATGTGTGTTCGTGTGTGTATGTGTATGTGTGTGTGTGTTTCCAACTATTTTTTTATGATTAACCTAAAGACGGAAGTTTGTTTTCGATCTCAGACTTATTCTGTATGAACAATTTCTCAGGTAAAAAAAAAAAAATTGGTCGTCTGTAAAGTCGGTTTACGGACGATAGTTTAACGTGACAACGTCATAACAAAACATTGATGAAATGATTGCATACTTTTATGAATAAAATTGAATCATTTTTATTGAATTATCACTATTTTGTATGGATACAAAGAAGGAGTGAAATGAAATCTACAATTTAATTGATAAATTTACTTTTATTTGTACTCGTTAATTCAAATATGTTTATTACTTTAACGAACAGATTATTTTAACTATAACTTTTATACATGTTTGCTATTTAACTTCTTCCAATATGTGTTATTCTGTTAATGATAGGACGATGATACGAAAAGTAGGAAACGAATGGGAGTGTTTAAAGTTTAATGTTCCTCGAAAAAGTAAAATCGATGGTTGTTCCAATCGAGTGGAAGAGAGATAGATGCGGCGCAAGCGTACAATGAGCGTAACGGGACACCGCGTAACGGGACAATGTGCGTAACGGGACAATGTGCTTAACGGGACACTTTTTCGTGCGTGCAGCTGGCGTTCACCGATTTATTAGACGTTGTCACGTCAAAAAAAAATTTACAAGAAATAAAATTTGAAAGAGCTTATTTTTTATCGTCTGAGAAGCGCAGCCGTGTGAATTATTCTTGTCTGTCTGCGACAGGGGCCGTGTTATTTTCGAATCAATCACGTTTCCGCGGTGGCCGAAAGTCTTGCGGATAACGTGGTTAAGGCCCGGAGCGAATTGGAAGCGCCGCTGCTTTCCATCCTTAAGGGACGAGGCAGCAAGCTCATTAAGCCGGTCGCAATGCTTCGGGACCCCATCAGCTCCATGGTTTATTTATGAGCTCCGATAGCTTTTCGAGCTGGTCCCCCCCCCCCCCCTCACCCCCCCAAGCCAACACCATTTTTTTTTTATCGCCAGACAGACGTCTGCGTCCCATTTTACCCGCCCGAAACGAAATTATTCAGCGAACAAAACCAATAATTGCATTTAAGCTGCACGTGTAGGAGGGCTGAAGTGCCCCCTCCAAAAAACAAAACAAAAAAATAAATAAAATAAAATAAAAGGATTAGTTTTGAGAGAATTTTTGTGTTTCCCCGGGACAAATGAAAGGGTTCCGTCGTACAAAGAGGGTGCCCCTGTAACAATGCTTGCGCGCTTTTCCTCGTTGGAAATAATTGGCAGAGGATTGTCTGCTCTTCCCAATGACGTCACGGTTGTGTGTGTGTGTGTGTGTGTGTGTGTGTGTGTGTGTGTGTGTGTGTGGTGGGTGGGTGGGTGGGTGTGTGTGTGTGTGTGTGGGTGGGTGTGTGTGTGTGTGTGTGTGTGGGTGGGTGGGTGGGTGGGTGTGTGTGTGTGGGTGGGTGGGTGTGTAGCTGGTTCCGTAACAGCAGTGGACTGTACGAAATAAAACCGATTTCGCTGAGTATCTCCACGGCTTTTGTGACTTTTCATTGGTCTGTTCCGCTTGATAAACTATTTTTTCCCGGATAAAAAAATACTTAAAATCGCATAGTTTATAACTATAAAATAGTTTACTAACACGTAGTATACGTGCGCGACTTTGAAAATTCAGAACTATAAATCTACAAAATATATATACCAGTCTCTTTAGGTTCTTAGTTTACTGTGTTGATAAATGCATTTTATCAACACAGTAAAAATTCAGTTCTTTATGTTTTGCGGGTATGACTTTTTTTTTTTTTTGTTGCGATTCTGTAAACGTGTTTGAGCTATTGAATAGGCTCAAACTTTCTTGCTGAAATAATTACTTCTTACATTCGCTAATTTCATTATTTATTATTCAAACGTTAACTAAATTTACGTATATTAAACATTTTAATGGAAAACTACATAATTATACGATTTGTGCGAAAGAAATATTTTTAACTAATCTCGTAGATAATAAGTATACACCCATCCTTCTTCTATCCCAGCTACATTTTAATGGAATAAACATACGAATAAGAATGTTTCAAACAACAACTATGTATACGTACATAGATTGGAAAAACATCACTCGTAACAATCAAACCAAAATTTCTACACATCAATATTTATGTGGGGGGAAAAAAATGTGTGAACGAGTCTTTCAGTAGCACTCGCCAGAAATGTGTAACATCTAACCTGGGTAACGAGCAAATACATGCGTTCTCATGTGTTGCAAATACACTTATAATACGAAACTCGGACACTAATTTTAACGTAGAATACATCTAAATTATGCTGAGCGTGATGAACATATGCACTAATTGTGTTTTCAACTATACTTATGGACGCGAAACACTCGTTAGTTTCCACGCCCGCCGCTAGAATTAGTTGCCGTAGCAGTTATGTCGACTATTGAATCATTTTATTATGAGACCGAAATTTTTAACTCTAGGTTACGAAATAATAAGTGGAAATAATACTAACCACGGCTTTGGACAGGATTTTATTTAAATACTGCCCGTCTTGTTAACATTCACTAAACAGTTAATATTATAAAGTTTCCCTTGGCTATGTGATCTTTGGTTCGTGCCATCCGCCACAGATAGCAGCACCGTTGGTTACACACTTCCGTTCCATGTAACTTCCGTCCCAGTCACTAAATTACTCCCACCAAATGCCGTTTACAGAGAGTTAAGATGTTACACATCAAAAGTATTTTTATTTCTCTTTTAACGACCAACTTAATAAAAAATACGACGTATGAGTTTTTTTTTCTCTCTATTTTAATCAAAATACCGTGTGTTTTATTTTTGCATGAGAAAATATAACCTGATTATGAATCGGAGAAACAAAGCTCATTAATGTCCGCACTTACAACAAGCTGTGTCTTCTGGTACCAACATGTGTGGGACTGATAAATAAGCGATGGACAATTTTTTTTAATTAAACCGTCGCTTCAAAGTGTAGTCTTTGTCGTATAACTGTTCAGTTTTTTATATCATAAATCGATAAAATTTTGGTTTTATCATAATCCTATAAAACGACGTTTTTCAGGATTGAATGGTAATTAGTGTTAAAGTTTGTCAATGAAATTTAAATATTTACAAACAATAAACCTTGGTTATTTTACAACTATATTTTTTTTAAAAATAATCAAAAAAATACGTACAGGCTGAGTCTGCATTCAACTTACAAACTTCGGCTGCAAGTTCATCCCAACAAAACACGTTGAAAACATCCCAACAAAAGATGCTGAAAACATCCCAACAAAACATGCTGAAAACATCCCAACAAATCATGTTGAAAACATCCCAACAAAACATGCTGGAAACATCCCAACAAAACATGCTGAAAAAATCCAAACGACATATGGTCTAAAATGCTTCCCAAAGCTGGTATACGCTTTGAAGTAGCGGCTGAACAAGATTTAAATTGTAAAAAAATAATAATAAGTTTTTAGCATATTTAACTGAGCGTCTTAATTATGATTAATTGAACTTACTTCCACAACCACACTGCGAATTTCTTCGTTATAGCAAATATTATTCAACTGAAGAACTTGTGGTTGCGCCTTTATTTCCCACGTATTTATGTGTCGTCGAGGGTTGAAAGGTTTAAAACATACTAAAATTTAAATTTTTGAAAAAATGGTCAGACCACTAGCCTCCAACCAAGGTGATACGGACACGATTCCCAACGTGAGGAGAACACGTGTCCCCCCCCCCCTCCTCCTTCGCTGGTGGGAAACTTGACGGACGTTGCCGCCTCCCTCGGCCGTGCGTTCCGCCGGTGCTCCAACGAGCATTGCGTGTCGCGCTCCCGTCGTCTCCGCGTGGACCTCGGTGTGGGGAAGCCTAAGATGTACATCAAGTTCTGTCCCTGCCCGAACACGCCCGAATATTCACCTTCGGCCAACCTCGGGTTCATTTATATTTCTCTGTTTATTTTAATGTAGCTATACTAACCTATCGAACCGTCCATGGTGTTTTGAAGTGTTTTAATGCAGCTAACCTAACCGACCACTTTTAATATTTGTAATCATTTTTCCTGCGCGATTTTTTTTCCTAACCTAACTAAAACTAAATGTATTTTGGAGGGGTCCGGGTTAGGGAGGAACCTAGATGCGTCTCAGGCCGAAGCCTATACGCCTAGTCATGCTGGGATTAGCCATGCAAGGAGAGGGTCGCATGCATCATGTGCTAGGAGGGGATTGGCCAGCCATGGCAGCGATTGACGCCATGACTATCTCCCCTCACTCTTAAATCTAGACTATAACTAGAGATAGGTTGGGCCCAGGTAAAACCTACACAAACACAGGGAAAACCCTGGGCACATTCATGCGGGATGCCAAATTGGCATGCATTACGTGTAGGAATTTACAGGAGACAGAGGATGGTCTGGGCAAAAATAAAACAAATCCCCGAGGTTGGCCGAAGGTGGAATATTCGGGCGTGTTCGGGCAGGGACAGAACTTGGTGTAGGTACATCTTAAGGTGGGTCTACACTATATAACAAAAACATGTTATATTTGTAACATGTTATATAACAAGTTACACAACTTGTTTCATAACATGTTACATAAAAAGTTAAATAATAAGTTATATAACAAGTAATACAACTTGTTTCATAACATGTTACATGTTTTCAAACATGCATACCAGTGTGGACAAACGGCCAACATGTTATACAACAAGTTATTTAACTTCCTTTGATCTTTACCGACACTGCATGGGAAGCATATAGGGTAAACCTGGGTAATTTCGTGATAAAATGTCATTTTATGATCATTTCAATGATACCAATAATTGCAAGTCTTTGTTTAGTATGTTAGCATTTAGTACACACTCAATGTTAATAGTTTTATTGTGTTTTAAATTATATTATATAATTTTTGTTAATTATAATTAATATTTTGTCTGTAGGTGCGTATACTAGGTTATTTCGTGATAACCTTGGTAATTTAGTGACTACACCTTGATAATTTCGTGATAGTTTACTACTCTGTTAAATACATAGAAAAAATTCCAACAATGTGCCAATTAATTTCATTATGTTATTTTTACAGTTTTACATGTTAATTGTCTCCAAAGTACACTAAAATAATATTTAACATTTACTTAAATTGAATAGTAAAAATTAAATAAAAAATCTTCCACCGAAAATAAATGGAACATAATTTCAAAACAAATTAAACAGGGATTTTAACAATAAAACACATTAATCTTCTTCATAATTGCCCTGATATTCTTCACACATGAAGATGTCTTCCTCAGTATCATTAAATGTTTGGCATTTAATGTGATACCAGACCAAACAGAAACTGCACTGAACCCATGTGGCTCCAGTTTTATTCCTTGCATCGTCATTGTAACTCTTGCCACAAACTTCACACATGCAGTCACATCTCTCTCCTGCTCTCCAGAAGTGATGGCAGTTACACTGTTATTGCTCTGCTTATTTGGTCTGCCTGTAGCAAAAGAATTACCACATTTAGTGAATAACAATTAAATCATAATGCTTAGTTTCGTTTTATACAAAATTATATCTAACATTAACATATTACCTTTTCGTCTTTTTTTTTGCCCATGGTTCTCCCTCAGGTGGATTTAAGCATTTTGCTCTGGGATCTCTCTTAGCTCTGTTTGTTTCTCGGATCTTCCTTACAGTTGCCGCTGTTGGCAAAGAAAGTTGAAAGTCAACATCTTCAACTGGTTGTGTTGCTGTTTCAGGAGATGTTTCTGTCAATTTTGATGTTGTTATGGCCTCTTCTGAGATAGCATCGGGTATTAGTGGGCAAACACCTGTCTTCATGAAAACTGAAATGATTTTTTCAGAGCTAAAAGCGCTCAAAAATGCTGGTCTAAATAGTCTGTTAAAATCAGCACGTCTTGGTTAGTGAATACGATTTTCTCTCATTTGGCTACTGAAAATCTTCCGCCAAGCTTGTTTCAACGGCCGGTAAACTCCAACATCCAGTGGCTGTAAAAGATGAGTCGTGTGAGGCGGGAATGTGAATAGGAAAATCCTATTCTCTTTCGCAAGTGAAATGACATCTTCAAAATGTGTGAAGCATGGGAATCCATTAGAAGGACAACTGGCCTCTTTGGTGGGATGCAGTTGATGAAGTGCTGGAACCACTCAAGAAAGAGATCACTATTGATCCAACCCTTTGGCGTGAGACTTATAAAGCTTCCTGGGATGGCATCCTTTAGCAGATCATCATTCATCTTAACACCCTTAAAATAATCATGGGTGGTACCCAATGACCACTGGCATTCACACATGCCAATATGGTGTGGTTTTCACCACGATCGACATATGTTCTCTTGTATACATTTTTTTCCCAATCGCTGTTACAACTTTAGAAGGTTTAAAAACGTACGACAAACCTGTTTCGTCGCAGTTCCAAATTTTATCAGGACAGTCTTTGATTTGCAACTTTTTTACAAGTTCATCCAGGCTTGCGAAGATTGATCTGTTTGCCATTGATGATCTGTATGCAGCAATGTTTTCTGGGATCCGAAGTGTCAAGCCATATCGATTCTTGAAGTCCTTCCACCATCATTCGCTTGCTGCTTCATCATCACTGTTGAAAGGGTGTTTCTTACCAGAAATCACAGCAAGTTTGTAAGCAAGGCGAAGAATTTGAATGACGGTCAACCCAAAACCATGTTCCTGCATTGCGATTAGATATTTGTAAATTCTTTGTTCTAATTTAACTGACAAAGCGAAAGGTTTCCCAAGTTTTGGTAAACTTTGTCCCAAGTTTTCTTCATTCTTACTTCTTGTAATAAAATCTTTAAGAGTGGACCAAGGAACATTGCATTCTCTCGATGACTTGAACACAGAGTAACCATTTCGTACCATTTGTGGAGCCTTGATAAGGTCTTTCTGGTAATACTGTGGATATTTTGTAGCCATCTGGCAGACAATAACAAAACAAATTCTTGGTATTTGACTAGTGAAGCAGGTGTCGTAAAATCCTAACATCTAGGCTCCTAAATAACAAAATATATATTTTTGTAAGATTCGAAGTCACTCCGATAATAATTTGCTTAATTTTTAGGTTCTAATTCAGTTAGTGTTTAGAATTAGATAACTGGAAGAAACTGGCGACAGAATATTATTGCAAAAAATAACAAATAATAAATTTACTAGTCATTTGTACGTTTGTGTTTACACAATACAAAAATGACAATAGGTAATTTCGTGATACCTTGAGTAGGAGTAGTAAGCTGTTACTAGGCCAATGTAAACATAGAAATGTAAACACAGCACCAGTAACAGCATGGGCGCCGCCATCTTGTTTCATGGGCGCCGCCATCTTGTCACGTGGGGGCCGCCATTGTTGTTGACAGAGGTTACCAGGGCGCGCCGGTAGGCCGCCATCTTAGTTAAACCTTTAGTTACCAGAGCGCGCCACCGTCGCTCCGAATGTGGGAATTGTATACAAAAAACCTGGGCGCTGGGTGGATTCGATCCCGGGGACGCACCAACGTCGAGGAGACGGACGCCTTGACCACTAGACCACGGGACCATATGAAGTATGGGGAATTAAATAACGAACATATGCCTTAAAGAAGCTATGCTTAAAAGAAGCTATGTCGTTAAAATTTCGAAAAGCACCCGCCATGTCTTAAAAAATGCAACCATACTAGCTATGCCTATAGACCCCACCACTCCACAATCGCCGCCATGTCCAAATTTCGAAAAATAAACCCCCCACCCCCAAGTATGTCTAAAAGAAAACCCCGCCATACTAGCTATGCTTAAACCGCCATGCGTAAAAGCCCCGCCACTCCACAACCGCCGCCATGTGGTATGCTTAAAACAAATGACGCCATGACGTATGCTTAAAGCAAACCCCCACCATTATGCTTAACCGCCATGTCTTAAAAAAACATGTCTATAAACCCCACCACTCCACAACCGCCATATTGTTACAAAAAAATATGCTTAAAAGAAGATATGTTTAAATTTCGAAAATAAATAAAATAACGCTATGCTTAAATTTAAAAAAAATACAGTCATACTAGCTATGCCTAAACGGGTAACTTTCGAAAATAACCACCATGTTTAAAAGCCCCGCAATACCAGCTACGACTAAAACAAACATAACCTCAAAATCCCGCGCAGAGAGAGCGAGATGTTGCCTGCTGGAGCGTCACTCGTAAACTGCGCAACTATAAGCATAATAATGTCTTTAAAAACAACAGTGTGTGTGTGTAACATGCCAAGTAATAAGCATAGTTACTATTACGTCGAGTAAAATAAGCATAGTTAAAAGTATTAATAATGTAATAATATATTTACAAACACTTTGTAGTAAATGGCTCTCGGCCAATGTGATAAGCATTAAAAACACCGTGCTGGAAACCTCGCTCGTGCGACCAGGAACATGTTTACCGATGAGGCGCATGCCCGGAGGGGGGAAGGTGACTGCAGATGACTTGTTGACAAAAAAGTGTTGACCGATGAGGCGCGTGGCCGGAGGGGGGAAATGAAATCTCCACTACCGATCTCGCCCGCGAACGCCCCAGGGGGCAAGGTGTTATGTCGGACACCGACGGCGAGGCCGAAAAAACAAAAGCCGGAGAGGAAACCTACCGGATAACATCACGGTAATTAACCCAAGTCTTTACGGAAACGGGAAAACCTTTCCACGACACTAGGAAACGGTTGCCACACTTTTTATGAATTTTATTCACTAAATAAGTATCGGGGTACGCAGTTACCTGAATCTCAGGACCATAAAATCCGCCTTTAATTTCATTACCGTCCAAATCACTCAAATGAAACACACGTGGAAAATTATTCATAACTCTGACCACTCTGAAAACTTCGTGCGACCACCTGGGTTTGAATCCCTTCTCAAACACTGTCTTGTGTTTTGATATACGTACGTACGAACCCACGCGAGCCTTTAACCGTCTAGAATCTATTTTCTTAACATACCTGTAAACTGTTTGTAGCAATGAGTTATCCCTCACAGCATTCGGAGCCATGCCTATAGTGCGGTGGAACCTATTATTGTAGACAGAAAGTAATTTCGGTAATAGTGTAAGCCACTTATAATTTCCTTGTGCCGAGAACTCACGGTAAAGCATATCCTTTAAACTCCTATTAAAACGTTCTACAACAGACGCCTTGACTTCGCTATAACTAGAGTAGTGATTAATTGCGTACCTTTGCATTAAGGCTTGAAAATGTTTATTGTAAAATTCCGCTCCAGCGTCGCTTTGAATATTCTTAAAACTTCCCGCCTCATTTAAAATACTCTTCATGGCCGCGGTGACTAATATTCCCGTCTTTCGTTTAACTGGAACCGCATATGCACGTTTGCTATAGACATCTATAGCAGTAAGGATGTACTTGAAACCGCTATTTATCCTGCTGTACGGAATCATCTCCACCAAATCAATCTGTAATAAATCGCGAAGCCCATATGTCAACACACGTCTACGAGGAAAAATTCTGCGAACTCCGCGATGCAGTTCATTAGAAATCCCACGTTGTGCGACACTCATTTTATGATATAGCCAGCTTCCTTCAACTCTTCAAGAATAGATATCACCTCGTTGCTATGCCCGGTATGGCCAGCAGCTTGCGAGGCCATTAGTAATCTGAGGCGAGCAATAAGTTGGTTCGGGTTGTCCCAATAGATAAATTGCTTTGTGCGTTGCAAATTCAATGTTTTTTGTAACAAGCCACTTCCTCGCTGAGATGAGTCAATATTCGGAAACAATCCTTTAATGATATCAAACTTTGCATGCGTTTCGCTTTTATAACGTTTTGTCGTAGGATCATTTTTTTTTAAATAAGCATTTGTAATATCTAGTAAATGTCCGTATTGTTTTAAGGCAGAATCGGAGTAGGTGTGCGGCACTCGGCGGAACAATAATTCGAATAAGCCGGGAGCAGGCTGTATCAATTCTTCGTTTACGCGAATTAAATTATTATCGTGAAAAAATACTTCCGTATCCCCTAAGAACCAATGGTTGTTGCGTTTATAGAGACCGTAGGTCCCAACACCCGAGCGAAGGTTGTAGCTCCGTACGTAAGACTGTAATTCACCCAATGAATCATTCATAACATTGCGACGTATACTAGTGTCAGAATCATAACCATCACTCATTACCGGTTCCGGCTTCACCTCTGAAGACTCTTGTTTCGGAACAATACCACGTTGCGGGATCACAAACGACTGTCCAAGACTATCCAAACGCGAATTAACAGACTTGAACATTTCCTGATTAATCGCATCCCTCTCCATTCGCGCTCGCTTAGCCAAAATATATTTGGCACGTATGTTCCGTATGACATGATCTAATGCGTTTGCCTCGGCAGACATGACTGAAGATAACCATACAGCATAAAGCCTTTTTATATACAAAATGTCTAAGTTTTAGGAGGCGGCCTCTGAGGTGTGGGCCGCTTAGCAACAGTCCTCACAGTCGATGCAGAAACCAATCCATCAAAACCATTCTTAACAACACCAATAGTACGAGCCAATTGAGAAACACGTTGCGAAATGTCAGCGCCACTAGCGGTAAGTTTCAATATCAGTTCCGCCAAGATAACGTTTACCTTTTCTATAATCGTATTCTCAAATAGATCGAGTTTATTCTCCAACAAAGTAACATACATATCACCCAACTTTGTTGGCAGTACCGACAGACGAGAATTGATTTGGTCCACAGACCGCTGCTCCTTCAACTCCATATTACGTAAAAACTCGATAATACCAACCTGCACATCCCGTACATTGACTAACGATAAATTGAGCTCCGTAAACCGACGCAACAGCTCCTCCGTCACCTTGCGAGTGATTACACTCGCGACAGAGTCGATATATTGTTTACTCGCGCCATCCCCAGCATCCTTTGGCATACCCACACGCTTTAAACGTTTTCCGCCCAAATCGCAATTCCCATCAAGATCGCGAGATATACACGAGTCAAGCTGACGTTTCAGAGGACCACCTCCAAACTTTGATACGCTGTAGGACATCCTTCAATGACTCGCAACAATAAAATGATCAAAACCACAACGATACCTGCCATTAAGTAAAGGATAATCCTTTACAATAACAAGAAAACCATGTTCATTTTTCCAACACAAGAAGCACATATCCTTAAACGCGCGAAACTCCATATCACTGTTTACATGATCATCGTAGGCATGTCGCAAATTAAGCATATCCATGCGGAAAAGCACGATAACATTCGCATTATCACGAAGCAAATGTTTAGGTATTCTGCCATAAGTTTGACCTAGGTAAAAACAATCAACATGTGCGTGTCGACCCATAGAAAAATACTGTTGTATGATTCCTTGTTTCTCACACATTATATCGTCAAACACAAACACTGAATTGGCCCTGGCCTCGCTAGGAGGTACCACATCAGCATTTTCCGTATACGGGAAAAATCCCAAACCTTCCACCGCTCTAAGAACCGTAGCCAGCCGTTTATACTTTGGTTGGTGCAACGATTTTGAATATAGATACACATTCTCGAACCGAAGACCGTTCGGTTCCTCGAGTAAACTGAGTAGGACACACGTTTTTCCGCATTCGGACGGACCGACAATTAAACATCTTATTGTCGACGGTAATAAAGAACCATGCCGCGACTCGCGAGCACTGGCTTCATCAGCCTGTGTAAGCCGCACAGGCAGCGACTCACGCTGTGGCACTACTTCCATTACGCAACTAAACAGAAAACTATAAAAACAGCGTACTTATACCAACTCGAATCAGTATAGTGTTATGCGTTGTACACGAAAGAAGGTACAAAGAGGTGGAGGAATAATAAACTCTGTTATTAACAAGCTGCCAGTAGAAGTACATCTGCCAGGATATAATTACTGCGGTCCGGGAACGAAACTCGCCAAGAGGCTAGCACGCGGAGATACAGGAGTCAACTCCCTTGACGAGGCGTGTCGTCTCCACGATATTAGCTATTCTAAAAGTAATAACCAAAGTGACAGACATATAGCCGACGGTATATTAGCGAACAAAGCCGCACAAATAGCAAAGAACCCCGCAACGAAATTCGGTGAAAAGATTGCAGCGTGGGGAGTCAATAAGATAATGAGAGTAAAACGTAAGATTGGCGGCGGCGTCTCAATAAAGAAAAACCGCGCGAAAAAAGGCGGGCTACTACCTTTCATTTTCCCAGCGCTGGCAGCGCTAGGCAGCCTGATTGGCGGAGCGGCGGGTATAGCCAAGACCGTAAACAACGCACAGCACAATAGTAAAATGCAGGCGCTTGCAAAAAACGGTTCGGGCCTATACCTGCGTCCCTACCCAAAGTCAGGGGGAGGGGTCAAGCGGAGAAGAAGGAAGAGGGGCGGGAAAAGGAAATGAGGATACTGAGTAACCTGCCAAAGCGAGCCCTTACCACCACAGACATAAAGACAGCAATTAGGAAATTAAAAATTCCACATTTTAGAAATGTGTTTATGAAGGATAAATTACCCACAAAACCATATCACAACGAGAGTGGTATTATTAATTTAGATACGAGTAAGGGGCCCGGAACGCATTGGGTAGCGTATGCCAAGACCGGTCGTACGGCTCGGTATTATGATAGTTTTGGAGACCTGCCGCCCCCTTTAGAAATGCAGCGATACCTGAGAGGCTGCAAAATAACATATAATTACGATAGACAGCAAAAGTTAAACTCATTCAACTGCGGACACTTGTGCATAAAGTTTCTCATCTCGGTATATAAGAGAACCGGCTTCGAAAGAACATGTCCATCACGCTAATACTAAGTGGAAACACATCGGAACTGTGTTCAACACACTTCCCACCGATCGACGTAAGTGACGGGTTATGGCAACTCGCTCTCGTGGATTTTACCGTATACAATTCCATCCCGAACGTGGACGAAAACAACCGAATGTTTAGGTACAAGCTGAAGAACGAAGAGATGACGCGAGAAATTAAATTACCTATAGGTTCCTACGAAGTCTTAGACATTGAAACGTATATTAAACAACACCTACCCACAGACGTAATGTTTTCGTTGAAAGGTAATCCAAACACTCTACAATGCGTATTGAACAGCAATGCACAAATCGACTGCACCGGCGACTGTTCCCTAGCCCCGATGCTTGGATTCGAACCGGAAGTCTACGAGGCGAATAAAATTCACGAGTCGACCCAGCCCGTAAACGTGATGCCGGTAAACGTGATTAGAATCACGGCGAATATTATTGGCCACAGCTTCCTTAATGGAAAACCAAACAGTACGATACACGAATTTTCCCCGAACGTTCCTCCAGGATATAAGCTCAGTGATACGCCTCAAACACTCATTTACAGTCCGGTTACCGTGCAACAAATACGAGAGTTGGTTATTAGAGTGGTAGACCAGAACGGTAAATTAATCAACTTTAGAAACGAGGTGATTACACTACGCTTACATTTGAAAAAAGTATGGGCGTAAGATACTTTGGTTTGCATAAAGGGGCGGGGGTGAGCAAGCATAGAGCCAGTACGAAAGCAAACATCAAGCGGTTAACACCTGCCAACGTGAGATTCCTAGAAAAATTAGGTTTCAAAGTATTTCCAAATGGAATATAGTATACTCGATGTGCAACAATCACCGCAGTTTGACGATGCAGTCTCAAAATGTGAAATGCACACGTACAAACCATACATTGCGGGACCGTACGAGCCAAGCTCCGAGATAGTTATAGCAATACAAAACTCTGACGTGTATACGCACATTGCTAAATCGTTTCTGCGAATTCGCGGTGCATTCACGAAACCAAACGGGCAGAAACCAGACAATGCAAAAATCGTAAACAATGGTATACTGCATATGATAAATCGAATATCATTCGAACTTAACGGCGTGACAATCGACGAGGTACGTGAAGTTGGAATTGTGACAACTGTGAAAAACTATTTATCGCGCACGCGTGATGAAAAAGCTGTAAGTAAGATGGCGGGATGGTGTCCGGACGGCGACTACAATTTACCACTTACAGCGCAAGGCGAGTTTGAGATATGCGTTCCGTTGAACCAGTTGCTAGGCTTTGCAGAAGACTATAAACAAATATTAATAAATTGTAAACAAACGCTCGTTATAATCACCGCAAACAGTTATATTAACGCTATAATGGACACAAGCGATCAGCCACAGCAAGTGACATTAAGTTTGCAATCTATCGACTGGCTTGTTCCGCATGTAACGGTAAGCCCCGCCCAGCGCACACGGCTGTTGAAAATGATTGAAAAAGGCCGCGACATAGATATGGCTTTCAGATCGTGGGGAGTAGAAGTTTACCCGAGTTTACCACCATCACAGAGCGTCAGTTGGGCTGTAAAATCTAGCTTCTCCAGCGAACGCCCTCGTTATATAATAGTGGCATTTCAAACCGGCAGGCATAATGTTCTAGCCGCAAACAAATCTAAATTCGACCATTGTAATTTACAAAATATCAAGGTCTATCTTAATTCCGAGGCGTATCCATATTCGGACCTAGCAATAAACTTTACGAATGGATACTACCTACTTGCATATAACATGTACTCGGACTTTCAAGCGAGCTACTACGGTAGACTAAATACACCTCTACTTGACCCGGAGGGATTTAAAGATAAGGCCCCTCTCTTTGTATTCGACGTGTCACGTCAAAACGAAAAACTGACCTCAACCATCATAGATTGTAAAATAGACATAACCGCAGCAAACAATATACCGCCGCTAACACAGGCATACGCAATTATTCTACACGATAGATTAGTATCGTACAACCCGAGGGATCAAAGTATTAAAATAATGAGCTAAACGCGATGTATGTTCAGTCGTGTCTCAGCCGCCATGGCGAAGTGTGTTAACCTCCAAGGCTTATTCTCACAGCACGGGTTTATTGTTAAGGAAGTTAGCATCGCAGACTCTGAAGGGAGCGTGATTACGCGCTCGTTTCAACCACCATTTGCGTGGGAACATTTAATTAGCAAACATCAACAAACAAACACGTGGCTCACCAACACCTTCCACAATCTGAAATGGGAAGACGGAATATTTCCCTACACAAGCCTGCCAAACATATTGACGGCACACCTGAGTGGAACTATAATGGTTGCCGGAGCCGAACAGAAACGTTGGCTAGCTAAACATTGTCGCAAACATGTGCGCATAGTGGACGTTCAAAGTGAATATGGCTGCCCATCATTAAAGTTATTAGATAAAACGTACAGCAACAACCGCAGAGGCACAAGACCGGTATCGTCGCGCCACAACGCAGCGCTGCTCAGAGCATGGATGATTGAAAACATTGCCGAGAGCAATGATAAGGCGGAAATGTCAGAGGAGGGGTAGACCTCAAGGTCACCGCAAGCAGCATTGTCGGTATAAATATAGCTAGGTGGTCCAGAGTAAACAACATCTCAATGCCTTCGTATCTAAATACCCAAGTAACAGATCATGCAATGAACTGTTCCGAATGCCGTGATTGCATAATACATTTAATTACTCATCTGGTAAATATTGTTTTAAATAGACACGCAGGTCCGTGCGTGAACAGTCGTGCGGAAACAGTGACGGTGTAAAGATGGCTAGCTTTAATCCCCGGAACACGTATCCAGATGTAACTCCAAGGGTAGGCAGTGTAGAGTATAGCGAGTGGAGTCAGGGCGCGTTGAGACATGTTACGGAAGAATGTGACTCTACCGTGCACTCGAAACATATACACAACCCAAGACCGGAAGACCTGCCTCTAGAAGTGATTCCCTGCCCCGGCTTCGGCGAGTGCTGCGTTAGTATGCTACGCACCGATACAACTCTACCCGCAACAAGTGCAGAGGTCTACGCACACGCCTTCGAGACGCAGCCGCCATTGCCCGCCTGCAGCCAGACTTCACAGCCGCCGGTAGAGCCGAGACGCCGACGCCGCCCTTCCGCCCGCAGAGCGCGGGGCCTCGATGAGGGCGACCTGGGTCCAGCGGTGAGCAGTGACCAAGCATTGGATGAAAGAGTGTTAGACATTGCCAGAACCGCACTGCGCAAAGTACTTACAGACCTTTTAAAAAATATATAATTTGTTTTATACATAATATCATTTAAACTTAATTACAATGTAATATCATTTATGCGTAATACCATTTAAAATTGATTTCAATGTATTATCTTTATACGTAGTATTGTTTGCAAAGTAACTTTTATTCGTAAATATTGTTTATACGTAAATTGTTTTCACGTTTTGTATTATTTTATACGTATCATTGTTTTGTATTATTTTATACGTCAACATTGTCTTCAGTGTAATAACTTTATACATAATAATTGTTTATACGTATTATTGTCTTCGGTGTAATATCTTTATACGTAAATTGTTTTTTCAATGTAACAATTTTGTAACTCTATTCCAACGGGTGTGGGCTATTAAAAACATAAAAAAAATGTCTCGATGTATTTTTCTTTCTACTTGACCCTGACAACCTCACTAATGTGTTCACTCGTAACCATGCAAACCACATAAATATTTTTTTGAAAATGTGTTCACTCGTGACCTTGCAAACCACACTAATGTGTTTACTCGTGACCTTGCAATGACCTTGCAAACAACTAATGTGTTCACACTAAATTTTGTCTTAAGACGGAAAACGTTCGTGTGACGTACGTGTGGTGAAAGTGTGTCCAACCCGGACTGACCTAGCTGGGCATGTATAAATACCGCCGTCGGGAGGCGATTGCTTGCATTTGATGTCGACGCATGCTACGTGAGGTAAGTCTCCTCCGCTAGTGTTAATTCTACGTCTCTACACGGTCCCTCCCGCTGGCTGGGCTGGGCAGGCTCCCCTCCCCGACTGCCGGCTGGGCGGACTCCCTCCCCGACTGCCGGGCGAGCTCCCCTCCCCACCTGCGGGGCGGGGAAAGGCTCGTTGTCATGACAACACGGAGCGGAGGGGGGTGCGCTCAGTCGTGTTTACGGCGCGCGCAGAGTAACAAGTTCACAGTCGCTCAGTCATGTTTACAGCGACACATAGTTTGCGCTCACGTAGCTTGGGCTTCGCTCAAGACCCTTTCCTTTAATATTAACAAATGTTTATTTTATGTTTCCAGAACATTATTTGTACCGCTGAACGTAACTTCCCGTCTATCCCCTCCTCGCCATGTCTACTCCCCCCGAGGCGAAGCGACCCCGTCCCAGTGAGGCTTCCACGTCGGGCACTCGCGACAGCGCGCGGGCGTCCGGGGTGGAGCCGCGTGAAGCTGGCGACTTGCCTCCCCTGGAGAGTGTTATCTTGGACTCTGCTTTTGCTAACCGGATAGTGGACTTTCGGATCGGAAATGATGTTGAGCCTATTGATCCCGATTTGGACCGGTTTCTACAGAGATGTAGGGTTCCCTTTCTGGCCTTAACTTCCGTCTTGGTACGCCCTTTTAAAGTCTACATTTCACTCTCGGCTTCATTTGTTAAGGAATCTGTGGAGGGAGGCGAGAGTGAGACATTTCATTTTACAACCCATTCAGCCGCGGTACTGCTCTCTGATGAGGTAGGGGAAATCTACGATTCAGTATTCATTCCGGAAGTCAATAAGAACGTTAGCGAATTCGCTGCTCGTGGCAGTGGGTGGGCTCTACAGCGATTGATTAACATGGATGTACATGTTTCAAGCTATAGGGCTTTCACCGTTGGCGCGCCGCACACGAAATTACCGACGTTTTTATCCAATAGGAAAGCTTGTGTCAATATTGTTTGTCCCGAGCAGCATTGCTTTCTGTATGCCGTTATGGCAGGTGTGATGCCGGCGGAAGCCCATGTTAAACGAGCCAGTTCGTATCCGGATCCACTTGTGGCTTTCAATACGTCTGGTTTGAGTTTCCCATCCACTCTCCATCAGATTAAGACATTCGAGAGGAACAATAATATTTCCGTTAACGTTTATGCTTGCGTAGACAATAAGGGGAGTATTGTTGATGAATGTTTTAGTGGCAAATCTGTATCCTCTATCCAGCCTCTTCGCGTATCCTCTGAGCGAAGAGCGAGACATGTAAATATTTTAGCGATTCGTTCTAGTGGCGCGGCAGAGCACCTACACTTTGTAACAATTAAGAGTCTGTCCAGATTATTAAATTCCCAACTGTCACGGTCTAATCGTAAGAAATGGATTTGCGAGCGCTGTCTTCAATACTTTACAAGTGAAGACAGGTTAACTTCACACACTATTCTCTGCAGCCAGCATCAAGCGGTGCGTTCCTGTTTCCCTACAGAGGAGAATAAATATTTACAGTTTACAAATATTGCAAAACAGGATCGCCTCGGCTTTATTGCGTACTGTGACACCGAGTCATACCTTAAGCCGATATCCACCTGTTTACCCGGTGATGAGACATCTAATACCACACGGGTAAACGAACATGTACCATACGCATGCAGCATTTTGTTAGTGTGTGGTTACGATAGCTCTTTGACCAGGTATGTGCAATTCGAGGGTGATAATTGTATTGCTGAAATGGTCGCCGAATTAGTTTCAATGACAAAGTGGGTATGTGATATATATTCAAAGACCATTCCTATTAAGACGCCGACTCCAGCCGTCTCTGCAAGGCTTGCGAGTCAAACACATTGCCATATCTGTAAGAAGGTATTGGCTGGGCAGAAGGTGCTCGATCACTGCCATTTGACTGGTGAAATACGTGGTTATGCCCATTCGAAATGCAACCTGGCTTTCAGAATGCAAAAGAAACAGCTTGTCGCGGTATTCCATAATTTGCAAAATTATGATGCCCACTTTTTAATGAAGCATTTGGTTTCGCGGCGGATTGCACAGCCGGACGGCTCTTTTGTTGTGGAGAATCCCGGCGAGGTCAAAGTATTAGGCGTAACTCTAGAGAGTTACAAATGTATTACTAAATACATACATGTCTCAGAAAATGCGCAAGGAGGCGTGCGCGCTGTGCGTCTTAGATTTATTGATTCACTTAACTTTTTAATTTCATCTCTGGAAACTCTCGCTGGCAATCTCACGCCGGATCAGTTGAAACTCACCCGTTCAATGTTTCCAGATGACGCACAGTTTCAGTTAGCTACGCGTAAAGGTGTGTTTCCCTATGACTTTGTTAAGTCTAGTGAGCATTTGCAGACTGCCTCGCTACCACCAAAGGATGCGTTCCATAACGTAATGAGTGGCATGGACGTGAGTGATCTGGACTATACTCACGCTCAAAAGGCTTGGGACGTATTCCATTGTGTCACACTGAAAGAGTACGCACTTAGTTACCTTAAGGTGGATACTTGTTTGCTGGCCGACATATTCGAGTCTTTCCGTTTCGTTTGCCTACAGCATTATTCGCTTGATCCCGCACATTACATTACCGCTCCCTCGCTCGCATGGGATGCACTTTTAATTAAAACCGGTGTGCGTCTTGAACTTGTGACCAACCCGGACATATACCTCTTCCTAGAGTCTGCCGTTCGTGGAGGTATTACAAACGTAAGTCGACGTCACGCGAAAGCTAACAATGTGTACATGTCCAGTCACGACCCGAGCCTTCCGTCTTCATACATTTGTTATTTCGATGTTAACGCACTGTATGCTCACACAATGTTGGATAAGCTTCCCGTGGGTAATTTCCAATGGGTTCCCAGGGATGAGTATACGAGTTGGGATTTCAACACCATTGACATCGATGGTGATACATCATTTTTCGCGGAAGTAGATTTGACCTTTCCCGATGATTGTCACGATCGCCTATCAGAGCTGCCTCTGGCCCCTGTGAATGGCGTACCGCCAAACGGGTGTATGAGTAAATTACTGTTAACTCTCGCGCCGCGTACTAAATATATTGTTCATGCCAAAACACTGCGGCACTACGTTCAGTATGGGGCGGTCATCGGCCAGGTTCACCGCGTGCTGCGGTTTGCGCAGGCAGCTTGGATGAGGGACTATATAGCCTTTAATGCTGAGCGTCGTGCCCAGGCTGCGAACCCCTTTGAGAAATCGTTTTTTAAATTACTGTCGAACTCTGTGTACGGAAAAAGTTTGGAAAATACGTGAAAGCATAAGGATATACGCATTGTTTCACGATACGATTCCATTTATGGGGCGGCTGAGCTGATTGGTCGTCCGACATTCAAGGCTCGGCGAATCATCGATGAGAGTTTAGTCCTCATAGAGATGCTTAAATGGACGATTACCTTTGATAAACCATTGTACACAGGTGTCGCCATTTTAGATTTATCAAAATTAGTTCTCTACGATTTCCATTATAATTACATGCAAAAGAAATTCCCTCCACAGTCTCTGCATCTCCTGTACACGGACACGGATTCGTTAATTTACCACGTTGTGTGTGACGACATTTACGATTCGATTCGCCCCGATTTAGCTTCCCGTTTCGATACATCAAATTATGCTCCAGGTAATGAGCAACGCTTCCCCTTGGTTAATAAGGGTGTAACGGGGGTGATGAAGGATGAGGCCGCTGGCAATGTCATCACGGAGTTTGTTGGTCTTCGCCCGAAGCTTTACGCGTTTAAGATGGAGGACGGTTCTTCTACGCGTAAGGCGAAGGGAGTCAAGGCCAGCGCACTGCGTTCACTCCTGTTTCCTCAATACCTGGAATGCTTGCTTCAAAATTCACGAGTTCTCGCGACCCAACACCATTTCCGATCGCGAGGCCACACTGTGTTTACGGAGCGTGTGACCAAGGTAGCATTGTCTTCAGGAGATGATAAGCGTTGGCTTTCTGAAGACGGTGTCAGCACTCTGCCTTGGGGACATAAGGACCTACGCCTTTCCCTGGACCATGATTAGCCCTTTCCTAGTGTTACGTTCAGCTATGCTGTCGTCTCCGAGTGATGGGGTGGCCTAGCGCTTCGATCCTCCCACCATTGCACGTGGAGAATAACCTATTGGTATGTCACAGTACAAAAAAATGTTAACGTAATTGTTTACATGTTTTTTTAATGCTAGAATGGACTTAACGTAATTTTTTATCTGTTTATATAATTTAATTTTAAAGTTAGAATGTCTTTAACGTAATTTATATAATATTTTTTAAAGCTAGAATGGTCTTAACGTATTTTGTTTTAAACATGTGATTTTATTTTACAAAAGGTTGATGTAATTTATTTTCTTTACAAGTCTTAACGTAATCTATTTTAAACATGATATTTATTATCTACACATGTTTATATAATTTAATTTACACAAGTAATTTATACAATTCTTGACGTAATTTATTTAAAAAAGAAATGTTAACATATTTTATACAAACGTTAACGTATTTTCTGTTTACATATCTTAACGTAATCTCTTTTAAACAAGTAATTATTTTCTCTTTAAATTATCTTAAAGTAATTTATTTTACACAAGTACTTTATTCAAATGTTAACATGTTTTCTATTTCCAATTCTTGACGTACATTATTTTCCCCATATTTATTTTCTCTCTTTACACGCTTGGGGTATGCTGTAGCTACTGTGTATGTATTGTTCTGCAGATCTCCCCAACACGAGATGGCTGTATCGATATGTGATGATTGTCAGCCATTATACCGAGAGAGCTAGCCGAGCTGTTCTTTACGGAGGAGGGTGGGCCACAGCCACCGCGGGAACGTGAAGGCCGCAGCGATTGCTCGACCGCGCGCCTTCGGGGTTGGAGTTGTCCGCCACACATGTTTTATACATAAAGTATAATAAAACCAACATTCTTTTTTACCCGTGTGTTGTCTACATTATTTCTTTTTTCCACCTCTGTGTATTCCTTGTGCTTTCTCCTTTCCTGTACGCAGCGATAGCCTGACCTTGTTACTCTGTGGTAAACACTTTCACTCTCACCCAGCAGGTAAACATGTTCCTGGTCGCACGAGCGAGGTTTCCAGCACGGTGTTTTTAATGCTTATCACATTGGCCGAGAGCCATTTACTACAAAGTGTTTGTAAATATATTATTACATTATTAATACTTTTAACTATGCTTATTTTACTCGACGTAATAGTAACTATGCTTATTACTTGGCGTGTTGCACACACACACTGTTGTTTTTAAAGACATTATTATGCTTATAGTTGCGCAGTTTACGAGTGACGCTCCAGCAGGCAACATCTCGCTCTCTCTGCGCGGGATTTTGAGGTTATGTTTGTTTTAGTCGTAGCTGGTATTGCGGGGCTTTTAAACATGGTGGTTATTTTCGAAAGTTACCCGTTTAGGCATAGCTAGTATGACTGTATTTTTTTTAAATTTAAGCATAGCGTTATTTTATTTATTTTCGAAATTTAAACATATCTTCTTTTAAGCATATTTTTTTGTAACAATATGGCGGTTGTGGAGTGGTGGGGTTTATAGACATGTTTTTTTTTAAGACATGGCGGTTAAGTATAATGGTGGGGGTTTGCTTTAAGCATACGTCATGGCGTCATTTGTTTTAAGCATACCACATGGCGGCGGTTGTGGAGTGGCGGGGCTTTTACGCATGGCGGTTTAAGCATAGCTAGTATGGCGGGGTTTTCTTTTAGACATACTTGGGGGTGGGGGGTTTATTTTTCGAAATTTGGACATGGCGGCGATTGTGGAGTGGTGGGGTCTATAGGCATAGCTAGTATGGTTGCATTTTTTAAGACATGGCGGGTGCTTTTCGAAATTTTAACGACATAGCTTATTTTAAGCATAGCTTCTTTAAGGCATATGTCCGTTATTTAATTCCCCATACTTCATATGGTCCCGTGGTCTAGTGGTCAAGGCGTCCGTCTCCTCGACGTTGGTGCGTCCCCGGGATCGAATCCACCCAGCGCCCAGGTTTTTTTGTATACAATTCCCACATTCGGAGCGACGGTGGCGCGCTCTGGTAACTAAAGGTTTAACTAAGATGGCGGCCTACCGGCGCGCCCTGGTAACCTCTGTCAACAACAATGGCGGCCCTCACGTGACAAGATGGCGGCGCCCATGAAACAAGATGGCGGCGCCCAGGCTGTTACTGGCGCTGTGTTTACATTTCTATGTTTACATTGGCCTAGTAACAGCTTACTACTCCTACTACCTTGGTTATTTCGTGATATCCTAAATTAATGTGAAAATATGTTCAAAGTGTAACTCACATGCATTAGTTTCGGTACAATTATTAAAATAATTAGAATTAGTGTTTACAAAATCGTCACAAATTATTAAACAATACACTGCAAGACACTCCAAATTATCTTCTCCTAAAACCTTAAATTATTCTTTGTGTTACTAAGGCTATATAGGTTTTAGGTTGGAAAGAACAAATACGTTTAAGGTGTTAAAAAATAGCTTAAGATATTTGCTATAATTTCACCAAATTTCAATTACTTACCTGTTTTGTTAGTTTTTCAAATATTTTTCAAAAACACGCTTAGATAGCCTTCCGCAAAACATTACAAAAATTCAACATCAAATAACAAAACAACTCACAGAGAACAAATGAACTATTATGGGGAATCCGTTAGTCCGGACACAGACATGCCGCGCTATCAACCAACGAACTTTCGAACTGAAAGAGCGTTTTGTTTTTCCGTGAGAGAATGTTCAAAATATGTCACGAACTAACCACTGCTGCCACGAAATTACCCAGGTTTACCCTAACTTGTTTTATAACACTTATTTTGTTATAAAACATGGTGTTATATAACATTTTTCTTCATGTTTTCATAACAAGTTATATAACTTTGTTGTATAACTTGTAATATAATTTTCATTCTTTTCATTTTGTAACATGTTGTATAACTTTGTAATATAACATTTTATAACTTGTTTTGTTATACAGTGCAGACCCACCTTTAGGCTTCTCCTCGGTGTGTCGACGGGGACTTGGGTCGCTCTCGCCCATGGGGCGGCCGCTCGGGGGAGGTCGTAAGAGCGGCCGCGTCGTCGCCGCTGCGGCCCGATGATCCCCCCTTCCCCCCTCATACACCACACGCGGTGCGGCGCGTTCCGCGTCGCGCAAAGCCTTCCTGTAAACAATCCTCGCGTCCTCGGGCGCCCCTGGGGAAACTCTACCACAGCTCGCGGCAGCCAGTGGCCGTTGTTCCCCCCCTCCCCTCCCCCCCGCCACAGGAAAAACACGCGGTGGAAGGAAACTGGGGCAGATATCCCAGAGTCACGCCGTCGTCTTGACAGCCAGGAGTTCCCCGCCCCAGACGCTCTTTTCGCGCGCGCGGGGAAGAAAAACAGGGAGCGAATCTCCCACGTGTTCTCACCAAGCGCGCGACTCCGGAGGAAGGGCGCAGGGGGGGCGATAGCCCCTTCCAGTGGTGGATTCATAGGTAAGGGCGCGGGGGGCGCCCCCCCCCCCACCTTAACCAGGGCAGCCCAGCACCAAGCATGGTTCTTGGCAAGGGGAGGGCGCGCACCCGGCCGCCGATGTTATACAATACACATTCATACACTTACCTTTAACGACTTCATGTCTTGGAAACAGTTTGAATAAAGTTTTATTAAGCTTCGCATGTGACTAGAATCTTTAGTTTTTCTGTAGTGATTTTGACATTTGTATACTGCACAATTGGCCATTTTAACTACATATAGCACACAATTATGCACCAACAACAGCAAATATTCGGGCGAGACGTAAATGAAACGGATAGAGCTTGGAAAAAGATCTCTGGCTACATCCAAGCAACCAAGGTGACGTAACAAGGGAGTGTGTGGAAAAGGTAGACCTGCGCCCCCCCCCCCCCCTTGAGATTTTTCTGTATCCGCCACTGACCCCTTCCGAGCCCAAAATTTTACTTCTTATTTCTTTGTAGAGAATATTAATATTAACTTAAAATCTTTCGTTAATGTGCTAAACTCTTCTTTCAATCATAATGTGTGCGAAAATACTAAATTTCAGTATTTGAGAGCATATATTTTGTGGATATCCCAAGGGCAATGTCATGATTATTAACTGCATCCTCCTGTGTGTGAGAGCCCTGCCCGAGAAGTCTTCCTGGAGCCGCCATTGGTTCTCACGATGTTGCAAATTCTTACGCGTATAAATACGAAATTTTGGAAAACGAAAATTTTAACGTGGAACAACGTTGAGAGTTATGAATACATACGCACGCAAAATTTGAGTTTTTTTAAAGCTAAATTTCTGGACGCGAATACACACACACGTGGTTCCCGCGCCCGTCGCTTTTTAATTCACTGCCGGAGCAGCTACGTCGACTATCGAATCATTAAACTATAAACTACTGATTCGGCTCCAATACAAGCGAAAAAAGATTTGAAAAAAAATACTAAACCACTGCTTTGGACCTGATTTTCGACAGGGAATATTATTAAATTACTACCCAGCTTATTAAAATTCATTTTAAAAAAATTAATAGTATTAAGTTTCCCTTTGTCTTTGTGAACTTTGGTTCGCACCATCCGTCACAGATGGCAGCACCGTGGTTACACATTTCCGTTCCATGCGGCTTCCGTTCAATCCACGAAATTACTCTCACCAAATGCCGCATTCCGAGAGCTAAGATGTTACTCATAAAAAAATTTCGTACTTTTACAAATGATTCTGTTGGAGACATACATATTTTGTAACACTGGAAGAAAAATGTGGTAGTTTTGTACAACACATGGCGATGGTTAATTTTTGCATAAATGAAATACGGTTTTCGATATAATACTGAGTATTTCTTACGAAAATTGGCGCATAATTTTATATTTTAATTGATGTTTCATTTAAAGCATATATATTTTAAATCCATGAAAATATAATCGAATATTCAACAATTTGATTGTATTTGGTTTTATTATGCTTACTAGTTAATGCGAGGCATGCGTTGCAATGCCACAATCTTTTTTTTTTTTTTTTGGAATTTGGTACACATATTCAACGCATCTCTCTATATCTCTTTCTATCTATCGTTATCTTTATCTCTTTATAACTCTATCTACATATATATCTCTATATAGGTATCTATATCTCCCTCTATATGTCTCTATCTCTCTCCTCTATATACCTATATATATAACTCTATATATGTTACTCTATAGCAATGTAACTATTAGTAATCTACGTTTTCATCTGTCCATATTTTTATCCATCTTTTTTACCTGTCATATGTGTGACAAAGGTATATATTTGGATGCAAATTTGTATCAAAATTTCAAAACAATCGGTGAATACCTTTCTGAGATTTAAGATTTTGAAACAAACGAACATTCACATTTTAATTTTTTTTTTTTATATAGTTTAATGTGCGCAGTCAAAACTGGAATCTTTTCAGGGAACTGTTGAATATAACTTTTAACAATTGGAGGTAGTTGGGCAAAAAACACTAAGCATAAATGCCCGTTTGAGAAGAATTCGAACCCAGTGATAACTGCGAACACCATTTTGTGTAGTGATATGGTTGTTTTCGTGTACAGGGCCGGATTTAGGGGAGGGCAACCGGGGTGAAAGCCCCGGGGCCTCCACAAACGGAGGGCCCCCACAATAATTTCATATAATTCTTGTCTCCGATTATATTTATGTATGTTTTTTTAAATACTAAGAGATACTACTTGATTTCACAATAAATTATTTATTGGAAAACTCGACTGAAAAAAATTGTTCATTTTATTTGGAAAATAATTTGGGGCCAGGGGGCCTCCGCTCCTCTGTTGCCCCGAGGCCTCCAGACCTCTAAATCCGGCCTGTTCGTGTAAATGCACAAATCTGCGTGAACATTCCCGTTCAATTTGTAAAAATAATAATAATAATAATAATAAGTACAGTGTAGCGCGTGGATGTCGGAAGACGGTCCCTGCTGCCGTCTGCCGCCAGATGGATGCGTCTGTAGCGCGCCAGGCCTGCGTGGAAAACCCCTCACGGCGCGACGACGAATTCCCCGCGCCCCAGAGCTGTTCCGAAGAAAGTAGCCACTGCATACGAGCTTGGAACGACGCGTATCAATCACCGAAACCCTCCCTTCTTTTCCTTCTTCCCATTCCTTGTTCCTTCTTTCCTGCATCTGTTTCGCACCTGCTGCTTCCAAGAGTTGAACGTATTTCTGCTGGAATGTTCCGCATTCAATTCGGCTCAATGAGATTTACGTTTGGGATATTTTCCTCATTCGGGTCCAACTCCTTTTTTTGTTCTGGTCTGTACTCGAGCTGATTGAGGGAGAGATACTGTTGACCTGTGAGTTTCGGTTTATGAACTAACAGTGCCGGTAAATATGTAGTTGGGCGATATGTGTTTAAAAAAAATTTTTAATCCGAAAATACTTTTATTATATGCTCTTTAACTTTCTCTTTTCAGTAAACACGGTGGAGATAAGAAATTCCAAATACTTTAGGAGATATCTAATTTTTTAATTTTCATCACAATACCTGTGCATTCATGCGGCGTACGAAATGTTTCTTGTTTACGAGTATCAATATTTCGAATTTTAATGTTTTATTTGTTATTTGGACATTGTTGCGCAAGTAGGCTAATAAGTAAAAAAAAAAATACGTGAGTTCCTACTGTTCATCCTTTGTCCCAGTTTGTTAGGTCAGGTCAGATACATTATAAATACTTTAAAACTAAACAACCATTAAAATTAATTCATATAATTTTTAATGTCCGCTTAGTTTGAAAGTATTTATAATGTAACTGACCTGACCTAATCGACCATTTTAATTAATTAGGCATTCACGAACACACGGCAAAATAAAAATTTGTTTCGGTCGAATGATTGCACAGGTCTTGTATTCATTGCAAAATAAGAACGGCGATATCTCCTAAAGTATTTGTAATTTCTAATCTCCGCCGGGTTTTATGAAAAGAGGAAGTTAAAAAGAATAGAATAAAAGTATTTTCGGAATTAAAAAAAAATATTTTAACAAATATCGCCCAACTACATATTTACCAGTGCCACTTGAGACGGGATCACACATCGACCATGACGTTGAAAATTTGAATGCAGGTGACCCTATGCAAAAATTTTCAGTCAGACACAGTCGAACAGTAGAGACACTACATGTCCTGGCTGGAACAGCTGTCGTAAACTAAAGAGGCACACGATATTTTTGCTTTAAAGATGCTAACTGGAATTTTCGTATTTTTGCAGTGTTGACAAAACGAATCAGAATAAAAACCAGATACAAGAACAAGATTAACATCATTTGTTAGGTGTGAAAAAGAAATTCAGAACGTAATAAAGTTTGTTGAACGTGATTTTGCGGGGCAGCAAAGTTGATAAAAACCAGAACAAAGTGGAAACGTTTTAAAAACAAGGGAGTTGTGACTCCTTAAAATAGAAGAAGTAACAAAGTTTACTCGGAAAAAGCTACAAGATTAAATCCAGATTTGATTTCTTATATGATAACATTAAACGAAGTTTACGTCAGTTATTTTTATAATATTACAGTAGGCAATCAAAAACTAGTTTGTATACAGTTCAAGAATCAAGGGAGAGAGATAGGACCCGAAAACATTGGCTTAAACAGTTTCTATTTTATAATATATTTTTTTAACATTTAATATAGAATATTAACCTTCTTTAAGCCAGAGAGAAATATTACGGCATTATCTAACATCACAACATTGTGTCTATTTAAAGTATTATTACTTTTCTTATTCATCACCATGTACACCCCCCCCCCCTTTCCCTCCTTTAAAGGGTTATTGTGATATGCTTGAAGCATCCCCAAAGATCCTGTTCCATAATTTTCTCCTCGATAATTCTTATTTGTACAGGAGACAAAGAATTATGTAACAAATACTGTTCCAGTGAAAATAATGTAAAATTTACAAAGTAACGGTAACAGCAGAAAATAACACTGAAGAGAAAATTTTAGAGTGTTTAAGTCTTCCCAGGTAGCTTTAGACTGACCAACGCTTTCTTACATAGCAAAATTTAGCATGTAAACATACAGTAACACTGTAAAATACATGAAAACTTATTTTACATATTTCTGCAATTACAGCTTCTATTGGCTTGTGCAGACTTTTTGAATGCTCATAAAATGGGTATTCGCCAAAGGAAAGTTTAGGTTGGACCTAAATATGAAGAAGATAATGCATTACTTATGTCAAAAATGAAACCATAGTGTATTGAGATAAAGTTAAGTTCCCCTTGTGAACCTTATGCAAAGTTAAAAAGTTGAAAGTCAAAGTACAACGAACACTGACAAGAGTTTTAAGATATTTTCCCATTAATTGCGAAATAAGTCATCGAGCTAGTGTGAGAAGAAAAAAAAAGTGTCTAATAATGTCCAGTGTGACAAACTAGTTATTTAATTAACTAAATATCACCATTATTTAATAATTAAAATGGGCGTTACCTGTTTAGTAGTTATTCTAATATTACCAGTAGTAATCTCAAAATACAACATTTCTGGCCAGCTTACATATATTATTTTAAAAGAAAAGAAAATAAAAATAGACAAATTGACATTTATTAAACTTTAAGTGCTTATTTTAGTCGATAACTTTGAAATTCATTTTGATACAATAAATTATTCTAGTTATAACCAGGTGGCCATAGTCCAATGTAAGATCATGACTGTACTATCTAGTTTCAAGTACGTCCACAAATTTCGGATGTGTTGTACATAATTGCACAGACTACTCATTGGCGTAGCTGTATTCATAAAGTTGGGGGGGGGGGGGGGGGGACAAATAATTATTTTGCTGTCATGTAAACCGGGGGTCCTCCACCGGAAAATTTTTATTTTAAAAGTGCAAAATAGCGCTTTTTAAGCAGTTTTTTGTATCTAACCATTGGATACATCGATGTTAAAATCATTATTGTTTCCTTAAGATAAAATTTGAGAGTGAAGATATTGCAAATAAAGTTGGGCAGAATAATATTATAAAATAAAAATATCACGGTCTAGAAAGTTGGGGGGGACAGTCCCCTCCACCCAAAAAGTTCAGGGGGACACGTCCCCCCTGTCCCCCCCCCCACGGTTCCTACGCCCCTGGGACTACTACATTTTTAATTTCGGCGCGACTCAACTGCTTTCTTCCGTCAGCGGGACCGAGAAACGGTTGAAGTGATTGACCAGCCCATCTGACGAGGTGAACAGGACTGGAGACAGAAGTTTAAATTTAATTTTGGGAACCTGGACCCACCACGCAGAGACAAAGAAAGAGCGGAGTTAAAAAAAAACGGAGAAAGAAAGAAACAGGGTAAAACATTTGCCTCGTAAAACGCGGGGAAAAAAAAATTGATAAGAGAGGACATCTGAATCTCACTCACCGCAGTGGTGGGTAGAGAAGCCGAAATCAGCTCATCTCGCCGCAAACGGAGCATAACGCCGTACGAAACAATATAACAAAAGACTAGCTCACTGCATGATGCTCACAAGCCTAATATTAAAAAATATATATAAAACATTTGAGGAATGAATCCTTTTCGGTCGGAACTACATCTTTCAGACAAAAGACTTCAAGCACTTAAACGCTAAAAAAAAAAAAAAAAAATGCGCCTGGTTAGCGACACGGCCACTTCACACCTCAAAAAAACACTGCTCGCAAGTAGACGGTAACATAAATCTGCGTCACAAGAGAACCAGGTGTGGATATGGGTGGAAGGATGACCCTCACGAAAAAAGGGGGGGCAGGAGTTGGCGCTCCATGTGAGGAATCTTGGAACTAAAGTCCCAAAGTATCAGTTACTGAGCTGCCGGTAGATGGCAACCCGGGGCTGAGTAGTAGACATAGGTGCGGGCGAGTATGGTTCAGACTCGCCCGCCACGCCGGCCCGCCAGATGTCGGGCAGAGGCAGCGCGACGAGCGCGGGCAGGAATTTTGGACATCCCTTACGGAGGTTTAAAAAAAAGGGGGGGGGGAATTCCAGAGGGGAAGCCTTCATTTCACAGACGAGAGAGCCACACCCGAAGTTCATGCTCGCTTTTTTTTTTCCGTTCTATCTCATTGTATAAACCGGTGTGGCATTAAATTTTGCGGTCAATTAGGATAGGTTAGCTAAATTATAAATACTTTAAAACATTGTGGATGGTTGGTTATATTAGGTAAGTATAGCTACATTAAAAATACTGTAAAATCATTGTATCGTTGCTTAGCAAATAACTTTATAATATGTAGCTATCCAGGGCTAGGAAACCGTTTACATGATTTCACAGTATCTTTAATGTAGTTATCCTAACCAAATCCACCGTCCACAATGTTTTAAAGTATTTATAATGTAGCTAACCTAACCTTTTACAATGAACAAAACAAACTGAAGATGCACGATCGGACGTTTGGCTCTCTCGTCTGTGAAAAGAAGCGTGCTGGCCCGGCGGGAAACGACAAAACGTCGCCCCAGAAACAACCAGTGCCACCCAATGTAATGCGGACAGAAATGTCCAAGTTCCCGCCCATTGCTTAATAGTTCATTTCTACTCTGCCCAACTCGTTCTTCCGGAACCATCCTTCTGTTTCCTGTAACCAACCTGCTAGATATTAATGCATGAAATTTTTGCATCCCGCATGTCAGTGCCCAGGGTTTACCCTGTGTCTATGCAGGTTTTACCTGGGCCCAACTTATCTAGTTTTTAGTCTAGAATAGTCAAGTGAAGGGAGTTGGTCATGAGCAAATTGCTGCCATGGCTGGCCATTCCCCCTCCTAGCACATGATGCATGCTACCTCTCCTGCATGGCTTAACACCTGCATGATTAGAGCGTATGGGCTTCGGCAGAGTCCCTCCCTAACCCGGACCCCTCCCAAATACACTTAGTTTTAGTTATGTTAGGGAAATAAAATTGCCACGCTACGCCGGCTGCTTCCAGGCACGTCGGGCGCACACGCTACGCCAGTGGAGCTCGAGCGAGCACGCACGTGACGGGAAGTGTGCAGCTCGCGATCAGGTCAAAGCGGCCGCGGTCTTGGCTGGCCCGGGAGACACAGAAGATTCTAGCGACAGCAATGCTACCTTCCTGCAACTGCCGCACCGCTTACGCTCGTTCCGAGGCCGGCTGCCGCACCGCTCAGGCTCGTTCCGGGGCCGGCGGCACGATCATATAATTATGTCATCTGAAACTTCCAATCATCAAATATGGCCTCGTGGCTGAGCGCTCAGCGGCGCTATCATCTAAACGTAAGGTTGACGGTTCGAATCCCAGCAGGTACGAATTTTTTTTGTACTTGTAAAAATAAATACGATCACGTAACATTTCAAAAGTAATAAATATATTTGAATAATGAATGCAAATAAAAGTATATATATTAATTAAATTGTAATTTGCAGGTAAGGACATGATAAGTAATGGTCAATTAGGTTAGGTTAGCTACATTATAAATACTTTAAAACTTTGTGGACGGTTGATTTGGTTAGGATAGCTACATTAAAGATACTGTGAAATCATGTAAACTGTTTCCTAGCGCTGGATAGCTACATATTAAAAAGTTATTTGCTAAGCAACCATAAAATGATTTTACAGTAATTTTAATGTAGCTATACTTACCTAATATAACCAACCATCCACTAAACAGTCTATGTGGCATTTTTATACTGGAGAGAAAAAACGCGCGCTTAAAAATAAAAAACATCCAGGGGGTAGGCGCTCCCGATCGGCTAACGGAAAGGATCGGCATTTGCGGCCAGTTGCAGGAAGGTAGCATTGCTGTCGCTAGACTCTTGTGGGAGACACTGTGTGCTTGCTGTCAATTCTGCACATGAGTGCAGGCGGGCACAGAAAAAGGAGGGAAATAAAGAAGTTCGACTCTTACAGTGGAAACTGAAACCATGTTTCACGCGACATGTGCCGCTATCTGTTGGGCGGGCCCATAACTACCAGAAAATAAAAAATCGGAATAGAGGTTCTCATACAATTTTTTAAGTTGATACTTTTTTTTGGTATATTAGCTGACTAGCTGACCGACCCGGCTTCGCACGGCTATACTAATGGGAGAAAAATTAAGCCACATCTCCCATTTACAGTAATGGTAAATAAAAAAAAATTCAGCGAAAATTTATTACAGTGCTGTATAATGTACCGGAGAGAAAATGAATAGCACCGATGGTTTCCCGACTCGTGCACGCAACGTACAACTGATGTACCCGTACTTCGCTACGGCAATCTACAGGCAGATCACTCTTGCGCCGCTCATTATACATGCCCCTCCTTGTGGGTACGCCACTGCCGCGCGATGCCCGTTGCCATGGAGATGCAGAAGGCATGAACAATGCAAAATCCTGTTCTCATGCAGACAAAGTACCCACTGTTGCCTGGTTTTAACCACCCATGGGATCTAATTTCCGGAAAATGTCATCCTGCGTAACATAAGGAACATTATCTACTGTGAAGTTTCAAGTCTGTAAAATATATATACTTGAAAAAAAGGGCAATTTTTGATATTTAAAGTACCCGCAACATTTCAACGGTGATGAGGACTGCACTAACAATGAAATAGTCGTTAACTTCTAGCGCCTGCGGCATTGTCAACACACACTTCGTACGTGTACTACATGTTGTATCTAACCCCCTCCAACGCATTTGATTCTAAATTGGACTTTTAGTAGAGGTGGGTCGAAAAGTATCAACCTGATACTTTGTCACTGATACGCGCCTGTATCAGGAACGGCAAACGAGTACACTTGAAAAGTATCAAGTACTTTAGTATCAGTTCAGAATTCGCCTGGAACAACACTACGGCCAATGTGCGCAGAACCCGATCGCAGATGACGGTCACTTGGGTGGAGCTTATGAAAGGGGAGGGAGCAGGAACGACGAATAAGGGATAAAGAAGGGAAATAATGTAGGGGAGGAAGCGCAGGGGAAGGCGTTGAAGGAGAGGCGCAAAGCGAAATTGTTACACGAGTCGTTTGGTTACTGTCCCACATCAAAGTACGCTCAGTGCGCAGTGCATGCACAGTCTCGTTCAATAATAAAACTAATGAAATTTTAATATTAAAAAGTACATTAATACAAGATATATTTATATTTGTGCACCTAACAGCTATGAAAATGCAAATAAATTCTCAGTTGACGCTAATAACAGATGTAATCAACATATGGACTTTTTTTTTCGAAAACAATTAATAACTAGTGTTTTCATACATTAAAAGATTACGATTTTATCAAAAATTAAAAAAAAAAACATACGTACATTAGTGAGCATACTATATCAATGATTACGTTTCAAATGTTTCTTCAGATTAGTCGATGATGATTTATAACTCAGTTTTTGTTTACACAAATTACAATTAGCAAACTCATTATTTACCATAAAATAAATCCACATAAATGAAGTCTTTTTCCTGCACTTATCCATTCCTTATTTCACTATAAAGATACTAACTACAAAGCATGACAGCCAGCAACAATGTACATGGTAATAATACACGGCCAGGACGAACTGCAGTGAATGTTGAACTGATTGATACTGGCTGTATCAGGCGGGCATGAGAGTAACAGAGATACAGAATTATCGGGCGTGATGAATAATGTATCAGAGACACCGATACCTTTTTAGGCTGGTGATGACGGCACGGAGGATGTGTACCCTGTAACGAGAATGCTGATACCTTGTCGCTTCCTGGGACCGCTACTGCTCTGATCAGAAACTTGTAACTAGATACATTACAGTATCAGTATCAGGTTGGAACAGCTACCGAAAATTGCTGTAACAACCCACCTCTAACTTTTAGTAAGGATCCCTAATGTTATTGATAATATAATATAGCCTATAGCCTTCCTTGATAAATGTACTATCCAACACTGAAAGAATTTTTCAAATCGGACCAGTGGTTCCTGAGATTAGCACGTTCAAACAAACAAACTCTTCAGCTTTATAATATTAGTATAGATTTATGCTGGCAGCTCAAACTAATTTAATTGATGCGAAAATACTTAATTCTGTTTTGTAGTAAACCGTCATGTAATAAATAAAGGAGTAGGAGGTGCAAAAATTCATTGTACTAAACACCACAAAATTAGTGGCTGCCTAAATAGAGTGAATTTTCACTGGTTTGTTTGCCTGATAACAGCTTATACATTACTTCTCCTAATAAATTAATGTAGTTATGTCAGCAATATATTATGAAAACTACTATCTAGCGGACGGGCCCATAACTACTTCAAAAAACTAGGTCTCAGTCTCGGTAATTAGAGTTTCTCCCCCATGCAGGCGACCTGCTGCCGACCCAGTGCGGGATACTGTAGCATGTCCGACCACTCAGCGCTGAAGCACTAGCCGGGTTCTGCAGAGTGGGAGAAGTTTCAATCGGACCCCCCCCCCCCCCCAATTAATAACAGTAAACAAATATTTAAATCAGAGCCAGGGGGTATGAAACTGTGCCGAGAAGAGTCACTGATTGACGGACACAACGTGTAAACAATCTAAACAAACCTCGGCAATGTGCAAAACTCGTGTGTTCTCGTGTTGTTCGTGTGTTTGCAGAAAAAAAAAACTTATATAATTCGAAACTCGGACACAAAATTTGACGTAGAATTCTTTTCACGTAATGCGGAGAGTGATGAATGAACTGATGAATAAAATGTAGTCGCTTTTCAAATAGGTACCAAGATTTCTGGTTGCGAATCGCGCACATATTTCCTGCCCCCGACGCTAGAATTCGCTGCCTGGATCGTAAACGTTGCTTGCCGCCATCAAACGCAGATATCAATTAGCAACTCGAAACAACCGGAAATTTTAAACTAATAGAAACGGCTGCAATAATACTACGGTTTTGTACATGATTTTTTACAACTAATTTGATCAAAATACTGTTTATATTGTAAAGTCACTTAACAGTTAATACTATAAAGTTTCTGCATACATTATGAGTTATTCTTTTATGTCATTAATAAAACATTAACCTGAAACATTTTAAACACATATTATAACACTAAGTATATGTATGTTTTTGATTTTACTTAAACATCTGAAATCAGTCTGAAAATACTTTCTACAAACAAACTTTAACCGTATTGAGCTGATTCATTATCATTATATTATGTTATTAAAAAAGTAAAACCATCTTCGAGTGACGAGATTTGAACCACGCCGTGAGGTTACCAAGTGAACGCTCTACCGCTGTGCTTCTGAGCCGCTTGGCTATTAAGAAGGAGAATATGTATTATAATTATTGTCATGCCAGTTTTTTTAGGTATTTTAAAACTTAAGATTACTTTTTAATATGATGATTTTAGCTTACCAAATACCTTCAGGGTAGTTTATCTATCATCAAGTTTCATTTGGCACACCAATACGTTTGGTATGTCTCTTCATGTTTACGAAAGTGACCATATACAGGTTTATGTTGCTACACGTTGATTCGCCATCTTTGTTGACACATTGCCATTCCATTTTCACGAAATTACTCCTACCAAGTGCCATATTCCGAGGAGTAAGATGTTCACAGATACAGAAATATTTTACTACAAACGTTTAACGAATCACTTGCTTGGGCATAAAGTTTCATGCAACATGAAACATTTGCAAATGAGTCTTGGAAGGTATCATAGCTTATGGAGGTAATGGTGTTCATCACACATGAGATTGACTGAAGTGTCAATGCCAGTTGTAGATCAGTGGGTGTCACTGATGACTGTAGTTAAGGCTTTCGGGAATGTTGCATTCTCTGCATTCTTTCAAAATTCCAAAGGTTATCGAACAAATCGTAATTTTAAAAAAAAACATGACATTGGTGCATGAAAAGTGGTTTACCTACCTCATGAAAAGGTAGAATCATACACTGAATTATTCTGATCTAAATCAGAAAAGCAACTAACATATTTATGAGACAGTACCAATTAAATGCTTACAGAACAAAGCAGCTTTATAACAAGGTTGTTTCCTATATAGTTGTGTGTCTGTGATTTCGGATCTTGTTCATGACTTAAATTAAATTCACAGTGCAAACATTTGTGGGTGTTCATGAGAGATTTTATCAAGCTAAGAAAATAATATTGAACAATTGAAGTAACTTTAAACCCCAGCACTAAATGAGAACATTTATTCATTGTGTTTATAGTTTAGTATGTAGGCTTTGTAGTCACACTGCTTATGTGTAAGAATTAATTCTTAATTCTCACAAAAAATCGAAGAAAAGTTAAAGCAATTTTTTCATGATTTTGGAAAAAAAGTTTTCCTAAATTTATAAATTAATTTTTAAAAAAGAAACAATTTTACAGAAAAGGCTACATAAATACAATTAATTAAAATCTGTATTTCACATGAATACATGATCTGAGACAATGCTAGATTTGAAATTGAAATCGGTCTTAAAAGTTTTTAAAGCTATGAAGTAATTTTTATGCGCTTTTGGAATATAGCAAATTTGAAAACAGTAAAGTTTACTACCTTTAACACATGATTAAACATGTAGTGCTGGAGTGCCTCAAGATGGTAACCTAAGGTAGTGATTAAAAAAAATTAATGACTGTGGGAAAAATAGATATGTTTTAATGGGTTTTATGCATCAGCTGTTCTCGAAGATGAATATTGGATTAACGGCTGGATTAACAAAAAAACTGTTTTCAAAAAATATATTTTATTCAACAATGTTTTGAAACCTGGAAATAACCAGTATACATACAACTGAAGTTTTTCCCCAAAGTAAAAATGTAACAAATTAAAATAAATTACCTAAAAAATTATGTATATACATGTGTGTGTGTATTCTCAGGAAGAATCTAAACCCATACTACTCCTTCTGTATACACCATTAGACAGTAGCACGATAACCAGAATGTTCGTTTCATTCAGCACAAATGGGAAAAAATAGCTGTGGCAAATGACAGAAAATATTTTTGCTACCTAACAATAATTAACTACCGAAAAAATTGTTACCATCTGTAATTGGTAAGTAACAATTTGCAAAAAAAAATAAAATTTAAAAATAAATAAAAATTGAACAGAAACTGCAGTTACATATAAGTACCACTGCCTGTCCAGTAAGACAGGTATGTGCGCTATATGCCGGAACGTGCTTCTGTTTTGAAAACTAGGTGCTCCCGTGTTTGTTTGCTGGCAGGCTCTTACAATGGCTTGTCTCACTACCATCTATTTGCATACATAAGGCACATTAGGTTGAATTAGAAATGTAAGATTCATAGCCCACTGTCACTCAATTCATCCGTCACATTCTAATCTAATTTATACTCTTTCCATCCATTTGAGAAGGTCTTATTTACACTTTTATGGAATGCTTCTAATCACAGAGATATCTTTCTATTAAAATAATTTCTATCAATAAAATAAGATGCACTATCATTTCAAGCCATGGAAAATTAACATCAAATGAGTAATTCTAATGCTATGAATTTCTCTGTGATGAAAGCTGGCCAATTTTTGCGAAAATAGGACAAATTTTATATGGAAGACGACAAAAACAAGAGTTATTAGTACCTTTCAGTACGTCACTGAATATTAACTTTGCACTGCTCGCTTGCTATAACTTATGCGTGATTCCTTGTTTATGCAACCTGATCTGTGCTGAGTTTGTCCAGTACGATGACGACATCGAATGCAGGGGTAAAGATTGGTGACGACACACTTCATCCTGGTTCACGATGACAAGTATGATGTCGGTCAGTGGAGGAGGGAGGTTTAGCAGGGGGGAGGAATGAGAGAGACCGCTCATCGCTTGGCGACTTCAGCGACATACCTAGGCAATTCACTAACTATTATCCATGCTTCACTACAAACGAAACTATGGTCGCTATTATCAACAAGTACACAGATCCTAGCCAATAAATGGTGCGGCCTTTACAAGCTTTAAAAGTACATTTTTCAACAGTTTGAAATGAAAATACAGTCAACTATTTAACACACACAAAATTTAAAAGCTGCTCATAACACTGTGCAAGATATTTAACTTACCCTACCAAACCCTGATAAATAATGATAGTAAAATATATATAACATAGACATTGCTTATAATGGACTTTGTACAATACAATTATAAAATATACATATGCCGAGATTTTACTACGGATGGCAGCAAAGTAATTTTTTTTTGGTTTGATATGTAGGATTTAATTATTACACACTCACCAACTCCAATACAGATAAATTACATACTGGCATTAACATCAACACCCCAATGGTTTGGTGAAAACAAAATAAATGCTCAAAACGTATTTTTCGTCTCACACCAACAGCTATCTTGCTGCCAGCCGCAAAAATACCGCAGTAGATACACTTTGTCAAAAATTGAAAATTACAGGAAAAAAGTTAAAGAACACAGGTATCTGATAATAAAAAACACACATGTACCATTTAAAACAATGGAATGTCAACATCATCACAACAAACCACTAGAAATATTTGTAGGAAAAGGCAGTGATTTTTCAGTCTTTTCTTTTTCTTTTTTTTAAATTGTTTATTAATACAAAACCTGCATCAGACAAATATAACTCAACAATGATTACTTGAAATGAAGATAAAAAATTTGCATTTTCAGATTTAAAACTTAAGATTATTAAATAGATTCAAAATTTCTTAGTGTCATTGATAAATATTTTAAAATAATGAACTTCATGAAGTTGATTAAAACCAATTAAAACTGTTACTGCACTTATTACCTTATCGCTACAGCAACTTTACTAGCAACACTTTTACAGCCAGTGCGCAAGGGCATTAGAACTGAAATCAAGTGATCAACGTCCCCATTAGACATCGAAATTCCTTGCTGTGATAAGGCCTCCTTCACACACTTTTTCACATGCTGCTCTTGCAATGGTTGGAAAAGTATTGAACAAGCCCTGATTTTGAACATACTTTCGATCATAAGTTGATTTTCAGTAGATACCTTGCCACGCTGCTGAATGTTAAAAATTAGTATGAGGATGACACGAAAACCACGCGAAATGCTTGCAGCAGAGAGCTCATCGAGGAATTTCACACCGGCCCTTTCTTGTCCAACGGACAGCCCATCCATGATAACCAGGTTATCACCACACGGGGAAAGATTCGACAAAACCTCGTCAGCGGAAGAAACGGAGTGGCCAGCCACTGAGGGAATGACGTACTGAATGTTTCTAGGCCACGTGAAATATTTACTTATCAGCGAAGCCGCATAGGACTTGCCAACGCCGGTGCCGCCATAGAACACCATGGCCTCGACTCTCGGGCCATCGGAAATCGAAAACAGCGTCAACTGCGTCACAATCTCCACACTGGCCCGCTCCTGCCCGAACAGTTTGTGTTTGAAAACTCGTTCCAGCATGTCCGTCCTGAGGGTGTGTCGGCAAGCATCGTCGCCCGGGCCCGCGAGCCTGCGGAAGAGGAAAAAACCTGCAACCAGCAGCAGCGACATGCAGCACGCCAGCCACAATTTCTGGAACTTCTCGAAACTACAGTTCTGGCCGGCAGATGCCGGGGACTGTTTACCAGCACCCGAGGATGTGCTTCTGCCGCCCGTGTCCCTGCTGTCGAGCGACCGAACCTTCCTGCCCTTGTCTGCGTGTGAAGGGAACCTTCCCTCCCTGCTGTTGGTGCTGCTGAAGTAGTGAACGTTCCCGGTGTCTGTGACCATGCGAATCTGCTCGTGCGTGACCTGGCTGACGCGCCCCCCGCTCCCGATGAGCTGCTTGCAGCTGAAGTGGCGGAACATGGTCCAGCCTCGCGGGACGTGAAGAAGGCGTCCCTGCTGCGAAGACTTCGTCGCCGGAGCAGGGAGCTCCGTGTCGAGGAACCTCCTCCGCGGGCTGCCAGCCTCGACAGCACGCTGCTTCCCAGAGTCCATCGTGTCAGTCGGAGCACTCGCTGTAAATGCCAAAACACAAATGCACTTATCTGGATTTAAGTAAACAAGGAAATAAAAAAATAAATACCCAACTTACTACTGTAAACTTCAGATAATCTGGCACACTCAGGACCTTTTAGCGGCCGGAATACAAAAAATTCCAGATCAACGGACGGTATATTCCTTCGTCGATAAAAGCTAAGTTGTAGAGCATATACATCAGCAAGATGGTGTTTCGCTGCAAATACTGTTGAGCAGGAACATAAGGATGAATGAACATTTTCAACGTAAACACAGTTCAAAAGTAAATTTGTCTGTCCATTCACCTACTACTTCGAGGCTGCACAGAGCTCATCCGACTGCCACTTATGTGCATACTGTAAAAGAGTTTTTCGACCTTAATTAAAAAAAAACTGTATTATTTTACCTTCAGTTCCCTAAGTAGGCTTAAGTCCATACATTTCTAGGTGATGCAGGACCATCAGGCTTTCTGGACAGTTGATTCCGGACTATTGGAAGTCTATTGTATCGCATAAAAATTTCATTAAGTGGCAACAACTGTAGGAATAACATAAAATAATATGCTGTGTTCTTCTAACACATTACCAAAGAACTAAAAAATTTGAAAATTAATTTGCATTTAAAAAAAAAATTTAATTCAGTACTTACTAAAAATAAGAAACTTCCGATTATGTTCATGAATGTGACAACATAGATCAAAGCAGAAGTACATAATACCAAAATACTATTGAATAAAATACAAAGCTGTAGCAGCATATGAATTTTATTCAAAATGCATCTTCTTTATTTATCTTTGACGTTAAAACTCAGTATTAACCTTAACGATGAATAACAATGCTCAACATTTCTACTGGTACAGCATATTTATGATATTGATGATTCTCTAATAAGTGCATTAAAAATTCTCGGTAGTTAATATTTCATCCAAAAATTAAAATTGTTTTGTGAACCAAAAAGTCGCCTTGAAGTAGCCATACAATCACATGGGCTAAATACAAAAAAAAAATTACATATTATTAAAAAATTTAACTAAAAAATACTCTAAAGTTTATTATGCATTAGGTAACTTTTTTTTTTAGTTACCTTGATTGTATGTGATGACTGGTTAGCAAGCCTTACTGCTAATTAACCTAATACATTAAAAACTATTTAATCCAACACAATCAAGACCACTGCGATGTTGGATTAGTGATTTTTCCAGACAAAATTACAGTATAGGCTATCAATTTTTATTAGGAAAACTGTGGAGGATTTGAAATTGCCCATAATTGTACATTTAAGTGCATGCCATACATAAGACTAATAAAGCATACAATCTTGCACAAATGAAATATTTATTATGACTGTTACGTAGTTTTACTTACAAAAACATTTAGCAAACTAACATTGAAAAATTATTGAATTTAAATACAGTTCTTCTAGCAAAGATATAGATATACTTTAGAAGGGCATGTTGAACAAACTTGAATAATATTGAAAAGTAAAATAAATTTGGGTAGATAGTCCTGGCTCAGGCAGTAACGTACTGACTAGTCTACATTATCAAAGCACAAAACAATTTTTATGTCACTATATTTACATTACAGGAAATATTTACAGTAATCATTCCTCATCCCGTATCCAGTTTATATCAATGTTTTATAATTCATATTCTCAAAACATTATCACAAATACATTGAACTGCTTACTTTATTTTAATAGTTAACAATGAGGAACATTAATCATATTTACAATAATTTTACAGCAACTGTTAACCAGAAAATACCATTTTTTCACAAATTGCTAACATTATCTATTCTCCATTTAAATTGGTTATTACAGAAAACCACTTGTTCAAATCAATGTGCTTTTACTGAATAATGACCAAAAAAAGGTTAGGAAGTAATTAAATGATTTCTGGAATTCAAACAAAATATGAATAGTATCAAAACAACAACATAAAACATTATCATAGTAAAAAGATTCATTTTACTAGGAAAATAAATCACCATTCAAAGCTCACAAAATGATTTCCATTTGTTTATAGAAGTCTCTAAACTGCACAATCATCCAAATATATTTTCAGTGCTACTGTCTTATCTTATTAATTATTTTTTTTGTAATTTCATTGCATTAATTGTATTAAAACTAGGATTTCTTTCAGAGACTCCCTTTCCAATACTCAATATCTTAGAAAATAAAAAATCATAGGTGGAGTTTACCCTGAACTTTTAAGAAATCATTAATAAAGCTGGACTCTCAATGATCCGTTGCGTCCGTCAGCCATTCATCTATCCGTCTGTCAACAAGTCGAGCGATTCACAATCATGTGCACGTCCATCAAATACTTTTTTAATTTTAATGCTGCCAACCGACCAAAAATCTTAAATACTGGTGACAATTTATCTTGTATAGATATATTGACGATCATGAAAGTTAACACTTAATAAATAACTAAATTAATTTTTTTTCACTATATATATCACACACCACACACGTCCCTAAATTTACTACGAAGGGATGGTTTTCTAATTCCTACTAGTTTCTGAAAAAATTAAATCTTTATATCTTACATAACAATACCTGTGTTTTTATGCTGCCGCCACCATTAATTGTTTACCCGCAAAAAATAGGAATATGTATATGTTTTCCATTAACTAAGATGTTCCTGAATTAACCCTGGAAGGAAAGTTTATTAATTCCTACTAGATTGTGAAAAAAATAACAGTTTACAGCTCACATTACCATACGTATGTATTCACGCAATTGCTGACATTCATTCTTTACCCATGTGGATTTTTTATTTTTTTTTTGTTTAGAGAACTTAAGTCAATGTAAGTGGTGTTGTAATAATGAAATTTGTTTCAATAACAACTGTATTGTAACTTTAAGGAATATTTAATGCTTATTTTTCATGTTTTTTGTTGTTTAATTACAAAATGTTTGTTTTGTTACAGTGCATTTAAAGTACTTACTATTTTGAGTCATGTTGTAACAGACAAGTCTAGTGGGAGGCAAAAATTTGAATAGCATAGTTAACGTTTATTTTCTTTGAGGAATATGTGCTGTGAACCGAATTGGCTGACACACTAATTTTACAGTTTACAGTCTTTCCCAGGAATTCCTTATTACAGCCATTGTACGTATATTCTGTGTTTGATATGGCTGGTGGTTCATGTATCCCAGTTTATCCCTGGATCCTGAAGGCTTGATCCTGATGGCATGATCCTGTTGTCTTGATCTGTAGTACATGATGCTTGCTGTTTTAGTTAAGTACGTTGAAAGATCTTGATGGCATGATCTTGTTGGCTTGATCATGTGGTAAGTGATGCTTGCTGTTTTAGTTCAGTACGTTGGAAGAATGTGCACATGAAAGAAATTGCAAAATAATTATTAAGAATTATGATTGTAGGTCGAAAAAAAAAATCCCCTTTTAATTGACTTTTGATCATAATTCATTATAATTTTTTTTATGTACAGGATCTTCCAACATACTGAAGCAAAACAGCAAGCATATGTACCACAGGATCAATCCAACAGGATCATGCTATCAGGATCAAGCCTTCATGATCCAGGGATACACTTCAGTATATGGAACAAAAGAATCAGCATCTTTTTTATTCTACATAGTTGTGCTAAACAAAGAGATACACGTTCACGAGTAAACAATGAATGGCAGCGGCAGTGTAAAAACACAAATATTAAGACACCATGTTTTCGGGGTAAATTTAGGGACGTCTCTAGAATTTGAAAAACGTAACTTAAGTTATTATTTTCTTTTTGCTCCACGAAGTCACACGTCCGATTCTGGTATAGTATAGTAAGCTATAAACTATAATATTTCACAAACTATTAGGAATTAAGAAACCTCCCTTCAGTGTAAATTCATTGAAGTGTGCAGTGTGTGACAAGCATATTTTCCTTTTTTTTTAACCAAATAGAAAAATTTTAATAAATGTTACCACCCATTAGGAGGTATGGCTATAAACCCTAATGAGATTTGTGTTAAAAATGTGGGGTAAATTGGTGCGCAAACAATTAAAACCTTTACAGAAAACATACTTTAATTTTTAAAAAAACCAATGCTTCAAATAATGTTGTTAAAAATAAAATTTGCCAATTATTGTTTTGTACAGGCCTTCTCATCAAAGAAAAGTAAATAACTGATATTTCTATAAGTTACTAAATAGTTAAATTGTTTTAATAATTTTACATACGATCTACTCCACCACCTATTTACCCCATCCTATCTTAAGGAAAGACGTTAAACGTTAAAGCACTGGTTTCTAGTAGTTTTATTTCTCTCTCTCTAGGTTTTTACCCAAGACAACGAAACATATGAAGCTATCTCTAACCTTCCAAAAACAAACAAACCCTTAAAAAACTTTTCAAACTCCAAAAACAAAGAAAACAGACTAACAAAATCAAACTAGACACAAGTTATAATAAATGATTTAAAATAAGCCGTTAAAATTACCACCAAATCAAAAGCCCAATCACCTGCTATGTAATCATTTCACTATCATCAGCCTAGTGTACAGTGTAGCGCTTTCCGGAGTTCAGTACCAAATACTGGTTTTTTTTTTTTTTTTAACTTTTCCTATGTTACTCTAACCCACTCACTTTTGATCTAAAAATATCCGTGTGACTTTACACTTACGTTATCACGTTTGTTACATAAATAAAGATTGGTTCAAGTAGTGTTGTAATAATGTTATACTTGTAGTATACATTTTTTTATGTTTATTAATTTGTAATTAATGTTCACAATACTATTTCTTTACGGAGCTTGGAAAATTTATAAATGTATTCTATACGTCATAATTAAAGCAATTTTTTGTAGTAAACATTAAAAACTTTTATTTTTTATTGAAATAAAATCATTGAAATTCGTTGTCCTTAAAGCTGAAAGTGGAACAATCCCACAACATGCTACGGAACGTTATGGCTGTAACTATAATAAAGTTCAATCAAAATTGCGCGTTGTGTGACGTTAGGTTTAGTTTACGTTTTACCTTTCAGCTTTTGGCTGGTCAGCGTTGCCACTAACACGTGTGGGAAAGTTGTGTTTTTTAATTGATTATGTTGTATTTATCACAGTAGTTTATAAATTATTTAAAACTTGAGATATTATATAGAATTGTCTACAACATGCCAGTAACCAAAGCGTCTACTCTTGTAAATGGCAGTAATCAATCCCCAGATGTTTGTGAAGGGGAAACCCAACCTAAGACTGCAAAACAGTTGGAGAAAGAAGCAAAGAAGTTAGCTAAACTTGAAAAATTTAAACAGAAGCAAGATAAAACAACGGTAGATTCATCCAAGGCAAAAGATAAAACGGAGGTAATGAAACATTCTTTTTCTCGCAGGAAACTTCTTAAAATATTACATCAGACTTGACTTTTATGTGATCTATCATGTAATCTTAGTTGTAACTTAAAAGTTTATTCTATATCTATAAAACAGGCAGTTAAATTTGAACTGACAGTTGGCAGGATTCTAATTGCACAATGCATATTTGAATTGTAAAGCTAATGCTATTAAAAAAAATTAATATACCTAGGGAATTTTTCTAGTTGGCGATACCATAACATTACTGATGACGTTACCAAGATTGCGTCCCTTTTCATTACCTCCCCTACGTTCTTACGGGACAATACGGGAATATTGGGGTTTTGGGCAGGAACTATAAACTCATTATTTGTACTATTCATATTTTTAATCGCAAACTAGAATAGGTATTATCCCCCCTGTTTTATTCTATTTTCCTTTTTTTTTTAAAATAAAAGAAATTATGCCTATAGACTTTACAACTGAAGCCAGTATCGTGAAATGTAACACTGCCTTTTCATTACAAAACTTCACGATTCTGAAATAAAAATTCCAGGCTGAATTATTATGATTAAATTAGATACCAGTATCATCTAGAATAGACTGGGTGGGAGTTAATTACACAATACCAATAATTATTTTTATTTATAATTTCCTGGTATGCTACTTAGAATATTCCTGCCTATTCTTTTTTGCGATGCCCGTAAATAAAATTGTAAAATAATAACATTTTATTTAATATTGTGAACTACGATAATCTTTCACTTGCTTTATTCTCTTTTGCGATTCCTTAATAAATTTTTCTTGAAATGAGCACATATTCTAAACAGATTACATTGTTAATGAGAGGTAGAATATTGTATAATGCGATACGTGTAATTATTATTTTGAAAGAAAAATTAATTACCTAATCAGTATTGTGTTCTAGTATTAATTCCCATCCGTTTTATACTAATTCTCAACACCAGAAAAATTTGTTTTAATATAACACACATTCAACATAGATGCTATTGGTATCAAGTGGTTGATTATTCTATAATGCAAACATAAACCTTTGATTTGGTACCGTCTTCCAGTTTAACCTCCCACCCATTTTTTTGCTATTTTTCACTACCTGAAAAATTTGTATTCTATTTTACACATATTCAATGTAGATGCTACCTGTATCTACAGGTAGAGTATTTGACTGTATTTGAATTCACGAAAATAATACATTTATTAGGTATATCACCATATTACCAATGAATTTCCCATGTCTCAAAACAATCCATTACTGGTAGAATTTTACTGTGGTTTACATAACCCTTTCCTAACATCACGTATTAAACATACATAACACACCTGTGACGTAACCCATCAAACTAATAGCATATAACACTACTACAAATAAAAAACCTTTTCTTTTCCATTTAATATAACACTTATCTGTTGTTGCTTTATGTCAATTATCTTTTATTATGATTATTTATTTTGTATTTATTTGATTTACCACTAATAAATTGGTATTCGTCCTTTTATTTTTTATCCATAACAAAACTCTATTCATTTCTTTTCCTGTCCACTACTACCCTACTTTTTTTAATTTCCTACAGCTACCTATTGATTAATTTTTTCTTTATTTTCTAATTTTTTTACAATTTATTTTCTATCACTATTTAACATCTTGAATAAACTTTATAAATAAACATTCTTCTTCACTATGACTATACCTCCATACATACGTATTTGTCTAAATAACTTTGTAAATTTGTTTCCTTCATTTTCCTGTACCCACATTTAATTTAATCGCACTCCAGAAATCCTCTATTGTATCATAGTTCTTAAACTATATCTTGTGATTGACAGTACATATAAGTTAGTGCTTAAATCCTAAATTTGATAACCCTCCATATGCCTTCCACATATCACTATTTTACTGCAGTGCTATAGATAATAGAACTTTTTTGAACCACAAATAAAATGTACTACTTAATATATGTAAATTGTAAATGTACTAAAATTGTATTAGAAAATTGTAATTTGGCCCTCCCCTGACCATCAAATGGGATCCGCTCTTGCTTCAAGATGCCATTGAGGGCCACAAGAAACTTTATACCTCTCTTGACTATCTCAAATTATATTAAATAAACAATTGCTGGTTATGTTTAAATATTTTAGAGCACCACACTCTTTTTTCTTTGGAGGGATAGTTGTGGGATTTAGCAGCTTTCTGAAGAAAGGTAAACTAACCAACAAAAAAGATTTTGACATCAACAACTACACATTTATAATTTATTGTCTGCCTTGTGTGAGGCCCAGGCAGTCTTTCTTCATAACCTTCCCCCCCCCCCCCTCCCTCAAAAAAATCACTTGGCAAGAATTTGTGAGAAATCAGCAATTGGATTATCCAATTTGGACTATCAAGTCTGCTCACTTACTCGCCTAGGCAATCCAATCAGTGATGCACACAGTCAGTTATATTACACTTCAAAATTCACCAGGATGAGATCACTCAATTTTTGCAAATCATTGCGTGGTTTAACGTGTATACTAGCCGTGTTTTCACAGCTTGGCTTCACTCGGACAGATAAAGATTTTTAGCAGAGCAATTTTTTTCTTTTAAGAATGTTATGAAAACTAATATTTAAATTAAGTTCCAGTTCCAACTTGTTTTTCTGTGCCTGGCCTTCAAATTTATTCAACTAATATTTTGTTTATATAAGGGCAGAGTAATTGCAAAAATACTGGATTTTTTTTTTTACATCTTAACATTTTAATCAGCGCAAGCTAAAAAAAAAAAAAAAGCAATCAATTTAGTCTTTGTTCTTTAGTTTTAGTTTTATGACAGTGAAATAATTTTTTTAATCACTCCTATGGTTTTCAAATTTCACTGCTGTGATTGTTTTGTTTCTTATTTTACTTTATTACAAGAAAATAAACTGGGAAACGTGGCGGACGTTACTGTGCCCTTTCGGTTTTCTCGGGGTACTTCCGTTCCCCTCATCAATTCATTTCATCGCTGCTCCAGTGCATCTCAGCACATGCTTTGTGCCCATTTAGACCCTGCCTCTAGCTGGTAACTACATGTCAATTTTCATATCATTTTCACTCTTTTGTCACCCTTGACTTTTTTTTTTTGAGTCCAAGGGAATTCTATCACTGAAGTGGTTAATGTGCTTGTTCAATTACTCATAGCTGCCCTGGGACTGGCTTATTGTAGCTCGTAAGCTACTCGCCACGTAGGGACTCGTTTGGAACGCTGTGAGATGGTTCCGATGTGTGTGCCTCGTTCGCACAGAAGAAAGAGAGGAAGAAGGAGGTTAAAGAGGCAGCGACGTACGACCTGCCGACGCCGGCGGGAGAGAAGAAGGACACCGGGTGTCCCATGCCGGATGCCTACAGCCCCCAGTACGTGGAGGCCGCGTGGTACAGCTGGTGGGAGAAGCAAGGATACTTCACACCGGAGTATGGAGTGAGTACGGTACACTTACCATTAGTTCAAGCTCTGTGAGATGAGATAACAACTAATAAAGTAATCTACTGGAAATTGACATGGATATACAAATTAGTAGTTCTAAAGGAAAATTTTAAATTTATGGCTAATCGAACTAAGTTAATGGGGTATTGGCAGGTTATTACGGTATCTGCTTGTTAATGAGGTTTAGGATGAATAGTGGGGTATCAGCCAGTTCGTTTCATATCGGCTCGTTTGTGAGGTATATGATATATAGTAAGGTATCGATCGGTTAGTGGGTTATCTGACTTTTTAATGGGTTATCAGCCATTTAGTGGGTTAGTCAGATAATAAAAACTCTTTTTTAAGTATCGAGAAATCAAGTTTGATGCTCCTATCAAAAATAACAAATTTCTCCAAATTTCAAGGTGGTGCTGTAAGGGAAGAATCAACCACTTTGATTACAAACCATTGGATTGTGAATCCTTCAATACTAGTATTAGGTATAATAGTTTGACACATACTACTTGCAATATTGATGATACAGGGAGAAAACATTTGCTTGGACAAATGTCTAGAGTAAGATTGTGCAAACCTAGTATTGTTAGTTTAGTGTTCCCATCAGTAATAATCTCGCTGTCACTAAGCCTTAAGATAAACCCATTAAGTGGGGGGGGGGGGGGGTAGCACATGTATTAAAAGAATCCCTATTATGTGGCTATCTAAAAAGTGTTTACTTTTTTTTTTACATTTGTTGCACTCTTAATTTTTTTTTTGTTGCATGAAATGTTCATTGTAGCTTTATAAAATTATTTGTTTACAATTTTTGTGATATTTTTGCAGAGAAAGAGTATCTCGGAGCCGAATCCCAAAGGAAAGTTTGTGATGGTGATCCCTCCGCCCAACGTCACCGGATCTCTGCATCTCGGCCACGCGCTGACCAATGCCATCGAGGACGCGATCACGCGGTGGTGAGTCCACCCGGCCGTCTTCTTGCCGGACAGATGGTGCATTAACCACTCGAAGTGGCTGCATTTCCCCCTCCCTTCCCCCCCCGCCCCTCCACAACATTTTATAATTCTGTACCAAGATTGCAATCATTTGTGTACATCTGTTTCAGGTATTATGTCCTGTTTAGATCAGTGATCATTATGAATGCTCTGTGTAAATCGATACCTAATATCAGTCAGTGATGGGTCAAACTCACTTTTTTCTCGAACCAAAATCTCAAATTTGATTGTTAAAAGAGTGTCACTAATACATGCACAGATCTCAAGAGTATAATAATAATAATAATAATAATAATAATAATAATAATAATAATAATAATAATAATAAACATATGAGCAAGAACACAAAATGCAAGTTTTGAAGAAACATTCAACTTATTACCTAAATTTTTAATTTTTTTTTTTTTAAATAAATATGCATATGTTTATAGAGATACAATTTTATTTTTGTCTAAAATGTGTCCTGCACTGCTAAAAAAATTGTGAGAGCACTGTTGCTAGGGGTAAACACAAAATTACATTATATTTTTTGTAGAGGTAAATAATACAGGCCTCATCTACTAGCAGTTTTGTTGTTTGAATTTATTGATTTCCCATTCTCAAATTATTTTTTACATATTCATTTCCCTTGAAAATCATATGTTTTGAATGCTAAAGCTTTGATGGTGTTTGAGGACAGTAACGGCTTAAACTCTGCAGTCATGGGTTCAGTCCCGGCTGCTGCCTGCAGTGGTCGACTTTTTTCTTCTTTCCGAAAGTGGTTTTCCACCCCCCACAGATGACAGCAGAAGCTTGCCACGTTGGAACATGAAGATCAATTTTTTTTTTCACAAAGGTTTGATTTTTTTTCAAGTGGGAAAAGGGTGGTGGACGTTTCAGTGAACAGACAGGTTTTCTCAGGGTACTCCCGTTTTCCATGCCAACAACTTATTACGTCAATGCTCCATTGTCATTCCTTCGTCCTTCATGGTCTCTGGGATTGTTACAGGTCACAAAAGTCACGAAATACTCATGAAATGAATTGTAATGTTTTCGGGAAGTCACGATACTTTAATTTCCAGCGGTTTTTTTGTCGACTTTCATTTTATATTCTTGATACCTCACTTCAGTTTATACGTATATAAATCTACACATTCCTGCCAATAGTAGATATATTCTGTATTGTGTTTAATTTTGGCTTTTTGCATATAAAAGTATTGATGAAGTTATAAACTAAACTGTACATGGCGCCTTTCGTTTGCTAGCAGCCACGAGCTTCACTAAGCTTGGTTTTTGCCAAGGAGAAGGATAGGAAGTTGCCAGACCTTACCATGTGGCGGACATAGAGAAATGACACAAACTGTTTGTGTGTTAATGACTTCCCTCCTATGATTATCTATTGTAAAACTGTATTTACTTTTTTTTTCATTCTTTTAGGAATGGAATTTCATAATTATTTGTAGTCTATGTCGCTCTTGAGTTCATAAACTATCTATATGCTAAAAAATCGTGTCGATCCTTTGCTTCATTGCTGCGTGAAAGAAGGACAAACAGACAAACACACTTTCACATAATAATAATAGTAGGGATATCAATGAGTCCTTATACTCTAAATCATTGTTGATTCGTGTTGAAACATGAATTTCACAGCTCTCTCCTTCCGCCCCTTGGCTTCTCTCCCCTCGCCCGGCAACACAACGTCCTGGGGGTATGGGCGGAGTGGACCGAGGGGACCGGCTGGTTGCAGGCACCGCATGAAGGGCGAGACGGTGCTGTGGAACCCGGGGTGCGACCACGCGGGCATCGCCACGCAGGTCGTCGTCGAGAAGAAGCTGTGGCGGGAGGAGGGGAAGTCCCGCCACGACCTTGGCCGGGAGCAGTTCCTCGCCAAGATCTGGGAGTGGAAGAAGAAGTGAGCGCCTTTTTTGTACAGCTTGTAACTCGGTGCACATGATAGACTTGAAACTTCTTTGGAAATTCCAACCTCGAATCGTAAGTATATCGTAATTGGTAAAACTGCAGAGAGATAGAAAGCAGACATTTTTTTTCTAATTCACTGTTGAAATACTCACACCATAAAGAAAAAAAACTGTATGTGATACTCTTTCTTTGGACTGTTCTGCCATTTGGAACAAACCAAATCTCTGAACGAAATATGAAATTCAAAACAGGTAGCCCTTTCTATGAGAGAAATGCCGGAACTGTCTCAACAGCTCTCTCTGTGCCGCTGGTTGAACAAGGAGGAATGCAAGCGCGCTGGTGGCAAACTTGAAATTCAAGGCATTCACAGCTGACTGTATATGATACCTATATCTATTTTCTGAACAATCGCATGCGCATACTCTCTGTCTTATTCTTTCGTTCATCTATCTCTCTTGGTTTAATTTTTTTTTTAGGCGGGGAACAAATCATTGCACAAAGAGGAGAATGAAAACGAGCCCACCCTAGTGCTCTCTTTATATAGGTCATGGCAGGCTTCGGTTTGCCTTTGTTTGCCATTATTGATGAGACTACAGGTTTTTTCTCCAATAGTATTTCTTACCATTCTGTCATTAAATTTTTATTGTGTTTTGAATAGCAAAATTTATTTTAATGTTTTCTGTAAAAACTGGCGGAAACTGTGACCTGAGTCTAGAGAAAACTACCTACAGCAAATAGAAAGAAGTTTTCAAGTGTTATGTTTGAACTGTAATCAGGTTGAATGTTTTATTCAAGCCGATCTGATTCATTACAGCAGAAATGAAAATTTATAATAATGTATAGGTTAAAGATAGTAACTCAGAACTTGTTATCAAATATTACAGTAGCATAGTGCTGATTTACCGAGTACATATTAGTATCGGAACAGAATGAGGCTTTGTCATGTGAAGCTTTCAGCCTGTAGCCATAACTTGAATGTTGTAACGCATTATTTTTACCCAGGCAACTGACGATGTGGCCGGGATAAAAGTCCGCCTGCACGTTCACCGCGATGTTTCCAGGAACGGGGACAGGATCTACACGCAGCTGCGGAGGCTGGGCTCGTCCATGGACTGGAGCCGAGCCTGCTTCACCATGGACCCGAAGCTGTGCCGCGCGGTCACCGAAGCGTTCGTAAGGCTCCACGAGGAGGGCACCATCTACCGGAGCAACAGGCTCGTCAACTGGTCGTGCACGCTCAAGTCTGCGATATCGGACATCGAGGTGCGGTCGCCCCGGAGCCTGTCTTCGTCCTTGCACGTTTGTGCTTTGTCGTCGGTGTTTTACTGGATGTAACCGTGAATAATGAACCATGAAGAAATCGAATAAGATTGTTCAGTAAGATAAAATCATTATAATTCATCAGACAATATTTCAGCTGGTGATGTACTGACGTTATCATTTTAGTAACCGTTTCAACCATTATTCCCAAATTTCTGGATTTCTGATATAATCGTTTTGAGCAGATACTTAAAAAATCTGGCCCCACATGAAAAAAAAAATTAAATTTGATCCATGCAGGCGTCTCACATCTTTCCTATTTACCTGTTTTAAGTTCCGTAGACATATTTACTCCAATTCGCCTGTAAATTTAAGGCTATACTCGGGTGTTGTGTTTGTTAATTAGGTTGAGGCATAAAGTGTAGTGTGCTATGCACAAATTTTATGCTGTGAAATACTTTTTTGGTCATCCAGCAGGGGGGGCTGAATTGTATCCCCTTGGAAAGGGTACCATTCAGACTTATGGTGGCGGTAGTGTAGCTGGGTAGGAACTGGAAAGGTACCCTTTCCAATTTCTTAAAATGTTTCGGTTTTAATGCAAATATGCACTGGAAAGGTATCCCCTCGGAAAGGGTACCTTTCAGGATTTTCTGTACAATGACACAGCAGAAAATAAACTGGAAAGGTACCCTTTCCGATTTCTTAAAATGCATATTATTTTCTGCTTTAAAATCCTGAAAGTTATTCCCTTAGAAAGGTAACCTTTCCAGTTTGCGACATGTTTGTGCTCATAATGGTTAGGTAGGTTAGGTTAGTTTAGGTTAGGTTAGGTTAGGTTAAGTTAGGTTAGGTTAGGTTAGGTTAGAGGGGATAACTTTCATGACTTTAAAGCAGAAAATAATATGAATTTTAAGAAATCGGAAAGGGTACCTTTCCAGTTTATTTTCTGCTGTGTCATTGTACAGAAAATCCTGAAAGGTACCCTTTCCAAGGGGATACAATTCTGTCGCCCCATTCAGCGTAGATCCTTGTAATGAGGATACCTGTACTCGCAGACCCGTGAGTAGAGAGGCGTGTCTGTCACGGCAGGTGGACAAGGTGGAGCTGAGCGGACGCACGCTGCTGTCGGTGCCCGGCTACGAGCGGAAGGTGGAGTTCGGCGCGATGGTGCTGTTCGCGTACCGCGTCGAGGGGGAGGGGGAGGAGGGGGAGGAGGAGGTGGTGGTGGCGACCACGCGCGTCGAGACCATGCTCGGGGACACGGCCGTGGCCGTCCACCCGCTGGATCCGCGCTACGCCCGCCTGCACGGCAGGTTCGTGTTGCACCCGTTCTGCCACCGCCGGCTGCCCGTCGTCGCGGACGACTTCGTCGAGAGGGACTTCGGCACGGGTGCGTACGTCGCTCTCCTGAGGGATCGGTGAACTGTCTTTCATCCAGCACTCTGTGGTTCGGCACATCCTGTAACCCCAGGCCTCTCACGTTAAGATTTTTTTAGGTTTATTCCGGTGTTTTGACTAGGGGTGAGCCGATCACCACATTTGCTGATCATGCCGATGCCAGAAATGTGGTACCGATTATGCCGATTTTTTTGACCGATTAGTGCTTTTTTAAGTTGGTTGTAAAATATGCTCCAAATTACTTAAGTTAAATAATTTTACTTGAAACTACTCATTACTGAATACCCTAAACAAATAGGTTATATATATTTATATGACAAACTTTTGATTTAGACACTGATTATTAGTTCGTTCCCATTAACTAATCTGGAAATCTATTAATCCCTTTTACAAAATCTATAACACTGTTGACCAACTAATCATCATCGTCACACCATTCGAAAATGAATGATTGTTTGCATTTTTCAGCTTTTTGGCGCAATTTAAAATGCTTTCTGCTTGATATTAAGACGATGTTCCGACTATATGCCAGCGCCCCTGGCTGACGTGGTATGGCCACTCACGTAAGGCTGTTCCAAACACCGCCACCGTTCGCCCAATCATATGCTTGTTTTTGTATTTATCGGGTGTCGCTGTTCCAAGCTGACGTCAGTGCCCCGAACGGTGTGCTTAGGCTTTAAAACTTCGCCAGTTTGTCTTATCTATCCAAACATTATGCCGGAAAGGAAAATAAACGCCGTAGTTTTACGTATTTTTACAGTATATTTTTGAGTTTAACATTATAACGTGAGCGTGTGTAAGCTTTTGTTTGCCTTAGTGCATTTATGACAAATGTTCAGTGGCGGCCATGTTGCGGTGTTTGTTTACAAGTGACGAGACAAGTCTTTAACCCAGTATTTAAATTTCGCTTAAAAACACTGCAATTTCACGTTTTAATACTAAATTTCGTGTAAAAACGCTGTGTTATGGCGATTTCGCGTAAAAACTGTATTTTACGGTGATTTCGCGTTTATCGTCGTTTAATCACGATCGCACAAAGAACAGGCCCCTATGCATGACTTATTAAATGGTTTGGTGTGCTTTTGTTTACTCTTTTTTAACAAACTACTTTTCATGAATATGTTTATTCTTTAAGAATAACTTTACTTAATTTTTTTTTCTGCAGAAAAGATTAAAACATGTAAGTAACGTAAATGATACTTTAAAAACGTCAAGCAACAGTTCTGAAGAAAAAATATGTCGGCGCTTTTGTGTTACGTAGAGATATTTTTTTTTGTCTTCAGAAAGCGGTAATCGGCAAAAAGGATCGGCATGCACGGAGCTGATCATGCAAATGACAAAAATGGCCAAAATCGGCCGATCGGCTCACCCCTAGTTTTGACCTAGGCCATCAGGTCATAGTTTATCATTATCGTTTTATAGTTGGTTACATTTCACATTTCGTGGGTACATTTCCGTAATGATTTTTGTAGGCATGGTCGGGCAGAGAAATTTGACTTCGGGCGGGCTCGGGCGGGTAATTGTCCAAAATTTTCGGGCTCGGGCAATCTCGGTCGGGCATCAAAATCAGTTAATGAAATAAATTTTGAACATAAAATAGTCGTACTTAAGTTTGCATTGACAAACCTGAACTGTTTTTATTTATTTACTATACCGCACTGATATGAAAGTTAAACATTAAACTAAAAAATAGAGTGCATATTAATCTTGGAAATAAAGTGCTTATTAACTAAATTGTGTTTGGGTAGCTGCTTGAAGGTTCATTGTCACTGCTGATTGACCTACACTTCCACTGGTATCCATTTTGGTAAAATAATGACATGAATTAAATAGAAACAATTCACAACCACTTTCTGCAAATGCCACGCAACTACAATGTGTGTAATTAAAGTCAGCTTATAATCCTTCTCGCGCACAGCAAGCAGCTCCACCGGCCTTGAACACTACTTTGTGACTATTGAGCAGTGAGCATCCGCCGTGCGCGCGCGTGTGTGTGTGTGTGTGAGAGAGAGAGAGAGAGAGAGAGAGAGAGAGAGAGAGAGAGAGGCGGGCGACCAGCTGCATCGTTAGTCAGCCAGCGAGAGTAACAGTAAATGTTGACCTTGACCACTTCCGCTTGCTGCAGGGCTCGCTCTCTTATATCTGTCTCCCCCTCCCACAAACACACTTGCTGACCGGGCACCTTCTTTATCTTATCTCTCACGCACACTCACTTCACCGGCTGGTGCCGGGACGGCGGCGGCGTGGCATGTTCCTGCAGCTGCCGCGCGTTCCAAAAAAAAGAAGCTTTGTTTACTTGCGCCGTGCGGTATTGCCGTTTTCCAAGGTGCCCGATATTTTCGGGCACTGAAATACCCGCCCGGAATTTCGGGTATACTTGATACCCGAAACACTGCCCGAAATTTCGGGTACCCGACCATCCCTAGATTTTTGGAAGATGACCAATGCTCATATGTACTTTTTCATTCTTCAAAATTGATTTTATAACTTATTTAAAATACCCTTGTAAATTTTTTTCTCATATAATGGCAGTGGTCCTGAATTTGCTGGATTGAAAACCTCTTATTATAGCAGTAATATGCAAGCAGAATAATTTTTACGCTTTTGCGTACATCGTTTCTTTCATTGTAATCTAATTTCAAATCGAAGATCAGAATATTCACGAATATTGAATATTATTTAAATAAAATTCTAACATACAGTGAAATTTTTTTCCACACTTCTCAGGAGTCCAAGAAAAATTTATTTAAAAGAGAGTAATATACCTGGAGCCATTTCAAAGAGGTGTAAAGTAAAGGAAATTTTTAAAAAAAACTGGCAATGCATTTTTTTAAACCAGTAAATTTTTAATTTTGAAACATTTTTTGGTATGGTTACATCCATAAAATAGAACATCATTAATACTGTTAAATCATAATCATTTGTTAAATGTAAACAACATGTGAATAATGTTGCAGTACAAATCATAATTACTCAATCAATCATCTTAGCCTTGTATATAGTATGTACTTTTTTGTTCCCAATAATTTTTTCTGTGTTTGTGTTTGACATGGTGTAGGCCTATCTATTGGGAACAAATAATTTATAAAAAAAAATTTTCAATTTGAAATTTTGAATCAAATATTAAATTATTCAAGAATATTGAATTATGAATATCAAATGATTTACGAGTATTGAATATTTTTTGAGTACTCGGAAACCCCTAATATACGTTTAAAAGCAATGTGCTTGGCCGATTCCGGCTTTGGACTCTGCCAATTTCACTTCTGTGTATTGCATGGTACCTCCTACTTGTCAGGCTCTTCAAATTCAGCATGTGACTCTTTTGAACACATTTCATGAAAACTTCTTATTTGACTGTGTTCTGACAAGATTTTTTTTTGTTGATTTTTAGTGTATCTGGTGATAGTATTCCACAAAAAATTTACTACAGCTTAGTGTTAATAAAATGAGGATAAAATGCTTGCTACCCTTATTTTATTATTAAAGGGAGAAGATACTATCAACCATGTTTTTACAAGTCCATATCAGTAATAAGAAACAATAGTAATCAATTTTTGCTTATCTGAAATTAGTTTCCTCTATTTATTTAAAGTAAAATTGTAATATATAATTTTATATTGTAAAGGTCAATATCTCCTGTAATAAGTAATAATGTTAGGAAAAAACATTATAAATTTCTTTTCGTCCAATTTTCTCGTAAGACATCACTCGCCAGGTGTTGTCTGTGTTTAGAAACTGTCTATAGATAATAGCAGTTGGTTGTAGTTTTGCATTTGACATGGAATCACATTGGTGCAGTCCGACTGTTTTTTTTTTTTCTGTGTCGAAGGTCTAGAAAGGATAGGCTGAGTATCTTCATTGTTTCAGTCCTGTTGGTAATTATTATTTTTCAGCATTTTTATGTTTTTTTGTTTTTTTTACCGACAGGTGCAGTGAAAATCACACCAGCTCACGATCCGAATGATTATGAAGTTGGGAAGCGGCACAATTTGCCATTCTTAACAATTTTCAGCGATGAAGGGATAATAGTTGGTGATTGCGGACCATTTGTTGTGAGTAATGTTGGTTGTTCTTCATTATAGTTCAGTTCCCTTAGTAACTGTTGTATTTTCAGGGCAGCATATTGAAGTAGGTATTTTTACTTTGAATTGTGATTTACATACATGTCAAATTCTATTCTGTCATTTTTTTTTGCAAACATAATAGGTTGTTATTTTTTTTTTGGGGGGGGGGACTTTGCTTTGTGTGAAGTTCGCCCATACCTGCCGCTAAGTTGTGGTCAAAACACTCAAAAGTTTTGTGATTTTGTGAAGTCGCAAACAATGTATGGAAAAAATTTGCATTGTAACTAGAGGAAGACAAAATTTTTAAAGTGGAAAATATTTAAAATAGGAAAATTCTTTTAAATCATAGTTAATATTTAAATAACTATTCTTTTTGTTTTGTTTTTAGGCAAGTGTCTAGTACATTTGTGTGCAATTATTGATTTTGAGGGGTGAAAATTGTATTTGACGAAAATATCCTGCACAGAAAACAAATATAAATGTTACATAACCATGTCTTCGTTGATACTATGTTGACTACTTGCTGTAGAGATCATTGTGGCAACGAACACATAAGTCACAATTTCTTATTTACGAGGTTTACTAGCCTGTCAGCAGCCGAGTTCGGGAGTAAATTACAATAAACAAATAAATTCAATAATTGGTAGTTAACTCTCTGAAACTATAATCTGATGTGGAATCTTGATTGGTAAAATAAACAAGAAAAAATTATACCTATCACAGTGAAATGTGTAAAGTCATGTACAGCTGTTTACATCAACGTGCTTCATGCTCTGCTTCCTGGCAAAGGAAAAAATCAGCCTATAAACAAATTGTAAGGTGTTTTTCCCTCATGTTCGGTTGTGCGGTAGTAAATCTGGCTCGCTTGTGGGAAGTCGTTGGTTTGATCCCAACGGTCTGCACGGGAGGGATGATTTTGACGTAAATTATTTTTCCTCCCCCCACTCCAGGTGAATGATGTTGCAGTTCTCCGACGTACACCTTCCCCACGCCTCACGGCAATAGTCTGCAATCAGCTTCACTATGGTCAGCATCTAAAGAACGAAAAGTAAAATACAGTAACACCCTTTTAAAAAAATTGCACTTAATAAAATATTCTCCATAATAAGTTAAATATTTTCACTTTGCCTTTAAATACAGTTTTATCATTTTAATAAGTTTACCCTCTTAATTAGTATCTCAAGAAACTTCTTAACAGAGTTTTACTCTATTTAAAACTAGCCGTAAAGTTCTTACATCAAATGTAGCGTAACGAAAATTCTGACACCACTAGTGTTAAACTGGACTTAAAAAGGGACTGAGGGAAGAGGAATGCTAGATAGGAATAAAAATTGAGGGTATAGGGAGAGAGGTAGGCAATGGATTCGTGATCTTCGCACTTGTCATATGCCTGTAAGATTTCTCGGGAGTTAGTCATAGTGTCCTTCAATTAATACACTGACAGTTATTACCAAGGACCTGTCTATTAATTTGTCGTGACTGCATGGTCAGGCCTGTACAAGAAGTCTAGTGACTGTAGGCTGTACTCTACCCGAGTGTCGAACCTGGTACCTTGCTCGCTAGCACCTGTCGCGCTGCGCACCGCGATAAGGCTCGAGGTGCCTGATAGACTCTATGTCTTAGTTGCCTTAACGCATCTCTCTTACTTTTAGTAACCTCACGATAGTATTGCACTCGCATGACATTGGCCCTCTGGCTTAACACCTCCTCTGACCTCCCTTGAATCTGCAACTAGACCTTTGCGAAGCTTCGACTAAGCGAATCAATTGAAGCATTTCTTTTTAATATTTGATTTGACTTATCCAGGAAATTTGCTATTCATTTTAATTATAGCTTTGGTTCTAATGTAAAGCTTCGTGACATATGTGAAGCTTTGTGTTTGTTGCAAAGTTTTAAAACATCAAAGGCCTAACATTCGCTCATGAAAATATCAAAATATTCAGTTTTTTTTTTTGTTTTGTATATTTTTTGGTTGAATAAAGTTGGTTACTTAAAAAGACTAAAAGGTGTCACTCAACTTGCTCTTATAAATGCTCAGTATTATAATTATGTATGGTTATTTTTATTTTATAATTTTTATTGAATGATATTATGCATTTATAGGACCCAATTGGTTAATCACTTAATTAGTCCAAACATTACAAATTTTAAATGGTTAATTTTTTACTTCAATCTTGTATTTTATTAAATAATTGTAATACTGCTTTTTAGAACTCACAATTTTATTTGACTTTGCGAATATTTTAAACTTTTGATTTCATATTCAATTCGCATTAAAAAAAAAGTAAGTAATCGCACAGGCCTACCCACAATGCCACAGAACGACGTGTTAGCTTCAAGAGAACAACGCGCCAAAGAACAAATGAAGTGTGCGGAGTGGCAGTCTCAGCATACGGGCAACGAACAGAGCAGCTGACGATTACAACTGCACAACTCTGGTACCTTCCACAAAAGTTTAAATTAAACAAATCCTATAAAAAATGGGTACCCTCGCAATCATGTGTGTTTCCTTAATACATCATTAGTACAACGTGATGGCAGGGCGATATGCCCGGGTGCTAGAATCGTACCCCAGCCATCAGCCTTGATGGCCATGGTGTGACTGGGGTGGAATAGGCAAGGTGAAACCATAGTGATTCACCATTTCCTTCCACAGTGTGGAATTTAAGCCAGAAGCTCCAATGTCTGATCACTGAGCAAAACGTTTTGCATGATTTGTGGGTTTCAATTCATGATACTGAATGCTGGTGTTTTTTGAATGCCTCATATTCTGTTTTACCATAAAATCTAATTTAAATATTCAGTAAAATACACTTACGATTTGGTGGGTATTTTTACAGCTAATTCTGCCAAAAGAATTTTTATCTGACGAGCAATTAGTAGTTCTGTATTGCGCAGAAGTGGACATTAAATTAATACGAACTACCTAAGACTAGGTTACATCTGCATTTTGTGTTGCTTTTCTAAACTCAAATAGTATGAGCTTTTTTGAAGCACGTGGTTGTTCATTCCAGCGAGGTGTTAATGTTGAACATGCTTTTAAAATGTTATTATTTTCCACTTCAGAAGTCAACTAATTTTTCAGATAGAACTTCTGTATTCAATAACTATATTTATGTTCAAATTTTAATTTTAGCTGGAAAATTTCAAATGCTTATTACCTATCTGAGGAAACCATAATCATTTGTTTTTTAATGTGTAACAGGGTATGAAGAGGTTCGATGCAAGAAGAGCAGTAATCGAGGCTCTGAAGGAAAAGGGTCTCTTCCGTGAAATCAAAGACAACCCCATGGTTGTGCCCATTTGCAGCAGATCCAAGGATGTAGTGGAACCGCTCATTAAACCTCAGTGGTCAGTAATTACCATCTTACTGCAAGATGCTGTTGCATTGCTATCATCATGGCCATTGTACTAAATATTTTTTTCTTGTATAGTTAATGGTAATGGGGGAAAAAAATTGCCGTCCTTTTCCGTTACATGCTATAGTGAGCATTCAATCAAGTTTAGGCAGTTAACAGACATACTAAAAGAAATAATGATTTCCTTCAGTTGAACCTTTAATCCTTATGGCCTCTAGGAATCTTCTTTGCAAAATTGCTGCACCCTTTCCGTCCATTATCATTACATTATCCTATTTCGACATTCTTTTATTCCTATAATCCAAAAATGAATTGCATTTTCGGATTAATTTCCTATTGTGACCAAACAAGCGTTAACACTATCAAACTACTAAATCCTTTTCATTGCAGTGAGTTTTTATTTTTTAATTTTTTAAAAAAAAAAGAGCTACTTTGTGGTTTTCTGGTTTAATATTTTATGCCTTTGAAGCCAAAGGTAACACTCCAACAGATGATGTTACAGCCACTGGATTTTCATTTGAATAAACTGCGTGAAGTCTGCACTTAAAGCCTATTGTGTGGCATGTATGTGACATTTGCAGTGGCCATGAGGCTATCCTGAAACATTGTTCTGATTGGTCGTACTGGAGTGGTTTTATTTATTCCTCTCTGGTGCTAATTGGCAGCTATATTTTGTTTTATGTAATTTAGTAGTTACTAGTATGTAGTTTGATTAAATTTAACAATCATTTATATTTTGGTTGTTTACACACTGCCGGAAGAATTTTTGGCTCAAGTTTAGTTTTATGTTTGTTAAAATTAATGAAAGTTTTGAAAAAAGTGTAATTTTGTTCATACTATATACGTAATTGGTTGTAAATTCATGGTGATTATAGTTTTAGTAATTCAATCAGGAATTTTGTCAATTAACTATGTAGCATTTTTTCTGTAAGAACTTGCTTACAATCCCTTAAAATTTAATTCTCAAATAATTTTTTTTAAAAAAATTCTTTTTAGGTATGTCAAATGCAGTGAGATGGCTAAAAATGCAACGGAAGCTGTGCAATCAGGGGAACTGAAAATTATTCCTGAACACTTCTCTAAAACGTGGTACCATTGGATGGAGAACATACGGTATGTGAGATCAGGGAAAAAATGCTCAGAAATTCAAGTCAGTACACCAAGTCAAATTGAAGTGCATGTTAATAAACCATGTGTAATATCTAATTGTGAATTAAAACATAAAAAAAGCAAGATTAAATAAAACTTGATTTTTTTTGCTATAAATTTTATCCTTGAATCCCTTTATTTGTTATTTTTTTTTTTACTTCATAGTGGTAAATTATTATTAAAGATAAATAAAAATAAATAATTTTAGCTTTCCATATTTAATCATGCATGATTTAATAACTCATGACTCTATTACTATTGCTGGTGCTTGCTCGAAACTTGTGCTTGCAGATTTCTTTTAATTGTAAATCTGTCCGAGACATGTATATTTTTTTAATGTAAGTACCATGAGATATTTTTATACTTTATTATAATTTTAAGAATTTTGGAATTATTGAATAAATTGTTTTCTATTTATAAATATTGATAGTAAAAACTAAAATATCACAATTGAGTCTATGTGCCATTTATGTTCTCTCACTGCCCCTACAAAAATATATTTTTTTTGTTCCAGGGACTGGTGTATTTCGAGGCAACTCTGGTGGGGTCACAGGATCCCAGCTTATTTTGTGACCGTTGATGATCCTCGGATACCTCCAGGCAATGTGTGTGGTTATAGCTATTTGGATTTCAAACCATAATCAGCAGCTGCCAAATGTTAAATTTAAAATTTAAAATTAAATTTAAATTTAAAATTTGGTCTAAAAATAAAATCATAAAATCTTGTCTCTGTTCATTATTCACTGGTAATATTTTTATAGGAGTGTGACAACGAGTACTGGGTGAGCGGCCGAACGGAAGAGGAAGCACTGGAGAAAGCAGTGAGGAAGTTCAACGTACCTGCGTCCAAGATCACTCTTACGCAAGATGCAGACGTACTCGACACGTGGTTCTCCTCCGGACTTTTCCCGTTCTCCATTTTCGGGTGGCCAGAAGAGGTTGGTGGTCTTCCTCGAACAATCTTGACATTCATGCTAACCAAAGTTTGATGCCAGAACAAAATTTGAGACCTGAATGTACGTATTACATTTTTCTCTTGATTTGTTTAATCTTAGGTTTGTATTCATTAATATTATTACAAAAATTCATTTGTAGTGGAATTTGTACATTTTTTTAAAAAATCAATCTTGATTCTTGCCAAAAACTGCACAAAAATCCACTTTAACATAGCATGTCTTATGCCTGTTAAAAACTGAAACACATTGAGACAACTACAGTAGAATCCCGCTGATGCGACCCCTCACGGTTTCCGGAAAAACAGACTTTTAAACGGAATGGTCGCAATAGAGAATTCGGGCCAATTTTACCCCCCCACCCCCCCCCCCCCCCCACCCCTCCCCCAAATATAAAGTGAATTTGCGTCACGCGAGTTCGGCTATGCTAGCCCGCTGGTTGTTATTTTCGTTCAAAGCGTGGCGAAGGAACTTGTGTGGATCAGGTAGAAAACATTCGGCTATAAACGAAGGATATAAGAACAATGCTATCCTGAAATGCTGTGACATGTTTTTGGAGTAGATAATCACAGCGACAGACCAACAGGATGGGCTCCCGTCCTTGCCGTCAGCGATGTTTATTTTGACAGCTCAAGCAATTATCTTTTCCACGTCCCTTCGCAGCGTAAAAAAAAAAGAAAAAAACACTGAATGCAGATGGAAAAGTAACTATGCGGTAAAATAAATATATTTACGGCACTGCTAAATTTTTTTATTCAAATAATTCGAGGTATTTGTGATTTTTCAGCAGAAACTGCTGTGTGATTAATAAACAAATAGTATCATAATAACTTAAACTTATAAATTATTTATTAACGGCGAAGGACAGTCGTATAAGCCCATAAAAATATTTATTTTACTGAGAATGGCCTATACAACCTGGCTTTTGTCGCACACGGTGTGGGAGGGGAGGAGGATGCTGACAGTTTCTCACGCAGAAGGTTGTAATAAGGGAGGCAATGTGTTGAAATGTTAGTTGGGAAGGGGGGGGGGGGGGGGTGTTTTAACATGGTTTGTGGTTCTGGGAGGGATGAGCCTTGAAGAATTAGCAGGGGATGGGAGAGGTAAGCGTCATGTCAAGCCGCCAGCCTGGCTGGACAAGTTTCTTACGCTCTCGTAGAAGCTACCACAGCGGCTTTTCGTGAGGGCGGGTTAAGATAACATGACAGCTGAGACGGCTTTTTATGCGATAGTGGACGCGCCGAGCTCGGCTAGACACTGCCGTGTGGACAGTCTAGAGGGGTGGTATCTATTTTTAGCTGTCTTTTGTATGCCTGCCTGCTTACAGTACAGCTCTTGCCAAGATAAACGTGAACACATGGCGCCCAACAAAGTGTAACAGACTTGTTTTTCAGCCGATTTTACTCAAATTTTCGACTTTCTCTGCTCAAATTTTTCACGGTTTCTCAAAAAACGGTCGTATAAACGGAATGGATGCATCAGAGGGGGGTCGCATCGGCGGGATTCTACTGTACTTGTTTAATTCGGGCTTGAGATTAGTGAGTGAAAGGAAACACTAGGAATGAGCCAATATCAACCTCATATTTGTACCGTCAGATCTTTATTGTTTGAAAAATATTATATTGGAGGGAAAATATTTCATGAAAAATATTTCAGGAATGTATGTGGAGTGATTCAGACACCAGCACTTTAGTAGTTGATAAAGGCTACATTATTAATCTGTAACAGAAGCAGTCACTCTCACTGAAAGTTTGTTTAGCATTATAGGGAATGATTGTGACACACAAAAAAAAAAAATTTGTTTAGATCTTGAACTTTTAAATGTGATTTTTTTTTCCTTTAAAAATAGAAATGTAATGGCTTAAAATGTTTTTATTTACCTCATTTTATTTCAGACTCTTGAGATCTAGATTTGGATTTGACCCAGATTAGCAGGAATGCACTACATATAGTTTTTTTAGGCCAGAAAAACAATGATTACAAAAAATTAAACTTTTCTTAGTGGGCTATGTACTTTCGGATAAGAAACTTAACCGAGATTACAGTCTCAACCAGAAGTAAAATTATTATTTCTACTCCGTGTCTGCCCTTCAGGAGTGTGTGCCGGCACCTGGCTTGTGCTTGTTTGTCCAGACGGAGGAGCTGAGGAGCTTCTACCCGGGCAGCCTGCTGGAGACGGGCCACGACATCCTGTTCTTCTGGGTGGCTCGCATGGTCTTCCTGGGGCAGAAGATGCTCGGGAGGCTGCCCTTCAAGGAGGTGTACCTTCACCCCATCGTCCGGGACGCCCACGGCCGCAAGATGAGCAAGTCGCTCGGTAACGTGATCGACCCCATGGACGTCATCACGGGCATTTCGCTGGAGGTGAGCCCGTGCATCCACGGCCACTTTTTCCGACCAAGACTCCGTTTGTGAAGTTTTCATGTCAACATGGTTTCATGAAATGTATGTACTTTGTATTTCATTGAATTTTAAACATGTAGGCAAGTTTTTCCCTAAAATTGTATTAAAAATTTATGTTTGTAGTAATGTAATTCGTACAGGATAGCCCATAACTAGGCCTGTGCAATTATTCAAATTTTCGAATACGAACGCGATGAATAAACGATTCAGATTCGATTTGACCTCGAATACAACCACTCCAAAATATTGAATATCAGTTTCCGTACAAATATTGGACATTACATACCTCGTAATTTTATCATATACTAACTTTCGCTGTTGAGGTTAAGATATTTTTGCAATATAAATACCCTTTTTTTTTTGATGATTTAATGGGACTTCATAATCAAAAACGTGAACAATAATCAATGTTTTAAACATGCTACGAGTATTCAAAGTTTTTTTTTCACTACTGTCTCACTAAGCAGTAATGGAAAAATCACGTGAACTATTACACAGCACATTTGTCATTTCAAACTTTAAAACAAAATCTTTCGTCACACGCACTAGAAGTGGAGAGGGGGAAAGAAAAAAACAACCATGGACTATAACACCTCAAAACACAGACACTCCATTGAGATGGGCATTAAAAGAAGTAATTGTCATAGTTTCAATGCCATATAAATCAATAGTTACAATCAGTTGAACACCATGTGATACAAAAGCATCTTACTTGCTGTATATATCTGTGATGAAACACAATGTGACTCGAAAATATATAATAAAAAAATAAGTAAATAGTGTTAAGATTCCAGATGAAATCAGCAAAAATTATTTTTATAATATAGCTGAACTAAAATTAAATTTACCTGGCAGCCGTTAACAACGAAAACTTGTGAATATATTGGGTTAGTTATGTAAATAATGAGCTCATTCAATTACTAATTTGGGAATATGGCATTCAAAAAAAATCTTTTTTCGTAAAATAGAATGCAAAGGATTTCGTGGTATTTAGCAGTTTGCAAAATTTTTCTGAATCAATATACAGGTTGTGGAAAATAGAGTGAATAGGAATTGAAATTAAATGAAAGGTTTTCTGCCTTTAATACTCTCACCTGAGAGGAGTTTTTCCCGATTGGTTGCAGCTGTGGGCCAATCACAGCCTTTCATTCATCTAATTGGACTGTTTGTTTGGCCAATTCGAGATGTGCAACTGTTTTTGACTAGGGGAGCTGGCAAATCAGTGGCCTCTTCTCTTCTTATTGGCTGAGCTGTTTGGCCAACCAGAGGGGACCTGTCTTTTGTTAGATGCAGAGCTAGGTTTTAAGGTTTTCTGAAGAATGTATCCTATATTCTGCCTAATTTTTAGCCATCTTCTCTATTTATGTTTGCTGGGTGTTTTAATATTCATACTGATTCTGGAATGTATCTTTTCTTGTATTGTCGAATGTTGGCTATGGTGTGGAATTGGTAAAAATCAATGCTGTGTCTGGTTTCCAAGGAGTGTTCTGCTATTGCTGATCGTGGGTTTTCATGTTTATAGTCACTGATATCGTGATATGTTCTTTAACCCTTGTGATAATTCTTCTGCTAGTTTGTCCTATGTATACCTTGCCACAAGAACATCGAATCTTGTACACATCAGCTATCTTTTTGGCTGGGGTTTTGTCTTTGGCAGGTGTCACAAGAGACCCCTCAATCATGTTTATAAGTTTGAGAATTGTATGAATTTCATTCTTCCTAAGAATTCTTGCCACTTGGTCTGGAATTCCTTTGACATAAGGAATGAAAGTTTTATTAGGAAAGTGACTCTTTCTTTTGCTTTTGAGGTGGCTTCATGGCTTTCCTAATTTCTGGTTTTGAATAACCATTTGCTTGAAAAGCACTTGTTATATGTTTCATTTATTCCATCTTCTTCGCAAATGGCTCTAGCTCTGTTGACCAAAGTCAAAATGACTGTTCTCTTCTGAGATGGAGGATGGTGTGAACTCGTCTTTAGATACCTGTCTGTGTGGGTTGGCTTTCTGTAAACACTGTGGCTGATGTGGTTATCTGCATCATATTTAAGGCCTAATTTGAGGAGAAAGCAATAAGTACCAGCCAGCTTAAACCCAAGTGCTGGTACAGGTATGTAGATGACACTTTTGTGATTTGGTGCCATGGTAAAGATAAGCTGCAAGACTAACTGAAACACCTGAACAGCATCCATCCGAACATACATTTCACCATGGAGGTGGAAGTAGAAGGAAAATTGTCTTTTCTGGATGTATATATATTGCCATCCAGATGAGAAAGACAGTCTCCTACTCCATGACTTCTTAACCACCATGGTCTATGGAGGGCGAAAGAAGGGAAGTATTCTCCATCAAAGTACTGCAATCTCCATTTCTTGAGACTGCAGTCACTTGAATTTTTGTGTGAATGGTATGTGTCTGCTTGAAGTTGGAATTGGAATGTGTTGACTTGAAGTTCAAATGGATGTGATTAAAAGATCAAATATGTTCATGGAATTTATTAGAGCTTATTTTTTATTTAATTTTGATGTACCTTTCTGCAAATTTGACTTTTGCGTGTGTTAGTATGTAAAGATTTGATTCAGGTGTTATGTGTAAGAGACAAATGATTATTTTTCCTCAGGAATAGAAGTAATGTTTTCCGATCAGCTTAATACATATATTGAATTCATCACATCTAACATTATGTCTATTGGGATGGTTTGAAAGCAAGGTTTGGTTACGAACCAAATACAGTTATAGCTTGTAAGTATGGTATATTGTAATCGTATGTGAAATAAGGAAACATTTTATGCTCTTCCAGGACCTACATGAACAGTTACTTGAAAGTAATTTAGACCCAAAAGAAATTGCAAAAGCGAAAGATGGCCAAAAGCAAGATTTCCCAAACGGAATACCAGAATGTGGAACCGATGCGTTAAGATTCGCACTGTGTGCTTACATAATGCAAGGTAAGGTACACGACACCATCTGTCTATGTGAAAAGTTTCCATATTTACTTGCCATGGTTGCTGACATAAAATAATTGTACGAGTCATTTTATTATTGATATTGAAATTGAGACATGAAGCGGTATAGTGGTTTTAGTGTTGATTACTTGTTCAGTGTTTGGGTTTATATATATATATGTGTGTGTGTGAGTGTGTGTGTATGTATGTATGTGTGTGTATGTATATATATATAAAGCAGTGAAGGACAAGATGGCTGCAATGAAAATTGTCTTGTGTGAAAGTCTCTGTTATTTCTCTTTTTCCGGGTTCCTTCAGAGGTTCTTCAGACACTCTGAACATATGATGACATTTTTATGTATCTCCAACACTATTGTATGTATTATATTAGTATGTTAAGTATTAAGGTAGGAAAACTTTTAAGACGTTATTCCTGTCCTGTCTAAATTTTTAAGTCCCTCAGAAACTTCTCAACAGGGTTTTAGTGTTATTTGGACTTGTATCAAATATACATATATACATATTGGAAAGTGGAGGCTTTATTGTCCACAAACCGGTCTTTCTTGGCATGGTGTCCTCATGTATGTCCTCTAAAAATAATTACTACCTGGCGATGTTTGCAAAAAAAATCAGTCTGTGTAATACCGGAATCATAGGTGTGAGTGCTAAATTTTCCTGTTTAATTTAGTGAATCGTAATCAAAGTGTAAAGAATAAAGAGGAAATAAAAATTAATTTTATTATACTCTAGAATTTATTAAGTTTATATTAATAACTGAGAGGTTTAAAACAGCCTGTATTTGCTGTTCTAGTATATGTCTTAATTAAAATAATAAATTAATTTTTTGTATTCAGTTTTTAATAGCTGAGAACTTTTTCTAATGTGAAAATTTTTATTTTCAACAGGCCGTGACATAAACTTGGACATACTGCGCGTCCAGGGCTACAGGTTCTTCTGCAACAAGCTGTGGAACGCCACCAAGTTTGCCCTCGCGTACCTGGGAAGCGACTTCGTGCCGTCGGACGGTGAAGTAAGTTGCGCGGCGGCGCGGCGCGGCGACACGGACGGTGACGGTGCGGGTGGTGGTGGTGGTAGTGACGGTGGCGGTGAGGTGGAGACGGATGTGAGGTCCATCGTCGGCATCTGCCGCACGGGGCGGGCGGGTGTGACGGACGCTATCTGCCGCGGTCTGGACGGCTACCTCGCGGATCGTAGCTACCTCGGAGGTTACGTTCCCACGCAAGCCGACAGTGCTGTGTACGCGGCCGTGAACAGAACTGTGTCCCCCTTGCGACTGCCTCATCTCAGCAGGTGGCAGAGGCACCTTAGAAGTTTGGTCGAGGGTAAAGTGTCCTTTCCCCCTTGCCCCTGGCTGAACGACGTAACTCCTGTTGCGAGAAAGGTAGGTAGAATTCTGTAGGCCATTAGTGTAAAATCCTGGTAGTTCTAGTATTTTTTAGTAGTTATTTTTAGTTTAAAAAATGTCACTTAGTTTATTTTGATTTTTTAACGGAATTTGTTTTGCATTAGGTGGTGTGCAAATACATATTTACAGGTAAGACTATTTTTGTCAAGGCAGGGGGTTTCTGTATTTTATTCCCACCAAAAGATTATTTATTTCTATTTTCATTTTGAATCTTTCTCCTGTGTTAAAATCATAAATATCTGTGTTTGAAATATTGAATCACCTGTAAATTTATTTTTGTATAGTAGTATATTTTTTGTTATGTTTTTTATGTGCTGAAAGGCATTAAATTTTGTGGGTAGTGAACATTAATAAACACAAATGATTTATTCTTGTTGTTGTTGTTGTTGTGCTTGTTGTTGTTGTTTAAGAATTAGTAGAATTACTGTAAAATGAGTGACAAATTTTATGTCTAAACTTTCAAAAGCAACCATCATTATGATGTCCTTAAACCTGGTTTTCTAACTTCCTTATCTATTCTTTACTTTATTAAATATATATTATCAGAATAAAGGTTTGCAAAATATTTTAATTTTGCCTTGTTGAGAATATCTTATATGATGTCTGAAAAAAATTGTTTAATTTGGGGACTAATGACTATTTATATTGATTATTTATTATTATATACAGTGTCGTTTTCTATTTTATTGTATTTGTAATTACATTGTACTACCCCTTATGTTGTAGTGTTGTCTCTTCCTTATGGCGGAGTTCAAATAACATAGGTACGGGACCTAAAAATTATTTACATGTGTTTTAAGTAGAATTTTGGATTACAAACTATATAGCTTTTAAACAACTTTCACATTTGCACGTGATTTACATATTAGGATAAGTTTGATAATAATATATTAGTAATTATAATTTGATAATAGATCATTTTTAAGTCTAAACATGGATTGGTGAAATATGTTAATGTTGTGTTGTAATGTTTTAAATAACAAAAATGACATCTGTACCTGTCAGAGAAAGTAACACGTAACTTAAGAAAAGTCACATAATTGAGATGTAGTGTTCATTTTTTGTTTTTGTTTTTATGGTTGTGCATGCAGTTGCAAATGTGCGTGGCGTTCCAGGTGCGTGGCAAGGAGTCCCCCATGGACGTGTGGATGCTGAGCCGGTTGGCCGCGGCGGTGGAGCAGTGCGACAGGGGCTTCAAGGCGTACGAGTTCCCGACTGCGACGACGGCGTGCTACAACGTGTGGCTGTACGAGCTGTGCGACGTGTACTTGGAGTGCCTGAAGCCCGTGCTCCAGGGCGGGGACGAGGCGAGCGTCGCCGCCGCGAAGCAGACACTCCACACGTGCCTGGACGTCGGGCTGCGCCTGCTCTCGCCCTTCATGCCGTTCATCACGGAGGAGCTGTACCAGCGGCTGCCCGGCAGCTCCGCCGCCACCCCGAGCATCTGCGTGGCACCGTACCCTCAGGTCGAGGAGGTAACCACTAACCAGGTCCCTGACTGAACTGTGTATCATCCTCATCCTCCTCATCCTCATCATCATCATCCTCATCAACATCCTCCTCATTCTCCTCATCATCCTCCTCATTCTCCTCATCATCATCCTCCTCATCATCATCACCATCATCGTCATCCTCCTCATCATCATCCTCATCCTCCTCATCATCATCCTCATCCTCCTCATCATCCTCCTCATCGTCATCCTCATCCTCCTCATTGTCCTCCTCATCGTCATCATCCTCATCATCCTCCTCATCATCATCCTCATTATCACCATCATCATCATCCTCATCCTCCTCATCATCATCCTCATCATCCTCATCCTCCTCATCATCATCCTCATCATCCTCATCCTCCTCATCATCATCCTCCTCATCCTCCTCATCCTCCTCATCATCCTCCTCATCATCATCCTCATCCTCATCATCCTCATCGTCATCCTCCTCATCGTCATCATCCTCATCATCATCCTCATCATCATCATCTTCCTCATCATCATCCTCATCATCATCATCTTCCTCATCATCATCATCCTCATCATCATCATCATCCTCATCATCATCATCATCCTCATCATCATCCTCCTCCTCATCATCATCCTCATCATCCTCCTCATCATCCTCATCCTCCTCCTCGTCATCATCATCATCATCGTCATATCACCATCATCCTCATCACCATCATCATCCTCAAATGCTTCTAGTCTACGGCCGGGTCAACAAAGTATCCTCCATCTTCCTGTGTCATGTCACTGTTCCAGTCTTCTCCTCTCTCCTGCACTCCTTTCAACATTCTGTTCTTCCCGCCTCATTCCTTGAGGCCTTCTTCCTGTGTACTTAAACTCCATCATTTTCCCAGGCAGCCTCTCTCTTCCCATTCTCTGGACGTGGCCATACCCAGTGACTCTTATTCAAGTCCTGTTCTCCTGCTCCTGCTTGCACCAACTCGTTCCTGATCCTATCTCCTTCATTCCTATTGCTCTTTTCTTCCCAGCTTCTCTCTTATATCTGCAGTCCAAGTCTCTGCTCCATAAGTGACTATGGACACGTAGTAGGTATTGTACAACACTTGTATGCATTTTAATGGCTCCTCCCTCTTTCATACCAAATCTCTTACAAACCTGTAGAGAAAAAAAATCAAGTGATGGTCATGATGAGAAACATAAATGGAGTAAGGAGATGCATTGAATTAGATGGTATTGTGTTGAAATGGGTGGAAACCTTTTAAGTATCAGGGAAGTGTATTGGTGAGAGGGGGCCCATAAACAAGAAGGAAGTAGTAAGAAGAGGACAAAAAGTGTGTATGTTGTGAGATCGCAAAGGCGGGGGAGAAAATAATTAGCGTTGTGTTCACGCAAAACAAGGGTATCAGTGCGAAGGAGGGACACCTAACAGCTTCCTTCTCTACTCATGCCCCACTCCACTCATCTGTGCTTGTGTCGTTGAGAGTCATCACTGTGCAGTGCAGGTACCTTCGCTGCTGTGTGAGAAGCTAAGACGTGTGTGCACACACACATGAAGCCTAGTGGCACACAAATTGATTATACATATATTTTTTACCGTGTTTATGCTTGTGAAAGTTTAGTGAAGAATTATTTTGACCTGTAACATATTAGCTCTCGGTATACTGCATTTGGTAGGATTAATTTTGTTAATTTAATTGAAGTCATATTAACAGAAGTGTGGAACTACCACGGTGCTGCCATCTGTGGTAGATGGTGCATACCAAAGTTCACAAAGCCAAAGGGAAACTTTATTAAATATTGAATGAATTTTAACAATATGGGCAGTATTTTAATAAAATTTACTGTAGAAAATAGGGTCAAAAGCTGGGGTTTATTATTTGTTTTAGTCTTTTTTGCTTTATGGGAGCCATTCCATTGTATAGTTTAAAATTTTAGTTTGCAAATCGCATAATTCAAAAGTCGACGTAGCTGCTCCGGCAACGAATTCTTGTGCCGGATGCAGAAACTACATGTGATATGCATAAAGAAATGTGGTTGAAAACACAATTTGTGTATATATTAATCACTCTAGCATATTTTTTAAGAATTCTATGTAAAATTTTGTGTTCGATATTTGTATTATAAGTGTATTTGCAATGTGAGAACACATGAATTTGCTCTATACCGAGGTTAGATGTTACACATCTGGTAAATACTGAAAGACTTGTTCACCTGTTTTTTTTTTATATATATACCCATGAAACATTTCTGTTTTTGCATGCCCAGTGCCCTTGGAGAAATTTGGTTGTGGAGTCTGAAGTGGAGTTCATCCTCAAGATTGTTCACATGTTGAGATCTGTTCGTAGCGACTACAATCTGCTCAACAAAACCCGAACCGAAGGTAAAGTTACTAATACTTACTTGGTAATATTTTATGATTTTGAGTTTTTGGTTCAGTTAGACTAGTGTGTACATGTACTGTTAGACTCTTGATGCGTCACGCATGCCGCTAACGAAATACATTCATTCCTTCATGCCCCACCTCCATCTTCACGGCCGCAGTGCCGTTTACCCATTTCAATTAGCGCCCTGGTGCTTGCACCATTTCAAAACACATCTGGCTAAGTGCTGCTGCGTGATCTTATGCCGCCTACTGAACATGTCCCGCCAATCAGTGTCGCGCTCATTGCCCCTCCTCCCGTCCATTAAATGAGGACTTCGCAGCTGTGATTGCCAGCCACTATCTAACCGCCGACTCGCTTTGTCACGTTTAAACTCAACGCCTCGGTTCATTTTAACCCTCTACACCTTGGATGGAACTGTCTGCTATTCAAAATTGCGACCTTCAGTTCCAAGAGCCTGCCCGCTGCCACTGCTATCAGCCACAAATTCTAATGTCCGTCTACGTGCACCTTATCCTAAAGTCAAAGAAAATTTGATTTCCTTAAAATCACATTAAGTCCTATTATTAGAGTCAAGATTTTGTGGTGTTATTTTAAGACAAATTTCGGTGTAAAGAAATAAAGATTTCGGTGTTATATGGTTTTATTTTTTTGCTCAAAATACCCACGGCAAAATTTTCTTGCTTTTCTGTACGACATGAAAATTTATTAAAACAAATATTAATAAACACTAAAACCTCATGATCTAATTACAATTAAGTTCATTTGCAAATTCATAGATAATTAAGTTCATTTGCAAATTCATAAATTCAAACTTTTAAATAACTACTAAAAATTTCACGACTTAATTACAATCACATACACTACAAAATTACACAATTAAGCACTTCCAAAGTTACTATTAAGACGGTTTTATTGAAATGATATCATAGTTAAATTTTCCGCATTTTCTGGAGTGAGACGTTGTCTTCTGTCACTAACTACCAGTGAGTACCTGGAAAATGAACGTTCTGCATCAACATTTGATGTTGGGAACAAGATTGCCCTTAAACTGGCTTGAGCAAATTCACTGTAGTCCCCTTTAAGGGAGCCAAGTACCTTTGCAACATCAATTTGGCTTGTTTCTGGCAATGAAAGTTCATCCTCAATTATTTTTTTGAAAGCAACATAGCCATGCATGAATGTATCAATGGGAAGATGGGAAACAGAAGGCAAGTTATGCAGAGACTTCTGTAGGTTTGCATCTTCTATGCTAACCCTACTCACATTTCTTGGGTTGACCCGCAAATTAATGGCATTAAAGACTCTTAGACAAGGATGTCGTTTAACAGATGAGTTTTGCTTCAAACGCTTATGTTTCTCACTCGCGACATGTTTCACAAGCGTATCGCGTCTCTCGTAGTCTAGCCTGCAGTTACAGAATTTGCCCATTAAAATTTTATCACTGAAATAAAATCCTTCGCTGGAAAATTCTTTCGATCGGTCACTGGCAGAAACCTTCGTTTTAGGCATTATCAAAAATTTTTAATCACATAGTAAGAATTTAACCTCTTAGTACGCAAAAACTTGCCGTGCTGGAAAGATCAAAACAATGGAGAATAGATGCGAATACAAACGCATACCGAATACCAACATACGTACGTGAAAATTAATACCGACATAAACATGTACTATTTATTATTTACAATCGTTACGTTAAGCAGGGTTAATTTTATTTTCATACCCTACGTACTTTATTTTAAATAAACAGTAAAAGCAATGCGCTTTAGTGTTTAATATTTTAATGATTAAAAACGTAATCTTAGAAAAACATATTTTCGACGTTTGTTATTTTTGTATTTACAGAAAGTGAACGGCGGCCATTGTATCATAGTTATCAACATCTTAAATTATTATGGTACACAAGATTACTGTTTAAAGAAAATATTACGTTAATTCCGAGACTTCATTTCAATATCTATAATGAATCACCATCGCATATAATATATATGGCTGCTAGTTACTGTCAGAAATATTTGATTGTGCTGAAGATAGTGAATTGCCCTTACAGAATAAAAAAAAAACGTAAATAATTAGGATAGACGAAATTTCGTGACATATCGCGGATTTCGCACAATTTCGTTTTATTTTGTGTTTTCAAGCGGTTTTCGGTGTTATTTCGTTTTATCGCGCATTACCATATAACCGTGCCTCTACCTATTATTATGAAATAATCATAAGACAATAGAATAAAATATCTCCAGTGAAATAGTATTCTGTATATGCCTCTGCTACGAAAACTGTATATGTACGACACCAAACCTAACCAGGATGTCTACCGATCACAGAACTGAAGGAGTGGTCATGAATGTTACAGAAAAGTCCGTAAACGCTGGAAGTTTATAAACTTTAGTTTACACTAATTTTTTTCCTAACTTGTATTTTGTTTTCTGCCATCTTACTTCAGTTTATAGTCTCGCATTAAATCGGCACTTGCATGCAAATGGTAGATGTATTTAATATTATGTTTAATTTTTGTTCGTATACATAAAAATTTATCCTGTAACTAAAATAAATAAGAGGAAAGATCCTGAAAAAGTCCTGAAATTGGTTCATCAGGCATTTGTAGACATTCTGGTAATGTACCAGCTTCAAATGTTAATTGGAGATCACGTTCAGGTTTCAAGTAAAGAATGCAGTTTATTCTAAGAAATGAAACCGGACTCTGCATTCCAGCTAACCTGAATGTTTTGGAATCGACTTCTGTCAGTCCTGTCAACAGCAGCCCGAAATTAATGTTTAACTTTTTCAAACTTATCCTTTCTTATACCTTTGCCGACTAATATTATTACACACACGTCATTTATGGGGACATGATTATATGGTGAATTGCGATAAAATCTAAATAACACTGAAAAGCATATCAATTCACCGTATAACATTGAAATTTAAGTTAATATACCACAAAGCACCAAAATGCAATTAAAATTAATAAACTTATCAGTTTTTTCAATTAAAGTAATTTATTTCTCATTAAATTTGTACCCCATTTTATGAAAAAAATAAATTGAAAAACTTGTAGGTACTTCGTTTTAATCTTGCAACTGTTACTAATTACTCATGTAATGTTAGTACATTTTTCAAACACAAAAATACTCAACAGATATATTTTGTGTGTTCCGAATAGTTAAAAATGCTTATTACAAATCATTATCTTGTAAAAGTGCATCATGTAGTGGTCAATCAAACTGTTTTGAAGAAACTAGTATCATGGAACATTTAAGTGTATTTGTTTAGTAATATGCAATTTTTTTTAATAGATTTCATGAAAAAATAAAACCATAAAATCTTTTGTCTCATCATATAGTGCTTTGAATAAAAGAAAACACTTAAAATTAAAAATTTGAAATAGTTAATGTAGCTGGAACGTAAAACATCAATTGAAAAACTCTTGTGCATCTCTGTGTTGATCCCAGCGTACGCCGTGTGCTCGGACGAAGGCACCACGGAGCTCGTGAGCAGGTACTCGTCCGTCGTGGTGACGCTGGCGTGCTGCAGCAAGCTGGACGCCAGGTCCGCGCCGCCGCCGGGTTGCATCATCGTTACCGTCTCCGACAAGTGCGAGGTCCACCTCCTGCTCAAGGTGACTGCCCGTTGCCGTGCTTTACACGCCCCTCACGTGATCCTCGCTTCCATTTTTTCAGAATTTTCCCCAGTTTAATAAATGCATTCTTCAACAAAACGAAAATCCTATATATAGTAACGCTGATCACTGATCACTGACTATAAAGCCAAAGAGACATGTCTACCGTGGATATCATGGCGCACAAATATTAGCCCACTCCATAGAGATGTGTATAAAATAGAAAATGGAAGTGTAACAGTAGAGTAACACTTGAAATACAGCTACATAAGTCGAAAACTCCTTAGTTATTAAAATAAAGTGTTTGTTGTATGCTAACTATGCTTATAATTACTAAAAAGGCTTATACCTCATAAAGTTTACCTCTAAATGAAAAACAGTGGAAAAATTTTCCCGTTTTGGAAACCTAAGTTTGTGTTACTGACTGGGAATCTTTTGATGATATTTTGAGTTTTGTACTTGTGTCCTATCGAAAATCTTTGTTTTTACAGTGAACTCTCGATATCTCTGACTTCGATATCCCGGACATCGGATAACTCGGACATCTGCAAAAGTGGGGTGCGCGTCATACGTGGGTATTTGCTGGCGCGAGGTGCGAGACTTGGCAACATTGCGTGGTGGGCGGATTGGGAGACGTGGCAACGGTGCGCGGCACGCCAAGGTGGCTATTGTTATTGGTCACGAGCCCGTCACGCCGGCGGTAACAATGGCAGTTATTGATGCACTTGTGAACTAATGGGTAGTTGGAAAAAATAAATCGACAATAGCAGTATCGTTTTTATTTATGTTCAGTTAATTCTTTGCACATTATAATGGCGCCTAAACTAAAATGTGTAACTTTAAGTATCGCGCAAAAGTTAAAATTGATTGAAAGGCTAGAGTCTTGCGCGTCTGTCGATAGTTTGTGCATAGAATTTGGGATTGCTAAACAAACTTTCAGTTATAAATTTACATTACATACGCTCATAAAAACTTTTATCAGTAAATTTTTTTTTATTATTATCTCCCACGTTTACCGTCCGCCCCCTCCATTCCGTAAGAGACGTTGAGAAACAGCTGACCTCGCCTCTCTCCGTCTCTCTCTCTCTCTCTCTCTCTCTCTCTCTCTCTCTCTCTCATCTCCTCCCCTAGACCATTCCGTAAACAACATGAGTCTCCGCAGCAGGCAAACAGTGGATTCATTATTCAGCATATAGCACAGGCTTATCTTATCACCACGTACCTTACATTTTTTGTATTTAAGATGCACAATGTAATACAGCCAACCGTAGCCCTGATGTAACTTGCTGTGTTGTCACTTCCCGCAAAAACCATTGGAATTTTTGTCTTTTATGTATAAATGTTTTTATGCCCAAATGTTTTTTTTGGCAGATTTTCTGTTTTGTAGTTACGTCCTTTTGAATTTTTGTATTATATTCTTCTTTTGTGGTCATTTAATTCTTGCTACTAAAATTATCGGTGAATCTATAAATAGCAAAACTGCACTTATATGTTTTCTTTTTCATTAAGAGAAATTGAATTTTTAATAAAAACTTTGTATACATAAATTGTTTTTTATGTCATTTTAAAACATGTGGCGTAGGCACCTTACAGCCTCCTAGTTAAACCATAGTTACAAAACTTAAGGTAAAATGAATGAAAACTGAAATCCTTCTTTAAGAGTCAACTCTAGATAATAACAGTTTTCAGAATAACTGTGAATAACAATTTTTATATAAAACATATTATAATTAGTATAAATTAAATAATTTGTCATTAATGTAGAATATTTGCTAGGCTTACTTTGTAAATTGATGAAACACTGATAGAAAATAATAATTACACAAAATTACAAAATAAATAGCTTAATTATTGATAACTTATTCAGGTAAAAAAAATTTAATAGTTCGAAATTTTGCCAAAACTGAAAATAACCTTAAAAATGATTCCACGTGTAAGGTTGCATATGTTTAAGCTCATTTTGAAGTTGTTTTGAGTTGTGAGTCACGTAATATGCGAAAAAACACGGTAGATGTTAAATGCAGTTGTTTGGAAGGGCTTTTGTTACTGGAGGTGGTTGTGCTCTCGTGTCTGCGCAGGGCTTGGTGGACCCCGAGAAGGAGCTGGCGAAGGCGGGCAAGAAGCAGGAGCAGCTGCGGCAGCAGGTGTCGAAGCTGAGGGCGGCGGCGGCGGCCCCGGACTACGCGACCAAGGTCCCGGCCGAGGTCCGGGACGCCAACGCCGAGAAGCTGGCCTCGTCGGAGGGAGAGCTGGTCCGCCTGGAGGCGGCCGTCTTGGCGCTCAGGGACATGCAGCTGGCCTGAGGCGCCCGTCTGACCTGTCGGACGCAAGCAATAAGTTATTTCGAAAATGCAAGTTCCTTATCACTATCTCTATTAAGGCGAAAGATGCACACGTCTGTTCTTTCAAGCTACGGATGATTTGTGTTGAGGACTGAGCTAATTGCTGATGACTCATCTTCCCTTTTTTCTCAGCCAATTAGTGCTTCAAAAATAAGATATATATTTATAATATATCAGGGGATAGCCGGGTGGTTGAATCTTCAAACTCTGTTAAACCATCTGCAATTTGGTATTTGAAATATTTGATTTTCGAGAGAAAAAATTCGATGAAAGATATTTTAATTCTATTTTTTGCTTTTCTTTGTTCCTATCCTATTACCATTTTCCAAGATAGGTACCTAAAGTACTTTCAGTATGCAATTATGTAATTTAAATTATGATAGTTATTGATTTGGGAAACTTATATTCTTAAACATATGTTTAAAAGTTTTGATGTTTTAACACTTAAGTTAATTTTTTTTTAATTTTTTCATTCCTCTACATTATTTTATTTTTGGTCATGAGACCTATATTATTTATATTTGAGAGGAATATTCAAGAACATTGGGATTTGAACGATCATTATTTTTATTTATTTTTTCTTAATGGGCTCTGCTCTTTGAATTGCCTTATGTTTATTTGTTTATTTTATCGCAACATTTTCTACACACATGATGTAAATTATAAATAAATGAAAGGATATCAGATAAATATTCTCACACAGCATTTTCATAGAACCTTTTAACTAGCAGCATAATTATTTCGTTATTTAAATGGTTTCTAAACTTTATTTTTTTCAAAGAAACATATTTGATTATTACTGTACTGTACACAGCATCGCTTAGGCACTTCTCATATTACATGTAAAAAAAATTATGCTCATTTATCAGTATGATACATGACAGAGACAGACACATCAACATATGATTCTTGAGAAAATAAAGCCACTCTTTTTTAGAGTTTTTTAACATCTTATGTTTCAATATCTGCCCTAATATTATGTATTTGTGGCATAATTTGTCATGAATGTAATAGGTATTAATTTTGTCTCAAACATTATGGTTTCGGAAAGATTTACATAATCAGTGTCCAGATACAATTGTAAAATATTGTAATTTACCCATGATGAATTTGAAGTTAAACTTGTCAAGCTTTGCTAATACATAGAAATGTATAATTTATTGTTTTTCATAAAAGTATTACTGCCAAGGTCAGATTTCAACATCATTGTAAACAGCCGTACATGGCAACATTACTGGAAAGATAAACAAGGTCATAAAAAGTTTATGTCTGGATTAAGGTTAGTGTGCTGTTACATGACTATCCCGTGCACAGAAAGTGTATTGTTTTTATTATAAACTAGCTGTACCCTGCCACGCTTTTCTGTGGCTTCTTAGCTGAATGTAAAAGAACATAATCCGTTTAGTAAACTCCGTTGAAATCCATGAAAACAAAACAATCAAGAGAAAACGCTTGTCTTTTGTTTTTATTAGCGGGATAAATGTTCATAAAAGTAAAACAGCAATAAAAAAATGAAGGAACGTTAGAATTCAAAAAATAAATAGCCATAAACCATCTAGGAAAAATTTCGCATCGAATAGTGGTAGTTTCATGTCGATACGATCAGTGGTTTAGGCGTGATTGAGCCTCAAACGAAGACCATTTTCATTTTATATATATACTAGCTGTACCCTGCCACGCTTCGCTGTGGCTTCTTAGCTGAATGTAAAAGAACATAATCCGTTTAGTAAACTCAGTTGAAATCCATGAAAACAAAAGAATCAAGAGAAAACGCTTGTCTTTTGTTTTTATTAGCGGGATAAATATTCATAAAAGTAAAACAGCAATAAAAAAATGAAGGAACGTTAGAATTCAAAAAATAAATAGCCATAAACCATCTAGGAAAAATTTCGCATCGAATGGTGGTAGTTTCATGTCGATACGATCAGTGGTTTAGGCGTGATTGAGCCTCAAACGAAGACGATTTTCATTATATATATATAGATATATATAGATTACATTTTTAAATTATTTATTATTATTTTACATTTTCATGTCTATGCTACATTGTTGTCTATTGGACGTATCTTAAAGTGCTACAATCTATGGCATAGCCCAAGTGACTTTGAGGCCTCAATTAGCAAGACCCCTCTAGGGAACAAATGACTTTCATGGCAAATTGAACTTTTTGTACGTAATTTGCACAAAAGAACTTTCATTGTTGAAAATTCACGTTTTAAATTTGAGACATTTTAGTGTTTTCAGATGTGTTGTTGAATGTCTGTATTTTGTTTTGATGGGTTAATTAAGTCAACGATCTTTGTGTCTCGGCCAATGAGAGGCCATGTTGCTTAAGTTAAGCGTCGTTAATTAAGTTAAGAAAAACGTTTTTGGAATGACTACTGCGTTGGCTAGACAGCCTGGGTTTCAATCCCCTTAAAAATCTGATAATTCTACGAGCTAAACAGATCATCCAGTTGTAGGGATGTTTTTAATCGCCGTATAAACATAATTATATGTAATTTATATAGGGCACATCCTATATGATGTGTAATTAGGTGTGAAATTAACGTGAGTAAAGTTGACTCGTAATGCTATTTTGAACGGACCGTATTTCTGCATAAACGTATTTGATTCTGCCAACACTTATATAAATTTTGATTTTTGTGTCGAAAGATAAACAATTTTTAAGCCAATTACTATTCTGATTTACATGTTCTTAGTTCTAACCCAGAGGTGAAATGAGACGGAGTTCTCATGAAATTCTACCATACCTACACACTGGATTCAGCCGAGGTACACTAATTTAACTAAAGTGACAACGATAATAAACTATATTTTAACACATTAACTTTGATCTAGAGTGAGAGCAACAGACACAATAATTTGGATTTATGAACTTTTGTTGTATTTTATCATGTGTGCAACATATCTCCTGTTTATTTAAAAACATAAGAGTATACCACTGGTTAAACCAATAATTATCTATATAATTGTCTGATTAAAGATTATTTGTTTGATTTTATTTTATTCTATTATTACTTCACAGTGTATGTGTTTTTGTTTAATAACCCTAAACTACATGTTCTCACTCTCATACCAATCCTAGATCTGAAGTGTTATATTATTTTATTTTTTTCTCTTATGTATTACATTACACTTATCCTATCCTGATAATGAGGTTAAGTTATACATAAGAGTGGCACCCAGAAACAATTCAAAATAATCAGAGTCTACACTCGGCAGAGTGGCCATATTAAAGAATAAATACTCAGAGTGTTCACCAACGTGGCTTATTATTATTTATACTATAATAAAACAGTAGTTTTTTTCTGTCTGTCTGTCTGTTTGTACGCAGTGTTCTACAAAACTACTATACGAATTTTAATGGGGTTTTCAAGTTAACTTGAGCGTAGCAGAGAAAGAAATATAAGCTTTATTTCATTAAAATCGGCTCAAGGAAAGAAAAGAAATCTTAATTTTATGACATACAATATAGGTAATCATTATAAGAAGCCATTAAGTTTTGCTATTGTAAGGAACTAAGTAGAGAGTAAGAAAAAATAAAGATCCAGACAGTTTGTAGTGTCGCCATATTTGTTTCAATTTTCAATACCCTTTTTTAGAGGTGGGACGATACCACACTTTCGATACTTGATTCTGTATTGTTTTTTCAGTTCGATACTTCGATACTTTCTATACTCCAGGGAAAAAATATTTTCCCATTAAGTAACATTTATTACAAATAACATAAATTAGTTTTAAACTATATAAATTCCCTCTTTATTACAAAAATACAAATGAGAACTTTGAGAAGCAAATAAGAAATGTAGTAGTAATTTAATGAAACTACTTTAAATTTATAGTAGATTTAACAGCCAAGCACTAGTTGTAACACACTCTCTTCAGTATAGTCGGTGCTAATAAAATAACGGAGAAGTAATATAACAGGACAATGGTGCCGTTACAGTTCAGGACACAAAAGCAAACAATGTTTATTTTTTGAATAATTGATAAAATAGCACCGTAACGTAAGACAACAATATGATAGTGTTACGATTTGAAAGGCACGTTAATTCCGAGGTTAAACTCACGATATCGTTCACACAACAATCCGGATATTTGTCTGAAAATGTTTTAAAAACATTCAACACAATAGTTTTCTGTGCACATTTCAAAGGCTTTCCCGTTCTGTGTTTTACAAAACTCGGTCCGGCGTCAGCCATAACAAACCGTGCGCGCGCGAATCCGAAATACAACTGTTGCGCCGGGCATCAACTGTACACTGTACACATGGCGTCTGCTAACATAATTGTAAGTAAATACTTGCTGACACATTAAACTGTATTTGATATCAATGGTGAAATGCTATAATGCTATATAACAACAATTGTTATAAAAAAAGGCAGTGTAAAAATACTTACAAATGGTAAGTAACCAAGGGACTATTTCTTGCACACGAATAATGTGCGCGGTGGCCGGCAGCCAATAAAAATGTTCATTTACAAGAGGCTTTGTTTATTCCAAAACTCAGGTAAGAGTGAACGAAGAATAGGCGCGTTATTGTTATTATTGCGACGGATTGCAGGTGGAGTCAGTTAATGTGAATTTTAAGTGCTCGATATTTCTACTAATTTTTTTTTTTTCAAATTTCCTGTGAATTCAATGTCAGAAGTGTTACGTACGAAAAACGTAACTTATTGAACACGAAACAAAAACAACTTTACCTTACTTTACCGTTTGTTTACTATTGGAAAGTTGCAGTTACAACTTATATAATTATAATTTATTCTGATGTAAGCCTATTGGTTATCATACTTACGGCTAATAAGCTGTTCTAGTAGTTGTATTTTGTACGATGGCGACTCAATACTCAATTCAATACAAATGAACAAGCATTCCGGTATCGAAAGAATGTATCGAATTTACAGTTTCGATACTCAATACTTTGCGATACCGTCAGGTATCGAGGTATCGAAGTATCGAAAATCCCATCACTACCCTTTTTGTATATTACAATTTAAATTGCAGAAAAAAATCATGTTTCATAGACACATAAATAGTGAGTGTGTGTGTCATTTCTCTATGTTCACGAGGTCTCGCCGCGTCAATTTTCTCCTTGGGGCGAATCCGTCCGCTTAATTAAATTAAATAAACAGCTTTTATCGTTGAATGATTTATTTCATAAAAAACTGCTCTCATAAAGACACTAATGAATCACCATGTTCGATAACAAGAAATTGTGATATGGCAAAAGTGTTACAAGACTGCTCTCTAATCGTTTGGGATGAATGCACAATGGCGAATAAAAAAGCAGTTGAAGCTGTGGACATGACACAGGTGCCCTCCCTGAGCAACACGGTCAGGTGACGCTTCCAGAAATACTTGGCAGAGTCGTATCTTCGGAAGACGAACTCATACGTTCGGTATTCGGGGATCTGTCAAACATACATCATCAGGAACATACGTGGTTATGTGAACGTGCCATACTCACTCCAAGAAATGACCAAGCTGCTGCAATCAATGAAAAAATTTTAAACGAATTGAATGGGGCTGAAGTGGTTTACACATCGTTTAACAGCGTCCTTAATCAGGACGACGCCACTAATTATCCAGTTGAGTTTTTGAGCTCTCTCACTGCAAGTGGTCTTCCTGTTCACAAAATTGTTCTCAAAGTCGGTGTTCCAATAATGCCTCTGAGGAACCTTACTCCCCCAAAATTGTGCAATGGAACCCGACTTAAAGTAACTGCTCTACAACGAAATATAATCGAAGCTGAGATTCTCACTGGATGTGGCTCAGGTGAAACTGTTTTCATACCACGCATACCAATCATTCCGAATAACTTCCCGTTCGGGTTCAAGCGCACACAGTTTCCAATAGCAGTTTGTTTCGCGATGACAATAAATAAGTCTCAGGGTCAGAGCCTTAAGGCAGCTGGTGTCGACTTAAGGTCTGATTGTTTTTTCCACGGCCAGATGTATGTGGCTTGCTCGTGGGTCAGTAATGCAGACAATCTTTACATTCTAGCTCTAGACGGGAAAACAGTAAATGTGGTTTACAAAGAAATTTTATGAAGTGTCTTCCCGACATTACATTTGAAAGTAGAAACATATTTACCCAAAATTTAGGTAGTAACATATTTTTATTGCAAAGACTGAAATAGAGGTGAGAAAAATTATCACATGTGAACATAAGAAAACTACTACAACTGTACCAACTGTTATGTTATAATGTTTAAATTTCTAAATGGTGCAAGATAATACAAAATTCCATGCGGAAAAAGTCGTGGGCAGCAGCTACGTATAGTTATAGGTATAGGGCTATGCATGCTGATTTTTCATATACTGCATGGATGCGAACATGTAAGAATAATCTATCTATCTTACTAGAGTAAAACAGTAGTTATTTTTCTGTCTGTCTGTTAGTACGCGGTGTTCTACAAAACTACTATACTAATTTTAATGGGGTCTTGCGTATAACAGTCATTACTTAATTATTTGCCTTCAATGCAGTTATTTTATTTCACGTCCAGTGAAGCGGGCGGGTTCGGCTAGTCTACAGTAAAACCATTTATACATTCTAGTAAGAGTAATATTAAGAGTAGTAGTAACTATTCAGAGAACTATTATTGCACTCACACACACTACCTTATCATTAGTGTATTGTGTTTTTGGGTTCCTAAACCATATTTTATGACTTATTGTTGTTAAAACACCAAACTATTGATTTTTCTAATCATTAAGTATTGTGGAATGATATCCAGGTTGATGGTTTATGTTACGTTCTCTAATTTAGTTGGTGCCCATTGACAGAACGTTACGTCAGTTCTTTGGTTACCTTGTCAAATTGTTTTTCTGAATGTCATTGAAAAAGTTATCAGTACGTATTACATTTTTATACTATTGTAATTTTAACTGTAAACTTTTAGCCAATTTTCTGTGTGCAAAAGCTTGAACATTTTGTCCAAATCAAGGGAGTGAAGGATTTAAAAATCCCTGAGATAGATCAATGACTGAAATTTTCCTAGTTCTGTTTGAACAAGTATCACGGGTATACGAGCTTGTAACTGTAAAATACATAATAATTCTAAATACTGATCATTAATCCTATCCATTGCAGCAGATGTAATTAGAATGTATGCAAATGTAGGCATCTTCATGTTTAAACTATTTTTTTTATACTGGACCAATACTTGTTCAAAACTTGATATCATCAGTTGCTTTCTCCAAAATGTTTGGTATCTTTAATTCTGTAGTAAATAAATTTTAAAAAATTGTATATTTATATTTCTAGCATATCACTCCCATTATTTCAATAAACATTGTGCAAATTAACTGGAATTTTTTTCATGTACCTCACAAGTAGGTATAATTTTTAACTTTTTAATGCTAGGGAATGGTGCAATTATTATCACAGTAATTTTTTGTCACATTTTACCATTTATATTAAATTTAGTATAGACACATTAAAAGTGTATTCATTTTAAAGTAATCTGAAATGGATTTCTGCATACACCACACACTTACAGACTAGCGACAAAAAGGATTGTGCAATTTTTTTTTTTTTGCAATGATTACAATTAAGTTTATTATATAAATTTTTGTCATGACGGCCATTATACGTGGTTGCAGTCTGATGTTCATTAATTAAAATCCATCTGTGACAAGCTGGGAGGAAAAAACTTATCTTTTTTTTATATAAATAAACTAGGAAAAAACTTATCTTTTTTTTATTATAAATAAACTAGGAAAAAACTTATCTTTTTTTTATTATAAATAAACTATTAATTCAAAGGTTTTTTCTTCTTCTATACTTTGAAAGATTTGAAGAAAAATGTTGGATGAGAAATGTAGTAAATTCATAAATTTAACTAGCAGAAATACTGGTGAGAATTTTAATATTTTTCTCTTGATAATTTTTATCACTTTAATGTGTTAACTTTTTCCAACCATAGCAGCTGCTGAAGTAATTTTAGTTCTGCCCTTATGGTTTGCGTATTATTTACACTAATGCTGTCTTTTGGTAAAATTTTGCCGCTGATTGCTGCTGTCGTAATATAAAAAAAACTAGAGCTTCTAAATTATGTTCCTGAAATACACTTTTATACCAGAAGTTAGAAGAGTACAGGAATACTTTCTATTATACATAATCTTTAAAAGTTGGTACTTAGTTTTAAATGGTTTATTTGGTTTCAGCTCTGGTGCAGCCAAAATCGTTAGGTAAGTTATATATATATTATATATATATTATTTTTCATAGCAACATTTTATTAAATTTGTTAGAAAACCCTGGAATTAGTTTTTGCCAATAGTGTGGCCATCCTGTACCAGTCTCAACAAGAGAACAAATATTTTTGTTTGATCAAACTTTCAAACAATACCTTTTTGACTGTGATCATCTTAATACTATGTATCACCACCACTTAAGTAACACCACCGCCTAAGTGACAATTTTTTTCCTCTATGGAAAAACAACCATTTTGCATCTTCTCACGATGTTATTGAGTACTATCTACTGATTAAATATGTAAATCTAAAATAAAAACATAATTTTGTTTTGTTATGCTTGCGTTGGCAAGGTTTTTTATATTTCCTGTAAAATTTGGTTTTTGTCACATAGGCGGTGTTGTTTCTTAATGACGGCACACAAATTTATAATCAAAATATGCACTGGTTTCGCAGTTTTATAAATCAGGATATGTATTATGTTTTATTAAACATTGCTGGTACTCTTGTAACTAAGATGTTGGTATCGGATGATTTCCTTGTTTGTTTCCTGATTTACCCTGTGTGAAGGAACCCGACTTTAATAGGTAAAGGCATAAAAATACATAGTGTGAACTTCTTCGATGCCCCAGAACAAGTCTGAAGTATGTCCAGTCTTGCGAAGTAGATTGATACAAGCCCTTAATTCTGAACGGTTTGTGTGCGTGTGTACGAGAAAATCATTTCAGAATTCAAGCGTGATTATGATTACGACTACACTAAACTCGATTCCACAAACCCCAGATTTAACGAATCAGCAATTTTAAGAATACGTTCTCATGAACTGTCGAAAATTCCAAAATTTTATCACCAAAATATAATCAGAAAAACAGTTTAAATTTTCAATGATAGGTTAAAAAATTTAATTTATAACAGTTAAATTTGTGGGGGGATATAATACTCATTTATTCACAGATTGCCAGAAACAGACCAACACTCAATAAATAACTGCAAGGGTATGCACAAAAAATATAAAACTGAAATAAATACTTGTTCGTGTAAGAAGAAAAAATTGTTTAAAAATTTGGCTGCGATAGCTTCTGCAACATAGGTGGTCGCGCAAAGTCTGTCTAGTACAGGCAAGCAGCGTTATCATGACGTGTAGCTTACCCCTCCCTCTCCTTTGTGGACATTCTTCAAGGCTAAAGCAAATCCCTCCCAGAGATACAAATCATCTTGTCTTACCCCCCCCCCCCCCCCCCTCTTTTCTCTCTCCTAACATTCCAACTTCCTTCCCCTTGTAAAACTTTCCACATGAGAAACTGTCACGATAACCACAACCTCCCCAACCATGTGCCAAAATACCACACTGTAGTATAATCTATTCACTGTAAAATATTTTTAACGCCAATGCGACCACCATTTACCATTAATGCTGTATGCTAATAAGCATCAGACATTAAATTTTTCAAAAATAGGAACTAGATACACTTTCTTCATAAATCACACAGCAGTATTTCTGCTGGAAAATCACGAACTTTGAAATTTCTTAGAAGGAAAAATTTACCAGGACCATATAAATATTTATTTCATCGCAAATGAACTAGACTCACCATTCCTTCCGCCATTCCTGGCCCGTGACGAATAGCAACTACAGCGTGTGCAAAACAGACGTCTTCCGAAAGGGAAAGATATCCAAGAAAAGCATGTTTGGACCACCTACTGTCACCAAATAAAACACAAACACCGCACAATGCGTGGTTAGTCCCTGTGAAATCCCTTCATTACCGCTCCTGCTAGCAGGCGAGACATGGAATGCTAATAAGGATTAAGGGAATCCAGAGGAAGAAAATAGACAGCAGCCAGTATTTTTCCTGCTTGGATGACAAGGTAAGCATTGCTGAATACCGTATTTACCCGAATATAAGACGAGATTTTTTACCATAATTTATCATTCAAAACAAAGGGGTCGCCTTATATTCAGATACATTGATTTTTTGGTAAACATAATTATTTTAGGTCAATGTTTTCAGGTTGTGCAGTAGTTACTGGCTGCACATGTTACGACCGATGTTTTTGGAATGTTTTATAGCACAAGACGGCGCCCATCTTAGCGATTATTTTCTTGTACAAAAACATTAATGTAGGTTATACTGTTATACAGTACTTCTTTGCTGTGATTATTTAAGTTAAACGAACGGTATGTTATTTACATTTTAAATGCTGATGAAACGCCTGTATATTTTGATATGCCTTCAAATTATTCAGTGGATGCTGTTGGAACTAAAACAGTTAATGTGAAGACAAGTGGCAATGAGAAAATGAGGATAACAGTGATGCTTACAGTGTTAGCTGATGGTAGAAAATTGTTCCCTTTTGTCATTCTTAACCGTAAAACTATGCCAAAAGAAAAATTGCCTTCTGGGTAATAGTGAGATATCAAGAAAAAGGTTGGATGACAAGTGAGTTGATGCAAGACTGGTTAAAGGCAGTTTGGGATAGAATGCCTGGGGCACTTTTAAAGAAGAAAGATGTTAGTGTTAGATGCATTCAAAGGACATTTAACGCCAGAGGTGAAATCATGTATTAAAGGTATGAACACCCAACCTTGTTATTATTCCTGGAGGCATGACTTCAAAGCTGCAGGTATTAGATGTGTGTGTCAACAAACCATTTAAAGACAGTCTAAAAGTGCTGTACTCTGAATGGCTCTTGGCCGGCACCCATGCTCTAACACCAACAGGCAAAATCAGAAAACCAAGTATAGCAGTCTTGTGTCAGTGGATTAAGGCTGCATGGGACACAATCTTATCGGAAGTGATCATCAAAAGCTTCAAGAAATGTTGCATTTCTAATGCATTGGATGGCAGTGAAGATAGTGTCATGTGGGAAGAAGATGCAATTGAAGCTGAAGTCGACAGCAGTGAAGATGACAACAATGAAGATGATGCATCAGCATAATGAAACACTATAACAGTTTCCAACAGTTACAGTAGCAGCCATTTAGGTATTTATTTCTGTTTGTACATAAACTGTTAACAGTATTTCAAAAGTAGTGGTTGAAATCCTTTGTAACATTCATATTTTCAATTTTATATCTAATTTGTTGGCATGTGTTTAATACAATAAACAATTATTTTCCTGAAAACATGAGGCTGTAGTTTGGGAGTCGTCTTATATTCGGGTAAATACGGTAATAAAAACCAACAGGCACAAAACAGCTACGCAGATGTAGTACCCATTTGATTGTTTCCTGCTGTTTGTGCATATGCAAAAACCAGTCAGCATTAACTACTCAATTTTATTATGACTGTATAAAACTAAACAATTTGGCATATGTTTTTCAATTCATTTAATAGAAACACTACTGTTTCGTATAACTCTAACAGTACACTAAAAATGTATACATTGACAAAAATCTGTGTGTGTTTAATCAGCACCAATGATTCAGTTAAATCAAAATAAACACAGGAAAAATAAATACATGTATATCTACCTACATGGAACACAAAACTTGACAGTGGTGATTATTGCATAATATTTAACACTATTTACAATGTGATTTATAAAATGTCTAACAATCCAACAGCACCATAAATACAAATAATCGCACAAGATAGTCAACAAACCAATCTTTTTTTTTTAACACCAAATTTAAAATATTAGAAGCAGGTGGGAGACAGGACGAAGATTTAGTGACAGTATACAGTCATTCCCATTTAAACTTTCTCTCTCGATACATAACTCACTATATAAATGTAATGATCCATAAACATAGCAACAATCCATCACCCGTCATATATATAATTTGCAGGAATTCAAAAACACTCCTTAGTGAATAAATACTATGTTTATTCGCCACTCCTACAAACGCTTCATGTGTAAATTTTATAATGTTTGCTTAGGAGGCAAACCGCATGATTTCAGATATGTCTCTTAAACAATTATGTCCGTGGTATTGTATTTGTATCAAGATGATTAAAAATCTCTACGGTGTTTCGACTAAGACAGGAAAACACACGGTAGATCAGGGACAAACTGAAATGGTGTGGCGAATAGTGAGACTGGGTTTAACACACAAAAAAAGTCTGTAAGAGAAAACGTGGTAACCTAAGAAATTGGACTGCCACAAAAATGTGGTATAAATCATAATTACACATGAACCTGTATGGTTAAGACTGCTGGTAATACATGAGACAACATAACATAACTTTTAAGTTTTCCACAAATTAACATAACAATAACAAACATTAAAATATTTCATTAACTTCAAGAAAGCATTATTCAAAATTTGAATTTTAGAACACTTCCTTAATGGAAGGAATGATTTATTGTGAAATGATGCAGAGTCCAACAAAATGTTAGAATAACAAACACCACACTAATTTCCTTATAAAGGAGCCATTATATACATGTAGAAAAGAGAAAAAAAAGCCAAAAGTATAGTGCAATGAGGCATGTGTATTAAAAACTCAAAACCACAACAGTTCAGTAAAAAACACCAAATGTGCATTTTTCAAAAAATTTGTTCGCAAAATGCAATAATGCATACATACAACATTTAAGTTGTAGTTCATCTGTATATATTTTGAACCTACGGTATGGTGTAAACATTTCATAAACACTACATTTAACACTTGGTTTTAACTGGCCAAAATATATCATATACATATTTATATTCAAAATTTCTTGCTCTTCAGCTACCATATGTATCTACACCAGACTCATTGACATGATTTTCATAAAACTAAACATCAACACATAATTTTACTGTATACAAATAAAAATTTAAAAAAAAAAAATCAAAATAAGACCAATAATTTATCCTGATATGTTTTCTACTATTCCCTCATCTATAAAATACTGCCTTAAATATAATATTGATATAGTTTTAAACACAGATTTTATAAATTGAAAATTTATACTGCTACTAACTTTATGTGAAACTCTTCAAACAATAACAAGTATACTAGTATACTAACAAATAACAATCAATTAATTTCTCTTTACACATTATTCAAATCACTTATTGATACACAATCATTGTGACAAGAGACTTAATAAAGTTTGAATAAACATTTAATTATCACCCATGCCTTTCCTGGACTTTCACAGCAAATGAGAGGACTTTATTATGCACAATACATAGGTGGAAGAAAGAACAGACAAGAAAAACATTTAAAATATAAATTTTTCTCACTTAAAACAAAATCCTGCTGTCAAAAAAAGTTATGTTATTATGTGTTTTTAGCTGTCAATAATTTTGGGAATTTCTTATAGCGGCACCAAATTCCCATTGGATGTTGATACAGGCAGCGTATATTATCATGTACTGTAGGGGCCAGGAATCTTGCGAGCTGTCAAAGCGAGGGTGAAGGAGAAAGAGGATGAAGGACGACAGGAAAAATAGAAGTTAAAGGATAAGTGAGTGTAATGCAGTGGGGGATTCCGTCTCCCTTTGTGCGTATATTGGCAATTAGTACACAAAGAGTAACGGAGCCGAATATAAAACGTAGGAAAAGTAATAAAGTGATTCACAGCAGAGAGAGAGAAGTAATTAGTAAAGTAATATCAATCTGTGATCAAGAAGCAATCTTTGTTCTCGGGAACTATGGGATGCAGCTCGCTACTTTCGTGGTCCCTACAGTAAACCCAACAACACAATCGCATAAAAACTAATACTATGGCAGGTAAAACAAAGTATACATACATACATTCAAATGGTTCTCACTAATTCACAGGCAGTTTCAAGCCCGGCGACGAAACACAAACAGTACCGTAAATGCCGGGGTACATTCGCAACAGCACGCCCACAGCACACATGCATGGAAAAAAAGATAGCAGCTGCAACATTGGGAATAGCACACACACACACACACAGGAGAACAGCACGTGTCGAACTTCTAAGTTTTCGCTGTGCTAGGCACTAATTTCTGTTTTTGAGACCAATCTGAATACAATATATCAGCGGCATGGAGTAGCTGGCGATTTCTTTGATATGAGTATTTCGAAACTACCAGTGAAACTGATTTGAGTGTGGTGTTTATGCAAAGGCAAAGCTCTGTATTTAATCATTCCTAAATGTTAAAAGCAAAATGGTAAAATCAAATGCTTGCATATAATAATAGCTGACGAAACTCAAGTGTGCAGTTTGCGTGCCGTCGCGAACGTAGCCCGGCTCAGGCTGCGACTTCGAAAGCAGGTACGGGTGGCGCTGACGCGGCGCTATTCGAACTTTGTCCAGTTGCTCTGCGGCGAACCTCCGGGGCGGGCGGGCGCTGCGTCGCCTTTCCGGAAGCTGTTGAAGTCGAGCCCGTACTCTCTGAGCAGGAGGTCGGCCTCACGGGCGCCCGCCTCGCCCCTCGACGAGTGCAGGAAGGAACGCTGGGGGGCGGGGGCGGGTGCGGGGGAAGCCGCGTGACCGTCCACGCCACCCTTCCCCTGGTTCGCCGACCTCGACGGGGACATCTTCTTCACGGTGGGGGAGAAGTAGGGGTACAGGGGGTTCTCCAGCCCCTCCGCGCCCAGCTTGGCGTGGTTCTGGAACGCCAGCAGCGTCTGGCTCACGCTCGGCAGGGACGACTGGTCCACTCTCTTCTCCTTGGTCAGCAGCGGGTCAAAGTCGTCCACCGGGTTGGAGTCCAGGCATATCAAATCCCGTGATGTCTTTTGCTTTTGCTGAAAAACCAGAACACACATTTAATTGATGAGCTTCTCACTCCTCCCCTCTTTCAAAATATTCATACAAAAAAACTTCCATAAAAACCTCAAACTCTTAAGCTTTGATTACAGAGAAAGCTATACAATCTTAAAACTTATACTTTGACACGCTGCATATAGACTAAACCACTCGTGCACAAGTTTATTTTGCAAAAACAGTAACTATGCTGACACACCATGTTTACCTCGGTATATAATGTAATGATTTTTTACCCAAACTGTGGAAACTTAAAAGTGGTGGTCGCATTATAATCGCTAACTTTTATCTTGCAATTGGGAACAGCTTAGTTGAAAAACTAGCTGCTGCTTGGTGTTTCATAAGAGACCGTGTAAATCACTCTACTGACGAAAGTTGCAACAGAAAGGGTTTAGTGAACATAGAATAACGTTAATAATTTTAATAATTTTCAAGTGCTATGTACTTGAACTGTGATTTCCAATCCTTATAAAGTCTTTTTCATACACTCATAATCAAAAAACTTGGGGTTGCATTAATTTGAGTGTTACATTATTTTTGGGCAAATGTGTAATTTATGTTTTTTTTTAATGTGTGTTGTGCCCCAGCTTGCGCCCAGCCAAATGTATAATTTCACTAAAGATTATGCTATACATACATTTCAAAGTTACATATTAGGGTTCTGTGAGTATTCGAAAAATATACTATACTCACGAATAATCTAATATTGAAGTCAACATCTTAAAGCAATAGTTTTTTAGTTTTACAAGGTGTATTCCAAAAAAAAAAAGAAAATATTTAAATTTAAAAAAACTAATGTAAATTGTATAAAACTAAGATGATTTATTGAAAAATTTAGATTGTTTTTCTGCAAAATTATATATATAAAATAATTAGTTGGATAACGAAACCACTTTCAAACTTGAAATTTTACTGTTTTAAGAGAATGCATTGACGTTTTCTTTATTTTCTTGCATTTTACATCAACATATCATGATTCTAGATTTAGTTCTTTATCATTTTACTGTATTTTGTGTCAATTTTTGTTTAACTCCTGTGATTGTGAACTTTAATTTGTTTTAGAAATATTTCTGTTTTGTGAATAATTTGATATTAGATTCTAAAATTATATTACAACTTTAAAAAAAATGGGTCCACATACTTATGTACGTGCATTAGAAGTTATGCTTATTTGGTGTTATAAAAAACTAACTTTAATTTTGCATCTAAATAATCAACAGAAATGTGTTAATATAAACATGTGCATAAAATTATTTATGTATTTTAGTATAATAATAGAGATAAATTTTCATTAATAATGAAAATCAATAAATATGCTAAATGTTTATTCTAATGTATTATTTTAATTCTAATAAATAATAATGCAAATAAATTTTACATATGGAAACAAAACATCACTTGGATAAACACTTGAAAAAGTTTATAACCACAATTTCTATCACCAATATTCACAAAAGTACTTTTTTTTTTAAATTATATTGGCCAGTATTCAATATCAATTACTAAAGTATATGATTTAAAATTTAAAAGCACATACAGTCAAACCTCTCTGAAACGACCCCTCACGGTTCCCAGGAATAGGGTTGTAATAGAGAGGGGGGGGAGGGTCGTAATAGATGGTTTCCGAAATATTCAGTTCTTTCAAATACCCCCCCCCCCCCCCCTTTCCTCATCTACCCGCTACTCGCTAAGAAACCAGCCGTACAATGGCAGGATGCTGTCACTCACAATGCTAGACGGCATTGCTTTAAACCCACTTCAACCTTCATGACAAGTCCCTCGCCCTACAGGCCACCTCTAAAGAAAATATGTCAAAAGACAGTTTATTTTTACTGGTTAGTTTACATGTACGTTTTCTGCTTGCCGTAGTTAAATAAACTAAAACCCCGATGCCACGAACCCCGGATTTAACGAAGCAGTGATTTTCTGCCGGCTTTAATACTTCCAATAATGTTCATTTAAGAATAACAAAAAAATAATGGGACATTTCCCTTAAAAAATATGGCATCGGTAGGTTCTGCAACGCGAGTGGACGCACACGAAGCTCGCCCAGCTGGCTGGCGGCAGCAGCTTCATGACGCATAAGCTCACCCCTCCCTCCCCTCGGTAACATTCTTCAAGGCTAGCTCATCCCTCCCAGACACACAAACCATCTAGTGTCCTCCCTTATAACACCCCAACTTCGCTCTCCTTTGAAAAACCTTCAGTGAGAAAATGCTCATTTCACCCTCCCTTCTCCCGTAAAATTGGGCTATTATGAATGGTGTACTAAAGCGGTGAGGGAGGGGATAAAATATGTCACTTTTCACACCAAGTTCGAGTTCAGTCATCTCTGGCAAGGAATTTACAAGCTTTCAAACTTAAATATAAATGTATTTTAATAGCAAGGGTCCTATGAAAAGGAATATACCGAATAAAATCAAGCTGCTGTCACCAAACAAAGCATAAAACGGCCCAATGCGTGGTCGCTTCGTTATTGCTTGCGCGAGAGGTGAGAGGTGGGATGTTAGAAGATAAATGCAGGGGAGACAGACGGCAGCGGTGTGTTTCCTGCGTGGGGAATAAGTGGCGTAGCCTTTTTTTTTATGCTGGGTGAAGCGACCTTTTTCTATCAACCCACGGGAAAAGATAATTGCTTGAGCTGTCAAAATAAACATCGCTGCGGCAGTTAAAACAAGTCAAGGCGGGCGTGCATCCAGTCGGTCGCTGTGTATTGTCAACCGATAGTAATAAAAATCAAGAGAAATCCAGCACGTAGCTTTGCCTTAACTGCGTACCACACTAGACACTCGCAAAAAGCTAAACCTAAACACGTTGCCACAAAAACCTTTATCTGCACCCTGCCGGCAAAAGGAACGTGGATGGGGGTTGTTAAGCGCTGACAGCGGCCGACAGGAAGTGGTATCTATTTTTAGATATGCGCTGCCTACGGCAGTACAGCACTCGGCAAAAGAAACGCTGTAACACGCTACTCATCACAAGAAACTTATTTTCTGTCCGATTTTCATCGGATTTTCGGCAATTTTTTCACTGTTCCTCAAAATCGGGTTGTAATAGAGAGGTGGTCGCAATAAATGGGGTCGCAACAAAAAGGTTTTACTGTATATACTTTTAAGTTGTATGTAGCCTTTTACATACTGTCAATTTTTTTTGCATGTTGCACGCGCATCATAAAAATTCATTCTTATAATTTTTTTTCATAACATGCACTTGAAAATACAATTGAAAAAATTTATAAACACAATTTCTATCACTAATATTCACAATAAATAAATAAATGTTTTTTTAGTGATATGGACCAGTATTCAATATCAATCACTAAATTATAAGATTTAAAAAAGCACATATATAATTTTTATTTGTATGTAGCCTTTATTTTGTATGTAGCTTTTCTTTCAGTCCGTAAAAATTTCATTGCTTGGTACATGTGCATCATAAAATTTCACTCTCATTATTATTTCATAACGCATATAACTTAAAAAAACATATTTGCAGAAGCCCACTAAATATACTTTGCCTTAATATTGTATATTTTAAACCACCGGCCTGCTCTTTCAAATTTAGAAAGTACCCGTAGGTTGATATTTGAATTCACATCTAGTGAAAACAAAATCATTACAGACTGACACACACATTGCCTGTTGGGTAAATTGGGGTATAAATCAGCCAAGGCCAGGAGTGTATGGAGGGGATAACCCCCTCCCACCCTTTTCACTGAAATCCTAAAAGAATTTATCAAAATCTATCATTCCCACCAACAAAAAGGAATTAATTTGAAAGAAAACAACTGGCAAGTAGTTCTATCCCCCGATTAAAATTAAATTCTGCGTTCACTCCTGGCCGATGCCTATTGCAGGGAACCATCACAGCACTGGCACGGAATGATTTCAGGAAATCACGGACAATCAAAATCAGAAATCAGGATGGTTGGACCGAGATTCGAATTTTGGTCCTCTTGAATGTTAATCCAAAGTTTAATCATCAAAACAACTCACTCTCAATTTTAAGTTTGGAAGTCTTTTGGAAGCAGACAGTAAGTCTCCTGAACTACAATACAAAAACACAAAGGACTTGGTGAGCTTTAAAAAACTGTCCATAATTATAACAAGTTTTCAAACAGCCAACACACTCCCATGGGATTCTGATATTTAAATGCAGCATAAATTACTGCATAAACACATCAATGCAACTGCAGAAAAACTAATAATATGTCTTGAGAAAAAATAATGTAGTGACGAGGATAGTAGTAGCCAGCACAATAAAAAAGCACAGCGCAAGGCAAAGTGGTTTACACACTGTCAGTCTGTGCAGCCTACTAGCCAGCTAGGTTCTTGTCATATCACTAGAGGGATGATGATAATGGTGATCTTACTGTAATTGAGTAAAAAAAAAATTGCTTACATAGACGAATGACTGAGTTAAACCTGAAACACCTGAATTTGAAATTCTGTCTCACTGAGTTCTCATGGTACATAGTGAATTTGGTCATCTGAAGCAATATCAGTCTCATGTTGACAGCTAGACTGATTGCAACTGGAATGAATGAATTGATCATCAACATCAAGATCATTTTTGATGGAGTAAGGTTGGAATGCAAGGGTGAGAGAAATGGGAATACCCTGAAGAAACCAACAGACTCACTGCAACATTCCCCACTTGCAAAAAAAAAAAAAATTCTGTGTACCCCTGCCGGGAATGGAACCCGGATCGTCTAGGTGACCGTCCAACCTCTGTGGCCCCTTAGACAACATCTTGTCACTCGTCCATAAAGAAGTGCATCCAGCGAAGATGAAACTCTAAATGCTCCCCACTCACACTTTAGTCACCCCGTCATGTCAGATTACAGGTTTTACATACGTAGTTCCAGATTTCTGTGAGAATTTGCATATTTAGAAAATAAGACTATTAGGTTAAGTTCTAATAATTATCCAACTGGACAAATAATGAGAATGAACCTCTAAAGAATGACTGACAACAAATTTTTAGTTATTAATACTCGCAGCAGATGTATAGGGCAACATATATGTTTAGTGGATAATTTACAATGCTTATATAGTAAAACAATTGTACCAGTCACATCACCTGAATAATTTTACAAGAATGAGATAAACCACTGTTGCAGGTGAGGCCCAGACTTAATCCAAGAACCAAGTACAAAGTGCTGCAGCTGCAAGATTGATAAAGCCTACTGCAGAATTGGTGAAGGACTCAAACCTGTACGACTTTAAACCACTGGTTCAAACCCTCATCGCTGACTCAACTGAAAGAGCTGTAAATGAAAATTAGTAGGGATTAATTTGTAGGGCCAGTTACTAAAAAGAAAGAAAGTAATTTTTCACTGATTCTTGGGACGTTAAACACTTGTCGACGAATGGATCTTATTCAGTTCACATGCACCAAAATGCAGCAATTTTTCAGTGGGCAGGCATCAATGCTGTGAATAGTATAACCAACAATCACTATATGTGAACTTCACTACTGAAAATAAACACACTTTTAACCAAACCAGTGTTTTCAAAATTTTTATTTTAATGCAACAGAGTTTAAAATAAAAATTATCTAAATTAGGTGAAGTCTACTGTTTATAAGGTTAGCAAAAATATGATCTTTTAATCAAAGTACGTATGTAAATAATCTTCTTAGAAGGCAAGCATTCAGGAACCAAGCCAATATTTTTCATTAATAATGAAACTTAGATACATTTAAGACTACTTTTAGCAACATACAGGTATTATCAGTACACATGCACAGAACTCAAATTTCACAGAAACATTAACTTGCAATAAACATTTAAAAGGCGTTCCAACACAAACATCAGTTTCTAAAAGCATAAAAAATTTCTCAGCTTTACACCAATTACCAAGCAAAAGCAAACAGATCTACAGTAGAGTATCAACTGGCCGAGTTTATGCGGACTGCTACAACTTAGGACACGAAAAATCTCAGATAACGTGGGCATGATAATAATATTGTCTTTGTTTTCAGTTGGCCCAGGGGTATCATTTTTTGGGGTGGTGTTTATCCAGCTTTTCTCCAGGGTATATTCTTTCATGTCACTACATGATTTGCCCAACCAGTAAATAGCATCTTTGAGGATAATTTTCTTTAGGCTTTCTCGACAACAGTTAGATCATTCTCTAGGTCCTCAAGCAAATGTTGCTGCTAATGGCGCTTTATGGTGGCTCAGATAATATGAATTCTCAGTTAATCGAGACTCTACTGTACTTTGCTTTTTAAATAGAAAGGAAAGAGGTTAAAAAGGGGGTTGGAAAAATCATCAGAAAAGCCAAACATTCCGGATAGAATAAACAAGCTGGAAACTGAAATGGACACAAAACGTAATTGAAAACGTGACCGCTCTTTCGTCGCAGTGCCGCTGGCTTCGACTCGCTGCCGTTACCTTCGGGCTCCTCAGCATGGGGGGCAGGAGGCGAACGACGTCAACCGAGGAAGGGGACGCCAAGTCCCCGTCACCGCCCATCGCGAAGGGTGCCGCCCCGAACACATCACAGCCGTTAAGGGAGGGAGAGCCGTGTGGAACGCGGTCGAGGGGCGGAGCCTGGTGGGGAGGGGACGGGGGAAGCAGGAGGGGAGCGGTGGGGGACGTCCACCAGGCATCAGGGCTGCCACAACCACCACCCGAGGGCTTGAAGCTTTCCAGGCTACGCACAGGCTTCAGCTGCAACGGCATACGTACACACAGTGCAACCGGGACACATGCATGAACACACACATATTTGACAATTTATTAAACAGCACCCTTCACATCACAACCCTTTACGTACCCAAGCTGAATAGCATTCATTCTGTGGCAGCAGCATTTATAATTGCTTGCAGTTACAAAAAAAACAATTTACACATTGATACGGTAAAAAAGCATAACACAGAACAAAGTGCCAAAAGTCTAACATTTAAACCAAACAGGTTCATTTTCACAGATCTCTTACCAGCACAATGAAAGTTGAACAGTTAGGAATCTCAAAAAGAATACATTCAAAAACACAAATACCTATATTAGTTTATCACATATGATGTATCAAGTTAAATTCAAATATGCACATAAATTTCCCTTACCAAAAAAAATTATTGGTCATTATATGAAATGGATTTTTATACAACTAAATCAAAATATACAGTATTAAATCACCTTTTAAAGGTTTTAATTTCTTTTTGCCATTTTAAAGGCTATAAAGAACTAAAATTGCAATCATTAATTGTATAATTAAATTATAGTTCTCTCAGGTACCATTTGTAAAACAGTCACCTCACGAATCTATGTCACTACAACGTTTTTAGGTAAGCATAAACGGTTTGATTAAAAAAAATTAAAGAAAGAAATAAGCCAAAAGTAATTTTGTGGAGTGTGTGTTTTTTTTTTGGGGGGGAGGGGAGGCACGGTGCATTTTGATTCCTTTACTGAGCACTGTACTACAGTTTGTGTTATGTAACTTGTCTGAAATTTCATTCTCAGAAGTAATACCAGTAATAGCTATTTCCCAACTGTTACTAAAAATAGCACCAATTAATGTTTCTTTACAAATACTGACAACCACATTAAATTGTTTACAAACTCTGAACGAGAGCTGCTTGATTGGTGCAAGATTACAGAATTTTCCGAACCATGGAATGCTGGATTAGACATTTCACGGTACGAACAAACTCATTTTGTACAAAGTAAATGACCTATCGTAAGATAGGGCATTTAATTTATAAATAAAAAAAGGTTGCAAAAGCCTTTTCCCCTGGTAACAACTCATAGAAATAGACAGCGACGTAAAGCTGTGCGTGCCTGCCAGTACCAGCCTTACATCGACCTTCGTAAGGAGCGTCAGTGACCATATTAGTTACAGCAAACTTTGGACCCCGAGACAAACGCAGACTACTGATAACAGGCAGAACCAACAAAGATGACATCGAGCCAAGGGCACCTGCGTACGACAGTGCAAACATGGCATGTGTTATCTGATGTGGTGTAAATAACGTACAACACGAGTCGTCTTGACGCCTCTGCGTAGCGAGACCTTGCACACGGGTGCCGAGCGAGCTTTGAAAATAGCTCACCGGTAAAAAGAAAGTATATCGATAGATAGCATTACCCAATGGAAAACCATTATATCACCTGCCTGAGCAATTAGTCCACTAAAGTTAGTTAAAATGACTGAACAACGTGAAAAATGGCCCGCTGGGTTTCTAAACTTTTGAAATGCGTGGATACTAATCATCTCGCACTACCCTGATTTCCACGACAGTACTTTTATAAATAAATAAGTAGCTTTTACAATCAAATGCACACACCAAAATACCATATACTGAGCTGTTTTAAGCCAAAGAGATTGAAATTTTTGTTAACTCTTCTTTTAAAGGAGTTTTAATTCATTTAATACCAATTATTACTCCAAGTTCAAATAAATTTACTGACACTGCAAGTGCTTTTTTATCTATCTTTTTTATAGATTTAAAGGAAAATATTTAGCCGACACTACACTTCAGTTTTAAAATGATATAACTTAACTGCTTATTTCACGTGGCCCTTCAAATATAAAAAAGGACAAACAAAACTTAGTCACAGAAAAAATAAGTTTTTTTAAGGTATGTAATGATTTTTTTTAAAAAGAACATGTCAAATTACTGCAGTTATAACCACAGTATAAAATAGCGATAACAATTTATTTTATTTAAATTTTAAAAAAAGACAAAGAGCCTGTGTCTCGAAAAACCTTAGTATTTAGCTAAATAACGTGCTGTTTTAAAACTGTTAATAAATTAAGCTTGTATTTGTTATATGTTATGATGTTGGGGGAAAACTAGTGAAGGACAAGGGACAGCTGAATATTATCTGCCCAGAGCGCTAGATATGTGAAGTTGGGGCCTGATAACAGATGCTGTATCGTCAGCAACATAGGATATGTTGAAGATTGATATGGAAATAAATCGAGTTCTCCGAATAACAAACACAGCACATGTTAAGGTGGTTTGAACGTCATACCAAAAACTTCACGAAAAGGGACCAAGGATGATTTAAACAAACATTATGTCTTCCCGTAGCGTAGTGTTCGGGTAGTACTTTTTTAGTAAACCTGAAAGACTTTATGCTCATCCTGCACTTTCGAGCACACAGAGAGAGTGCACATCTCTCCACTCACAGTTCTATCGACGGGGGGCGAATCGGAGCCTCCGGAGTCGAGCAGCGAACACTTCCCGGACATGAACTCTTGGAGCGACCCCATCAGGTCCATGTCCAGTGGCGACAGCTGCAGTCCCGGGCCGTCGCCGCTCACCACTTCCGCCTCGGGAGAGGACGGATCCGACGACGGGCCGAGGGACAAATACTGCTTCGATCTGCAACATCGTCAAGCTACACGTCTTCGCGGTCCAACACCGGATTTCTAGAGCATTTACAAACACCAAAAAAGATTAACCATTTTCAAGACTTTTTTTAGGACCTTTTTCATATCGCAGGGTCATATTTATATAATAAAAAAAATTGGTTGTCTGTAAAGTCGGTTTACGGACGATAGTTTAATGTGACGTCATAACAAAACATTGATGAAATGATTGCATACTTTTATGAATAAAATTGAATCATTTTTATTGAATTATCACTATTTTGTATGGATACAAAGAAGGAGTGAAATGAAATCTACAATTTAATTGATATTACTTTTATTTGCACTCATTAATTCAAATATGTTTATTACTTTAACGAAGAGATTATTTTAACTAGGGGTGAGCCAATCACCACATTTGCCGATCATGCCGATGCCAGAAATGTGGTACCGATCATGCCGATTTTTTTGACCGATTAGTGCTTTTTTAAGTTGGTTGTAAAATATGCTCCGAATTACTTAAGTTAAATAATTTTACTTGAAACTACTCATTACTGAATACCCTAAACAAATAGGTTACATATATTTATATGACAAACTTTTGATTTAGACACTGATTATTAGTTGTTCCCATAAACTAATCTGGAAATCTATTAATCCCTTTAACAAAATCTATAACACACTGTTAACCAACTAATCATCATCGTCACACCATTCGAAAATGAATGTTTGTTTACATTTTTCCGCTTTTTGGCGCGATTTAAAATGCTTTCTGCTTGATATTAAGACGCTGTTCCAACTATATGCCAGCACCACCGGCTGACGTGGTATGGCCACTCACGTAAGGCTGTTCCAAACACCGCCACCGTTCGCCCAATCATCTGCGTGCTTTTGTATTTATCGGGTGTCGCTGTTCCAAGGTGACATCAGTGCCCCGAGCGGTGTACGTAGGCCTTAAAACTTCGCCTGTTTGTCTTATCTATCCAAACATTATGCCGGGAAGGAAAATAAAAGCCGTAGTTTTACGTATTTTTACAGTATATTTTTGAGTTTAACATTATAACGTGAGCATGTGTAAGCTTTTGTTTGCTTTAGTGCATTTATGACTAATGTTCAGTAGCGGCCATGTTGCGGTGTTTGTTTATCAGTGACGAGACAGTATTTTACCCAGTTTTTAAATTTCGCTTAAAAACACTGCGATATTGCGTTTTAATACTAAATTTCGTGTAAAAATGCTGTGTTATGGCGATTTCGCGTTTATCGTCGTTTAATCGCGATCGCGAAAAGAACAGGCCCCTATGCATGACTTATTAAACGATTTGGTGTGCTTTTGTTTACTATTTTTTAACAAACGTACTTTTCATGAATATGTTTATTTTTAAAGAATAACTTTACTTAATTTTTTTTTCTGCAGAAAAGATTAAAACACGTAAGTAACGTAAGTGTTACTTTAAAACGTCAAGCAACAGTTCTGAAGCAAAAAATATGTCGGCGCTTTTGTGTTACGTAGAGATTTTTTTGTCTTCAGAAAGCGGTAATCGGCAAAAAGGATTGGCATGCATGAAGCCCATCATGCAAATGACCAAAATGACCAAAATTGGCCGATCTTAATAATCGGCAATCGGCATCGGCTCACCCCTAATTTTAACTATTACTTTTATACATGTTTGCTATTTAATTTCTTCCAATCTATGTTATTCTGTTAAGGATAGGACAATGATAGGAAAAGTAGGAAACGAATGGGAGTGTTTCAAGGATGATGTGAAGGAAAATGGCTTACCCAACAAGATGCAGTCAAAAATAATATATTTGCGCCACGGACTCTGCAGCAATGCTAGGAGGAACGGGTTAGCAAAGAGCAATGAAAATGTTACATTGAAATGCATGAAAACAGAATCACGCCACGGACTCTGTCGCAATGCTAGGAGGTTCAGGTTAGCAAAGAGCAATATAATATGAGCGTAACGGGACACAGCGAAACGGGACAATGTGCATAACGGGACTCTTTTTCGTGCGTGCAGCCGGCGTTCATCAATTTATTAGACGTCACGTCAAAAAAATCAAACATAATAAAAAAATTATTAAGTATTCATGTGTAGATTTTTAGAGATAAATTTTATTAGAAATATTATTCACATGATTTAAGCCGATAATCACCTGTTATTTATAATTTGTGTGGCACTATAAACTGAAGTAAGGCGTCAAAGAACTCAATGTAAGTTAGACAAAGGCTGCTGGAAATTAAAGTTTTGTGACTTCCAGCATCGTTACTGTTAATTAAGGGACTTTTTTTTGTGATTTTTGGTGGCCAGTCCTTCAGTTTCGTTGCTTTCTCGATAATTCCGTGACTTGCAGACAGCCTGATTTCTGAATAAGTTTTGGGTTCTGGAGATACTCGATATTAAATATTTAGTGCATTATTAATGAAGTCTATAAAGTAATAATACTTACCATTTAGTTAGGCAATCCCCAAATTTTAAGAGAAAATTGAGTTACTGGATTGTACCTACCACTGTTACATTGATTAAAAAAACCATGAAGACAAAATATAAAAATCTAGTATACATCAAGAACCAAATTTTAAATAAATTTTTTACAAGAATTCAATAAAGTATTTTATTATTTTTAATATGTGCATAGTTCAAATCATTAAACATGGAATAGAAAACTATTCAAAGGAATTTTTGTAATGCAAGCATGATTTTGAAGGTGAAATAATATCATGTCTTGTTTCAATCAAGTTGAAAGGTTCTCAAAATAATGCATTGTTACTCAATGTATCTTTAACAGTGGGACATTCGGAATGAATAAACTCAACAACAGTTCAAGAAAACTGGGAAAAATATCCACCCAGGCCTACAGCCAGAAACCATCCCAGCTTTTGAATGTGTTATTTCAGGACACAATGACAAACTTAAAAAAAGGATAGCAAGATAGCCACTTCAGGATTCGAACCCAGGTTCTCTGGATTGTGAGAATTGTCTTACCACTGCACCACCTAGTTCTAGATTTTAAATACAGAATTCTGTGAAAATATGTCTGGTGGCAGCAGAGTTGCCTCATGTACACATACACACACACATGGCTACATAAAGTGACATAATAAATTGAGAATTTTTTTTTTTATATAAAGTCTGATGCAGAAAGGGAGTTAACGTAAATGCAAAAATCACATTAAAAAGATGTGAAAGTGACGAAAAATGTGAACAATAAAAAAAAAATGCATTGAATAAAAAATAAAAAATTCCTTGGTTAAAAAAAATTACATATCGTCGCTTAAGAAACAACACTGCCCAAGTGACATTTTTTTTTAATATGTGTTAAATTTTTGTTTCTCAACACAACCATTTAATCTTTTCTCACAAAGTGAATTCTAACACTATCATCCAGTTCCAGCATGGCTCAAAAATTATTAAGCTCTAAAGAAAAATTTTGCTTTTTGTCACATAGGCGGTGCTGTTTCTTAAGTGACGATAAAAACGTATATCACACTCGCCAACTTTATTTATAGCTTCAACGAAGAAGACCAATCGATAGATCGAAAATGACGTTGAATGATTCGACAGGAAGGAATCGGGAGCAGGTGAACCAAGCGAGCTGCCGCCGACGGACCGGGAAGGACGAGCGAACCGTACTTGACGTCGCCCGCGGACGTGTTCCTCTGCGGCCGGGGCTCCTTGCGGAACGAGGCGACGGCCGCAGGCTTGGCGACGTAGGCGGTGTGGGGCCGGCGCTTCTGCACCGGCGACGAGGGGGCAGACCGGGGCTTGTGGCCGGGCTCGCGGCGGTGGTGTCGCTCCAGCTCGTCAGCGTGCAGCGCCGAGTGGCTCTGCGGGTCTCTGAACATGGACCGGAGCTCCTTGTAGGCCGACCGCACGTCCTTCCCCCGCTCCTTCACCTGCGGGCAGTCCGTGGGGCGTGGTGGTTTCCAGGGGCGCAACAACAGGGGGGGACACAAGGGTATATTGCCCCCCCCCCCCTCTGAAACCTTGAAGTGGGGGCAAACGAGGGCAAAGAAAGTGCCGTGTAATCAATTTTTTTAGATGATGAAAACTGCTTAACATAGCACCATTTTCCACCTTGAAATACAAATTTTTCCCGTTTCAATAAGGGGGGGGGGGGGGAAATTGATGATTCTTTATAAAAAGGTATATTGCCGCCACCCCCCTCCCCCCCCCCCACCCTTGGTAATTTAGCTGTTGCGTACCTGGTGGTCTCCACAACTCTGATTTATGAGCAAACTTGAGTCGTACTCAAGCGGTATACAGGTATAGGCCGGGGTTGGAAAAAAAAACCAAACTACCTAATTTTTTTGGTTTGAACAAGGTTTTTTTACTATGTCATTAAATTAGTTTGGTTCTCGGCATGCTCAAATGAAAAACTACACAACATCCCGCTTTCTGCCACTTATTATGTTGAATAAGCAAAGTTACAAGAACTGAAGTCTAGTAAATCTGCACATCTGACTGGGACCTGAACACAGAAAGGGTATTTCCCCACATGAGTATTCTCAATAGAATGGAGTTTCTCACAGAATGAGGATTTACAGTACAATTGGGGATTTCCCACAGAATAGGGATTACCTATTTAATATCTTTTAATTTTAGATGTATATTAATCTGGGTATGATTTACAACTTACTTAGATAATTTAAATAAGATCTTTGGTAATTTTTTGTTCCTGTGAATCACTAGAAACATTCATGCCCAAACTTTTGTTATTAGAGTGTAAGTAGACCTTTCATTATATATATATATATATATATATATATATATATATATATATATATATATATATTAAAAAACATTATTTTAAAAAATATTTTTTATAAAAAGCACTTGTTTTAAACCATTGTGGTTTAAAGCAGCCAACCGTGTTATAGGCCCATTGTAATCTTTGATGTCCCGTCAATGTGGCTAATGCTTACATGCCTTTTTTTTATCATTACTATTATTTAAGGGCTATTTATGAAATTTTAACATGACACCTCCCTTGTATTTGCTGTTCTGTCACTAATATATTTCAAAAGATATTCACTAAGTGTGATATAATGGGTGTAAAAAGTCATCCAAGTGATAATACTAGAAACATGATTATATGGTGACTTGCAATAAAACCAAAATAACAATGAAAAACACACACCAAATAATATCAAACTGCAAGTTAATATACCATAAAGCTTAAAAATGCAATTAATATCATAAAATTAATTAGTATTTTAAATCAAAACTTAAATCACAAAAATATAAGCTTGTAATATAGTAAATTCAAAGATTGTGATTTAAGCATTTAGCATGTAGTTGTACCAAAAAGTACAGCCTAAATAAGTATAAGATTGGAAAAAAAATTACTTTCTTAGTTCTTGCATTTAGTTACTTATTTTTACATGGAGGTGTTGGTTTATTCTTAAAAAAACTAACATATTTTATGATTTATTTTATACTGTTCCGAGTAGTAAGACATGCTGATTAAATATTTTTATATTGTAAAAGTGCATCATCTATCATTCAAAATTAGACTTTTTTGGTGAAATAAGTATCATGAAACATTAAGTATAATACGTATTTGTTGAATAACATGGTAGATTTATGAACTGAAATTCATAATAAAAAAAAATTAAAACAGAAACCTCCTATTTTGAAAACAAAATTGGCCTAAAAATAACACCATTAAATCTTGTCTCTAATAATCACACAAAATATACAACATCCTAAAAAATTTTGTGATGTAAATCCAACACTTCTAGGAAATAATTATGATTTACAGTATTTATACACTTTTACATGTTACTTACAGATTTCACAGCTGATTTCATTGCCGGGTTCGCCTGAAATAACAACATGAAACCAAAAATGAAAAGCAAAGCAAACATAAAATCAGTATGTACTTTCATATGGATGCAAACAAAAGATCCACAAAAACAGCAAACTCCCAGATCAAATGCAAAATAAATAATTAAGTCGTGCAGTAAAATATAATGCATTTCAATCAATTTGAATTTATGTGCTAAAGAAATTTCACTCTGTGAAAACTACTAATGGCATAATAGTCAATCATAAAATAAACAAAGAAAAATAAAATAACTAAACATACATTGCTTGCAACATAAATTGTACTCAGTATATGTCTCAGTGTCGTCGTCCCCCCCCCCCCCCCAAACTATTTTCTTGGAATAGTCTCACCTTCTAAGTATTTTTGAGTTGTGGACTTTCCTTGTCGCCTCCTGAGTCTCGTCACCATGACTCATTTCTTTCGCTGTCTGCCAGGCCTAAATGTACTTACACACCTGCAACCTCCAGCTGCAGTCAGCAAGTCAAAAGTCAAAAGTCAGTTTACGGATGCCACATGCTTACTGCTTCTTGCCCGTTTACAGACGCACTATCTTGAAAGGTTAAATGTTCTCGACCATCATTCCTAGATGTATGCCCTAAGTTTGTTTACAGACGCGTTTCTTGGCACTGCGCAGCCTTTTGCGACCTGAAGAATACTGCAAAATATTCGCAAGACAGTTACGCGTCCCGTGTGGCGAGAGGGCCAGAGTTTGCTACTGCGTTCTTTGGGCACAATAAACGTCCTTGCACAGTAAAATTTTATTGACTTGCCTTTTACCGACTGTCAACTTTGTCTATGCTCTGGTGGGAACCCCCTGCCTCATTACGACCCCAGAAAAGACACGAAGCAGCTGAAGTGTTCTCAGCATCCGTGTCTTGGCTGCCTTGCGATCAGATGGCAACCAAGACACACATAAGCGTCTCAATCCCTTTCCACTCCCTTCCTAAGAATCAAGTGTTTCGGATTTCAAACTTTAACCTTTAACTCTTCAAACAAATGAACATCTCACCTTATACGCCAGAAAATACGGTACAACTACACCTAGTTCATGCATAAATGAACATTTTCTGAAGGAGTGATTAATGTCTACTTTCAGTATCCCCCCATACACAGACATGCATCAAACAAGGAGAACTGCTATTTTGTGAAAAAATGCCAATTTTAACAATTATTTTCAATATGCTATTAGATAAGCCTGACTACCAAAATAAAAATTTTCTGATCCTTGCATCTCTTTCAGGATAATTTTGGTAACAAAATAAAACTATACCCAATCAGTTATCCACTGTAAAAACTTTTTTTGCAAGTACAAAAAGAATACACTGTGTGGGATAATAGTCACAGTCACATTTACAGCAAAACAAAAAATAAATATTATGTAATTTTTGCAACATAACATACACATAAATACAGGAAAATAAATGTAGTACTGCAATACTTACCACTATTTCCAAATGATTAATAACTATACAGTTTGCTATAACATACAGTTCGCTATGCATTTCACTTACTTAAAACTTTCTTTTCAAATATTAAACAATTATGGGTATTCATAGGCAATATAGTATTTTACTGTAAAAAAAGTCTTGCTGTAAACAAAAAGCTTAAATTATATTTAGCACACAACGAATTATAAATATTTTTGGAGAATAAATTTTGTTAAGTCATGCATACAATAAATAATAAAGCGCTATATATTACCTTACTCTTAACATTTTTTATGAAAGCGCTTCCTTCCTTCTTCATTGTGTACGTCCATTCTTTGTACTGCTGCTTCAGTTTGGAGCTTGACTTGCCGGAATAATTACACGCTTCCAACTCAAACTCGTCAGAGAAACCAAGGCCGTTGTTCAACATGTCCAGTCTCTCTTCGATGAACTGTGGACAACAACAGCTGTGCAGACTCCACGTAAGAACAGCTGTCCGTGACATAACAGGACATTTACACAAATCTGACATACAATTCCCCTAACTTTTTCCTCACTAAAATTTCAAATTTCCATTACTATTGCATTTAAATAATTTACCTAATTTTAAATTTATCTGGAAGAAATAAAGAAAATTCACACTCCTCCACACCCATGGCTACCTTAAAATTTATTAATAAAAATTAAACTCAAAACCTTGCATACAAAATTTTATAGCGTGTACAACAATGCACTACAACACCACCCGAAAGAAAATTCTCTGATTTTCCCTGACTTTCCAGAACGAGGATACCCTGATTAATAATGAATTTTCAAAGTAAATTTTAATAAACAGTAACACTGTCACCAGTTCGAATAATTCTGTGCTTATTTAACTTATTTACTGATGCTTCAAGTCTCGTCAACGAGGTCACTGAGAGAATGAAAAACATGCGTCAGTCAGAAAGATCAGGGGAAAATCTAAATCATTCCTGCATTCGTCCTGGAATGATGAATAAAAAAAATGAAAACCAAAATCAGGATGGATGGAGAAGGATTTGAACCCTGAACCTCCCAAAGACAAGTTCATCATTTTACCATTGCACCAACTCACTGGGTGGTTTGAATAATTTTAAAATTGACTATACAGTACACAGATATTTAGCTGAATTGATGAATTTGTAATTGTTTTGGTGAAAGGGTTGACTTGATCAGAAACTACCAGCAACTACAAGTAACAATATACAGGTGGCCATTAAAATTAAATTTAAATTAATGGTCCAAACATACACACAATGACTTGTCACTATTAAAAGTTACACCTGCCAAAGATATCAGAGCATTTCAAACCTGAAAATTTCCTGTACTAGCAACTCGCAATCTTTACATTTTGCAACCTAAGTTCGTAATCTACACGCTTCCTCAAATAACCTACTTTCTTGTTTAAAATTTTCATAAATTTCATTTATCAATTACAAGAAATCATTCACATGATTTCAGAAATAATGAAAATTAAACACAAAATCACGAATCAAATCAACACCCGAAATGTTACAAAAATTACTTCTGAAATATGCTGTACTTGCATAAACAGGTTGTTCGCAAATTGTAGGGCATAAATTTATGAGTGGCAGAAAAAAAAAAGTTAAGGAACCTATGTTTAGAAACTAATTCCTGCAAAGTTACTGGCAGAAACAGTAGCACAATCACAGGGCAATGTACAATGTAGTTAAAACGCTTCTTGGGAAACAGGCAACAAGCCGGGCACAGACATTTAAAATTAGCCATACACAATTTGGTGTACATCACTCTTCAGTGGTAACGAAGTTTCATTAAGAAAGCGACGGGTGGTTAAGGGCGACGCTCACCTGCTGGAATATCTGCAGCTCCAGCATCTTGCGCAGGAACGGCTGCATGGGCGCGGGCCGCGACTCGACGAAGGCGTCCGCGCTGAAGGTGATCCGCTCGCCCTGGCAGAACTTGAGGGCGTCGCGGTAGCCCCCGATGAGCTGCACCAGGGCCCGGAGGAAGGCCCGCGAGACCCCGTCGCCCAGCAGGCTCGCCCTGTTGCGCAGCTGCCGCCTCAGCGAGGTCACCTGCGGCACGCCGCGGGGACTCCTCACAGTGCAGCGTTCGTAGACATCGCGCATGCCGCCCCTCGAGGTCGCTACTGCCGCACCTCCGACGCGAGGAAAAAGATCTAATTTTCGTAATCAACTCGTGGGGGAAAAAAAACTATATATTTTACAAGCTGTCACATGCAGAACTAATACAACCAGGGAAGAAACACAAACCAGAGGCACTATCTTTAAATTCAGCAGTTTTTTAAGTGACTTCAAAATTCACATTTTATTTAACCCTTTCAGACACACCTAGTCAATTCCTACAATATATACTTAATTTAAATTTTTTTTTTTTAATTTTAACTAATTTTTTTTGTGTGGTAATAATATTACACTATAATTATAATATTAATGTAGAATTATTTTGTAATAATAAAAGTAAAATAAAATGTATTTAATTATTTCATAGCCTTGAAGTATGATGTCCACTGGAATGTAGGTACACCCCAACCCATGCATTTCAGGTTTGAAAAAATCAATTTTTCATTGAGATATAAATGATTCACTTCAGTGGACGACTAGCCTGAAAGGTTAACCAATAAAACTGTGTCGATATGATGGCAAATAAGATTACAGAACGACCGGATTATGATTTTAAAGTGAAACGGGCATAAAAAAAATGCTGTCCAAAATCCCTAAAAAAAAAAAAATTAATAACAAAAAAGATCCACTCAAAATTATTCAGGGTGGTATAGAAGACCAATAAAAATGTTTCTCATTAATAAAAATACTAACCCTATTGGGTTCTCGGTGGCTGTGATCGATAATGCAACATGCTCACATACTGTGGAAAGGAACGAGAGTTTGATTTACGAGCACCGAGTTGGTACCCAAGAGGTGTGGAGCCCACTATAATCTTGGAAGGTCCATTTGCCTGAAGCATCCGAGCATAACCGTGCAATGTAAAACGCTACCAAACAAAAAAGTAATATCCCTAATGAGACAAAATTAATGCACATTTCTTTATATTTATAGCATTTATAAACTTATGAATAAACTGTCTAGTTCAGTTTTAAAATGTAGTATTATTTTTTATTATTATTGTTGTCCAAAACACTTGAACCTACACATAAAATGTGTTCAGATAAGTATTTAATTAACACCTATTTAATAACCTTTCTGAGCAATTCAAATATGATCAAATCCTCAAAACCCTAAGCATGCTAACACTGCTGTTTAGAAGAAAAGTGGTAGATGCTGTTTCCAAATTTTTTTTCTGATGTTTAACATAGCTCCGAAATTTTCGAAAAATTTTTTTTTAAGATTTGAGAGTTTTTTTTTCTGAAACAAAGGACACCTCAGCTACTGAAGTCAAGAAATGACAAAACTGTTGGACAAATAATAATTGTAACAAGCCTTTTAAAAGATCTGGACCCTTTTACTAGATGAAAAATCTCAGTGAAAATTATTGATTAATTGTTTCGTATGATGAAGATACATATACAAATAAACATTGTTTTAAATAACATGTTAATAAAAATTTAACTAGCAATGAATTAGAATAGTGTCACGTATATATACCTCTTTTATTGTTTTCCTGGTGCCATTCTCTTTGTTTGTCACATCTTTGTAATGTTTTTGTCCTTGTGGTATTCTTTATATTTAAGTTATCCTGTGTTTGTAAGTGTAATGTTTGTCTGTGTATATATTCTATTATTTGTTAAGTGCCTGCCTCTTCAACACTTCGACTGTTGGCAGGCACTCAAATTGTTAATATATAAAAAAAGAAAATTATTTTTATTATTTTTCTTACAATGGTTATCATATCGTCAGTATCTATTCTACAATTGGATATAAAAACTTACCACCTTCATGTGCAAAAGCCTTCACATTACTGTTGACTAACAAGCGGCACTTATTTAATTAAGACTTGAAGGATGCAACGTCCTGCCAGTAAACCTAACATCTTACCACATCCTGGGGAAGACTTTCGAGATCCATGAAAGGCGTTTCGACGACGTTGGTGTCGGCGTCCAAGACTACCACATCACCTAGTTCGGAAGTGCGAGCTCTCTGTAAATGAAATACACGCCATTGTCAAATAAATGTGTTGACTGTGCCAATTTATTTATATCACTAAAATTGAAAAATCAGTTAAATTATAACACAGTTTCCAAAGAAATATAATTCTAATTGTGTCTACTTTCCTTAAAAATATTAATTTCATCTTAAGTACTCTTAAATTAATAATACATATGAAATCACACATTTGAATACCAGTTAGACTGGCACTGTGTTTATTCCAAAAGCATCATATGTAACGTTCAACACAAAAAAAAACTTTGTTTTAACATGATGTTTTAAAGTATTTTTTTCCTCTCCAGAAATCTTGTCCAAATCTCACTTTGCTTGTATCATCAATTTCTTCAGCAGTGATAAAATAATGTGGTAAAAACAATTACTACTACAGCAGATACAAAGCGAGTGCAAGGGGTATTGTGAGCGGAAGGGGAGGGGGGGAAGTTGAACTGATAAAGAACTTACACTGGGTAAAATTATGTTAATGGCCAAGAATAGAGCCCGGGAGAAACACTAGTGTCTGACCACAGAACCCCTTCCATTTCCCCCTCATTTTTCAAGAGCTTCTGTATATGCCACTGAGAATTATGTATTGTAAAATAAATTATAATTAATTATATCGTTCTGAAGCAATGTAGCCAAACAGTAAACAAAACACACAAAACCTACAAAAAAATAAAAGAGACAATTTTTTTTTTTGATGGTTCTTTTATTTTCGACCAGCCTGACAGATTCATGAGTGATGGGAATGGGCATGAGAAAGGTAAATTAAGGTTAAGGGCAAATAAGCACCTTATGAACACTTTCACACTCACACACGTACCGTACCCCAAATACTGGCAGCCAGAGCTTATCTCGGCGGCTGAATATATACAATCCTTCTATCAGAAAAAGGAATAACATTTTATTGAAAACAGAATCAAAACCTCCCGATCAACACCATTCACAGGTGGTGAGAGAGAGTACCGTACCTTCAAAACTGGTTCCGGCACACCAATCAAGTAAGGCATAGGTGCGAGCAGGTAGTCGATTAGCGCCATCGGTAGGACTGGGATGAATATATGTTGCCAGTTCATGGGGTAGATGACCGCGTTGGCCGACTGTACGCAGGCACTCAGTCTGTACAACTTTTTCGAAGTGAAAATTATCCGCCGCTCATACAGCATCGACGCAAAAATTACCATCATGTTGTGAGCGTCGACGGCGTTGTAATACTCCGTGAGGTTTCGCTGGAAGAAACGTGAGAACAATAAACTGTGAAGCACATGCAAAAATAAAAACCAGCGAAATTCAGCGAGGATGCACAACTCACGTTTTCTGGAATGCAGGGCAGCTGGTACTGATTCGGGCAAGCGCATACAAAATTCTGTAACAATTGGTAAACAAAAAATATTAATCTCTAACATCATTACGTGATACCCTTGCTACATGCCAATATCTTCGATTTTTAAAAAAATATATATTCATAACACACAGAGATGTCTTATAATTTTATGGCTCTAAAATTCCCATGACTTAGCTTTAGAAACTTGCTGAATTCAAAATTGGTGGCCATTGTAAGTTTTATGTCAGACACAGTCACCCACTTTAAATAATAAGTTATTTTCTCCAGAGATTACATGTGGGTGCCTGTTCATTAAAACTATAAGACAATAGAAAACTAATGTTGGAAAGATAAAGTTTGTCTTGCTGTGTCAATAATTAGGATAAATATGTCAGAAATGAAAAAAAAAAATTACCAAATAGTACAAGAGGACAAGATATGTTCTTCCTTGATAACCCTGTGTTACCAAAGGTCTTATACGCTTTATAAAATCTATATGGGAATTTTATTACCTACAAATAAGTTTGACTTAATTTTCTAATAAAAAATTAATTTATTAACTAAACAAAAACTACTTTCTACCAGATACTCATAGAAAAATAAAAATACAATCCACAATTAGTACAGCAGGCTTCAATATTTTCTACTAAAGTTCTGCACATCATTGAGTGAATACAGAGGTATAACAAGTAGTTTACAAGCCTCGACATCACACCAAAATGTGTTTTCATGCAAAAACATTGATTTGTCTTACAATAATTACAAAAACAACAATAGTTATTATAAAGACATATTTTTCACAGTTTTAAAACTTATTATTTTATATCAAGTGCTTTCCAACATTGTCGATGATGCAATGCAAATGGATTTTGAGTTATTAAGCATTTCTAATGTACAAGTTGAGTTGTGACAGTGAGCTTAGTGTCCACAAACAATGTGGTTATGTCTGGTAGCGCTGTTAACTGTGCAAAAGGCACACGTTAGATGTCAAAGTAACATTTGACAACTTAGAAGCACAAAATATATCACATTTATGAAGTTTTACTCAGACATATTAACAGGTTAACTTTAAAATCACGTGTCACTATAGTAATGTTTACGTTAAAAAAAAAAATTGGTTGTCTGTAAAGTCGGTTTACGGACAATAGTTTAACGTGACGTCATAACAAAACATTAATGAAATGATTGATCCAGAAGAAAAGGAAATATCATATTCGGCCTGAGACTGAGCCGTAATAGGTTTTTGCAACCAAACCATTTAGGCATAAAAAATATTATATTCTTTGAGGAAGAATTTTTTTTTGAAATTTTTCTATCTTTTGTATGATAAAATCTACCTCTGAATACTTTTATGAATAAAATTGAATCATTTTTATTGAATTATCACTATTTTGTATGGATACAAAGGAGTGAAATGAAATTTACAATTTAATTAATAAATTTACTTTTATTTGCATTAATTATTCAAATATATTTATTACCTTTGAAATGTTACGTGCGCCGTATTTATTTTTACAATTACAAAAAAAAAATTCGCACCTACCGGGATTCGAACCTAAAACCTTACAATTAGAAGCAAGCGCCGCTGATCGCTCACCCACGAGGCCATATTCGATTATTAATAATTTCAGATGTTATATATACATTTATAAAAATTTTGTTCACGGTAGGGGAATAATATTTGTTCGCTTTTATAACTCGATTTTATAACAAATATGCATCCCAAATACACAAAACTTATTTATAGTGTATTACAATATTTTTTAAAACATTGTGCAAAAGATCCCGGGTGTAATTTGAATTATTATGTGTAACTGTAAAACACCATTGTCGGTTCAAAACGTATTTGAATATTCAACATTACTTTTAAATAACTGTACCAATTGTGCTGAAAATCGGTGGACAATCGTTAAATTACATAATATTAATAATTCAAACGACGAAAATATGATTGAAAAGTCAAATCGATGGTCGTTACAATCGAGTGGAAGAGAGATGCCACGCATGCGTAGGCCCTACAATGAGCATGAAGAGAGATGCCACGCATGCGTACAATGAGCAAACACGTCACATCCGTAGTGGGACACTTTTTCGTGCGTGCAGTCGGCGTTCATCGATTTATTAGACGTTGTCACGTCAAAAATATACATGTATTTATTTTCCAGATGTGTATCCTCGGTGCTGATCAGTCACGCAAACATGTCACGTGTTTGTCTGCAACGCTGAAGCCGGCCACAAAATTTCATCATTGCATGCAGTCAGGCAGCGAAATACACAGGTCTCTTAAAAATTAATACAAATATCAAGAGACAAATCGTTCACTGCACACTGACGAACCAGAACAAGAGACACCTCTTTCAATCAGAAAGTAACCATTCGTAAAAAAAAAAATAGGGCTGTTCCGATACCCGATCAGATATTGGCTGTTGACATACACCAAGGTATGGCCCAAAGTATTGGCATAGGTATCGAAGGTACTGGAAAAAAAATGTAGTACTCAGAACTTTAATATTTTTACAAAAAAAAAATACTCATGTTTTTTATAGTTTAAAAATATTTTATTTTTATAGATTTATTTTAACTACATTTTTAAAGGCAAATCTTACACACTGATAACTTAGGCACTGTTTAACTACAAGTACTAAATATAAATAAGATGTTTACCCAAAAATTAGGTGATGCACAATTTCCAATAAAATTTGCTTTGAATTTAGATTTAGGGGAAAAAAATTACATCCTCTAAAAGATTTTTTAAAAATTATGTTTCAATTATTTATTCATTAAGTGTAGCCAGTTGATCGGTGGAGGTATCAAGTGTATCGGGGTATTGTAGTTGGTATAGTGGTATCTGGTATTGGTATCGGAAAAGAAGGTAACGAAACAACCCTAAAAAAATATTGAAAACCACCCTAAAAAAATTAAGATGAAACAAAATGCTATTTTCAAATTTCACTCACATCTCTCCCTTCATTAAAGGAAACGTGTAACGTCCCACCGGGACTTGGTATATTACTGCAGTACACAGCTTCCAGGAACGTCCACAGCTCATCCGATTTCGGCCCGTGGGTTATCTGAGCAATTTGGTTCAACAGCCTGCGAAAAATTACCAGAGTTCATAAGAACAAAGTTGTAAAACAGACTCTCTCCTATTGGCCTCTGCTGGCCGCCATGTTGATGACGACAACTCGAGGAACCTGTCTAAAAGTGTCTCTAGTTGCTGGCATATTCAGTTTAGTTGGGCTGCTGATCTACTGTGGAGTTTGTCTGGTTTAAGGCTAGCCGGTTAAGAGGGAGTCCACTGTAGCATAACAAGGTTCAAGAGCGTATGCAGCTCAAAACAGAAACTAGGATATTTTTCTGACTTCAACCTCTCCCATGGTATCATAAATTATGACAAAAGGAAGATCATCTCATTTATTAAAAAAAAAAAAAAATTTTTTTGAACATTAGTTAAAGAGCATTAGTTACAAAATGCTCCTTGTTTGAGAAAACCCATAAGGTAAATGCTTAGCATGTCCAACCCATTTGACCTGTTTTCACCAATAGTGCTTCTTGGCCATATTTTAATACATTAAATACAATCATATTTTCCAGTTTTATTTCTCTTACCCTTCAGAAGGTTCACTTTCGTTCAACACTTTGGATCACTTCCAAAGGCTTCCACGATAGTGGTAGGTGAGTATTCTGAAGGGTAAGTGGTAGGTGAGTATTCTGACCATTCAAACATCATAGCCCATAATTTGAAAAAAAATATATACACATATATATATATATATATATATATATATATATATATATATATATATATATATGTATGTATAAAAAATGACCACAACAGGGTTTGCTGGATTTCAAAACACAAGCCCAGATGTTTCTAGCTAAGAATAAAAAAAGCATGACTTAAACAGCAACTTATCCATTCTCATAAATGGTTTGTACACCTCTTGAGCAATAAAAAATTAAGAAATTTTTAAGAATCACTTTACTTCATCGCCTTTAACACTATCAAGAGGTAGAAAACTATTTGTAATATCACAAAAATTCCTCAGGGAAAAATGTTAAATAGTTAATGCAGAAAAAAATTATTTTGTTGGTTATTTCAATTCTTACAAATATGCCCCTTATTGGCCAGAATTATCTCTGAATCACATCTAACCCAATCAGTGTATATCTGAAATTTATACCACTACCATTTACATTTACTTTGCAGGTTCAAAGTTAGTTTAAAGGTGAGATACAAACTATGAAAACCAATTCAAAACATTTTTTTATTCATAAAATATAATCAATGGCCCCAAATTCGCCAATTGTATTGGGCATGCACAAAGTATTGTTTACTGACAAGTCAGAAACACCAGAACATTTAAATACCACCCACAATTATCCATTGCTTGCAAGCTAACAGTCTTTATTAATTAGTTTTTACGGATTCTTAGTGAAATTGAAGAACTTTTAAGGGTCCTTAATCAAATTAAGGACTTTTTAAGGATATTAAGGAGGCGTACGGACCCAGTCATAATGAGGGTCGCGGTGGTGGAGTGGTCAGACCACTTATCACCCAAGGAGGAGGTCCAAGTTTGATTCCAGGCAGGCAAAAACCCACCCTGTAGGAGATGTAGCGGATACCATGAGCTGATTGGTTTTCTCATGATAATCTCATTTCCCTACCAATGCACTTTGTTGCTGTCCCGTAAGACTCTTTTGGCCCCCATTCATAGCTAATGAGCAAATATTTCATTCTCATACTATGTATTTCAATAAATAAATCACTAGGTAACTCATATTTTAAGCTACATTTATTTACTCTTGCTATCATGATTGCACACAATCTAAAAGAGCATTAAAAACAAAATTTTAATATACACTGGTAAGGCTTTCATGATTCAGACAAACTGCAAATGTCAATGTTAAAAGTCAAAAGTTTATTAAAAAACCCTCCTGACTTAAAAATATATAAATAAACAAAAATTAAAAACAAAAGTAAACCTTTATGACACAGCCTATACTTTTCTAAGTTCACTAAGAAACCTTGTGGTAAAATATTAATTAAATATGCATCTGTGATAGTTCTACAATTGTTTGAAACTGCATGCACATATCAGAAACCGTCCCAGAGGTTGGGGACGAACATGTCGCGACTTACTTGTAAAAGGACTCGTGCCAAGGTAGGTAGCTCAAAATCACAAGAGCAGTTTCACTTTTTGGATCATGGCGGCAAAACCCAAAAGTCCATTTTGAGTCCACGTTTGTCAACACGAACGAATAGTGCTGCACAGTAGTACTGAAAATTTATATAGATTACCAAAGAGTAAAAAAAAAAATTGTACCATAAAACAAACTTATAAATACAGTAAAACTCTTACTTTCTCATGGAATTTGAGAATTTAAGCTTCTTAACCATGAAAATTTTAAAAGGATTTACTAATACCTTATTTCCTTCGGTTTAAATTGAAAATAATTTCATCCTAAAAAATAGGAAAACATTTTAAATCATAACTCCTTAAAGGAGTTTCACAACTACATTCCCCACAAAATTCTTGCATGTACTATGTGGATTATGGTAGGCCTATCTATGCTATTTCAAACATATTGTAACTTACTTTAAAAATTAAGTGACAGATTTGCATAAACTAATAATCTATCCAAAATATTGTAACGGTCAGCTACTAACTTTTCAAAGTCACATGGATATGCAAATTTAGGAACAGATTTCAGTACTTCTTCGTTTTTGTAACTGTCAGGAAACTTTTGAATTATCCATGCATCCTTTACGTTTGGTTGCGGTTTTACAACTTCGCAGAAGCATTGAAACAAATGCTTCACATTTTCCCTGGAAACAAAAATATACAATAAAGTTTAACTCTCACCAAAACTACAACAGCAAAGACGTGATCAATTTTGTCAAACTAATTCATAATTAATATTTTTTTCTTTACATTTTTCCAAAGCTACAAAAATATTCTTTTTTAACTTTAAACATATTACCAGATCATTAAGTGCAATTTGTATTTATTCATGGATTAAAGCTTTCATTTATTTTTAATAAAATAAGGTGCAAAAAATAAAACTGCTGTAATCCTATGAAGAACACACTTAATATAACAAATGAAACCCTTATTGATATGAAAGATTTTTAATAAGTGAGACAGATTCTTGATGAAATGATAAATGATTCATATTGTGCCTTTAGAAACGTTTGCCAAAAATTAACATTCATAAATTTCAATTTAAAACCTGAATTTCAGAATCTTTTGATTCAAGTGAAATCAATAAAATAAACAAATAACAGAATCAGAACATTAAATTAAAAGTGAGTGCAAAACAGAAAGATTACGTTGGATTAGCCAGATGACTAACTGCAGGAAATCATTAAGTTACATTTCAGTTCTGTTAGTGGTAAAGAGCTACTATAGATGCAATAGGTTATTTTCTGGTTGCATATCCAATTTTTGTACACAAAAAGAACAAGCTAAAACAATCCAACCAGCAGTAAACCTTTAATTTCACTGTCAGTAATTTGTGAAGCCAGTGAAAGTACAAGATGGCATGAAAATTGTGTGATAGTTAATAGATGGAAATAATGCACAATTTTTTTTCCCCTTCCCCCTAACACACGACAGGTGAGGATGATACTGCTAGAAAAGTGGGAAAGTGACAATGATGAGGGTTGAACCAAGCCCTTTAAAACCAGACATGTAGTACAACGAACGACTGGCACTAACGTTCGTGTATTTAGAATAAAAAAACACAAACTAACCCATTTCTATCCTTACCTCATAAGACAACATTTAACCGCCAGTCAAAAACAAATCGTTTTTTTTCTTTACTTCTTAGAAGAAGAAAAAAAACAGCTTAAAACTATAAACTAACCAAAAAAAAATTTAAAAAAAAATTCCTCGACATATATGATATAATACCTTATTCTAGAACCCATTTTTCATTTCAGGAGAGGTTATCATCATCTCATTAATAGCTGTCATGCATCAAGTTTTGATTCCAATTACTAAATGACAGCACACATTGGAGAGCGCCATTACTTTAATAAACACAGCCACCCCTAAATATTCAACAGCCTGTCGAATGGTTAAATTCAGCCGCCGCTGAATTAAAAAATAAGCAAGGAAATCATATTATAAAATCTGGTACAATTGTCAAATCAAAAAAAAATTAACAACTTATAAATAATAATATTGTAAAAGGGATATTTAAAGTGGAAAGAGAATATTTATTCACAAATTTGTTGAGCTGTTGATTATGGTTGGTACCATAAGGCTGAAAAAGGCAGAGATAAGTAAATTGACTTATCTCTGGTAATCTCTGGATAAAACGTGTAATTTACAATGAATCATTCTAATGGTTACAGGTTACATATCCAAAACATACTAAAATAAAAATTCATCCACTGATACAGTACAATATAACATTTACAGTATGGACTTGACATCGTCCGGCCGAAGGCCACCCCAAAGCCCGACCTGCAACCGCCAATATCCAACCCCGCAAACGGAACGCACCCCTAGCAATGGCCCACCCCAGTCAGGCGAGCCCCTGAGGACCAGGTAGAATCAAGGACCATGTCTTAATTAATCAGCCACCTCGACCCCAGTTCATTAGAAAACAGACACAATTTAATAGGAATACCACTTTTTATTAAAAAAACCCGCCCAAGGGAAGTGTGACGCAGGAGTGCCCAGGTCACTCACGTGTGAAATTACGTTAATACATTTGTAAGTGTCTCCCTTGCGGCCTTCAGCCTAAATTAATTAGAGTATTGTGTAACGTAAATATGACTCCCCGTTTTTTGTGTATAACTTGCCACTGGAGCAGTCAACAAGTTGACGTCGACCCAAGTGTCGAACCAGCTCGCACAGCCCGTTATGCCACGCCAACGCCTTCTCCTGCCTTGTGTTGCGTGTGCGCCGATGTGCAGTGCGGCTAGGGCAGGGGGGGAGATTCGCACGCTAGGGGAAGTTTACTGTAAAATACATAAGAAACATTCTTATTTGTAAATTGTTTATATTATTATTTGAAGGGTCGTGTTTTCTTTATTATAAATGGTTTATTATATTGTATGAAATGTTATGTAAAATTAGTTCTCACGTGTTCACCGGGCGCCAAGGCCGAGGCTTCCGCCTGTGACCAATCAGCGTGTTCCGCGGGCTCGCGAGGAGGGGTGGGACGCGGGCGCTGGGTCGCGCGAGGCGGGGAGGTAGTCAGTCGGCGGCTGGACGCAGGAGGCGAGAGACGTGGCTACGAGAGCTCTCCGAGGCGATGAGAACGGGCGCGGTGTCTCGCTGCAGTTAATGCAGTGCCGAGAGGAAGCGATTCCTCTGCCACAGTCGTGTGGTCAGTTAGGTGTGTCATCGTGTCATTCAGTCGCGGCGTGCAGTCAGGCACTGCTTTTGCATGCGTGTTTTTCTCCGGCAGTTTACGAGTCGCGGAGTTCTTTTGCGGGCTGGATTTTCGCTTTAGTTTGCACGGTAATTTTCGGGTCTTGCTCATCACGAACGGGACATCACGTATTTTTTTCATACAGCAACAGTGCGCGGAACCGGGCTCCGCCCTACAGGATCGGTCACAGGCGGGAACGCGGTAGCCCCTTGTAAAGGGTTTGTTTTCGTATATAAAGAACCTGGAAACCGTCTTTGAGTGTATTAATGACTATCCTGGTGACTTAGTCCCTTGGCTACGCGGCCCGAACCCTCTCTACCGAACACTGAGTAGCCGGCTAAATACTACCATTCAGGGGCTAGTCGACCAGGCGACGACAAAGTGACGAACAGTATCTGGTGTGACTCTTATTACTTAAACTTAATTTATGTAAACTTGTTAAACCTAATTCTTAGAGAGTCTCTGCAAATTAGATTAATCATTAATAATTAATGTACGAATTTAGTGCCGCACTCAATCTCTTGTTATTGAAATAATTTCCGAATAACGGAACTTAGGAAACTTTGGCGCGAGAGAATGCTGAGGCCTCCCCTCGCGCCAAGGGCAAACGCCAGTACCGAGCGACTCGCGGACCGGGGCGGACGTGCGTTCCACGGTGAGTCTTCATCCTTTGTCTCCACTTAAATTCACTACTGGTAACTATAGTCATTAATTCAAATCCTTTTCGTTGCTTAAACTCCCCAAGTGTACCTGGTCCTTTTTACGGTGTAGGGCCCAACCCAGCCTCTTAAGTATAAACTCCCCGCACTAAACATTACGCGGGACAATTCAATATACAGCACGGGCCAACTCCCGCCAACAATGACTTCTTGATAATCGTCGAGTGCACAGCCACCGGCAACAACGACGCATAGGAGTTGCAACTGATTTAACTGCGAGCCGCGGTCCACACAGGTGGACCCGAGTACCGCCGCTTTAACAATTTTCGGGATTAACCGCCCCAATCGACATTTCTCTTAACCTCGACTGGCGTGAGGGTTTAAGATTAGTGACAGTGCATCACAGCACTCAATGCTAATTTAATGTAATTTCGTAGGGTAATTCAATGTGCATCGTGTAAGTGTAAACTGTAATTGTAACTGTTCGAACCGAGTAAATGTCCACTCCGCACAATTCGTGCGCGATGTGTCACCGACAGTACAAAACCGAATTCGTGTGTGTTATTGTGTGAGTCTCCCTAACCCAGCCAGGAATCTGCATGTTATGCTGCACAGGGCCTGTAACTCATTTCATGTTTCTTGGCTGTCAAGATCATACAAATTTTGAGAATTTTGAAATGTCAGGTAAAATTAATTAATATTTTCTGAAAGAAATGCAAACCATTTCTTGAAGTAGCCAGTGGCATAGCAGTTAATCCTAAAAAGTTTCAGTTCTGCAATAAATTAAATTCTCCTTATTTGTACAACCCAAAAAGGTTAAAAATGTAACTTTGGCAGCTAATTATGCGAAAAGTATGCAACTATATATATTATTCATTTCATGAAAGTTAAACGATCGAAAATGTCTAAAAGTTGATCAGTGATTAATATAAATCTAAAATCATGACCTGGAACGGGACATACACCCTTAACAGCCAGGGATCCCTCCAACCTCAACCATCGTCGACGGTCCTAGAGGGCCATGCAGGGGCATTCGCACCCACCGACTCAACTTTTGGTTAGACACAGAGCTAGCCTGACGCCCTCCCGGACACATTTTCATTAAGAGCCAGCTTCCCTGCTAGGATCCACGCCCGGTCTCGAACACGAGAACCTGGACGACGGCAGACTGAAACAAACTACAAACTTGTTATGATTTAGATATTAAATTGTAGTTCTGTTAAGCAATATGGAGAGTTGGGGTTAAAACTTGAAAGGAATATTTTTAGGATAACTGTGGGCATGGCAAGTGTATTCAGGTTCACGAAGAGGAAATGTATAAAATTATAAACTGCTAGAGGAGAGAATAAGTAGGATAAGTTACAAATATCTAAGGATTGCTTATAGAAAGAAATCTGGGGTAAAGAAAGCCAGTAGAGAAAATAAAATTAAGAAAAGCAGGCAGCCCTTAATATATGCTGGGTAGAAAAGTGAATAGAGGAAGCAATAATCTTAAGATGAAGGCTTACACTGCCAGGTTGTGCCTCAAGGGTATCCAGCTCAAAACAGTATGGGGAGACTGTAATTTTTCTGAATTAAATTACTTTCATGCTGGAGGAGAGTACATGGTGCTATACAAGAGGAAACAATAACAAAGGAAGAACATCATGATGTGCAATACTGTTGTCCTATTGACATTTGAGATCTCAGTGGAGCATCGCCACCCTATGTATATGTCTGTAATAGGATAAAGGGACACAGATTATAGTATTTAAGAGTGTAACTGAATATTTGTAAGTTTGACGCCGCCCGTCGGTGCTCCCTCTGAGAGCTCAGGCCATTATGTGTCCTCAATACCTGATTAGGACGAATGTAACTAACACGCCCACGCATACCAGGAAGAGTGAGTTAGGGCAGTGCACCGAACAGCATGGCGCTAGTCACGGCCGGCTGTGTTGTGCGACGTGCCCGCCCGGGTGTGGTGATGCGCCATCGGAACATAGTGTACATGCAATTGTAATCAAGGGAAGAACTAAAACTCTTTATGTCTTTAAAATCTCTAAATAATTAATACATGTTGATTTTTGTGCTTTGTGTCACAACGCTGGCCGTCACCATCTTCCTGTGCTCCATAACTTTCCGCGGGAAAATGAGCCCTCCCTGGCCGGGTTGCCAGAGAGTGGAGTCAGTCGCCGTCAAGCACTCATCAGGGCCGGCAGCTCCGCGCACATGGAACCTTCACTTATCGCGCCAAAACCAGCATGTAGTTTTCAATAGTTCAATTTTTTAATCCGTTTTTATCCGCTCCCCGGCCAGCCTTAAACCGACATTGCGAAGTTTCGCGCGATCCTTTACTAATTATATGTGTCTCAGGCATGAGTAGTTTTTATTATAATACGTAAGTACTTTTGTTAATGGCATCACGCCGATGTGCCCACGCTTCACGCTGTAATACCCCCGCCAGGAGTTTGGACTTTGCCCACGCGGGGCTGCGTAATAGCCCAACGTGCACAGTAACATTTAATAACGAATCAGCTTCTGGGACGTGCCGTGGTCGCGTGTGAGATTTCCGTGCCCCGGTACTGCCGCGCCCGCACCCAGCATTCGTGGCCTCTACGCCAAAATTAGGACGGAACTCGGGTAATTATGTCAACCTAATCTGAACTGTATTTCTGTACCAATTCATTTCACTCTGCAGAACAATTCGATGGCAGATTTTATTCTACGGTAATAATTCTAGGCTTAGCTTCAGCTATCAGCAACGTGTGTGATCTACCCATGCCAAGGGCATGCTAAGTGTGGAGATAGCCACCAAGTGTACTTTTGTAACTCCAGTATTCATCTAGGTCAATTTATAGGTGTGTTAATTAGTCAGTCATAGTCATTCACTTGTTTCGCCATCCGGCACATCCTTAATCGTATCCTCCCGACATGTCACGCAACATAATATCCCCTACTGCTAGTTTCAGGTTAGCGTGCAACCCCCGGTGGGGTAATTCCGGGACATTCCGCAAGCAGTGAATCAATGCCGCCATTCGAGGGCTGCGTGTGCAGAGATTAGAAGGTAGATGATGATACGGCCAGTTACGTGACGGCGCCATGTACCATGCGACTTACTGTACCAGGTGACGTGTGAATAAAATCAGTTAACATTTAAGTGTTTTCCCTTAATAATTACGGCATCCTGGGTGGCCTAAACAGCCCGGGGAGTCCTTTGTCGACACGTCCCTGCCTGCAGCCACGAGGCAAAGAACCCTGCCCTCGAGTCAAATTTTGAGTTTTCGCAGCTTATATTCACTAATTCTAAAATAGGCAGCGGGGACAGCGTCAAGTTCATAAGGGTGTTTGTATGGATATAAATGTATTTGTATTATGAAACACCGTAGTATTGTATAGAGCGATCATGCTGCTTGAGGTATGCTATCTTCATAGGAAGAATCTTTTGCGAAAGCGCTGACCTTCAGTTCTACTGGGTTGCTAACTTATTTCAGATGCGGACATTTGAACTGATGTAGCATTATTGAGACGCAGTGCTTTTACAAGTAACCGTTGCAGTAAGGTCGTTAGTAATAAAAGTTGATGCCGGTTCCGCCTGTCCCCCAGTGGTTGTTGATGAAGGTTGAGGCTTGGTTCGATTTCAGGGGTAGGTTTGAGCCTTAGTGGCATGGAGAAGGGGATGGCTTGGCTGATGAGGCTGTTCTCACCCTATAGCTGCTTCTCCCAGTTGGCTAGAGCCAGCAGCTCTCAACAGCGCCTCCGCTCGTCCTCCAGGCTGTCAGCTACCTGCCGCTCTGCCTCTCGCAACTGCTCCTCTTGCCTCAGCACCCTGGTCTGCAGGGCGAAGTCTCACTCGGAGTGGGTGTAGCAGTCATCAGGTCTGCTCCAGTTGTCGGTCAGCGCTGTCACCACTTGCTCTCGCACTTCCACACTGATTCCAGAGGCGGCGGGCACACAGTGGCGGGCCCTCCCGACAGATGTGCTCTACTGTCGAGGGAACCTAGTTGCCGCATCTTGTAAACGGACGATTGCCTCTTGTCTACACACAAAGACTGTGCCGATGCACTGACACTCGCACTCGCTCACTCCCGGTGCACACGGACAGTGATGGGCAACAGCGACCTTAGTGACGAGGAAGGCATGATGGAAATCGTCAAAGTGTTTCAGTCTCTCTCTGTGTGGTTATTTGTAAGTGTGGGCGTTCCGGTGGCTAGAACAGCAGGAGTTAACCCGTCGTGTTTCACACCTCCAGAAGATCCTAACTCGGCCTTTAGGTGTCGAATGCTGAACCTGAGTATTCTCGTGCCCTGACTGTGAGATGGAGCACAGTCATTTGAATATATTTTTTGAGCTGGCAATCTGTAAATAATGATTTATCTCTAGGGACATTTAAAACGACAGGGGAGGTAACGACAATTACGTATTAAGTTTTTGTGTTTCGGGGGTTGGAATATTTGGATGAGAGTCGTGTGATAGCAAGAGATTTGGTTGACGAAGGTTAAGAGGAAAGTATAGCTGCAAGCATAGCACATAATTTAATGTTATGTCTGAAGTTAATACGGTTCGTCTGTTAAAGTATTTTCCCAGTAAATTTATTGATGTATAATTAAATTTGAGAATGATAAACCCTCTATTAATGCTGTATATATCTCAGATGATACAATGATACTAAATATTAAATCCTCAAAAGATTTCATAATTTATTTTCTACTTTAACGAAGGCAAAATTTCAGAAATGAGCAATAACAAATTGTTAAAAATGTACAATCTAAGATGGTGTATATTAGTTTCTGTCCTCCTAAGCTTTCAGTTTTCCACAATTCTATAAAGACATTTCACAATAATACAGTGACTGCCGATCTTTGTAGCCGAGTCGGATGCAAACCGTCTAACGGTGTGAAAAGTTCTGAGTTCGGATTCCGAGTATGACATATGTGTAAAATTCGAATGAACGACAATAATAAAAACAAATTAAGATTACCCACTTGGTTGCTGAAAAAAAAGTTGTAAACCAATAAATATAAAAAATATCTTTGACTATTGCTGACAAAATTTAAATTAGTACTAATCTATAAATTGATAAATAGAAAATATGAGGTAAAAAAAATTATAATAAAATGTTTATTTAGAACAAACTAAAGTTTGTTGAAAGTTTGTTTTTAGTAGGTTTACACACATGATGTGAGTGATAATTTTGGGATTTAAAGGATGGGGAACCGCTAGGGTAAAATCTTTTGCGCGCTAAATGTTTGGGTTGTGGCGGAATGAGAAGTAATGAATTTGTTGGATCGGGTTAACAATTATTTGAGAATACCAAAATTTAAATAATAACTAAAAATTGATTTTTTTTTGGATTTTAATGGGCCTATTTGGGTTTTAGTACGGTGAGCTTAACCTCACTTTACGTTTGAAAAATGAAATAATTTTTTTTTTAAAAGCATTCGGAAGCGCTCTGACAATTTTTGTTATATATAAACAATTGTTTACATGGTGAAACCAAATGAACTTTATTGTAAGTACGTTACGGCTGGGGCCAAGACTATTTTCGATCCTGCCATTTAGAAAGCCTCGGCTACACTGTATTCATGAGGGATCTGTGGAATACCACAAGGTCATATTTCAGCTAGTATTAAGTAAACAGTTGGGTGGTGACAACAGAATCAGTTCCATCTTTTATTGAAAATAGTCTTGGCTATGCTATTAAAGCACAAATAAAAAAATTGCATCACTATTTTTACATTACTGGTAATATTTACAAAAATTTTACACCTTCCTTAAACCAGAAAATATTGTTTCTTTTTGCATGTGGTGGGGATAGTAATACTTAGACTCGACCATGGTGGCGTACACGATACCGCATAGGCCGAGCGTAAAATTGTTAATTGTATGTGAAGTTCTGGGAAATACCTGAATGTGCCTCAATATTATAATTAGAAATATAATAAATAGAGGTAAAAGTAATGAAAAAAAGCGTACCCCTATGTATTTGTTACAATTACAATTAGTACTCGTTACTATCGTATTGTTACGTTATTTGTTACTTCTGATACCTCATAACACGCTATGTTATGTTAGAGCAACGAATCGAGTCGTATTGCGTACGCATATGTACAGTACGACGTCGTGACGTCGCGACGTCGCAACATTCGTAATTTGTAGAAAACATTCTTATACATTACATACCAAACTGCGTTAGGTGCATTTTTTTACTTTTCCATATTATGAACCAGACTTTTGTTTAAGTCATTCTAAATTTAATTTGATTAAATAGGTAAAGTGTAGAACTACAAGTGAACTGTTGACGGAATCTACTAAATGTGCAATGGATTTACTATTTTGAAAATTTTAACCGTGAGCTTATGTTATATCACAATAACATCGCAATCTATTATGCGTCGATTATAATGAAAAAGCAACAAATATGTGTCGAAAATTATTTATTGACAATAAAATTTAAACAACATTCTAACGATAAATCCCATACTACGAAAAATGCGAGTAACGAAATGCATTCATGTGTAACGTTTCGTTACTCGTTACTGGATTTCACACCCGTTACTCAGTACCGAATTCATACGGTTTGCTACAGCTCTAATAATAAGGAACTGAATAAATTCATTTTCAGGTGCTTGCTTATTTTTTTTTTTTTTTAAAAAAAAAACTCATCTAGTAGCTCTACAGTGGAAAAAAAAAAATATTTGAAGTGCACAATGTTTTGTTTAGTGACATGAGATTATGCTACGGTGTGGAAGCCACAATGTATCTGAGGCTTATTGTAGCAAGGCACCTACCACAAAGTGAAATATCTTTAGACCTGGCTGGGAATTGAACCTGGGACTTTCAGCTCACCAGACAAGCCACTCTCGATCCATTGTGCGTTCCCAGGTGTAGTCGGTGATTCAGTCCAAAGCAAATCGAAAATATTTTCTTTGTAACTTTTTAGCCAATGTTTTAAGCCCAGTTTTTTTTTGTATCTGGACTAAAGAAAGAGTGAAAGAAGTTTATATTAATACCTGCACACTTTTTAAGTCTTATATTTTGGCCATTTATAGCTTTCTCAGATTCTTGATTAGAAAGTGTTAGTCCGAACTTGGGTCTTGATTCAATACTTAAAATTTAATATTAGCCTAGTTACTCTATCAAAGAAATATATTGTATTCTGTGTTTATTTTAACCTGTTAAATAATGTTACACATAAATTAATAAGTTTTATTACTTTATAAAAAAAACATTATAAATAATATTTTTTTCAGGTAAAAAATGGACATTGATTCTGATGAAGCCGGGAAAGAACGTCAGAAGCGGAAAAGAGATGAGTAAGACATGCCTTTAACCATTATGAAACTTAATACATTTGTGGTTGTGTATTCAATTAATGTTTTATCGTAAACTTGAAACAATAATGTTAATCTTGACTGGACTGTTTTATCTTTCTAGTAGTTTTTGAGTTTACTTCTTAAGAACAAACTCACATTCTTTTCATCAAATTAGTATTGATACTATGGTAATTTTTTTTTATCCTGTAAAATTATTTGTAAGAATTCTAATTCTATAATGAATGAAACCATGTTGGTATTTTGTAGTGACAGCTTTGAACAAAACCCTGCAGTTCCACCTGCATTCTGCATTTGGGAGATGATCGTTAACCCTTTAAAGAGCCTCTTTGAGGATTTGGAAACCTCTCACGAAGACCTGAAAGCTCTGATATACTCGCTGGCCAAGGCTTGCAAAGATTCCACCGATACATTCTACCCTTCTGGCAAGGGAGTCTCGCCCCCAACTTACGAGCTGTGGGTGCAGCAGTATACGAGTGAGTGTTACTAGTCATTAAAAAATAAAAAAAAAAAGTGCAATACTTGTAAATATTTATGCTCCAAAAGTTGTGTTGGGAGGGACTGGTTTGGTGTTTGCAGTGAAGCATGTTTGTGCAAGCCTGTAATTTTCATTGTCTTCAAGTAATTTACATTTTAATGTTTTGTATTTTGGAGTGAATTGAAATTGTACATTATCAAAGAACCTGTGTGATGTGTTCTGGGGTCAGAAAACTGAAATTTGTGAGCAAAATAAGAAGCCTGTCATCTTGCAATTTCAAATATTTTGACACCCCTTGCAATAAAGCTTCCATGCTAAATTTTTTGGCTGGATATGGCATTGGACTTGGCTTTGGCTACTTGTTGAAGTCAACACTTGTGAACAGGTTTGGTTATCATGATAGTTGTAGTCCCCACGTAAAATGATCTGTACTTCCTCGCGGCATTTACAAATTAGAATCTGATAGTAAATACGTGGTTAACACAGTATAGAAGGTCTAGGTTTGTGCCTTGACTTGTTAAAAAAACTGGGATAAATAGTTAAAATTTAGAATTACAGTCAAAAATGGGAAAAATCCAAAATAGTGGGGCCTAATCCTCCTTAAGCAACATGTTCTATCATGGTTTACATCATAAGGGAAATTAATGTTACCTCAAGGGAATTAAAACAAAATGGTTAGACAAAGGCTCTTCTTGTATTGCTAATCTATTAAATTGTATTTTTTGGCACATAAGGCTGAATTCCATACCTTGTGCCTTGGAGTGAAATGTGAGCAACACTTCTTTGTGCATTGTTTCCAGGATTTTTGTTTCTCTATTAACAGTTTTGTCTGTCATAAATTGAAGAATTTGTTACTACCTTGTGACTATGGCAGTGTTAGATGATGGCAAAAAAAATATTAGTGATTTTTTTCTATGGAGGTATTACATATTTTGGTCACTGATTGGTTTAATAATAAATAAATAAACTTGAGAATTTAGGAAAAAGTCAGGGAATTCTGTGTGTAGCTTTTTCTGAACATCCTGGCTACTTTTCCCACAAAATTAACATCCAATAAAATATCTGATTCATGTCATAATTTCATGCAATCGTTTAAATATTAACAAAGTTCAGAGATGATGCTGTTATACTCTGCGGCTTCACAACAGCGTATTGGAGATTCTTTTAAGGTTCATAGCTGTATCTGATCAAATGAAATATGATTTCAAATACAACACTATTCCAAGTAAAAGTTAATCTAAGACTAACTAATTTAAATGTTTAAATGTTTGAATATATGCCTTCCACAAATTAAGGAAGTAATTGGTAAAAAAGATGACTTGGAACAGAAGACCTGAAACAAAGAAACCCTCACAATTAATAAAACCTCGGATTTGAGACTAAATTATCATTGATTGATCAGTTAAAACTGTAAGTACCTATTAAAAATAATTAGTTCTGAGGTATTTGGTTTATGAATGGTAAACATGTTGTAGTTTATTTCCTATTTGACTGATCTAATTAATTTGAAATAAAAGTTTACATATTAATATTATTTTTAATGCACATATCATTATATTAAGTACTGTAAACTTTCGTCAACATTCTGTTAGGATAAGGCACTAAATAAAAAGATAAAAAAATAATGTTTTTCAATACATGTGCTACTAGTTCGGTTACTATTTTGTAATTATGTTTTATATTTTATATTTTTGTATACATAAAATTTCTTGTGATTTTGAATCATGTTTTGATGGACATTTGAAGTATGTGCCTATAGCTGAAAATCACAACATCCAAGATTTCCTTGTTTTTAAATAAATGGTCACTATTTGTGTGTTGAAAGAGGTATAGCTGGAAGTATTTGGGTTTTAAAAACCTTCCTCACAGCCCCATAAAGACAAAAACTTAAGTAAGTTAAAGACATTGTGGGCTTGAAGAAGAATGAAACTGTATATTGGGAAGAATTGAGAGCAACAATTGACTAAGGGCCATGATGGTTGAGTGGTCATTCAACTCGTCTTTTATCAAGGTGATCCGGGTTTGATTCTCATCAGGGTCTAACCGGGATATTTTCCCAAGTGGCATTACGTGGCAGACATTGATTTGAGTTGCTGGGTTTTCTCAACCCCACCACAAGCATTCCATTAAAGCTCCAATCTCATCTGTTCATCCCTAATTGTCTCTAAGAACCTTGATGTGAGCCAGATACTAAGCCTTAATTCATTCATTTATTCAACAATTGACAATGCACAAATGATTTTCAAAATAACAATCTTTGTGTCCCCACGCATAATCAGAATTTATCTTTAAGCACATGTTGCATTTTGGGGAACTTTTAAATGAAATTGGACTCAGATTTTTGTGTCCATTTACAGATAGTGGAGCGAGAAAATAAATAAATATAAGGAAATAGCAAATGGCACATAATTTATTTTCGAAATTAACTCTTTTTTTGGTGATGTTTCCTATTTTATTTTTGGTGGGTTGAACTTTTCTCTACTCCAAACGTTGAATTTGAATTTAGGTCTCAAGGGTCAAAAGTAAAAACCATGTACCATATTTACCCGTAGAAAGGTCACCTCTGGGTATGGATACCACCTATAATATTGGATATGAAAGTATGACATTTTCACCGTAAGGTTCGCCCTTTAATAAGGGTCACTGAACTAGATTTCCAATTTTTTTTTACCTAAGCTAACTAAAATAAATCTTAAGTGTGTGAAAATAATGCTACTGTTGAATCATTTAGTTGAAAACACAATTCCTCTAAACCAAGTTTATTGTGCATCGCTGTGTGTTGGTTCTATTGGAGTTTTGGGAAACAGACATTCTCGAGAGGTCAGTATTTTAGCGTTTTAACTGCTCGTTTTCTTTTGCAGACTTCGACATGTGGCTCCTTGGTCGCTTGTTTTACATGCTAGGTTACGAGAAGCTGCAGTACCTGCATGCTGTGTGCACGGAAGCTCAGCTGAATATTCTGTACATCTTGCAAGTGAACCATTACGAAATCTTTGAACGAATCCTCCAAGAGTACCTCCATTATCTGACAGGTAAGCTTAGAAAAAAAAAAGGGGAGGGGGGGGGTTGCCCGTAAAGTCGGTTTATGGACGATAATTTTACGTGACATCATCATAAGAAAATATTGATGAAAAAATTGCACACTTTTTAATTTTCAAATATTATTTACAGTTTTTGAAAATTTAATTTAAATAATTTTTTTTAAATATAATCATGAACGATTAGTTAAAAATCCCGCCTTAACCTGTTTGATATTATAGAAGATTTTCTCGCATGGTGGTTGGCCGGTTCTTGCACGCTCGGCTCAGGCGGAACGTGACACTTTTTCGTGCGTGCAGCCGGCGTTCATCGATTTATAAGACGTTATCACGTCAAAAAACATTTACAGCACATGTTTAGAGTTTTAATGTACACCAGGTCACAAACCAGTTTAATCTCAAATATAAGACTACTTTGAATATAAGACTCTAAATAAAAAATAATAATTACTAGTACGTAAGCTGACTTAGAACAATAGATGACCTGAAACAAAGCAACCCTCCCAAATCAAAATATCTCGAATATAAGACTATTTTCAGTGCAAGTTGATAAAATACCAGAATGTACCCATGAGTTTAAACTGGAATTGTGAAAACCAAAAAATTCCATGATTAAAAATTACCCACAATGCCTTGAATAATCTATTTGACTTCTCACAAATTGTCTTAAGACTTTTGTATTGTGTTTCCTTTCAAATCTGTGTAATGAGTAGAGACCTGCAAAATTCGCGGTTTCGATGGCCCTCAGGATATACTGTACATACCCCTGTACACTCGGGAAAATAACGCAAGTTCATTGGCTGCCGACTTGTAAGTCGTCTCAGCTGGTTTGTCTGTGATTCGATCCTTCTTTGGTTGAGGGTTTATAACTGGTTGAGATTCGTTCAGATGAACAGTAAGCCAATAGCAAAAATTATCTAAGAAGTATATGTGTTTGAATTCTAGCCTATCACCGAATGAATCCGCAAATTTTGCAGGTCTCTAGTAATGAGTCAATAGGTTTAAACTGCTATCAGTGATGAAGGTTCTCGCTTATCAAATTTTAAAGCTGTATACGTATTTTTTTATTCTGCCATTAATGCCTAAGAGTATAATTTTGACTCTAGAACTTTATGTTAGATGTTATGTATACCCTTGTACATCACATTGATCACATTTGTAGGTTGAACTGAATCTAAAATTTTTTTAGCACTTCTCAAAAAGCACTAAAGAAATCCAAATATTTTGGAAATTATTGTACCAAAATAAGTCAGCTTCAACTAGATACACTTAAGACCCTAAAAATAATGAACTTATGTTTCAAAATGCACAATAATATATTAATAAATACAACTTTTAATAATATCATGCAGGTATTTAAGTGTTAGAAAATTCTATCACTATTCATACTTATATCATGATATTGCATGTTTTGATTCAATAAGTAAATTTTATATTTATTAATTAATTAAAATATGTAAATGGTTCTTTCTTTCATTATATGTAGACATCAGGCACTAGGCCTACTATAAAAAGGTTTAGTATGGTTTAAATAATTTAATATATGATCCCTTGGGAATTAAATTTGTTTGAAGGGCTGACTTAGCAGCTTTTTTTTCTAATGACTTGTCTTTTAATCATTTGATTGTTCCTGTAAATATTTTCGAAGATTATTTTTGTGATGAGGCACAACATAATGTCTTATATCAACCATTTTTTTTTCTTTATCTTATGTTACTGTTAGGTAAAGAATTTTTTTTAAAATAGTGATGTTTAGTACTGCATGTATTTTTTCTTGAAGGTTTTATGTCAAGTTAGAGGTGGGTCGAAAAGTAACAACCTGATACTTTGTCACCTATACGCGCCTGTATCAGGAACGGCAAATGAGTACACTTGAAAATTATCAAGTACTTTAGTATCAGTTCAGAATTCTCCTGGAACAACACCACGGCCAATGTGCGCAGAACCCGATCGCAGATGACGGTCACTTGGGCGGAGCTTGTGAAAGGGGAGGGAGCAGGAACGACGAATAAGGGATAAAGAAGGGAAATAATGTAGGGGAGGAAGCGCAGAGGAAGGCGTTGAAGGAGAGGCGCAAAGCGAAATTGTTACGAGTCGTTTGGTTATTGTCCCACATCAAAGTACCTACGCTCAGTGCGCAGTGCGTGCACAGTCTCGTTCAATAATAAAACTAATGAAATTTTAATATTAAAAAGTACATTAATACAAGATATAATATTTATATTTGTGCACCTAACAGCTATGAAAATGCAAATAAATTCTCAGTTGACACTAATAACAGATGTAATCAACATATGGACTTTTTTTTTTCGAAAACAATTAGTAACTAGTGTTTTCATACATTAAAAGATTATGATTTTATCAAAAATTAAAAATAAAAAAAAACAGATACGTACATTAGTGAGCATACTATATCAATGTTTACGTTTCAAATGTTTCTTCAGATTAGTCTATAATGATTTATAACTCAGTTTTTGTTTACACAAATTACAATTAGCAAACTCATTATTTTCCGTAAAAAAATTCCACACAAATGAAGTCTTTTTCATGCACTTATCCATTCCTTATTTCACTATAAAGATACTAACTACAAAACTTGACAGCCCGCAACAATGTACATTGTGGTAATTAATACACGGCCAGGACGAACTGCAGTGAATGTTGAACTGATTGATACTGGCTGTATCAGGCGGGCATGAGAGTAACAGAGCTAGAGAATTATCGGGCGTGATGAATAATGTATCAGAGACACCGATACCTTTTTATGCTGGTGATGACGGCACGGAGGATGTGTACCCTGTAACGAGAATGCTGATACCTTGTCGCTTCCTGGGACCGCTACTGCTCTGATACAAAAGTATCAGATACTTGTAACTAGGTTCATTACTGTATCAGTATCAGGTTGGAACAGATACCGAAAATTGCTGTAACAACCCACCTCTATGTCAAGTATCAAGTTTATTTTTGGGGTACACAGAATTTAAAAAAAAAATGGAACACAGAAAAGTAGTATTTGGTTGGTGATGTTAAGTGAGTAACAGTGAATTGTAAATGGTTAGGTATTCTGTGTATACCAGCAAGTGAATAACACATCAATGCGGTTCTCCAAATTTTTTCCACAATCATGAGCTGTCTGATGTAGAAATTTATTCCCAATAGGCATGTTCAAATACTGGTTTATGGATGAAATTGTGAATATCTTTCTCAGCAAGGCTGTTTGAACTATTTTATAAAATACTGAAATAAGTACTGTAAAAAAAACATAAATCTTAGTTGTTAGGTTTTGAAAAAAAAAAAAATTTGTCTTCATAATTTTATCAAACCTAATATATAGAAAAAAACTTCAGCAATATTACATTATCTCAAAAAAGAATTTTAAAAATCTAATTGAGTATGACTACTTCTTGGTTTTTTTGGGTTAAGACTACGTCCAATGTAATAATGATGTGCGACTCTTTGGCTTACCATGTTGCAGCGATTATTAGGCTGGTCTTCTGGCAAGTATTTATATAGGGCCAATTAAAGATCAGCTGTAATTGGTCCCGGCATGTGGCCATAAATAGTGTGATGTTTTGGCCAGTCTAGTTATCTGGAATCAGCAACTAACCTATCTTATTGTCATACAAAGATTTAAATCTATTGATTGTAGGCCACAATAGTGTAAATCTATGTCTGGGGAGAAGATATTTGCTGATTTCAGATCACTGGATAAACTGAGCTTCTACTCAGCATCATTTTGATTGGCCAGACCCTCATCTAATCATGGCCTCTCGCAGGGCCGTGAAAATGGCTGCAACATGAATGTGAAAGGTCATCATCTTAACTCACAAGCAGTCATGGAGTAGTTAACTCCGGCCACAAAAGCTTACGATCCAGATTAAAATTTTTAAATTTGGTCAAACCTTTCTTATATAACTAACAATTTATTCACCGTTGGCAGTCAGTGTAACAATGCTGCTACAGTAAACTGAAGACCCGTAAATCTAAGGCTATATGCGTTTCAAGCCTTTCAAATCGTTGAAGCTTCGTAGTACATGTTTGAAGCTTCAAACAAAATAAATAGCAAATTCCCTGGTGAAGTTTAATGCAGTATCTAAAACATCTTCCATTTGATAAAGCTTTTAATAATATACATAGCCTAATCAAGATTAACAAAAGCATTTATAGGAAAACTTCTGATCATCATTACTGTCTGTAATTCTATCTTACACGCTAACATATACAAAACTTGGCCGCAGCATCAAGAGGCTGTAGTAATGTTGCAGTTTGTAACTTGGTCCACACCGTTCCTATTCATTACAACAGAAAATTCCAATTGCGTGTTAGCGATGAGAGGACAAATATTGTTCGTTGTTCAATAAGAAATTAAAGTGAAAGTTTTGTGGCTACAGGATTTTTTTTCAGGCTGAATGTAAATATTGTGTTTCAGATCTCGCCGAACTGCAGGTTCAGCAGACATTGTGTTCGAGGGTGCCTGTGACCATTGAGAGATTCAGTTCCCAGCATGATGTGTGCCCAGGGCTTGATTTGACTCAGATTAATGTGTCCATTTGCGATGAAAATATGTGCTCTAATCTTCTGTGTCATGTCTTACAGGTGAGTGAAGCAAGGAGATAATTTTATCGAAATAACAATTGGCACATAATTTATTTTAGAAAATAACTCTTATTTGGTAATGTTCTCTATTTTACTATGGGTGGGACATACTCAGATTTTCTCGAATCCAAACGTTGAATTTGAATCTTGGTCTCAAGGGTCAAAAATTAAAACATGTACAAGTAATAAAAAAAATATTGAGTATGGTGTGAAAATATTCCAACCTTTAAATGTTTGTTTCACAAACAAAATTCTCAGAATCAATAGATATTGTAATTTTATTTACATAAATTCCTATTAAAAGTGCAATATCTTGGGGAAGCAGAAATTGGATAGGTATGAAGAAAAACAAAAAAAAATGTACCTATTAAACTTCAGAATTTTTACCGTTAAATATATAGATTTACTACGCACGTTCCTTAAATGTTTTTCCTTGAACCTTTTTTCCTGTAAACACTTATCTTACAGATACAAGAGGTTCAGTGGTGCTCAGGAATTTGACTGGCCCATCTCTGTATTTTCGTCAATTGCACAAAATTTCAGCTTGATGGTTTGTCTGTTGTTTTTTTGGGATTCAGTACTGTAAAAATTCATACCTAGTGTTGATGGTGAAAACAGACATTTTAACGTGTTATTTCTGTGGAAAATTATCTCAAGACATGTTGTTGATGTTAGATTATTACCATAATACGCAGGAATCAGATTATATTGTATCAGTCCACATACTGGTTAAGTTCTTAATTAAAACACATTTCACATAACCCTCGTCACATACATTTTATCAGAAGAAGAACCCACGATGTAAGTACCAACACTACAACACAAATTCATTGTTCCCAACACCTGTTTAATAAACTTCTTACAAAATAAAATCAACATGGCAACACATTCTAACAGTTGCGAGAGCCAGAACTCTTCAAATCCTAGGTGCCAGGTCACCATGATTCCTAACGTTTCTCTGCTAGCGGCTAACTCCTGCCAAGGCGCCGAGCTATACCTAAGTGAACAGTAGTTTTGGAAACATCAGCTAATTTTGTTGTTACAAAATCTTGCTGTACAGAAATGACTTTTGAGTCCAAGAAACTGGGATGGGATCTAAACTAGTGTGGGCAGGGCCTTCGAGCAACATTAAGCCCCCTCACCATTGTTTCATGTACAACTTTTACAACCCCAAATAAAGACTGTAAATTATGTTACCATAACTCTAAACATTATCTGTGCATATGAATATTACTTGTAAGGTTTCCTATGAATTATTACCCTCGTAGTATGTCTCCTTTTTAATTTTATTTTTTTTCCTCCATGTATGTAATTTTTATAATTCATGTATTTCTCTAAACCTCATCTGGTATTTGCTTGTAAATTACTGTCTTGTATCTGTTTGTATTGTTGTTATCACTGAAAGGGTGCGGTACTCTAGTCTTCGTATGTTGGTCATATGCGGTTGGCTAGCCTGCTATGATGCCAATGATGTGGGGGGAGGGGTGTGTGCGTGTTTGTGATTTTTTTATATTTTTAGAGATGACTTTGAATTTGTCCTTATTATGTTGTGCCCACCAATGAAATTCCAGTACTTTTGGTGGGCATGTAACAAAACTAATAAATAAAATATTACCAATAGACTTGTAATTTTCATCCTATCAGTGTACTCACAAGCTCGGGTTGGTGATAAGGCTCTGGGGATTTTCATCCCTATATTTTATATGTGGTGTGCAGCACAACATGAGCTGGTGGATAAATAAAGTACATACTTGGCGAACAAATCGTCCGTTAGCATCCCCTATGGCGGTCTCGCAGCGAACGCAGCACCCTTGTGCCCCAAACGCTCGGCAACATGACATGTTCACAGCTAGACAGCAGTGCCACCTTAAAACAGACTAGTACTACATATTTGGACATTGACGGTTTGATGCTGTTTCAAAAATGATGACCCTTGGAAATCTGATGTAGTTTCTTGAGGAGGACTAATATTAAGCCACTGCTTGCAGCACAGCTTCCGTATGAAATTTTTTTGGCTTGACATTTCATAGGACTTAGCTAAGAGCTCATCAAAAATTTATTGACTGGCTTTTTTAATTGTGTTTGTCCTCGAAGTAATCAGTTATCTCCTGCCCAGCAGTAACTGACCAAAGTTTCCAAGTATCAGATCGTAACAAGGTATAAAAGCTTGAGAAGACACTATTACACCTTGTCATTCCAAAAAATTTTTACAAAAAAATTGAAAGAAATTAATTCCAGATGGCAAAGTCTGGTTTCCCTTAAGGGGCCCACCTAGCCACGGGTGTATTTGTGTCAGTGAGGTGGGATGATAAGTGTGACGCTTGCTGATGCTTCTAGCACGGTGTCGCCCCTGCTCTGAACTGGCGCGCAGTCTTCTCTTCTTACATAGGTCAACTAAGAAATTTGAGTGGTAACCATAACATTGTATGGTGGAGAAACGAAGATAAATGTGTAATAGAAGTCCCTTGAGTGCCATCAAGAATCTGTATCGGACATTTTACGTCTAAAAAATATTCTGATAACACATGTTTTAGCCATTTTCACTCATAAAAATACTGTTTAGAAACAAAATACTGAAACAGAACTAATCATCCGTCCTCAGTGCTTTCTTAAATGCTTTTCATGAACAGATATCACTTGGATATCTTCAGCAGTTTTTAAATTGCTTGGTTTCTTCTGAAGCTATGCACACCGCAAGTGTGCCCAGATAGGCAGGCCCTTGAATGACGTGGTGAGATCTGAAGTTCTGCCTTGAGACGTTCTTGCCTCCTGTGGCCCTCAGGGTCCTCACCGGTGGATGGTGGTCGACTGAAGTCCGTGTCTCGTGCGACTTGTCTCAAATTTGGCAGTCATCGAAAGCAGTACTAGTGGTACCCATTTCCCGCTTGCAAATCATTGCATGATGTATGTGTGCCAACATCAGCAACCGTATGAAATTGACAGACCAACTGTGGCAGAAGGATACTTGGACTAACTTGTACTACTTTTTTGAGAAATGCCACCTTTGAGGCAATTTACTTCTTGCAGTCTAAAACCCCGGAGACACCTCGTATGTTTCCCGATTTTTGGTTTATTGTTAATCGGTAGGGACAAGATTTTATGGGTTTTTAATTTTTAGGTCAATTTCGTTTTTAAAAGAGGAGATTTTGGTGTTGCTTTGACAAATATGACACTCAGATATTCCTCAGTATGTACTTATTCTTAGTATGTACTACTAGTATTGTCGTAGTAGGTGGTGCTCACGTTGTGTGCAGTGGCTACATGTTGTAGCATCGTACCTGGGTGTGGTGCCTGCGGGCGTGCGGTGCCTAACCCTGATTGCAGCGCCCACCTCGTGTTTGTCGTCCTGTCTACTGTCCATCCGGTATGACAGAATTGTTGCCCATTGGAAGGGCAGCCCTTCAGGATTTTTTTGTCAGTGGGTTATTTGTACATAGACTGGAAGGGCAGCCCATCCAATTTCTGAAAAAAACGCTCCTTTATTAGTTTAAATAATTCTGAAAACTTGTCCCTTGGATGGGCAGCCCATCAGGATTTTTCTGACAGTGGTTAGTTTTTAAAGTGACCTAACCTAACCTTACCTAATCTAACCTAAAATATCCTAACCTAACCTAATCTAACCTAACCTAACCTAACCTAACCTAACCTAACCTAACCTAACCTAACCTAACCTAACCTAACCTAACCTAACCTAACCTAACCTAAACTTACCACTGTCAGAAAAATCCTGAAGGGCTGCCCATCCAAGGGGCAACAATTGAGCTCCCCCGTCCATCCTGTGCATCCATTTTGTGTTTGTGCCTGCCCCAGAAGTATTTATCCTGTTGGCAGGCATGGAACAAATTTATAAATAAATAAAATATTTCGCCAAAATAGTCTCATTTTGACTGACATGTGATTCACATATACAATAAAAGCATTAGTAGTAAGAATGTCTTTAACAGAACTACTCAGGAAAAGAAAAATAAAACAGTTTTTTTTTATGATTGAAAAATGTGACATCATTAAAGTAAAATTTGTTTCCAATAAGAGATGAAAGTTAAAACAATTTGATATTAATTTTTTTCTAATCCATTTAATTAGTTTAATTTGGTACAAAATTCATGCTAAATAAATTACATTTGATGTATCTACCATAATTAAAGATGAAATTGTCATAATTTGAGTTAAAGTTTGTCAAATTGCTCATTGATTTCATGCTTCTAGTTACATTTTGGTGCTAAAGGGTCTATTAACTTGCATTTTGATGTTATGTAGTGTATCAACATGGTTTGCATTGTTATTTAGTTATATTGCAATTCAGAGAGAGGCAACAGGACTGTTGAATGTTCATCATTAAGCATGTGTTTTAATTATAATTTTTTTTCAGATTTTCACCTCGCTGATAAGCAGTATTTCCGAGCACATACCACTTTTTTTGAAACTGTGGAAAATAGTGTGCATGCTAGTGGAATGTGGGTCTGTCGGGGTGAAGATAAGTTCATTGAAGATGTTGTCTGTGATGCTTCAGAACAACGCATCTGATTCACCCGAGGTTAGTTCTTGAAATAAAGGATTAATAGGTCACTAGATGGTAGATTGATCTGTAACAAGGAGGCTACAACTTAAGCAAAAGTCCCAAAACTTTAATTCCCAGTAGTCTTTTGATAACTTTCACTTTTTTTTAAGTTTAACTTTAGTTTATAGTTGCACGTTAAACATTAAAATCGGCACGTACCTATAGATAGTAGGTATGTTTCCTAGTATGTTTAAATTTGCTCACTATGTGTAAACAATTATCTTGGATATAAAGAATGGTTAAAATTATATTAAAATATTCTGAAAAAGTGCTGAAGTTGATTCACCAAGTATATGTATGCAACCTGTCTAGAGGTAATGGTGGCAGTGTTAATGTGTAAGTAGATACGTACCTACTGCTTTTGACAAATGGTACATAAGGTACAAAGTGTTAAGGGTTTGTCAGATAAATTAACCAAAACTTTATATAGGAATGGGTTGGATAATTTACATACCTGAAAAACAATGACGATGATGATGGTGATGGTGATGCTATACATGATAATGTAGATGGTATAGATTATGGAGGATGTAGATAATGTAATTGATGTAGAAGATGATAATGTAGGTAATTGTATAGATGATAATGATGTAGGTGAGTGTATAGATGATATAGATGATGGTGTGGTTTATGATGTTTCAGTCCCTAGCCATCACCACAGGGAGATGGTCATGGTATATCTGGGGCACACTAGACTAGATAATTCTGCAATGGTTTACCATTGCCTTTTGCAACATGGAAGTGACAATACATGACACAGTCCTGGACCTGGGAAGACATTTTTCTACAGTTTGAAAGTCCTGACCCGTCCAGAAATCAAACTGGAACCTTGGCTTACCAGCCAGCAGCTGTGAATACTGACACCTAACAACATTAGACACTACTTGAAAAAATAGCAGGCTAAAATTAATGAAGGCACTCCATGAATGAGAAACAGTTTTGAAAAGCATTAGTAAATTTTAATTTTTATTGTAACTATGTAAGTTGAGAAGTGTGTTTTTTTTTTCCACAATAAATTTATTTATATTTTTGTTGAAAAATTATTTTGTAATTTTTGTGTTATAGTTTGTGAGGCACTTCATCTATGTTCTGAGAGCAATTACGAATGCCTCGTGGGCCGACCTGTCCGACGCTGATTACGAGCGACTGTGTGATGCCGTGCGTACATCGCTGCAAGCGTTCATAAACAGCGGGAAGTCTGTTTTGGCCTTGCACAAGGATCACTTGATAGATGTCGGCCTGGAATCTCTTCTGGCGGACGAAAGGGACTGTGTTGCATTGGGTAGGTGTGCAGAAGCATGATGATGTATCCAAAATTTAGTACATTCATGCATACATACATTGTAGTAAGGGACAATATTATATGGCGATAAAATAAAAATAACACCAAAAAAGCATGTCAATGTACGGTGTAACACCGAAATGCAATTAATACACCATTTAACACCAAAATGCAACTTAAATCATGAAATCAATCAGTTTTCAAACAAAACTTTACTTAAATACATAAAAATTAAAATTTTAATGTATTAAATTAAATTAATGTTTTTTCTGAATGATGTTTGCACAAAAATGTATCATGTAAAAGGATTGGAAAAAAAAATTAATTTTACTTTGTTTAATGTGAATGAGCATTTAAGTGTATTGTTAAATAATTTATGCCTAAATAAATACTATGTTTACACTCTTAGGTTTGACATTCATAAGATGTAGAGTTGAACATGCTATTACAATAGTTTTGTGTTGTAGCCCATTTAAAGGTAGTTTCCTAAATTATTTTGTTCAATAATTTTTTTTTATTTTGCTCATTATTTTTAATTAATTCTTAATGCAGATAGATTTAATTGTTTATTAATGGTTTTATTAATTTAATAATTTTTTATGTAATGGTTTTTGATAAACCTAAATACCTTTTTATATTTCAATCCTAGCATGAACTATGAGCATGTAATTGTGTGGTATACAGTTAAGAATCGACCATTTGTGTCTTTGTAGCCTGTCGTAAAACATTTTAGATTTAGGACATCATTTATTAATTAATTAAAACTTGGTTCACCCAAAATTCCCTAACATAAGTTTTTAATGGTTTGATAAAACCAAATCTGTGTTTAGTTACTATTGATATTAAAACATAAAGAGTTAACACAATAAGTGGTAAATTCAATGGTTAATTCAAATTTATATACAATTTTTTTCTGTTTTTTCAATTTATCTACTATTTAAATATAAAATGGTCCTAGTTTCTCAAAACCATTAAACACTTTCATATTAAATTTATAAAACCATTTATAAGCAATTAGCAAAAGTTGTGATTTAAATTTATTTGAAAAAAAAATTTAAAAAAAAGTGTTAGCAACAAAATAATTTAGGATAATATTCTCTTAAATAGCTGGGAAGTCCTTGGTTTATTTAAAGTGTTAAGAATACTTTGGGGTTAGTACAATAGTCAGAATAATAAATAATTTAATAAATTAGTAAAATAGTAACCATGTTCAATTATTCAATGTTCTGAGCTCTTTCAAACACATACACATTTGTTTGTATACTCATGCTGAGAAAATTTTTTTTTTTCTGTAGTAGGTACCATTTTTTTCTAGCCACTGAGAAAAGCCAAACCTACTAGCGTTTTTGTCAATTATTTGTGCTTAAAGTACAGTCACTTATTTCCCCTTAAGCCATTTTTGACTAGGTTAAATGTACGTATTTTCATTTTGAAATATTATAAAAATGGCAACATGAAGAAGTGAAACAAAAGTTAAAACTTTTGTATAGAATTTATTGGTACAGCGGAAGTTGAATTAATAACCTCCATTTAATATTATTTACCCAATATAATATTTTTAAATGTTTTTCAGTTTTTTTTTCTTTGTGTACAGATATCCATATATGTGTCCATAGGTTGATTTGCATTATTAGTATTTTAAAGATTTTTAAAAAAATTAATATGTACCATGTGGCAAAAATAATTCATTCAAATAAATTGTTTCAGAACATCTTCATTCATGTGCAAGTGATCTGGTTGTAAAACTTCTTGCAGAGGATGTGCAATTAGATGATGCTCGTATTGAAGCTCTTGGAAATGCCGCCACAAAAGTGAGGAAATTTGAGTAGCAAATCGTAGAATAAATACATGTACAATATTTGTGTTTTATTCATTTAGTTAAATAAATAAATAAATAAATGTAATACTTATAAATACAAAAAAAGAATTTTTGAATCTTTCATGTAGTTTATGTCGAAATGTATTTTACGAACAGCATGAAATGAAAATAAACAAACAGTATTAGAACAAGTTTAAGCTGTACACATTACGTAAATATTTTCAGAAATAACAAAATAATTTTTGTTATAAATTATGTAATCAATTCATTTGCGTTCAGGTGTTTGTTGATGGTTGCAATGTAATGTAATATCTTTTTACAACTTGTTTTGAATATCATTGTACTGTATTAATATTTTATTAGTATTCTCGTTAAATCTATATTGATGTTCGATAATCAAGCAAAATAGCTAACATGAAACGGCTATGAACTGGAACTAGCCAAATTAAAAAGCATTTTTGTATAACATTTTTCAAAGTAATTTGAATTTAAAACAAAATTTGTACATGTTAAATTCATACGTTTATGTATTTTGAAATAAAGGAATTAAAATATGTACATAATGGTAAGCTTTTATTTTTACAGTGATATTTTTTAGCCCTGCATTGGTATTGTGATCTGCTAATTCGGATCGGGTTTTGTTTTACAGCCATGCATTAAGGTGTTGATGTACTGTGTGATCAGAGAACTACAAGCTACGAGCCCAAGAGGAAATGAACACCCATCAGTTGCTAAGCAAGACTGTGAAGTGCTAATAGCTCAGGACGTTAGCTCCACGTGGTACAAGATGTACACTCGCTTTCTGTACATCATGGAATTTACTACATCTGTCAGTGATGTTCATGTTTTACTTTCACTGTTGAGGTAATTTAATTTTTGTTGTCTTGGATTTTTCCATCTTTTTGCTATAACTGTAGTTTTTAACTATTCATCCCTGTGTTTTGGCATGTCGAGGCATAGATCATAACTCCCAGACCTTCTACACCTTGTAACCACATAATTACTAATTGGCAATAGTCTGTAAGTGCGAGGAAATGACGTATTGTTTCACACAGTTGACTACAACTATCATCATGATCACACCAGTTCATGAGAGTTGACTTCAAAAAGTATGCCAGAGCTAAGTCCTATGCCATGTCAAACCAAAAAAAATTTAGAATGGAAACTTTATTGCAAGCTGTATCAAAATATTTGAAGTTGTAAGATGGCGAGGCCAAATCTCCCTTAAGACTAGGTCTTGACATACCATATTTGTTATTTAATTTTCTTGCCTTTGTTATTATTCCTCTATATGATAGCTCCCTTGCATTAAGTTTCATCACAAACTTTGTCTCTAAATATTTGTGAAGGGTTAAATAAAAGCTGTAAAACAGAAATTTGATACTGAGTTAAAATATGAAATGCAAGAGGACTGTCATGATAAATTTATAGGAATGGAAAATTAAATACAGTAGAACCCTGTTATAATGTTCCTGCATATAGTGTTTTACTGCTTATAATGTCATATTTTTAAAGTACCAATATTTCCCCCATAAGGACAATGTATTTATTTCCTGCATATAACGTTCATAAATAGTGTAATTTCCTGCTTATAATGTTTGCTTTCTAACATTCAATAAATGGGGAAATAATGTTTTAAAACCAAATTATTCCAACACTTACGATAAAAAGTTTCCTTTAAGTATGTTTATGTTTACAATCACTGCCATACAAGAAGTTTGTTAAAATACAATTTTATGCAATGTACTGAAGGTACACAATGTTCATAGTTACGTGTCAGTTGACACCCTTAGTCAACTCTTCTCTTCCTTGCCATTCCAGTGGGTATTCAGATGCACGTACATAGTTCGATATTAAAGTTGCCAACCATTGAGCGAGGGCATAACTAAAAGTGTTTTCTATTGCTTACAAATAATTTTTTTTTTCATTCATACGTAGGAATCCCAAAATTAAACATTTTCAGGTGGCGAAGGAGTAGACGTTCTCACTCTTAATGTTGTCATCATGAATCGTGAGACAATTTTACAAAAAATGTGGCAGTGTACCTTTAAAGACAAACAAAATTTAACCAGGGAACAAGACGAAGTTGAAAATTTGTTGGTTTTTTTCAGAAAATTCATGTATCAAGTATACTATCTTTGGTTTTAACATTAAAGTTGTTTACGTAGCTTGGTGAGTCCATTGGTACAAGGCTCGAACATTGTTAAGTGCTAAATTGAGATTTTCTGCTGATAACGTTTTCCTGCTTATAATGTTTTTTTCTTTTGCTCCCTTGAAAAACATTATAACAGGGTTCTACTGTAACCTATACGTAGGGACGAGATTTTATGGTGAATTGTGATAAAACTGAAATAACACAGGAAAACATGTGAATACACCATATACTAACACCAAAATGAAAGTTATTACTCCATTTAGCACCAAAATGCAACCAGAATCATGAAATCAACCAACAATTTCATAAACATGTAATCTTTTATTTAGTAAATTCAATGAGTGTGATTTATTTAGCGTGAAGTTTGTTAAAAAAAATTAAGAATTAAATTGATTGAAGAAAATTAATTTTATTTGGTTTGAGCTTGCATCTCTTATAGTAACACTTTTTACATAATGTTGACATATGTTTCAAACACAAAAATTTTTGCAAGTTTATTTTAATTTTTTCGAGTATTTCTGTCCCAGACATGCTTATTACAAATTATTTTATTGTAAAAGTGCATTATTAATCAGTCAGAATGTAACTATTATGTTGAAATAGGTATTGAGAAATATTATTTATTTTCATATTTGTTGTATAAAACCTATTTTTATCTCCTGTTTAACAAACAAAATTGACCTAAAAATAAAACCACAAAATCTTGTTCCTACCGATAGGGCATGTTTGACTGAGACTCGAGTAGACATTTTCTAATTTTTTTTTTGTGACTAGGGAACTCCACGACACAGTGTTCTGGGTAGCTGCGGCCTGCACTCTACAGGAAAAACCCTTCCAGAATGTGAGATTTTTCGGAGAAAATGTGGAATTGATGATAATGTTTTTAGTGGACGCTATTAACAGAATGCCCAGAGATTTCTCGGATAATGTTAAGAGTAATGTGGTGGAAAAAACAATCAAAATTGCGGGATGTTTTCTGCAAGTCCCTGAAATGGAAAATGTCTCCGCAAAGGCGTTGAATACTGCAATCGCCCTGGTCTCCCTGCCTTGGGTGGATGAAAACAGCGAATTTCTGGACCTCGGGAAAGAATTTGTTGACAATTTTGACATTGCTTCATTCAAGACCACCAGGTTCAAATGTTTTTTGGGTAAGTTATTTCTGTGCTTGTATTCTTATTTAAAATCTGTTTTTTGCAGGGTAAAATTTCTGCTTTAAAAACTACTTTGTATTTTAATATACTTCCATAAGGACTTCTCTAAAAAGTAGTGTGCAGTGTGCAGTTGACAACACCATACAGTTAACAAGCAAACTCATTATAACTGGGGAAAGTAAGAATAAAGCTGGTTATTTAGTAAGGCAGTAATTAAGGTTGTTGCACAAAAACAGTGATGGCTAATCATCTTTCACGTAAGTTAAAGTACTGGGTACTGTTCATTCTAGAAAAAAAAAACACTGTTATCTTAATATAGCGAATACAACTTATATTAGTTTAAGAGCCCTGCTAATCTAGGCGAACATACAGTATGTAGAGCTTCATAATAAACCAAGCAATTTAAAAACTGCTCAAGGTATTCAAGTGGGGCCTGTTGACGAAAAGTATTTAAGAATACGCTGAGGGCAGATTAGTGGTTTTGTTTCAGTATTTTATATTCAAACAGTAAATTTAGAATAGTGAAAAATGCCTAAAACTTTTGTTTTAAGAATAATTTGAGACATGAATTGCCTGGTAAAGATTCTTGAAAACACCCAAGGGCCTTACATTACACCTTTATCTTCATTTCTCCGGCAAATCAAATTATATTAGAGTTTTAGGTATACCTGTCAATTATAAATTATTTTTTCATTATCATATTCAGTATATCTTAACCAATGTGAACAGATCTCATGCTTACATTAAATATATTACTTTTAATGCATCTAATTTTGATTCTATTGTCAGTCTTTATATATTCTTAAGTTATATCGAAACTAGAATATGGCTCTATCATTTGGAACACCATTAATAAAATTGATAGTGATAAACTTCAGAAAGAGTATATTAAATTCAGAAAAATTATGTCAAATTAAAAATTTCGATAACATTGTCATCAAGACGAGCTATATTATCGTATTTACCTGAATATAATGCGATGATTTTTATAAAAACTGCTGAAACTGAAAGTGAGGGTCGCAGTATAAACACAAACCTACATCTTTGCTGCTGGAAGAATGTTTTGAAAGGGCGTGGCACGGTGAGACAACTGTGTCAAGGTCACAGCCGGCGCCAGCGATGCAGCCAAAATGTGAAGTAACAGAGCTACTAGTCAGCGCTTGGGTCAGTATTAGAAGTGATTGTCTTTTGTTTGGTCACTTGTGCTTTGTTTAGCATTGTAGGAAAGTGAAATTTTTTTTTATAAAATGGATACTGTAGAGAGGTGTGGGAGTTCACAATTTAAAATGTCATGAGACGAAGTTATGATGCTAACTTTAAGTTTATAGTGGTAAATCATGCAGTTCAAACCAACAACTGCCAAGCTGCTCGTAAATATGACATTACTGAAAGCAACGTGCGTAATTGGAAGGCGGATTTGCTTTGTCTCAAGAATGCAAATGGTTTGTGGAAAGTATTCAGATGGACTAAAAAGGGATGGTTCTCTGATATTGAAACCCGCGTGGAGAGGAGATGGAATTACAATTTCACAAGATGTAATAAAATTAAAATTCCAAGATACTGCTTATGAATTGAACATTCCGTGGACTAGATTCAAGGCAAGTACTGGGTGGTACATAAGAATAATGCACCGTTGCAGATTTTGTTTGCGGTGCATAACACAACTAGCCCAAAATCTGCCAAACGATTTCCAAGATAAATTGATTAAATTTAGGCACTATGTGATTAGTTTGCATAAACAACACCATTATTTGTACAGCCAAATTGGAAAAACTGATGAAACGGCAGTGTATTTCGACATTCCCAGCAACAGTACCGTTGAAACGAAAGGCGTTAAGATTGTCACCGTGCGCATGACTGGAAATGGTGATATTACCTGTTTTGGCAGGCGGCAGGAAACTGCCACCAATCATTATCTTAAAAAAGGAAAACTCTTCCCAAAGAAGCGTTTCTGCCGGACATAATCATTCGTTATCAAGAAAAAGTCTGGATGACGAGTGATTTAATGCAAGAATGGTTATGACTTGTGTGGAATCGGTGCCTGGGTGCACTTCTGAAGAAAAGGGGCATGTTGGTCCTTGGTGAAATTCAGGGACATATGACACTTGAGGTTAAAACTACGATAAATAATTTTAACACAGACTTGGTTGTTATACCAGTTTGAATGACAAGCCAGCTACAAGTTCTCGATGTTGTCGTAAACAAAACAAGCCATTTAAGGACCAACTTCGGCAACAGTATAATGATTGGCTGTTTACGGGTGACTATTCTCCGATGCCAACTGGGAAAATTGAGAAATCATGAGTTCTTCAGCTAGCAAAATGTATTTCTACAGCCTGGCAAAGGATAACTTCAGAATCCATCGTCCATGACTTTAAGAAGTGTTGCATTTCAAATTCCATGAATGGCACTGACGATCTGTGCTGGCAAGATGAAGTTAAAGGCAGTGTCAGCAGTAGCAGCATTGTAGACACTGACAGTGAATGATTATTCTTACCAGCATCATAACAAACTCTGTTAATATAAATATGTAAAATAACTGTTTATGTAAATAATATTATTTAGTGTTGTGAAAACCTATATTGGCCTAGGTAAATTAAACTATTTAAATTTTATTATATATTTAATTTTAAAAAAAATAGTGCTTTGTCTTTTAACTGTGATTTCCTGTCCATAATTTTGTATTTTAACTGTGATATACTCTCCAAACATTTTTTTTCCTAGACTGTCAATCACAAAGTTTGGGGTAGCATTATATGAAGAGTCGAAGTGTCTTCAGGTAAATACGGTAGATGCACTATTTTCAAGTAACCCTTCTGACAAACTTAATCTGCTAGAAAACACTGGAATTAAAATACCATCCTTCAACAGTCTTAATCAACCACTGTTATGTTCTTTAAACAAAAAAAAATATATATATTTTATATTGTATTGTTAAAAACTTCAATAAATTCAAAAGCTTATTTCCCTTGTCTAATAATAAATTAATTATAAAGAAAATAGTAGGATACCTTAATTGTTCACCCTAGTTCACTATATATAATCCATGATCAAATCAGTGTGTGTTCAATTTATATACTTATTGTCCTGTTTTTGTTTCTGTGTTTTCTATTTATGTGTCTGTTTGTTTGGATTTCATATTTTTGTTTGTATGTAGTTTTGTGTTATTATTTTTATTGTGATTGTATTTGTGTATTGTATTTTGCCTATCATACATATATGACATTCTTGCCATAGGTAGGCATGTTTCAAGTATAGATAAATAAATTAAAAATATTGTTATGGTTGCTACTCAAATTTCATAGTGAAGACTGCACCTGAGTTTAGAGCCTTTTACTCTTGGAGATACTGCCCTAGAAACACTAGCAGATTAATTATGCACTAAAAATTCACATTCAACTTTGAAAACAAATATTTGTTGACTTGAATCGTGTCTTTAAATCATAGATAATTTTTTTTTTCCTCTAGAGAAACTAAGGGTAAAAAAAATTAAAGTTAAATCAAAAATTAAAATTAAAGGCATCTTATATTTGAGTAAGTACATTTTATTCTGTACAAATTTGACTGTTCTCTAAAAATAACGATTTTGTCTAAAAACACTGCAGACAGAATAATTAAATGGCAGAAGGATATGTAGACCATTAGTTCTAATTATTGAAAATAGTTAAATTTGGGACATATTAAAATGACACAGACTGTACTGTATTTACTCCAATATAAGACACCACTGATTTTGAGATGCATCTGTTCTTTTAGTTATTATTTTCACTAGAGAAATAAGGTTTATGATTTTAAGATGCAATTCAATTCAAAGAAATTTTCTTTTTAAATGTGAAAGTACATTTTTAGTGCATTACCGCTGCTTAGCAGATATGCGGCTCATATTTTATTGACCTACTAGGCATTTACAGGGTGGCAAGCAACAGGGAAAACCTGGAAAAGTCAGGGGATTTTTAGTAACAGGAAAAAGTCAGGAATTTTTATCATGGTTAGATTACTGAAAAATAAAAGTTATATTACGGACTTATTTTTATTCATCCCGGTTCCACGGAAGGCCCTTTTTCTCTCATTTCTTGTTGCTCGTTATTATATCAGAAATTTGACCATGTTCTATTGACAGTAGTGTGAAAAAATAATCGATACTTGCTTGTTGCAGTATTCAAGTGTGTTATGCCTACGAGTTACGATTTTGAATATGAATTTTTTTGATAGTTATTGGCGATTAACTAATATCAGAGGGCAGGGGAAAATTTTTTTTTCCAAGCCCGGAAGAGCTATGGAATTTTTAATCACAGATTTTGTTAGCCATGCTGATTTCTATCTGATGTTTGAATGAAGATCCTTCGCTGAGGATGGAGTGCCTGGACCAGCTGGCGAGAGCCCCGCGTGACACAGCGGAATCCTGGAGGCTCGGCGTCGTGAGGCAGTGCCTCTCGGGCCCAGACGGGGCGCTCCGAGCCCGCGCCGTCGCCGGCGTCCCCGTGCTCCTGTCCGCCAACTGTCACTCCGTCGCGGCCGCGGACGTCCTCTCGGCGGCGCTCGGGCAGCGGGACCCAGTGGTGGAGCTGGCGCTGTCCCGAGTCTTCGGCATCGTGGCGTGCGTCCTCTCCGGCGATCATCGTCTCACCAGGTGAGGGGAGGCCTGCTTTCGGAATAGGTAACATAGCTAGGTAAAATTAACTTTATTTTACCTTTGGAATACATATATATATATATTTTTTTATTCATTATACAGATTTATGGGGGAAAACAAACATCCAGTGCTTCAAATTTCTTGGAATGAAGTTTGTTTATGTTTGAAACCAGATAAAATAATGTGCCACCAACTAGTAGTTACGGCACAATTTCAAATTTGAATTTTTTTTTTTTAACTTAAATAATGTCTCCAAGCATTCCTCTGCTGCATGAACTTAAACTTGTTCCTCCTCTTGTACACTCCCATTCAACGTTTGTCAGACTCGTCTCTCCTGATTTTCCCAGCCTTTACCATTTCAATGACCCAGCAGGACGATCCCGTTATTCCCGTCTTGGCGCACGGACGTCTCCTGTAATTCGTCCCCGGTTCGTGACGAGAACTGCTAAGGCATGCAAACTCTCAAGACCGGGCAGTTCCTAGAGCTCGTCTGACGCCGGCACTCCTTAGCATGATCGCGAATAATCTTCTTCAAAGTATAGTCACGCCTACGAGTTTGGTAGACCAGCTTTCCCACTGGCATTGCAGTTTTAACTCCTCCCCCCTCTTCAGGTTTTCCTGGGAACGTCGCCCCGGGTCTTTGACCGGCCGGTAACCCCTGAGATTTTGAACGCCCGCGAAACGCCTGCCCTCTGGTGTCTCCCGCAGGAACCAGTTCAAGTAGTTACCCTTCAAGCCACCAGAGCGCTGGCTTAGTCCGTCCCATAAGCCTCAATGCTACTACCAGCTGACCCACAAGAGTCGATTTCGTCTTAGTTCAGCCACACCTCGGTAGGTCGCGCTGACATCGGGCAGTACCAACAACTTCGAGGTATCAAAGTCTGCCTTTCCTCGACAAGCACCTCGGTAATGTTCGGAACCTTTCGGTTTGAGAGGCAAAGCCCTCCCCACCTTTATTTCGTTAACATCGCTTTCAATTACGAGTCTCGACCGCCAGAAGCTTACTGCGCGCTGCGATTCAGGACTGAGTGCATAGAACGAACGTCATCGGGACGCCTCGCTGTTTCTCTGAAGATGTGATCCGATTAGCCAAGGGATGTTTCCCAACATAGTAGTGTTTAGGCGTTAGTCAGTCCACGTAAATATAGCTAAAGTAATAATGTAGAAGTCATCATAGATAATATATTTTCTTTGAGAATCATGGAACATCCGCGTCACGCTTGCCTGGTCAATCATCGGGCAGACCCTGGAAGACATCACCCTGTTTGGTGAGGATTTAGCACTACCCCTCCCCCACCATTCATCGTAACTAGGAGGCATTTTCTGCCTATTTTACCTACTGTCTGTGATTCAGTCCTAAACATATGTGTTTGGATCTGTTCACAGACAGGGATCAAGTGCCCCAGTATTCAAGTGCCACTAGTACTCGTGCCAGAGTACCAGTGCCAGGCACCGAACACCAGACCCGGGTGCTTTGCCATGGACCAGATCTGTCTACACCGGACGAAAGGCCCAGGGCCTCTGACGTCTCGTCAGCTGCCCCACTTCAACTAACCATCTCCGAAATGCCAGCATTGCAATTTTTTTAATAACTTTTTTCGGACTAGCATCCAGACACGATGTCTTTTCGACTAGAATCAGGAGCATCACTACGATAATTTCATGTGTTTACTTATTAAGAACTTAAATCAAAAATTGTGAAATATACTTATGCTAATTCACTAATAAGGCCCAGCCCATTCTAGAGTACACTCTAGAACCCATTCCTGTACCCATTCTTGTATTAATGTAATCTCAATCCCATGTTGTTTATGCTTTCTTTCTGTTAATTGAATCACATGTTGTAACTCTATATTATGACAGATAACCAAAAGTAAAATAATAAAAAACAGAGAAACCAACGCTGGACGAAATCATTGTTTTACCTTCTGGAGCTCAAAGATCCACTTGTTCCCCTCAGTCATCAGGTGAGAGTGACGAGGCGGAGCAATAATATACGTATAATTTAACAATTTATCGGTAAGAAACATTTGTAGTCAACTAGAGTCATGCGAGTATAGGATTTTTAGTTCGAGTCGAGTTCGAGCGAGTATTCAAGAAATGTTTCGAGTTCGAGTTCGAGTTAAATTCGAGTCGAGTAGTAAAATCCATAAATATCCATTATTTATATATAACTCTCATGTTTAAAGACCAGCAAATATCAAGGCCCTATACAAACCTCGGGTGTGAGGATTCTCATTGCTGCAAATATTTTCATGGTCTTTTAATAATTTTGTTTCTTTTGAAAATGCAAAGTATTATTAAAATTTACTTGTTAACAAAAAAAAAAGTATAAAAGAATGTTTTAAACACCGACACCGAGCAAAATTTTATTCAAAACCATAGCATAAGTGCAAAAGTATTTGTCAACATTCTTAGCAGTCACCTAGCTGCAGGGTATATTAAGGATTTCCACTGTTACAGGAAATTTTTGTAGCCATACAATAAATATCAACTTTTTTTTAAGAATAGTTATACTGTATATATTTTAATATACATGCCTAAGCCTGAACATAACTCAATATTAAAAAAAAAAAGACAGCAACATTTTACTATAGGAATGATCATAATCAACATTTTTGTAAAAGTCTTTCAAGGAGAAACACCAGCTGTTCAATGTGCTCTGGAGCAAGGTTTTCTCGGCGTGTGGATACAGTAGAATCTCGTTATAAAGTACATCAATAAACCCTCAACTTTTATACCTACTTAGTAATGACAGTACTTTATTCTGGAAGTTACCTTTAAAATGTAGTACTTTTGAATTTTTGAAAATAAAGTAGTAGGGGATCAAATGTTACATTAGCTTGGAAGCAAATATTTATAAAACAACAAGAATTAAAAAAGAATTACTGAACTTAATACAGTAGCCTAAATTCTAGGCCTACATATACAAAATTTATATCTGTTGAATACAAAATGACAAATGGTTTAAACTATTTTGCAGATATGTACATTTATTGGGATAGAATTCCCTCGTCATCTTCTAGGCGAAGTCTCTTGCGACCAGCAGATAGAGATGACTGTTCATACAGTTTAATAATTTTTTCGCGATCTTTTATTATTGTTGACAGTGTAGTGGGCACCAAACCAAACGACCGTGCCACATCTGCATTTTTCCTGCCTTTGTCAACTTCTTTTAATATTTATACTTTTTCCTTCAAAGTAAACTGCTTGCGTTTCTTTTTATCTATTTGGCCATCCATCCTGATTAAAATATTCAATCAACAATATTGTTTGCCTCATGCCACGTCAAATGTAAACAAACCTCTCATCTATAGATAACCATAGCTCCGCACTAGTAGCGCACGTTGCGAGCATGGCTGTTCCAGGCAACATTCCGACCTTCATGGCAAAACAAAGCGTGTCGGCCATGTTGTGACACCAAACAGTTCGAAAATTAACCTGCATAAATTAACATTATATTGGATTTTCTATTTTGTATATAAGATAAAATTTAATTATTATTTAAAGTTTGTATCTGCGGTAATTGAAACTTTTAAAACGTGCTTTATAAATAACCAAAAGATGGCGCAGCTAAAAACAATTTTCTTGGAGGGGCGAGAGAGCAATCGATTGTTTAGATCGTCTCGTGCACTGAAGTGTGTGATCCATGGAGGACGAATGGCGCGTTGTACTGTGTTTGTTTACGTCGTATACTTGTTAACGATTCTTGAAAGTGATAAAAATTAATCATAATGTACATTTATATTAAAGAACCCCTGCGCAAACACAGTAACTATTATGTAAAATTTTCTTGATAACTGGAAAAGAATGGTCGTATTGAAAGGTAGGAAACGTTTTTAATGTTAAAAGTGAAATATTTTTACATTGTTTACATAGGTGTTTTGAGCGGGAATTTAAAATCATACGTTGAACTGAAAGATACAATGGGTTTCTTTTATTTACATGCGCAAACAAGGTTAGTTAACACGTAATTTTAAATATTTTTATACTTGGGCCTAACCAAAAAAGTCTGAAAAGACATCATTAAACTCGAACTCGACTCGTGAGTCGTGAACGGCCGTGCCGAGTCAGAGAACTAATTAAAAACTCAACTCGAACTCGAAATTCGAGTACTCGCAGGTCTCTATAGTCAACACCTCATGCTGCTAAATGTTGTAGGTATAGCATTGGCGTAGCTGTGTTCATAAAGTTGGGGGGGACAAATAATGATTTTGATGTCATGTAAACCCATTCCCCTCTTACTAAGACGGGGAGTTCCGGGGGTCCTCCACCGGAAAATTTTGATTTTAAAAGTGCAAAATAGCGCTTTTTTAAGCAGTTTTTTGTATCTAACCATTGGATACATCAATGTTAAAATTATTATTGTTTCCTTAATATAAAATTTGATGAGTGAAGAAATTACAAATAAAGTTGGGCAGAATAATATTGTAAAATAAAAATATCACGGTCTAGAAAGTTTGGGGGGGACAGTCTCATCCACCCAAAAAGTTCAGGGGGACACGTCCCCCCTGTCCCCCCCGGTTCCTACGCCCCTGAGGTATAGATCAGTCTGGTATTAGTCTCTAGTGTGTTTGATTTGTTTTCTTGTGGGTTACATCTCACGTTCACACCTGGTGTTGTCCGATGACGCGGCCTGATGGCTGATCCTTGAAGACCGCTGTGTTGGCCGGGTGTTCCAGGGTGGTGTGCGAGGACTCGTACGTGAGGCACCGAGCCGAGTGCAGGCGCTGCGACGGCCCGGAGAGCGGTGGTGAGCACGGGAGCCGGTGCCCGCCCGTGGCGGAGCGCCTCCTGGCGGGACTCGCGTCCCTGCTGGACTCCCGACTGGCGGAGGTGCGGCTGAACGCCGCCCGAGCCCTCCCGAGGCTGTGCCGACACCTGGACCGGGGCGGCCGGTGCCTGGAGCCCGCCCGGTGGCTGGCCCTGCTCCGTGACGACGATCGCGCCGTGAGGCTGGAGCTGGCGGGGGCCGTCGCCCCGCTGGCGCTCGCCCGGGGGCCGGCCCCCCGCCCCGGGTGCGACTCCCTGGCCGGGCTCTGCGGCAAGCAGCTCGTCGCCGCCGTCAGGTCGAGCCTGGCGGAGCCCCGGGAGGAACTGCAGGACTCGTGCATGCGCGCCGTCGCGGAGATCGGCCGGTGAGAGTTCCCTGGTCTCCCCGTGAGAACTCCAGGGGAGTTGGAATGAGTCGAGGAATTCGCTTTCAATCCTTCGTAAAGTCATGGAAAATTCCTCCAGCGAGGAGAAAATAGTTATGCGTGCAATCACCCAAACTGTTTGTCCGATGGTGTTTTTCGTGCATATTCATACACACTTTAAAAACTAAAAAAGGCGTGTCAGAGTTATGTTAAATACATAAAGAAATAAAGAAAGTGAAGAGACCACTACAGCAGCTGTGGGGATGGTTGAGGCCGGACTTTTCGTATTTTTTTCTTCAGAAAATAGATGAATTATTTAAAACAGATTAATGAAGAGACACTTCGAAATTTAGTTCAGGCGTAAGTTTGGGAAATTTTATTACATATTTGTGTGTACAGCGTGTTTTTCCGTGCAGGAATAACTTTTAATTTTTTAAATGGTTTGATTATGCGGTAGTACACAAATCACATTTGTGTGGAAGCGTTTAACTTAATGCTTGGTTAAATGCTTTAATTTTTGCACATTTGTTTATTTCGTGCATTAAAAAATAAAATAATTATCAATAGAAATGTGATTGAGGAAGGGAGATGTAAACCTGGTTTGTTTGTTACTAAAATTAAAGTTAAAAAAAAAAGTAATTATCCTAGCAATGAACTTTATGCAAATGATTTGTTGAGTGAAACAATTTACAAACCAAGGTTAAATTAGTTAGTCAATTTTCAAAACATTGCTTTAATATTTTTATGATTGACTGTTTTGAGTACTGAAATGTGTGTTTACAGTAGCTGTCACCCTTAAAGAGCTAACAATTAAATGGAATTAGAGTGTTGGTCTTGTCAAGGGTCGTTACAGATGTTTGAAGGGTGAATCCATGGGATGGAGCAGCGACTGGACGATTAAGTGGGGGAAACAGGAAACACCCCGAAAACCCACAGGCTTGCCTTAATGTCAGCCATGTTTCCCATTTGGAGGTTTTACGCTGCCAGGAATTGAACGTACGAGGGTTATTTTTTTTTCAACCTCCGATCGGCTGTAATAAAAAAACGGGAATGAATTGGGAAATTATTTTAGTGTCAAAAGAAACGTACATCTTTACTCTATTTTTCCACATAATCACCGTGCAGATTGAGGCATTTGTCGTACCGATGCACCAGTTTTCCAATACCCTCTGCATAAAATGATGCCTCCTGCCTATTCAGCCACGTTTTAACAGTGCCCTGCAGTTCATCATTGGTGTGCCCTTCTGCCTGTAAGAAACGGATGACTCCACGCAGCTCGTATTTCGCCGTACAGTTTATCGTTGCAGCCATGTTGACATTCCCATAACCAAGCTTCAACTGAGGTGTGAGTTGGCCGCTCCACATGGTTGGTGGAAGGGGGTAAACACTACGAGACTGTACGGCGAAATGCGAGCTGTGTGGAGTCATCCGTTTCTTACAGGCAGAAGGGCACACCAATGATGAACTGCAGGGCACTGTTAAAACGTGGCTGAATAGGCAGGAGGCATCATTTTATGCAGAGGGTATTGGAAAGCTGGTGCATCGGTACGACAAATGCTTCAATCTGCACGGTGATTATGTGGAAAAATAGAGTATAGATGTACGTTTCTTTTGACATTAAAATAATTTCCCAATTCATTCCCGTTTTTTTATTACAGCCGATCGGAGGTAAAAAAAAAAAAAAAACCTCGTATTTCAGATGTTCTTGAAATAAATTGAACTGTGCATACACAGAAATTATAGTTTTTAGGATATTGTTTTTCTATTCTTTCTCTTTACTTTTCATCAATGAGAACAAAATTAGAATATTGTTCAGTGATTTGGAATTATATTAATTCGTCTAATAGAGATGAACTCAAATCAATTCAATATAAAATATTAAAACTTTTAAATACAAAACAGTAAACGTTTATCCCAGGCTAACTTACCTTCTCTTTCTAATCATAGAGAATACCTAGATTCAGGTATTCATTAATAATTTTTATAGCTCTAAAATTAATTACAAATATATTCTTGATAACATTTGACTTAGGGTCCCACAGTTTCACAGTCATTTAAAAATTTCAAAAAAGTCTTTAAATTAAATTCTAATTTTAATAAATTACAAAACCTGGTAAATTAACTGAAAAAGCATTGTCTTCATAATATCTGTTCATGTTTTTACTAAGTTATTTATTTAACTTTACAGTTCTTTAGATTTATAGCATTTTATAAACTTTGTATTTATCTTGCTTTATTAATAATCTTGTATGTATTCACTCAGTCTTTTTTTTATATTATTGTTTTGATTGGCATTAATGGTATAGTTATACATAACTATTTTTCATTTATAAATTTAATTTCATCATTGTAGTATTGATCTCTGGGTTGTGCTGTCCTTGTTTGTCCTTTGTCCTGTGATATTGTTTTTAGTATTTTCCTATTTTGTGTTTGTGTTATGTGCGTATCAGTTAAGGTTTTCTTCAACTTTAGATAGGCATGATACAATTTAATAAATTTATAAATAAATGATTTGTTCTAGTTATACTTTCTAGCTTTAGTTTCATTAATTTGATTCTCAATTTTTAATATTGTTTGCAAACTTTATTTTTTCTTTTTTTAGAATACCGGAGGAAAATACTCTGCTACTTGTTGTTGGCTTGATGATCGTGTATGCCTTACATCCTGCTTCATGCAAGAGCTCTGTCGTTAAAGTACACCTCAACCAGATAGCTTCTGCTCGAAACACAAGTCCAGACATTCTCTTCTGTCAAGTTCAGGATGAACTCAGTGATGTAAGTGTAGCCATGTTAGGTATGCCATCTGTTTTTTAACATGTGATTACTGATATAAAAAAAAATTTAATTGCTAAAATGTCTTTTTGTTGTCATTTAACTGTTCTTTGTTTTAAATAAGGGTGTAAATTCAGACATAACCTTCTTTCTGATACAATGATAAGTGATTTTAAATTATTATTAATTTCACATAAACTATTAGCCTTCATATTTGTGGTTATGGAGCTTTTATCTCCGCCAATTTTCGCAGCTTAATAACATTTTTGCCCAGTATTTTTAACATTTGTTTGTTAAACAGTTTCATTGTTTAATTTTTCACTAATTTATTTATCTTCATTAAGAAAATTAAGTTTTCTGAGATATATTTAAATTTTATTTACATGTATTTTTTTATTGTTTATATTTTAAATTTCTTTTGTTTGCAAATAAACTTAAAATTTCTAGCAATTCAAAGCCAAAAATAATATATAAAATTGATCCTACTTCTTTGTATACTAACTGACGTAGTTCTGTATTTCTTTAAAATCATTTTTGTTTTCGGTTGCAAATTTATTTTGCAGTTTCTCATTACCTTGGCTCAGGGTTTGTTAGTGTAATACAAGAATAAGGTAACTTATTACATACTAGGGACAAGATTATATGGTAAGTTGCGATAAAACCGAAATTACACAATGGAGCCTGTCAAAACAATGTATGACACTACATGGCAAGTTAATACACTACGTATTTAGCACCGAAATGTAACTAGAAACAGGAAAGCAATCAGTAATCTAATGTAACATAAATAAAGTTACAAAAAAAAAAGTTATATTCAACAGTGGTAAATTCATTGAATGGAATTTGTTTAGCGGCGTGGTACGGCGCAGTATGGCACGTTGTAGGTGGGGAAATATGCCTAAGTGTGCTTACCTGAATGGGCAGACACTTGAGGGCAGATGACTGTGCCACATGCGTGCAAATATAAATAACAAATAATAAATTAAAAAAAATATTAAAAAAATTAAGCAGCATTTGCAATAACAATTAATAAAGCTCAAGGACAGATGCTTAAAGTTGCAGGAGTTCATTTTAGAAAAAATATGTTTTTCCCATGCTCACGTGTATCAAAACCGCAAAATCTTTTTTTTGGCAAAAGATGGGAAAACAAAAAACGTAGTTTATAAAAATGTACTTAAATAAACTCATATGGATAGGGCTGGGCCGATCACTAAATTTGCAGATCATTCCGATACCGATAATTTGCGCCGATGACCGGCGCCGATCATTGCCGATCAGACTAATTAAGAATTTTATAGCTTGTTTGATATTAATAATAAAATCTAAAAAAAATTTAATAAAAAAGTTACCTTATGATAACTTACCATTTATTTAACACTTCTGACAGAAGACAAATTGTTCATTGATTTTTAAAAATGAACAAAAATATAATGTAAGCTAAGTATTTCCTATTTTTACTATTTCTAGACCTTCCCACCCCACAAACCAAAGTACCCATACAACAATTTTTACAGGTCTTGAAAATAAGTGCTTTATAATATCTTCAAAAGATTTTCCAAATAAATAACTAAAGGCCTACCTTATTTAGTTACTTTGTAAGTATTAAATTAGAAACATACAACTTTGCATTTTTTTAATTCAGTTATTTATTAATTTTAATTTAGTATGTAATGATCGGCGTTTTGTGACCGGTAAATAATTTGCAATTCGGTACCGATGCCGATGTGTGAAAATCGGCTGATTATTGTGATCGGTGATCGGCATAGGCCCAGCCCTACATATTAATACTTTATACCTTATGTACTTATATACTTAAAATAATTTAATAAGCTCTTTGCAGTGAAACGCCACAAATAGCTCATTAAAATATTTATACGTATGTGTCTTATTTGTAAAATAATTAGCCTAAATAATTAAAAATGCTACCCAAAGACACTACCTATTCCACGCGGATGAAGTCGCTGGCACAGCTAGTGCTGAATAAACAAAATTCTTTGAATTTAATAAATTAAAAAAATAATGGTTTTGTGAACTGAGTTACGGTTTTTAATTAAAACTACTGATTTATTTCATGAATTCAGTTTGAATTTCGGTGCTTTATGGTGTATCAACTTCCATTTAGGTGTTACATGTTGTATTGAGACATGCTTCTTGGCGTTATTTCAGTTTTATCACAATTCACCGAATAATCTTGTCCCTATGTATAAGTGAATCGTGTGTTAGTCAAAATGAGAGTATTTTGGTATATATATATATATAAAAAAAAAAAAATAAGTATTTCAGGTTCATTTTTATTGACCACTATTTTTTTTTTTTGTAAAGACGTGTTGAAATAAAAATGATAATACCGAAATCCCGGGGTGCGAAAACAAAACCAACCTTGAAAATGTCCGTGCTGATCTCAGGTGATGGCCGACTTGCTCCTGCAGAACCAGAGCTGCTCGAACAACTTCGTCTCGTGCGTGAGCAAGCTGGCGCAGGCGTTCGGCATCGCCGTGTCGCTGGAGTTTGTGGGCGGCCTGATCTGCCAGCTGCTGCCCGTCGTGGTGGCGGCCGTGCCAGGGTCCCGGGAGGCCCGCCGGCTCGTGGGCGAGATGGCGCTGGCCAAGAAGATGGACGCCAAGCAGCTCGTGGACGAGCAGTTCCAGGTCCGCGGGAATCCCGCAAGCTGGAACTGAAACGGAACAATTTTGTATCCAAGTCGACATTTTGTTACCACTCAACCAGGGCCGGCGTGTCCATATAGGCGAACCAGGCAACCGCCCAGGGCGCCAAGTAGCTGGGGGCGGCGCAAATACGACACATAACAGCTGATACAATATGTTTAACGATAATTGAAACTAGATGAAAATGGATTTTTGTAACAGTTTGGAATGTTTATATTGATATAAGTAATTATTTAAAGCCCACGGTGACCTGTTTATGATTTGTAATAAGTAAATAAGTAAAAAAAATAACCACAAGCCTGCTTACATTTGATTGTTGACAAAATCTTAGGCTTACGTGATGTATTTTGAGAAAAGGAAAATTTTTTTTGGGGTGTTCCCCGGGGGGGGGGGGAGGGGGGGGGGAGGGGGGGGGGGGTTGGGGTGGCACCTAGGGCGCCAATTTACCTTGCACCGGCCCTGCACTCAACCACCTCCGGCTAGCTCAAATCAGGTAATGAGTGGAACATGCAGGTTAGAAGCAGGTCACGAAGAAATTACTGCTCGATTGTTTGATGGATTACCTGTTCCTTTTATTTGTGATAAAAATCCAGCAAAAAAATACTCAAAAGATAAATTTATCATTTAAAAAAAAATTTTAAAAAAATAAACCCGGAGAATTACATTTACAATAACTTTTAAGAGGGAAAAATTTTACATCCAACCCGAAATACGACAAAAACAATTTATAACAAATTATTATTAATGGATTGCGTGAGGAAGGCTGTAATTTGGGTTGTTACAATTTAAAATCGAATAATTTTTTTTAAAAATTATTTATTGAAAGATACACAAGGTGTCCACGTTCTGGAAAGTCAGGGAAAAGTCAGGAAAGTTGAAATTGTCCAGGAAATTTATTTGAAATCCTGGAAAAGATATGGAATTTCCCTAGTAATAGTATGTTTAGGGAAAAATGTCATCCCGTAGACTGCGAAATAATTTTTTTTTTACCCCATTATTATACACATTATAAAATGCCATATGCAAGGTTCCATTGGAATTGTAATTTTTGTATGAAAAGAAATAAAGTTGATGGAGAACTGGGCCAGCTATGAGAATGTGGAGGCTGAGTTGGTTCCCAAGTGTTACAGAGACCACTATAATCTGGTTATTCTCATAGTCGTAAGCCACTCTGCATAAATGTACAGTAATTAAAGCTCTACCTTCATCTTTACTTTTCTGTTACCATCTATTAAAACTTATTCTTTTCCAGTTAAAAACTCAGAATTTTTTTTAATAGAATACAAGAATACCTCTTTTAATTGCTTTTCTATTAAAATTGATCATCGTTACCTTTTTGTTTTTTAACTTTTAAAAATTATAGTGTTGAAATTATTCTTTATAAATTAAAATTATGCCTGGTGTAAGGCATTTTAGCTTAATTTTTACTGCTTATTCTTTTTCAGTACATCTACCCGCATATTTACATGCTCAGAAATGAGGATAATTTGCAAGGATGCATTTCTTTCATGGAAGAGGTAACTGGGTATTCTGTGTCCAAACTAAAATGGCGTTCTTTTAAGGTAAGTTTTTGCTACAGGTTTAGCCTGGTAGAACAAAAAAACTCTATGAATTAGTGTTAATCAAGAAATTGAAATGTTATTATTAATGAAATGTTACTTAATATTTTACAATGGTGCATGTTATTAAAATAATGAACCAAAAGTGCTTGAATATTTTTTTTATTTATGTCAAATTTATACAGAAACCAAAATGTGGTACATAACTTGAGCTCAATAGAGCCTGTGTGGAACACATTATGTCCATTCACTCAAATGTTTATACTTGCGGGTCTGGGCCACAGTATGGTTGAGTGATTCAAGATTTTATATTTTCGGACATACCTACTTCATTTCTAGGTACGTTGAATGTCATAAGAAACCTCGATAAGGGACAAAAAAGATGAATATGCAAACACACAGAAAACAAGCCAAAATCAGCCAATGTCAAAAAATTCAAAACATAGACAGCACAGAAAATTCAGTGGAAGGAATCAGTCGGAACAGCACAGATGAGACAGTTGCAACAAGAACTAGAACAGAAAATAAAGATGATAACGTCATTGGACAAAACAGTGACAAACGGACAAACTCAATGTGGATACTAAAAGGGACAATGTCGACAACACACAGATGCACAGGCGAACCTAGTGATGTGACAGAACATCATAACAACGACAGCACATACAAACACAGCAGTAGGCTTCCTAAGACAATGGTTGTGTTTGGATATTCGTCTTTTTTTTGCACGTTATTGAGGTTTCTTATGACATGCAGCGTTACCAGCAATGGCGTATGTCCAATCAATGTTGGATTGTGTATGTTAAATCAATATTTCCCATTGCAAGAACTGTTCAAAGAACGTAGAGTGGTCAGAACTGTTGCTTCCCAACAAGGTGACCCAGTTTCAGTACCAGGTGGAGTCGTACACTCATTTTTTTTATGCAAATGAGGAACGTGGTAGATATTATCGTGAGCTGGTGGTTTTTCTCTTGGTACTCCCATTTGCTCTGCCCATTAATAACATCACTGCTAAATTATTTTCTCATCATCCTCTCATTACAGTGAAACCTCAATTTTAGTACCTCACTATAGTGGATTTCTCACTTAAAATATATATTTTCACATCCCAACAAGTTAGTCTTACATTTAGTAACAGTTCAGTCCAAAGTACTTTCATTATTAAGTACCAAAACGTGGGGTTTTCTCAGGTACGTTGTAATGAGATATTCTAGATTTAGAGCACTCATGAGTTAGTTCATTTTCATGGGGAAAATGAGGCATTTTATATCAATTTGTAGCTTTTCACACTAAAATTATGCATTGTGAGCGCAGATAATTTCATAAATAAAACAAAACAAAACCCCCTTTTTCTTTTTCAAACACACATACGTACGTGGTATGAAACTGTCCGTAGTTTGCAAAATGTAACCTCAAGATTACTAATCGAAAGAATATTAACAAAATAGCAGTCAAGTGTTTACTTCGTACTTACTTAGGGCTGATTCTGAGTAATTTCCAGTTGGCCCAAGGTGCATTAACAATTTGTATACAATGTGTTAAATTGTAGCATTAAAACTGTGCGAGAGTATATTCTGATACATAACTTATTTTAGGCTTAACCAAAGACAGTTATTATTGTCCAGTTTCAAACTGACCTTTGAATATACTATAAAAATTCATTTTATGCTCCAATTCATATTAGACTTGGTAAAAAAAATTTTTTGGTTGGGGAAACTATTTTTATGATTTAAATAATGTTTTACAGTGTTTTTAATTAACAGTTATTGGGTAAAATGGATTTCTCTTGGTAATAATATAAGCTTCTAATGGCAATGACTATTTTTTTTTTTGCCTCTTAATAGGAAGGTTTTCTGCTTCTTCCCCCTCCTGTGTATCACATGTTTCAAGAATTCTGTGTGGTTTTCAGGCATTATGCAGCGAGTTCCTTCTGTCTTACAAATTTCGATCCACAGAAGTGGTGAATGCTCTGAAAGAGCTTGTGACGCATAAGTCAGAGTCCAAAGATTCCACAGAGCTAGTCACAGCAGAGAATCTAGTAAGCAGGTTAATTTTTCTCTTTGGTGCTTCCGTTGCAGTCTAGAATGTATAGTTTATAGTAACTGCTTACTTTAAAATAATTTTTTGCTAACAATTATGGCATTCTTGGTTTTTTTGTAATATGTTTATAATTTTCATCTTGTAACTTGGTTTGAATAGTAGAATGTTGCTAAAAGGTGTACCTTTTAGTAAATGAAAAAATTCAACACTGATAATCTCTGAAGTCTACGAGGTTGATTTTTCCCTTCATATCTATCCTGTTACCATTCACCTAGATATTGTACTTTTAACATGTAATTGTGTAAATAATATTGCAATGTGTATTGATTCTGCAAACTTAGTTTGTTAAATGAACATTTAAAGGGTAGAATATTTCAACACCATAGTTAACATTTTAAATTTATTGTACATTAATTTATGTTTGAGGTGTTCTCTGGGATTTGAATTCGAGATTCCGATTTGAAAAAATTGGGTTGTGACCCATCACTAAGTTAGAGCATTTATTTGTTAAGTTCTAAATGGCTGTGATTGTTATTGCATACTCTCATGTGCTAAGAGTCATGAGTATGATCCCAATACCTTCGCACGACTCAAATCCATGAGCATTGAGTTCAGTATCAAAGTATTTCAGAACCCACTATGCATAATATTTGAGGTCCCTTCATCTCAACGGGGTAATTTCCGAAATTATTTTGCGGCTATAAGTTTGTATTTTTGCCAACTTTTTAAAGTGAATCAATAACATTACTATATAGTTTATGGTATGTTATTGGTTCTTCAATAAGTGTTATTTAAACATTTTTAAAATCTTAAGGCCAATTTTTATTTCAATCCTAATTATGAATAGATAGTGAATTAACCATTCTTATGTAACACTAGCTGCTGTACCCAGCGTTGTCCGGGCTGAGAACAGGGTGAGGGGGACCTTTTTCGAAATCAGATGTAGTTAGTAATTGTATTCTTAATTTGAATGTCAAGTGTGCAAAATAATTTAGATCACTTTCAGATCCCGATAGACGTTGTTCTGCCAGTGTATAGTTATTTACCTGTATGTATCTAAAAATTGGTGGTGTGTATGTAATCTTGGCTCTACAAAGCATTATAGAAAAAAGCTGAAAAATAAGAGATTTCTAATATTGAAATGATTCCATTATCTAGCTAATGCTCAGCATGCATTGCAATGCCTCATTCAGTTTTGTTTTGTAATATGTTTAAAGTAGTTACACATATACAAATCATTCATCCATATCTCAAAATATATATTTATCTTTATTTACATTTATATATATATATATATATGTATCTATATCTATTTATCTCTTTATATCTACATATATACATATATACCTCCCACTATCTCTATCTCTTCTATATATAAATCTCTATATAGTGCTATACATCTATATATCTCTTTATCTAACCCATTTAATTCTCTATACCTCGCTCTATCTCAACTTATCTCTCTGTCTCTCTCAATCTCACTCTGTATATATATCACTCATTCTCTGTCTCTCTTTTATTCTATATATATAAAAATGTTATGTTGGTTTGTGTACGCTTCAAAAACTCAAAAAGTTCTGCACCGATCGAGCTGAAATTTTACCATTATATACAACCCGCATCAAGGATTGTTTTTATCTACTTTTCACGTCAGCAACATACCCGCGACCGCGAAAAAGTAACTGCGCCATTTTATTAATGTGTTTTCTCACCAATAAAAAAAATCACGCATTTTCTGTTATGGAAACGTTTCTCCATGCCAAATGATTTCTCTTAGCAATGGAAAAAACTACGTCAAGTGAAGCGAGCGGGAAATGGCTATATACAATGAGAATGCTTTTATTGTGAGGTGCAATAATTAAAAAATGACTAAGCGTACCGGTATGGGACTAATTATACAATATGAATGAGGTACTTTAGTGTGATCGTGTCTCGATTGAGCTGCGCCGTTATCCAAATCGTAAGTAGAGGTTATGTTTTGTATGGGTCTATCACCACTTGATGTGGGATTGCATGTAGATGGTTCTAGGCTATTCATTTTTTGAACACCTTAGGCCCTATACCTTTTTTTAAATTTTTAATTTAATTAATATGTTCTATCGCCAATAACAACAATTGCATCAATCATAAGTAGAGGTTATGTTTTGTATGGGTCTATCACCATTTGATGTAGAATTGCATGTAGATGGTTCTAGGCTATTCATTTTTTTGAACTCCTTAGACCCTATACCTTTTTTTTAATTTTTAATTAAATTAATATGATCTATCGCCAATAACAACAATTGAATCAATCGTAAGTAGAGGTTATGTTTTGTATGGGTCTATCACCACTTGATGTGGGATTGCGTGCAGATGGTTATTGCATCAATCGTTAAGTAGAGGTTATGTTTTGTATGGGTCTATCACCACTTGATGTGGTATTGCGTGTAGATGGTTCTAGGCGTTTCAGGCTACTGCCAGGCTCTAAGGTTTAATAATGAAACGAAAGGGATGTGTTGCGCTGGCGGAAAAATCAAATTGCCTCAACTTGATGCACCACCAGATCCATTGAAAACTTTACTTGCTGGATCTACCGCTGAATCGAAGCATTTCCTATAGAACATCAGGAAATATAACTCTTGCTTCCAAATGACGTCATTTGGTGCGGAAATCGTGACTGCTCAATTCATGCCAACTTTTAAAATCAAAGGGCAAATATATCACAAAGCTGGCTCCCAGCTCCCATTCTCAGATAGTGACCATAAATTCCTACAAATGTACTTCATTGGTGATGATAGAGATGAAGTAGATGCACTTTGTGGAATACATACCTCGCTAATAAGACCAATTAAGTATTTCGCAACTGCAGGAGCTTCTTCACGAAAGGAACAATTTGGTGCGTTTGTTCAAAACAGCAATTGATATGATGCCATCAGATACCCACAAAATTATTATTCACGCAGACAAAACTCCCGCTGGAGAACATGTCCGGAGATATAATGCTCCAACTATAGACGAAGTAGCAATTGTCATAGTCGGAGATCAGTTCCAACCTAGAGATATTTTCTCCATCGAAGAAATAATCAACTGATAAACGTAGCAGAAACTCACTGTTGTTAGGATGCTTTACAATATCCAGTGATCTTTTGGGATGGTGCCGATGTATATCATTTAAATGTGAAAATGATAAATCCAGTAAATGGTGCAGAAATCAATAAAAATTGCAGCTCAATGAACTTTTACGCATACCTCTTAATGATTCGTAGAAACGAGGACAATTATATTTTAAAATTACGTCAGGTGTTTCACCAGTATATTGTGGATATGTATGCAGAAATTGAAACGGAACGTCTGATATTTCTCCGTTTAAATCAGAATAAACTACGCTCTGAAGAATATGTTCATTTGCGAGATGCAGTTGTGAATGACGGTAATACAACCAACGTTGGAAAGCTAACTATTTTGCCATCTTCATACATTGGCAGTCCACGTCACATGCAAGAATATATTCAAGATGCAATGTCATATGTTCGTCATTACGGGCGTCCAGATTTATTTATCACTTTCACATGCAATACAGCTTGGGACGAGATACGGCAGCTGTTACTTCCTGGCCAATCACACGTCGATAGGCATGATATTATAGCACGTGTTTTCCGACAAAAGCTTAAATCGCTGATGGATTTCATCGTGAAACATGAAGTATTTGGATCTGTGCGCTGCTGGATGTATTCAGTCGAATGGCAAAATAGAGGATTGCCACATGCGCATATACTAATCTGGCTCTACAATAAAATAACTTCAGACGAAATCGACGATCAACTGAAGATGGTGGGAATTCGGCAACTATACACATGCAAAATAGTGCTTAGCTATTGCAAATAAAGTTCTTAGTCAATTAGGAATGCCAGCACCAACCCGAACTGCGACTGTTGCATTTGATGTAGATTTACGCTGTGAACAGAGTTATAACATTGATGATCTTCAGACATATGTCCAATCGAACATTTCCAAATTAACGCGTGAACAGAAAGGCATTTATGATCGCATAATGCAAATGATAAATGACGGAATTGGGGTGTACTTCTTCTTGGATGCGCCAGGAGGAACTGGGTAAACATTCCTAATTAGATTGATTCTAGCAACGGTTTGATCAAAAAATGACATAGCCTTAGCTTTTGCTTCGTCTGGAATAGCTGCGACATTGTTACCAGGTGGAAGAACTGCGCATTCAGCTCTAAAGTTGCCATTAAACATGCAAATCATCGAGACTCCTACGTGCAATATTTCCAAAGCATCCGGTATGGGAAAAGTATTACAAAAATGTAAACTAATTGTTTGGGATGAATGCACGATGGCACATAAAAAATCGCTTGAAGCTCTTGATCGAACGTTACGAGATTTGCGTGGAAATGTTCAACCATTCGGGAATGCATTGCTATTGCTCGCAGGAGATTTTAGGAAAACATTGCCTGTAATTTCTCGATCGACACCAGCAGACGAAATAAATGCTTGCCTGAAATATTCAACACTATGGCGGCACGTACGTACATTGCAGTTGACTACGAATATGCGTGTCCAGTTGCAGAATGATGCATCAGCTGAGGTATTCTCACGACAGTTACTGGAACTTGGAAACGGACAGCTGCCAGTCGATGAGACGTCTAGTCGAATATCATTTCCCGATCATTTTAGTAATTTAGTAACATCGAAAGAAGAACTGATCGAAAAAGTATTTCCTGACATTCATAAAAATCATAGAAATCACGATTGGCTCAGTGAAAGAGCTATCCTTGCCGCAAAGACTAAAGATGTCTATCAACTTAATAATGTTATTCAATCCAGTATTCATGGTGATGAAATTACATATAAGTCGATAGACACCGTTGTGGAAGCAGATGAAGTTAATTATCCAACTGAATTTTTAAACTCACTTGATCTGCCAGGGATACGACCACACATACTTAAATTGAAAATAGGTGTGCCAATTATCCTTTTGCAGAATATTAAACAGCCAAAACTCTGAAACGGCACGCGACTTTCAGTTAAGAAATTAATGAATAACGTAGTGGAAGCAACGATTTTAACGGGGCCTTTCAAAGGTGAAGATGTCCTCATTCCTCGAATACCCATGATCCCGACCGATACACCATTTCAATTTAAAAGATTGCAATTCCCAATTCGATTGGCATTTGCAATCACAATCAAAAAAGCTCAAGGTCAATCTTTAGAATTGTGTGGTTTAGATTTAGATGCGGATTGCTTTTCACATGGACAACTGTATGTTGCGTGTTCCTGAGTCGGAAAACCAGATAGTCTTTATATCTACGCATACAGTGGAAAAACAAAAATATATTGTATATCCACAAGTATTGCAAAATTAAACTTATGTGAAATGTATTCTTTGTTTTGTTTCTCATTTCTGAACTATTCAATCACAATGTGCCACAGCGAAGCGTGGCAGGGTACAGCTAGTATTTAAATAAATTGTCTCATGCGTGCACGCTTAGACAACAAAAACAGACGAAGTGCCACTATATAATATGAAATAAACACATTTTTTTGAAACGATTCGTGCTCCAACTATTGCAAAATAGTTATACCATCTCAGAAACCTTCACGGACATCCGCATAACATCTCACCAAAATTTAATCGCAATCGGATAAATGGTATAGGAACGCATACGGCACAAACAAACAAAAATGAAAGACATGACAAACGCATCGAACGAAGGTGCGTTTAAAATTCAAGGCAACTCTATCTATTGACGAAGTTAAGAACCAAACTGTTATTAGCACCTTTATTTTGCTAGCCGCTGCGAGCTCCACTAAGCGGGCTGGTCTCACCAAGGAGAAAAATATGAATTAGCAAGACCTTACTATGTGTATGATCGTGTGGCAGACATAGAGAAATGACACTCACTCACTATTTGTATGTTTATGACGTATGATTTTTTCTGTTATAAAATGAAATTTTCACTTATTCATTCCCTTATGGATGGCATTTCATATTAATATGTAACCTATGTGTTATTCTGATGTATAAGCTATATTATTGTAAAGTTTCATTAAAATCCATTCAGTAGTTTTTACGTGAAAGAGTAACAAACATCCATACTTACAAACTTTCGCGTTTATAATATTAGTAGGATATAACATAACACTTTTTAGTTTTAGAATGTCATTGTTAAAAAAATCAGAGTTTTAAATTAAAGGCTACATAAGAAAGTTTTATTCAAAACTTTATACCACAAGATTAAATGCTTTATATCCATGCTAGGATTAAAATATATATTAAGCTTAAAGTTTCTTTGAAAATATTCATAAAAATGATAAAATCATTTATTAATAATAAACAATGCTACCCTCGTAATATGCCCTGTGTATAACTGTGCAAATAATAATTTATATTGACTATCAGACAGGAGGTAAGATGATTTAGAATGTGAAAAGAAAAATGTTTTTGAAGTCTACTCTCCAAGAATTTAAAATTACAAAAAAAAAAAAAAAAATACTGTTTAGAGAAAAGTTATGTACTCTGTTATTTAAAAACTTCTGATTGTACCATTAGTAACATTTATTAAAATCTCAAAATTAGGTTATAGTATTTTAATTTTATTTCCTTTGACTAGATTATTTTTTACTAGGTACTGGAAAAAATTAGGTAGCATTTTGCTATAGATAGTTTTTTTTTGTTATTTCAGCCTTTAAATGCTTTTTTTTTTGTTAGTTTACAGCATAATTTTTATTTCTACTGTAATCAGGTACGGCACAAACTCAACACATCGACCTTCGTCAGGCGGCTTAATTTGTGCATTATGCTTTAGCAGTATGACTGTAGAGTAAACGACAGCATCAGTACAGGTGGTGCTTCAAGTTCCCCTCAAATGTTCATAAAGTTTTGCAATTTTCAAGGATGTCGTTTTTCACGCTAGTTTTTGTGACTAGCATGCTACGTGATATCGCTGCGTCTTTGCGATGTGGTAAAGTTACGTGCTTTCGAGTTAACCTTCAAAATAAATCTCCAACCCAATTAATCCAATTGATTCATAACTTAGGTACTATAAATTAATTCTGTAACTTAATGTTTACTAGCATATTGCATTACCAGTTTGTAATACATATATAAGTGAATATTTAGTATTAAAATATCCAGAATGTTTGTAAGTTGCATTAAAACGTTAACTTCACAGTTGTAGATACCAATTTATAAAACGTAGTTGCTAATTTTGGAAGACGTAGATACTAATTTTTCCAGCTCCTATTTGTTACTACAGAAAATCTCGGTTAAGATATTTCTCAAGGTACTTAAAAATTTAGACTTATTATCAGTGAAACCTTATTATGAGGGTAATACTGTGTGTATTAGTAGGTCAAGTGCTAAATGTTTTAAACTTATATAAGAAATGTTCTTCGTGGGATTTTCTTAAGATTTTCTCTAAACAGTATTTTTTTTTTTTTGTAATTTTAAATTCTTGGAGCATAGATTTCAAAAACTTTTTTTTTTTTTTTCCACATTCTAAATCATCTTACTTGCTGTCTGATAGTCAGTATAAATTATTATTCGCACAGTTATACACAGCGGCATATTACGAGGGTAGCATAGTTAATTATTATGTAATAAATGCTTTTATCATTTTAATCAATATTTTCAAAGAAACTTTAAGCTTGATACATATTTCAAATATTTCAATCCTAACACGGATTGTTGTTTTGCCGTGACTGTGAAGGCCGCGATGTTCGGTCCCCCAGGCGGACAAGCTGCAGCGACAGTTCCTCGGCGTGATGGTGTGCTTCGACGACCGGCTGCGGTCGGGCTCGGTGTCTGACGCGGTGAAGAGGAGGGCGCTGCTCTCGCTGCCGGGCGTGATCCGGCTGATGGGGCCCCGGCACGTGACGCCCATCCGGTTCAAGGTCCTGGCCATCCTGCGCTCCGCCCTGCAGCTCCGCTCCAGCAACTTCCCGGACCTCTGCTGCGCCTCCTGGGACAGCTTCGTCCACAAGTGAGTCCGTTTCCAAGTCGGGGCACCGCTTCAAATCCTGCAAATGATTGTGGGTGGACTACATGCCGCATGTACCCGCGTGAGGTTAGCACGTTTCGTGCCGATTTTCAGTTTAAAAAAATTAAGTTCGTTTTTTATGCGAATTCATAACTTTGGGTTAAAAAAAAAAAAATTGGTTGTCTGTAAAGTCAGTTTATGGATGATAGTTTAACGTGACAACGTCATAACAAAACATTGATGAAATGATTGCATACTTTTATGAATAAAATTGAATAATTTTTATTGAACTATCACTATTTTGTATGGATACAAAGAAGGAGTGAAATGAATTCTACAATTTAATGGATAAATTTACTTTTATTTGCACTCATTAATTCCAATATGTTTATTACTTTAGCGAACAGATTATTTTAACTATAACTTTTATACATGTTTGCTATTTAACTTCTTCCGATCTGTGTTATTCTGTTATGGTTAGGACGATGATAGGAAAAGTAGGAAACGAATGGGAGTGTTTCAAGTTTAATGTGCCTCGAAAAAGTCAAATCGATGGTTGTTCCAATCGAGTGGAAGAGAGATGGATGCGGCGCAAGCGTACAATGAGCGTAACGGAACACAGCGTAATGGGACACTTTTTCGTGCGTGCAGCTGGCGTTCATCAATTTATTAGACGTTGTTACGTCAAAAATTATAATTGCAGTGTGTCATTGAGTGTGTGTAAATAAATTTCCTATTTTGGTTTTTAATAAATATGTTACGAGTAAGTATAAATTGTTTGGTTAAAATATCTGAGCACGGTGCATGATAAGCACTACGAATGGCGCCATTGTGCTATGTCTGCTCGGTAGACATTCGTGCAGCCGGCACAGGCGAGTGACGTGACTTGCTGGGCTAGCATTGGGCTGAAGGAGAGGAAAATTATAAAATAAATCAGCCAGTTGGTATGTGTGCATCTGCGAGTGCTTGTGGCCATGTAGCGGTGTTGACGGTTCTACCGCCTTTTCTCATAATTGTAAGTTTTAAATGTCCGTGAACTGGCACCATACACAGTCTCCACGTGTGTATTTCGACAGGTTTTTTGGATGCAATTGTGACCCAAATATGTTTATTTTGCATGAGATTCATCATCTTTCAAATGCAACATTCCGTTCAAAAACTGCAGCCATCGTTGGTGCTTTGAAAGCCTCACTTCAAAGCACGGCTGTTTACGTTCCTCCAGCTCCTGCAGGAATTTCTCGCCAACTGTAATGTTCGTGCTAGTTTTTATAAAAGAAATGGACATAGGGTAGCGAGATGCCTTTTCTTATTGGGGTAGAGGACTGATTAAAAAAAAAATACAATAGCCGGGAGAGGATACATGGGTGGAAATTGTATTTTTATGATTCAAATTATAGGCACAACCCATACACAGGGGCGACTCTTCTGTTGGTAAATATGGTACATTTCTCAGACATATGTTTTAATTATTAAGTCAAATTTTAAATCCATAGGATGCACCCGAAAACCTTGTAGGGTGCACCATTGCACACTGATGCCCACTTTGAGAACCACTGTTCTAAGGGGTGTGCCGTCATCAAAATACTGATTACAGTTTGGTGCTCTTTAATGCTATATTCGTCGGTTGAAAATCTATACTACCCTTGCAAAGCCAGGTACTACAGATGATCGCTTTTTTTATGCCATGACATCATTTTGGGGTAGTGTTCTTTGTTTTGACTTGCCATTGTCTTACTTTGCATGCACTTTTTGTAGGACTAACTTAAAAGTTAAAATACAGTTTTGAGCTTGGAAAGAAATTTTTTTTTACCTGAAAAATTTCCAACCTGGTCTAGGATATCACCCTGGCATCCTTATAAAATCCAAAAAAAAATTCTGTAAATAAAAGTAGTGAACATATCGGTTCCGCACATTCTGAATCTGACACTGATTGAACCGCTTGCATTCAGATTTTTTTTTACTGGATTGGGGCATTTATTGTCCTTGAGACATGTGATAATAGAGAATTTTTTTTTTAAAACTGTAAAGCTTGTGTAAATTTCTTGTTTTAAATATAATTTTTTTATATATGATTTTTTCTTTGGTATTTTCATTAAAACTAGTATTTTGATGTTAGATAGTAGGACAAAATCTCCATTCTGGCATGGCTGTAGTCCTGAATGTTCTGTACTAAGAATTGTTTAAAATTTTTTTTATTTTCAGAATAATTTTATTTTGAAATATACCATTTCTGGTTACTTGAATTTATTTTTGAAAATTGCTCTTATGGATGTATGTGGTGTAGAATTCAACATATCTGTAAAAGGAAGGATAAGAACACCATGTCCATTTTGTTACGAAATAGAGTTGGCAGGATTAAAACATCAAACTGTTACATTGAAAATATTTTTTTTTTGCTAGTAAATTATACCAGGAATAATGTGTTAAATTTTCTTAAAGCTGTTCCTTTTACCTGTGCTAACTTAGAATACTGTAAATAGATTTGAAACAAATTAAAAATTTGGTCAACTGAAAAACCACAAACCACTTGATCAATACAAACCACAAACAAAAATAATGACAATATAATTTGAATGCTAATATGAGTAGGGATTACACAAATATGTTTTATATTATGTATTAATAAAATAACTTGCATTTCAGTTTTATGTGGTGTACATATTAACTTGTGTTTTGTGCTTGACTTCATTTTGTATTGTGTCGTATCCTTGTACGCTTGCTATTAGGCTTTTGCAAGGTGGCAAAGAGTCACCCTCCACCTTATTCTCCCAATTCCTGAAGCCTTCTCCTTAAGGGGCCCGCCTCGTCAGGGGTGTATGTGTGTTAGTGAGGTGGGATGATAAGCGCGACGCTCGCTGGTGCTTCTAGCGCGGTATAGCCTCTAAGCGTAAGACTCTGAACTGGCGCGCAGTCTTCTCGTCGACTCAGGATAACTGTGAAATTTGAGCGGTGACTGTAACATTATATGGCTTAGAAATTAAGATAAAGGTGTAATGCAAGTCCCTTAAGTGCTTTCAAGAATCTGTACTGGTTGTATTATGCCTAAAAATTACCCTGAAAACATGCGTTTTAGCCATTTTTACTCTTCTAAAAATACAGTTTAAAAACTTAATCCAAAATCAAAAGTACTTTTCGGCCCTCAGCGAACTCTTAAATGCTTTTCATAAACATTCCCCGCTCGGATATCTTCAGTAGTTTTGAAATCACGTTGTTTTTTCCTGAAGCTCTGCGCACCGTGTGTGTGCCCGGGTGGGCGGGGGCCTTAAGTCCTTCCCCTCCTCACAGTAGTATCTTCCCTCCCTCCCCCGCAAGCGTCCCACCCTATCGTCATGCCCTTGGTGTAAAAGTACTCTTTATTTTATTCCAGCATTGACATCTCGACGGTTGGCCCTCTGCTGGGTACGATATTCACGTCTCTCTTGCCGTACTTGGAGGATTTCCAAGAAGAAGTGAGCTCAATCTTCCATTTTCTGGTGCGGCAAGATATTTTGAAGCCATACTTGAAGGATTTGTACTTCGTTCCAAACCACCCAGCCATTGAGGGTGTGTACGCAACCATTCAAGAGAACATTGTGACTGGGAGGTTGGTTCAGCATGCATACTAATACCAATAATAATAATAGTAATAATAATAATAATAATAATAATAATAATAATAATAATGTAGAATTAAATTTCATATTTTAGGATAGTTTTCATTTTTTATCTTTATTTACCAAATCTGGTTAGTCTTGTATTGTTTTCAGTATACTTTTTTTTTGTAGTTTTTATTTTGCTATGGCATGAAAATTGATCATAGGTTTTTCAAAGTCTGCTGTGTCATCCACCGACTGTTAGTAAAAGTAAATTAAATAAAAGAAAAATGTTAAGGATATTGCTATATTGTTTTTTGTTAAATCCTTTAATATGCTTAGTTTGTAAACTTAAACATTTCACAGATATTTCAGGTTAGCCTATAAAGAGGAAGGAAAAAAAAAAATTCCTCTAGGAGTCTTGGTTTTGTCAAACTTTAACATCAATTAAAATTGAAATTTATGTATTAGTAGAGATGGTTATTTATAGCATTTAAAATTATAACATTTAGCATTTTGAAATTAAATTTTAGCATTTTGTTGCATTTTTGAAAACAAGATTTAGCCAATTCTCTCATTTTACATTACTGAAGAAAAGTATATTTTTAAAAAGCATTAAATAATACACATATTAATTACTAACAACCACAAAAATAAATATCTAGCACAACTACAAAGATAGCCTATCTTGGCAGGTTTCCAAACAACTTATTAGCACTTATGAGTGCAATAAATTGAATACTTAAAATTACAATATATATTTTTTAGCCGTGTTCATGGCCATTGATGTAGAGTGCACAAATAATGTTATTGAAACTGGTTTTTTCAATTTTCGCCTTCTTTGGGTTTTCGATCATGCCAGAAATCGTTGCTTGCCGTTTTACCGACTTTTTTTTTCATCCGATTTCTCGGTGAATCTTTTTTTTTTGCAGCCTGATGTCCCTCAGATTTAATGTACTTTTCAAGTACATTTTTTTTTTTCCACTCCAGATGGCGATTACATAAATTGCACATAAAAATATTCTTATCACTTTCTTAGAACTGTTCACATTTGGATTCATTTATGCGATCGCGAATGGAAATTACGTTTTGTCCCATTTTTACCACGAGAAATAACAGTGGTATACAACACATTCACGAGTATGCACGTATTTGTAAACACACCACCTTCCACAGACTACACAAGAACACGGCTTTCACGTGAAACACAGCCAGAAAATGGGACTTACAATTGTTAGCGCGGCGAAGCAAAGATGTCGCAATATGGTGGCCTAAAAACTTGTACTCTGCAAGATGACAGACACTCTTCCAGCTAGTTGTTCTTTGCTTTGTTTACAATCGCGAGGCACGGATGGCCATTCATCATTCAAAAACAATAGTTGTTGTGAATGACATGACAATAAGATACTTGTGCTGAATACGCCATAAAATGATGGTTTCTTTTGATACTGAAATGAAACGAAATACAATCGGTAAATAAATTGTGTAGAGTGAAGACGAATCTACGTTTTTTTACCTTGATTTGCATTTATCTCGGAATTGTCTAGATTTCGCATTTTATAGCCGAAAAAATATAATTTAGCATATTTTCGCATCTAATTCGCGAAAACGAAAAATCACCATCCCTACGTATTAGCAGTAAACATAAAATTTGTTGCATGACTGCGTATTTACTTACTGTTTAGATGCTTTAAATTGTGATTTACCAGTGTTGTTTAAAACTGCAGCAAAACTAAAAATGTTTTGATATAGTGCACGTTTGAAAAAATTGACAATTTTGCTAACATTGCATATTATTTAGTATCACATGTAGCCGAAGAGCTAATGCCCACTATTAAAAAAAGCTTTATGTTAACATAGGATGCAAACTGTCAGAGCCTATGAGAAATGAATTTAAACTTCCAAAATAAACTGTGTTTTAATGTGCAATAAAAGTATACGTATGTATAAAAATAATGTATTATATCCTAAATGACATAAAATGCTAAATTACAAGAGTAAAATGCTAAAAAATTTATTTCCTAAATTCTCATTATGTACCTCTCTATTAACTTTTTGTAATATGCGAAATAAAAATAGAATTTGGTGCATGTGAATTGTGTTCCTTTTGAAGTCCAGGTTAAATCTATTTATAGAGTTGGAATAAGTCTTATATTTTTACTTTTAGTTATTAAAATGTGTATTTTTATGTATACTTTTTTTAAAGTAACTTTTATGAGAGCCATCGTGCTATTAACCATTTATACTTGTGATTCCCTGAATTATGATACATCTGTTATCGCTGCGATTGCCACTGTTTGTTCTCAGGCCGTTCCTGGACACACTGAAAGATGCCCTCTCTTACATCACTCACGAGAACATGGACATTCGTTCTCACGGCTTGAAGCGCTTGAAGAAACTTCTGGAGTCCAACTATGTGCAGTTTCAGAACTGTGTGGTCGGGGCAGAAGGTTTAGATCCTGTTGTTACTGAGGTAGGGAAGTGCTTTATAAAATTTTTTTTCATTATACAAATCAAGTCAATAATATTAATTTTATTTAGGGTAAATTAAAAAAAATTCCCTAAGGCATTGTACTTTTAAAATAAAATTATATAAATAAAATTACAATTTTTATTGATTCTGGAAACTTAATTTGTGAAAAATCCATTCAAAGTCTAGAATGTTTCAACGACATTGTTAATATTTTTAATTTAGTGTACTTTATTTTATTTTGTACCCTTGAGACCTAGATTCGGAATCGAATGGTATATTCGATGTACTCTCTGCGATTCTAATTCGAGATTCTGTTTCGAGAAAATTGGGATTCCACCCATCTCTAATATATTTATATGCACACACATAAACACGTGCGTGTGTACATACCTGCACATATGCACACGTGCACACATTGACCTTACACTTTTTCCTAAATTATATGTTTAACAGAAATTTCTCTTATTTTGAATATCATGTGTTGGCATTTTCATCAAGAAGTACCAATTCCAACCTTTAGAAGTGGTTTTTCGAAATGTCATATAGACAGTGACATTCCCATTTTATTTCTAAATCATTTGAAAGTTTAAATGCAAATTGTGAAAAAAATTGTTCATCAAAAAGTACAAAATTTGTGCTTTAAGGGTGGAAAGGGGGATGGGAATTTTTTTTAAATTTATTGTAGACAGCATTCCAACTTTTATTTTTTATTTTTTAGAAATCATTTGTAGACAATATTTTCCCCCTTATTTTGAAGGCAAAGTGAACAAAGTGTCATTTTAGTAGTGTCAGAGTTCTCTTTTAAGGGGTGGGAAAGTGAATGGTTTTTCGAAATCTTATTAAAAAAAAAATACAAACAAATGAAAACTCCTTATTATATTATAGATATATGAAAGATTTTACAAATATATAGTGATGATGATTAGTATGTATCTTCAGCTATTATCATGGTGTAGCTTGAGTACGTCCATGATATGGCAACTTAACTACAAACTTTCTTTTGTATATATGTGTGCTAACATCTCACTACGTAGCACTTCTTTCTTACACTAATTGAGCAGGCAAATTCATAGGCCATTATCACACAAATCTTAAACATTTGTTACTTCATCACACAAACAAATCAAATTAATCTACTGAAAATTAATTTAGAACATCAAAATATTTCTAAAGTTGGCATTTTTTAAAGATGAAGCCAATATTGATTGTTTTTAAATTTACATGTTGTAGGTTTGACAGTTATTATTTAAATATCCCATTCCTTAATTTAATATAAAAAAAATCTGAATTAAATACACATTCGTATTTATTTTCATGCATAGTGTTTCCTTAGATTTTAATTACAGTAGAGTGAAGACTTGTTTATTTACTGAAATAAATGTTATCTGATAGGTTACTTTTGTGCATGAATGCACCAATTAAAGCTACATAGTCATGCAGGCTAAGTGCAAGTGGAGGTTGTAAATCTGTCTTAGATTAGAGATGTATGATTGTTTTGCAGGTTGTGGAAAGTCTCATATCGAACTGCAGTGATACGGATATCAGTGTTGCACAAGGCTGTGCCATGTGTTTGGGAGAAATTGGAGCAATCGACCCTGGGAACCTTCCCCGCAGAAAAAGCACAGCAGGTAAATAATTTCTAAACATCTATGTCACGGGCAGAAATAATAAGGGTTCGCACCTGTCTCCCCTCAAATGATCTTTCTGATCTGAAAATCATCATCAAATGTCATTAGAGAGAAAGGTCTTTAAATCTGCCAAGTTCGGAACCACGGCCATGCTAAAATTTCGATTTTGCCAGACTATCGATCTTCAAAGTAGTTTTAACTGATATACTAGGTAGAGAAAAATTACGTCATTTACCCGCATATGGGTCATACATTTTATGCAGATTTTTTGTTTGTAGTGTGATCATTATGCAAGTATTGCATTTTGGGTAAAGAAAAAGACTAACATTGAACCGTGTGGTTGAATATGTACTTAAATAACTAGCATGTGTTTGTTTTTAATAAATATGTTATGGGTAAGAATAAAAAAAAAAATAAAAAAAAAAAAAACCAGCCAGAGAATGAGAAAGAGGGGAGGGTGTGTGCATGTGTGTGGCCATGCAGCATTGTTTATGGTTCTCCCTCCCTCACTCATCATTAATGTCCGTGAAGTGGCACTACACAACCGTCACGTGTCTATCGATACAGGTTTTTGTTATGCAACTGTGACTAAACATTGTTTTTTTGTGTTAGATTTCCCATGCCTTAAACTGCAACATTCCATTACAAAACTGCTGTGAAGAGTGTGCTTGTTTTTATTAAGGAACTGACAAAAAAATCGGATAATAAATATTAGTGTGTCATCATTTCTCGCATGGTTTGTACAACAATTTAATAAATAATATTGTAAAAAGTTTACTCTTTTAGGTGGATTTCGTAGAAAGACTACCAATTATAGCCGTTACCTTGGTGTACTTCCGTAAATTTTTTTTATAGTTTTTTGTTTCAAAACCATTGTCAAATTAAAATTTATACACACTTATATATCATAATTTTATGGACACGATAACTACCGTAATTTTGCACCAATCACTTCCAAACTGATACATAAAATCAAGTAATGAAAAATCTCAGTGAAGTACGTTAATGGGAAAAATTCCACAAAAGGGGTAGAATTGGGGGTAGGTTTTTTGGAAAAAAAAAAATCGCTATAGCTCCCATAACATGACAAATATCGCATCTGTTTGAACGTGTTATTACTCGTAGGAGTAATACCAAAAAGTTTGTGTACATACTTTTTGGATACGACCAAATATAACTGCAAGGAGTAGGGAAAAAAAAGGGTTGAAGGACAAAAAAATACATACTATTGTATCTGTTCAAACTATTTGTAAATCGTATAGTTTTTATCTAAACCTTTTCTGAAACAAGTTTTGATAAAATAAACCATTGCATCAAAAGGATGAAAAAAAATGGGTATAATAATAAAAAAAGAATAATTTCTGATCATGTATGCTAAGTTCATTCTTATGTATTGTAAATCCTTAACATATTATTGACAACTTCATTGGACAAAAACTTTTATAGGACCAACCATTACTGCATGGGGTGAAAAATATTGGGGTTGAATGACAAATAAAATAACACTGTTAGTAGGCAAACTATCAATTCTGTTCAGATTGTTTGTAAACGTTAATGATATCATCCAAAACATCCCACAATGACTGTCACTAAGAGGGGCAAGCCATTGTTAAGAAATAAAAATTCATTTCATGACAGTAATGTTCAGTATTAAAAATAACTAACATTTTATAATCATTTATATTCACAAAATCAGTCTTATTTGTGGTGACTGAGAAAAATAAAAATAAAATAAATTGTGGGAATATATGTTTATTTTCAGAGCGTGCTGCTTTCCCACTCAGCGTGAAAACAGACAGTTTCGCGGTTGCTGCTCTCAACGAACTTGTGAGGTCATTCCAGACTTGCAGGAACTCTGAAAACTTGGACGGATTTTCCCTTGCGATTCAGGTGAGCATCGTCATTCGAGGAACTAAGGTTTGATCTCCCACGCCCTGTTAGCTACATTATAACCCCGATTTTCTAAATCTGGATTTAATGTAGGTAGCTTCGATTTACGAATAAATTACAGCAATCATCAAAAAACCAGAAATTTAAGACCAAAATAAAAATATAATTATTTAGAATAAATTTAAAGAAATCACAATAAAAGCTTATAATTTTTTTTAAAATGCACAGCGTATATTTGTAATACTCTCAATTATGTTTCAATAAAAAGAGGAAATAAGATTGGACATTCCCTTGAAAAATGTGGCGGTGGTAGTTTCTGCGATAAAAGTGGGATAGTAAGAAACTCGTCCGGCTGGGCTGGTGACAGCGGCGGCAGAATGACGTATGGCTTACCTCTCCCTCCCCTGGTTAACATTTTCCAAGGCCAAAGCTCATCCCTCCCGGAGACAAAACGTTTTGTCTCCTCCCTCTTAAAATTCCCTTCCCTTGTTCAACCTTCAGTATGAGAAAACTTTCAAAATCCCCCCCGCAATACCAGCAACGAAAGCCAATTTCCCCCCCCATAATCTGACTTTAACTAAGTGTATTTGTTTGGGAGGAGTCTGGGAAGACTCGCCTAAACAAGACAAATGTTGAATAGTCCATTCTCGGTAAAATTAATATTTTTTAGGCCCACGTGACAGCCATGTTTACCGTTCGTAAATACTGTGTGATTATGACATCAGGCATTAAATTAAATAAAAAAAAAATGAACTGTGTAAACTTTGTTTATTACTCATACACCATATTTCTGCTGGAAAATCACAAACTTAGATTTCTTAGATGGAAAAATTTAGCAGGGCCGTAAAAATATTTATTTTACTGCAAATGAACTATACTCACCTTTTTCTCTGTATTCCAACATTTCCGGTACATTACACATAGCAACTGCAATGATGTGCAGCATTAGAGAAGAAAGAAAAGCAAATGAGAAGCAACTTCCTCCCCTTACGGCCATAGCCAGCAATCAATAGTTATTTAAATCACATGTCGCATTCCTCACACCGCTAGGTAAATGATATAAGTATTGCTGTTTGTAGGAATGGGGTGTAGTTTTTGAACTAAGCTGTGTTTCTCACACTAAAATGTGCATGTTTTAGTGAATGTGTTTTGTCATTAGAGCACAGTGTTTTTCTTAACCTCAAATGTCTATAATCGCTTTTATGAAACAGTATAGGTAATTTTTTGTTTAGATGATTTGAGCTCAAACATAGAATGAAAGTATCATGATAAAATTAAAAGAAAAAGCTCTCAACCAATAGTTATGACAAAAAAAAAGAATAATAAGGGAGTAAACCAACATGTCTCAGAAGCTAACTCTTTTGACGGGCGTAATTTTAATTTGTGAAATTTTACGGCAGTCTTCTATAAGACCTTCCGCTTGATTGTGAGGGCCAAGTTTATCTGGTCGTTTATATTATTTCTATCTTTCTGTGAGTGAAATTTTTGATATGAACAAAAAGAGACTGAAAAATTAGTGGTTTTTTTTTTTTGTGATACCCACTGAGCCAATGAGAAACCTTACACCAAAAGTACTATGGAATCATATGCCGCCCAGTTAATATGGTTCTCAAGTGAGTAGCCAATGAATGATAAATTTTCCTTGGCACTTAGAGGACTGTTGGGAGTGTCTAACAATAGAACAGCTAATAGTTTAAAAGTGTTATTTTTTTTTTTGCAAACTGGTGTTCTGGCAAGCTGCCTTGAGTCTTGGTGGATCTTATTACATTAGGAAAATTACCTTTTTTATTTTTTGTTTGTAATTATGTTAAAAGTAGCAAGTAATTTTTTTTTCTTTCCAGGAGCTTTTGAAGGCGTATAGTATTTCTCCTAATGCGAAAGCTTCAAAGCGGCATTTATGGGACAGTTTCCCTGATTTCATGAAAGAGATCATGTCTCCGTTGCTGACTTCTAGTTACAAAATAACGGTCAACAGGGTGTCAACATACGTCCATCCCGTGTACGGGTAAGTTAAACCTTTGTAGCACGTTAATTGTTACATGTTACATGCCATGGTTTTTATGGCCGGTATTGCAAGACAAAAAGAAGGGTTTAGATGTTGAATATGCTGCACCTGTACTCTAACCGTATTCCTAGTGCTTATTTTTAGGGAAGGGATTTTGGTGTCTTATTCATTGCCGATCTGTCGCCCAAATTCTGTGCATGGGCAAGGCTCACTTTTTCATTGATTTTGTCCAGATGATGGATCCTTGTCTGGCACCATTAACTTGTATGTAGTATGTTTCCTGAACATCGGGGAACGTACCAAGCATGTTGGTGAGCCAATTGAAACTTTATGATAGATGATAGCGAAACTGTCCCGGAATACATTTTCTACACTTTAATGGTCAGAACAAGAAATAATCACAACTTAAAAAGTACCTACTTCAGAAAATTATAAAGGCAGTACTATTTTTTGTCGAGGTGCTGTTATCTCTAAGATTTTTGCTGTAACATTTGTATCGATCGTTGCGAAACGTCCGCTAGAATGTGTTGTAACTAGTTTCTATCCTCACGCAGGGCACCGTGTATGAAAACAGTTGCTGATCTGTTTCCTTACTGGGATTTGGTTAGGCCATTTTCTGGAATATGGCTTGGTTACGTTTTTTTTCCCAACAAAGCAGTGCTTATTCGCTATTTTACCCGGATGTAAGGACTGAAGGAAACTGAAGGACTGGGAATGAAAGTCACGAAAAAGTCCAGAAATAAACAGTAACTTTACTAAAAATTACAAAAGTTAAATTTTCAGCAGCCATTTACTAATATGTGTTTTGTTTTTGACCCGTCACTTCAAATTTATTGCATGTTAAATATAAATAATTGGCAACTGTACACTTAAATAATGCAGCGTCACCAAGTTTTACAAATTTTCCATGTTTATTACTGATTAGTATTTAAATGTTCAGTTAGATAACTGCACTGTGTTATTTATGTATTACAGAATCAGAGAAAGTTACTGATTTGTCAGAAATATTATGCTTATTTGCGTTTTGTACGATAAATCTGGCTTTTGTGGCCAGTTGGCTGTTGGCTACATAATTTGCACGATAATTGTGGTAGTTCTCTGCAGTCATGGCACCATAATTTTGGTGATGTGTGCAGGTAATATTTTGGCAACAGAGGAAAATATATAGCTTGTTAGGACCACGACAGCCAGCATTGGATCAGGCTACTGTTGTGTTGCCTTTCGCATCGCCATTAAATTATGAGAAATTAAAACAAGACGTGTGTCGGTCTTATGCCTCAGACTTTAAAAGGGTTGAGTAAAGGTTTCGTGATAGCTGCATAAAAGCATGGTTGTGTCTCATTCCATCTAAAAATTCTAAAGAGTCAGAAATATAATTTTTATGAGTTATGACTTTTTACTCACGTTTGGAGCATAACATTTAATTGTGAAACATTTATTTCAAGAGTTACGTTTCGAGACTTTGAAGAGTCAAAAAGTATGGATTTTTACATACAAACATCTGCTTAAGTTCAATGTATTGCAAATCGGACCAAGAAAGAAATTGCATCCATTTTGTGAATTTCATCTTTCTCTAAAGCAACTTTGATATTAGCTAATAATTGGGCTATAAAAAAATATTACCCTTAAGGAGATTCAAGAATTCAAGCATATAATACTTGCATTACCAAATGATAAAGTAAACTTTGTGTAAACTACTTAACATAAATATATATTCTTAAATTATTTTAGCCTTTAAAATATGAAGTGGTTTTCTAACTTGTGTAATTGTTAAATTATTCAATTTACTGTGTAGGCATTAGTGTTAATTTTTTTATTGTGTAAATATGCTCTAAATATGTTTTAATTTTCTAACGTAGATATCTGCTTGTTCCTGTGGATTGTAGATTTATTTCATTTTATGTTAAGATTTGCTTAGTGTATTAAAAAAAAATACATAAAAATTTTTTAAGAAAATTTTATTCAAAGTTTCTGATAAAAGTCCTTAAATTGGTTTACCAGGTATCTGTGGACACTCTGTATTTAAAAAGAGTATCATGATGCAGAGAAAAACCAAACATGTAAAATAGCAGTTTCATCTTCTCATACAAGAAACAAGTATATATTTGTATTTTGTTTTGTCAGTTCCAGGTATGGAAAGTCACTCACAGACTGGGCTTTCCACTGGATAATTAAACTCATCCCGCTGATGGAAGATAAATTTGCAGAGTCCATCTTTGATTCTTGTCTTTTTGCAATGAAGAACAGTGCTCAAGTACTACTGTTCTTCTTACCGTACGTTGTCGGTGAGTGAAATAAACTAAATGTTCTGAATTATTGCTTTATTTTTCCGCCTTGTGATTCCTGAAAGATTGTGTTTTTTTTTTAAATTTTACTTCAATGCAATAATTAAAAAAGATGTATGTAGTAAAATGCTGCTTTTGTGCAGATACATTCCAAATCTTCTACCCTGCTACTGCTAGTGACTATCATTAAGCCATTTATCATTGGGATAAGGAGGAATTTTTTTACGTAGGTAGTATATATGTATGATTTAGTCTGTGTGTGTGTGTGTGTATAATACAGAAATGTTTGTTAACAGTGATTTTTTAAATATTTTTCAATGTTTGTTTAAAGTTTGTGTATTAGCTTACATTAACAATTTATTACCTTAAAAAATATAAAATGCTGCAAAATGAAATAATCTATGACCATACTAATATTAAAACTGTTTGAAGTTCACTGAATGAAATTATGAAGACATTTTTTTTTGTTATTTTTCTTTTGCTGGGGTGAAACACTACATTTGATTTTTTTCTGAGGCAGTTAGTTATAATTATATCTATTCTGTAGACTTTCTTTTACGTTTATATTTTGTAATACTTTTCTTAAAGAACGCCCTTTTTTAAAACTATTTGCTAGAAGTATTGCAACCAGAAATACTGAAGTAGTGAAGATGGCCGTGCTAAGAAATGCCAGCGCGGGACTTTGCTTTGATGCGACAACTCCTGGGATCTGTCCGCAATAACAATGTTTTTAGCAAATATTTTCATTTGCAGTATTTGATGGATCATGCCATTTCGAAATGCATAGTTTATGATTACGCATTGGAAATTTTAAAGTTGTCCTCTTTGTGGATGTCACAAATCTAATAATAAATAATAAATAAATAAATAAATAATTTAGTAGGGATGTGCGAATCCTTGATTTTCAGTTCGGTTCGAATCCGATTCGAATCCCTGGCAATATTTGAGATATGAATCCGATTCCGAATATTAAGCACAAAATAATTAAAAATAACTGATTAATTAAAATAATGTATGTTCTCTTTTTGCTAACTATAACTACTGGCAATTATTTATTACACTGAGATTGAAATGTTTATAATTATGTAAACTTAATTAATAATAAACACTTTAAAATATGAAAACCAAAACATATTCGATTCTCCAACTCAACCGTAATAAACTGCACGCCACAGGGAAATCTCAGTTTTATAAACGTTACAGCAAACGAAACCATTTTTTCTCCAATAATTAGCCAAGACTTTTTTTTCTTGTAGGTATGTAATTGTTTTTAATTTATAGTTTGCTATACGACGAAATTCGCAATTATAGTTTAAGCTCTCAAAATCTCGAAATTCTTTAAATGTCACTGTGTTAATTATTTAATTTACATATCTTTCTTTGATACATCATATTATAAATACTTACATAATAGTCGCCTAATTTTATTTTCCCCTGCTAGTATTTTTGAGCCGTATTAAATTAATTTATAACTTTGTGAATATTCGTAATACTGTTCGAATCCATATACGTACAACGATTCCGGGTTCGGGTAATTGTGGATTCGAACCGTACCCGAAAATATCGGGTACTCGCACATCCCTATAATTTAGAATATTAAGTCCGTACTGCACCAACGGAAATCTTTTATTCGATTCCCGAAATAAAAATTGGTTGTCTCTAAAGTCGGTTTACGGACGACAGTTTAACGTGACGTCATAAAAAAACATTGATGAAATGATTGCATACTTTTATGAATAAAATTGAATAATTTTTATTTAATTATCACTATTTTGTATGGATACAAACAAGGAGTGAAATGAAATCTACAATTTAATTGATAAATTTACTTTTATTTGCACTCATTAATTCAAATATGTTTATTACTTTAACAAAGAGATTATTTTAACTATAACTTTACTAACCATAAATTTACACATCAGACAACTTTGTATTTCTATTAATTAAATAAGCATTAATATCTGAATGAATAATAGATTTCATATTATAAAAACATTCTTTTATACGGAAAACTACCTACACAAAGTGCTTGGAATCTAACAGCAGGACCAAAAACATCATGCAACATTTATGTGAGAATTTTTTTTTCACAAAATTTTGACACCCAAAAATAACAGTGCGATGATTATGCAATAAAACACGGTAGTTTTAAAAAAATTTCTCTGTCTCTTCTGGCATAAGTTCAAAACTACAGGACAGATTTTGATTAAACTTTCTTTATTGTAAGGTCTTTGGCTAACTTAAACATTAGGCTACGGTATATATGTATACAAAATTATACCCTTAAGGGAGTTAAAAAGGGGTAAATAATATACTAAATACAGTATTTAAATAATTAATCATAACTCAAAACTAATCAAGCATAAGAAAAGATATGTGGTATCAAAAATAAATACACCAAAACTATAAATATGTTTTTACCATTTTGCCAATTTTCATTTATAAAGAAGTAAGTTTGGTTTTATAAAGATAAATTAATATTGTATAATAATCCACTAGAGCAGAAGGTAAGAAACTGAGCACGAAAAACATGCATTCAGAGTTATGTATTTGGTTTTCCCTATTTTTGAAATCCAACAATTAAGTGGATGAAAAGGATGATAGTTTTGTTTTACTAATAAAAAAAATCACATATGAAGCTAATAAAATGGAACGAATGAAGTTGTGGTACACACAATAAACATACCAAAACTACTAGCTTCTTCGTACCCTTTTGTGAGGTTCCACCTCGAAGAAATGTAAGGGGTATGAGTTTGATTTTAAGAAGAAATTTCATACCTACAAATCTAAGAGAACCTCCCAATAGAGTACTGTATTAATTTTTTTTTTCTTCAAATTTTTTTAAAAGATATATGTAAATGAAAAGGGTGTAAATTTGCTTTTATTTACAAGCATCATATATCTACGAAGCTAATGAAGTGGGAGGTAAAGAATTCAGGATGCTTCATAATCATAATCATACAGAATTTATTAATTTCTTGCCACGTTCAGAAATTCTACCCAAGTAGGTTGGAAAGGGGCTTGTTCCGTGACTACGGACGTTATAGAATTCACCCGAAAATTGGTGAATTCTAGCAGCGCCCAGCACCAACTTGTGTCTAGGCGGCCATCTTCATTTTTACCGTCCTTTGTTGGACACACAAGCAAGGAGAAAGTTTCGTTCACATCCAACCAACAACAAAAAGAAAAACACTGTTACATGTCCACGCTCCGAGCACAAACAAATGAGAAATATATACAAATGGTCCTTTTTTTAAAAGTCACTGAACACTGCTGAACAAGGTTTTTATTTTTTTATTCGTATGACCCGCAGCTAAAGAAAATTTTATTTTAAGTTCCTGAAAAAAAGTCTTGAAATGCATTCACCAGGTGCCTGTAGACACCCTGTTCTTCGACCTGCCACTCCAGTGACGGTGGCATGTTGCCGAGGGTGGAATGCCCTGTCGCAGTGCACGCGCTGTTCGCGTCGAGCCAGGAGACGAAGCGGATGATCCTGGAGGAGCTGCTGGCCCCGCTGGGCAGCGCCCTGCCGGCTCCGAGCTCCTCCGGCGCGGCCGCCTTCCTGCCCCTGCACCGCTCCCCCCCCCGGGCGTCGCCGCCGCGGGCTCCCGGCCCCCCAGGACCCCGAGGAGGGGGGCGGCGGGGCGGCGGCCCACGACCTCTGCACCAAGGCCGTGTGCACGCTGCTGGACTTCCTGGACCGGTGGCGGCGCGAGTGGCGGCCCGGGGCGTGCGTCGAGGAGGCCCACTTCACCAGCGTCCGAGGCAAGCGACAAAGAATCTAGCTTCGCCCTTAAAACATTCCAAGGGCATGGGCCTCTCTGTCGGGGGGGGGGGGGGGGGGGGGGGGGGCACATGTCCCCTCCAAAAATTCCTTGGGGAGGGGACAAAGGGACGGGATACGGGGACAAAATATTTATATGCTGTTTTGATTCATTACAAGTTTCCATTCGGTTCGAGGTAAACTTTGAACGCTGCATTAGTACCTTACAGAAGCGACGAGGCAAGGTTCTTATCCAGCTTGTTTTTTTCTCTTTTTTTTTTTTTTGGAATTTCGATGGTCTCGTGGCATGTCTCTACTCAATTCTTCGTTCAACATTACATTATTATCATCATTACATTGTTACTATCATTATCATCTCATTACACGCAATACATTCTATTTGGATATTTTTACTTCTATTCGCCAAATATATTTACACCCCATGTCCCCCCCTAAATTTACTTACCAGAGAGACCCATGTTCTAAGTGCATGATGAAATTTGAAAAAGCAAAAGAACTAGACACAGGGAAATTCCGCAGATTAACCGGAGTGACACGAAGTACATTTGACCAAATGGTATCGTTTTTGGAGATAAGCCACAAAATAAAAAAAAAGCCCGAGGAGGCCGCGTACTTAGGTGCCACAAACCGGCTTTATTTGCAAAGTTCATGGATGAAATGCATAATAAAAGGGTCAAAATGAATGAAAAAAAATTGAGACAAGATAAAACACGTACAAAAACATTTCGCTCCCCTGCTTGTGCGAATCGTTATTTGTCTACGCTAAGTAGGGTTTTAACTCTTGCAACAAAAGAGTGGGAGCTGCTTTCTATTAATCCTTTCTCTAAGGTTTCTATGTTTCCTAAAAATAGAGGTAGGATCAGATTTTTGAGTTAAGTACAGGCTGAAAAAACATCTTTGTAACAACTGCTTACCATGACCACTTCCTTTTTTATGTATGTCTATACTTAATTTTTAATTACTTTAAATTAGTTTTGGTAGAATCTTTTGTAATAGTTAATATGTGAACATTAAGTTAAAATTTTAATTTGTTCTCTTAATGTTTAGTCAACATCTGCTTATATCATGCTTAATTTTTAATATTCCACTATTTGATGTAATTGCAGAAATGTTGTGAAGTGTAACTTCGTCACCAATAAAGACGATAAATAAAAAATTAAATATATAAATTAGTACCGGGTCCACCCACGGGGACGATATTAGAAACCTGGCAAACACAGGGGAATGCACATTGTCAAAGTGCATAAACTGAAACAGAAAGTATTTTACTGTGTATTATCCTAATGTCTTAAAACTTGTATGTATTTTAATTAAAGGATTTGCATGCTGTTAATTATCTGCATCTGTTATTTATCAACATAATTTAAACATATAGGTTACAATAAACTGTATCTGAAGCACAATCAAATATATATAATTACAGTTCTATCAATTCAAAGTTTTTCCAGATAGATTGATGACACGGGAAAAATTGGAAAATTTTTATTTGGGACAGCAAAACCTGAGAAAACTCAAGAAACTGGCTTTACTAATTTTATTCTATTTATTTTCCTGCGCAAGTTTTTTTCAACATGTATTTAGGTTACATTCTATGGCCATTTCCTTCTTCAATTTCCCTGGCTTGTGTGGCATGTCCCTCTGTACTCTATAATAAATAGTTGTTGACAAGACAAAAACCAAAATAAAAAATTTTTAAAAAGTCTTGGTGGTTGACTGATGATGACACGAAAAAAAAAACTTACCATGTCGGTCGGACGTCCACGTCACTACCTAACTCCAAAGTAAGCAATTACATTTCTTTAACTAAGAACCCATAGCTGCTCTAATGAAGTGACCTAATTAACATTTCAATCACTAAGAAGAACGAGAAACGCTCTGCAAGGTCTTTTATGCAGCGCCCCAGGAGGGAATGCGCATGCGCACAAGGCTTAAGGGAGGGTAAACGACCAGCAAAAATGGAAGGAGAGGAGGAATATGATGTCTCTAAGGGGAACGGAGCGTAAAGTGGGAGGGAGGGGTGACACCCACGCCGCAGCAAAATATGAACTCGTGAGGACGAAATCATTACAAAGAGAGAACTCATGCCAAATTCTGTTGAAAATTTGGTCAAAGCTTTCGCAAACATGTGGTACGGCATGTGAGTCACAAAAACTTTTCTCTGTCTGTTTGCAGAGTTCTGCAGTCACATATCGAAACTGACGGTTGCTACTGCGAACTACAACTGCATGGAATACCCAAGAGCACTTATTTATGCTGAAACATACATTAAAGAGCATCCGGACGAGTTCCAGAATCAGCTGCCGTTACTTACAGTGAGTTTTTATACTTGGATTTGAATACACAGTACATATATAATTTTTTTTATATCATTCATATTTTTAAATGCTGTTTTCTTTTTCATTGTGATGATTCATAATCATGATAAAGGGTAACATTTTCACATGTTATTTATTTAGATGAACGTTTTAAAAATGTTTGAGTCAACCCTAGGCTAGCATTATCTTTACATATATGCTTTTTATCACCCTCAATTGATATATTAGTTTTTTTGTGGTGACATTTCCAGACTCCATTATTTGTCTATTCTGTCATCATTGCTTTTAATTTGGCAGGCAAATTAGTTAATAACTTTTCAATTCCTTCATAGTTTTAGCTCACACTGTTTCCATGATAGCACAAGTGCATCACTACGCCACTGATATTTAAAGCCAACATTTGCTCAGAAAGTAAACGGAGATAAGTGGCTGTAAAATTTGGTAGCCAATAAAATTATATAAAGTTATATTAGACTGAATTTGCAATAAAATTCGTACTGCAAGAATTAATGGACTATAGTTTTATTAATATATATCAAATCAGGTGAGAGGAATTAAATTTTTAATGCATTCAGTAAATCATTTTGTTGTACAATATGTGTTATATTGTATGTGCTTTGTTTGTTATTACTTAACGCAGAAGCGAATCAAGTGTCTTAATAGCTTGCTCCATCTTACTCGAATACATTATTTCCTTATTTGATTAAAGTGAGATGTTAAGTGTGCTTTTTTCTTTCTTTTTCGGAATATTATTAACTTTTCCAGTGGTAATATATGTAGGTTTAGCTTTGTGTTTGGCTGTGTTACTCTTCAAGTGATGCTATCTTCGGGAGAACTTTGTGTTAAGTCTGTAAAGTCAGAAATTAAATTGCTGTGTGTTAAGGGGCCCGCTTCGTCAGGGGTGTATGTGTGTTAGTGAGGCGGGATGATAAGCGCGACGCTCGATGGTATTTCTAGCGCAGTATCGTCTCTAAGCTCAAGGCTGTGAACTGACGCGCAGTCTTCTCGTCGTCAATTGATAACTGTGAAATTTTTGCGGTGACCGTAATTTTATATTACGGGGAAATGAAGATAAAGGTGTAATGCAAGTCCCTTAAGTGCTTTCAAGAATCTGTACCACTTGTTTTACACCTAAAAATTACTCTGAAAACATGCGTTTTAGCCATTTTAACTCTTCTAGAAATACAGTTTAAAAACATGATCCAAAATTAAAAGTACTTTTCGGGCCTCAGCGAACTCTTAAATGCTTTTCGTAAACATACCCCACTCGGATATCTTGAGTAGTTTTGAAATCGCGTTGTTTTTCCTGAAGCTCTGCTCACCGTGTGTGTGCCCGGGTAGGCGGAGCCCTTAAGGTAAGTGTGCCGTGTCCTGCATTATTCGGCTGTGGTTGTTGCAGAAAATATTTGCCCAGCTCGACGAGAAGGACGCTGTGTCCGGTATCCTCACAACTCAGCAGCAGGAGCCATCTCTCGAGGACCTCATCCTTGCCCATGAAGTCATGGGGAACCTGCAGGTACTGAACGGGCCAACGGTGCTTCCCGGTGTTACGGCTTTTCAGTAATTATCACTAGCGACATGATTTTATGGTTTTATTTTCAGGCCAATTTTATTTTTTATTTTGAACAGGAAATTTCAGTGTAATGGTCTTTTTTTTTTTCCCCATGTTTTTTCCATGAGATACATTTATTAAAAAATACACCGTATTACTGTACATAACTTAAATGTTACCTAGTACTAATTTCTCCAAAACAGTGTCATTTTGACTGATAAACGATGCACTTTTACAATAAAATGATATTCAGAACAAATAAAATAAATTTAAGTTTTTTTTTAATTTAAAAAATGTACTAATGTTGTAATGTGAAAATGAGTAACTAATAACATTTGCAAGATTAAAAAGAAGTTAACTTTTTACAATTTTTTTTCTTCATAAAATTTGGTACAAACTTAAATAAATTACTTGCTAAATAAATTACTTTCAATGAATTTAATGTTTTAGAAAGTTACCTATTTGTCTTCAGAGACAAGTTTTGATTGGAAATGCTGATCAGTGTCATGATTTTAATTGCATTTTGGTGCTTTGTGATTTATCAACTTGAATTTTGATATTATATGGTGTATTGAGATGCTTTTCATTGTTATTTCGGTTTTATCACCATTCACCATATAATTTTCCCTAACTATTACTGATTTAGACATCCAGTTACGAAACTACGGCAGTGTTATGTATTAACTACGAAAACAGAAAAACTTATGCACGTCTCAATATCAGCGTTTTCTACAATAAATATCGGTCATGTATGTTGTGTAATAATAAGGTAAATCTTTTGTAAAGTACTTAACATAAATATGAATCCTGACAATTTTTATATTTTTAATTTAATGTGATTTGCAAACCTGTGCAATTTGCAAATTACTTGATAGATAAATTATCTCTTTGCTCTATAGAAATGGTGTTACCGTATTTACTCGCGTAAAGGCCCCCCTTTTTTCCCCCAAATTTTGACTCCAAAAAAGGGGAGGGGGCCTATACGCGAATTTGGAGGAAAAAATATATTTTTCTTTTCAAGTTGTGCGTCTATGTTCGAATGAGGAAGGCGGGGGAGGCAGCGACGCGGCAGGAGGGAGAGAGAGAGGCAACGACTCCGCAGGGGGGAGTGGCAGCGCTAGGACAGGGGGGAGAGAGGCAGAGGCAGCGCTGTTACAGGAGGGGAGAGAGGCAGAGGCGTGGCTTAAGGGGCCTCCCTAGTAGCATCAGAAGTTAGCGGAACACTATGTTTTTAAAATAATGATGGGACTTTATTAATCGACACTACGAATCTGAAAGTTTTTCACCCACGAGAATATACTACACGAATTGTCTGTATATGTTTACATTTTTGTTTTTTTCTATCAAAATATCAAATAAAAAATTTCCAACTTGTCCAACTTTGGGGCTATTTTATAATGCTTAGGAGAATGACAGAAAAAAAGTACAAGTCTAGAAAAAAAGATAATTTTTTTCTGAAGAAATTCATGTATTTAAAACATATAGTCATCGCTTTGAATTCCGAGATATCTTTTCCACAATCTCTGCAAATCCTGAAAGTTTTCCACCGTCTCGTGCTGCCGCTCGGCGAAGCCAGCTCGCAGCCACAGCTCAGGTAGCGCGGTGGTGGACCCGTGCCCGGAGGGGAGGCAGCTACCTGTGTGTGCGTGCGTTCGTGAGAGGGAGACAACCCACAACCGGCACCGGTAAAAGATAATCCCGTGACCGAAAGAAATTCTCAGAATTGCTTTTAGTGTGCCTCGCCACAGTACCATGTGCTCGACTTACTCTGTGACTATATTCGTGTATCTTTAAAAATTGCTTTTGTTTTTTAAACTACAAATATCCTAAAGCTTACCATACTATATCATGCATTACGAAATAAAGTATTGAAACTGATCAATCAACACATTGAAAGTTGTCGTACAAACTATTTATTGGTGGCTTTACAGTCTCGCTAGCTAATTCGACAAAATTTTAGGGTTGTGCGAATGTTCGGTATACCGATACCGAAATCGAAATTTTGCTACTTTCATTTTCGATTTCGGTAAGAATTTCATCTGTCGAAGTTCGTTTTTAGCGAAATATTTCGAGCCAAACGAAAGTTCAATAGCTTACCGAAGTTCGTTTGTTCTAGTTGAAAAAGAAATCGAAATTTAATAAAAATGTACAGTAGAATACCGGTACAATAACGTACCTTATTATAAAGTATATTTCACTTAACGAATTTTTTTTAAGTCCCCGCCAAAAATCATATCTTCGCCATGCAACACAGTTTCAGTTTAAAGTATCATATTTTCACTATAACGTATAAATACTAGTAGCGTGGCATTACTACAGCAAAATTTACTTAAACTGGTAAATAAATTTCCAGCTAAATGATTAATGTAGTAGAACAAAGATACACAAATACCACCGCAACGTATTTTCTTACCTCTAAATTCTCAAAACAAAGTTAACAAACAGTTGCGCGCACAACCATAGATTATACCGTACGTAGTATGCGACGCGACGTGAGCAACACAACACCATTCGATACATCGAAAGACGGAGGTTTGAGAGAAGTATTAATTATTTAGACAAAAGTGTTACGCTACGCTAAAAATACTGTTTGATGTCTGTGCCGGGATTGTTTATTGTTATTGTTGAGTTTATTTTCAGGTTACGTTATTTAGACACCGCATTGTATTTGTGCTACAATATGAATGATCCTGGAGATAAAAAGAAACTAAAGCAATTCACGCTTAAGGAAAAAGTGGATATACTCAAGAGAACTAGACAAGGGGAAAAAAGCAAGTTGCAGTTGCGAATACATATGGCATTGCGGCTCTCCTGTAGCTATTTTTTTATATATTTTTTTTTCTCTTTGTAAAGATATGTATGCATGTTTCAGTACTAAGTACAAAAACTTGAGGTACCTGTAAGTACTTAGCACTGAGATTCTACTGTAATGTCTTTATATGATTTGCATATGTTATTACATTATTAGTAATAACAAGCAAATTATTAATTAGAAAAAAGATTTCCATTAAGATTAATTTACGTGGTGATGAAACAAACTCACGTTAATGAAAATACGGTAAAATCATAATTTGAACAAACATGGCAGATAAAGTAAACAAAATTCAACCGTGATTACCGTAGGCTAGGTATCAAAACAAAATCATGCAATATTTGAAAAATTACCTGATTCATTTGCTTTCAAACAGTAGTGTAGGTACTATATTCGTAAAACATACATTCCAGAACTGTTAGTACACATAAACAAAGAACGTACCTACTTTTATTCACGCACAGCCAAACAAAAACATTGTCGTCTGCTTTATTTAAATTTTACATACTCTGACTGGCATATAAAATCCTCATAATATACAGCCAATTAGACAAAAAGGTCAACAAGTCACTGCGTGTAATGACCACTTGGCAGCAACCATTTGTTATGTTTTGTTTTGACCATGTCCCTTGCCTGGTCTACAGCTTCCTGAGCTAGCCATGTGTGACAGTGGTGCAAGATGGTGGCCGTTCCGCAGTATTCACGTATTTTTTCATCAGTACCATGCACGAATAAATATATTATCATAGACTGCGACATTACGACTGTAAAGGAAATAGTCTGTGTGCTGAAAGATCTGGATTGATTCTTGAAATTTACGAGTGACATGGGGCTGTGTTGTGTGGTCTACTGCAGATGTTGATTATATTAAATAGTAATATTTATATATACATCAAAAGGTACCAAAATGATTTATGTAATAGAATTTATTACTGAAGAGCAAATTTTGGGGCACTTTTTTTCTTTGTTAATTAAAAAATTTCGCTTAACTTTCGTTAAGAATATATTTATCTCATAGAAAAATTCATTTTCGTTTCACTTTCGCGAAACTTGATAAATTTTCTTTCACTTTCATTTCATGTGGATAAAGTCACTTTCGCACATCCCTACAAAATTTATATTTAACTTTTAACATGAAAATACACTTCATTGTTTTTCCTTCTATTTTTGATAAAATATCAAAAAAAAATTATTATACTACCCAATATTTTTTAATATTATTTTAGTTTTCCAAAATGATTTTACACATCTTACAACGCCGGGGAAAATTTTTTATACTGGTATTAACCAAATGGTTAACTATTTACAAACGTTTTGATACTTAAAAATGTAGGTTTATATAAAATGTATCTTAAATTAAAAGAAAAATTGTATTTTGAAAACTAAATGTCATTTTGCTATGCTTTTTGGTTAGATAGATATCTGATTGTCTGCACTGTTTTAAAAATGTTCATGGAATGATAAATAAAAATAAAAACTAGGGAAGTTCTATATTAAATAAGCTATAGTCAGAAGTATATAAATGTTCCTGCTGGCGCAGGAGTCACGAGGAGGATTGAAGATGGGGTCAGTGACTGATCGCTCACATATGTAGTTATGGATGGTACGTTATTAATTACAAAATTCAAAAACCATTTGAAGTTAAAAAGTATAATTAGTGGCAATGTTTAATAAAGATGACGTAAATTTTCAGATAAACTTGTTTCTACAGCTCGATTAATTAATAAGGGCAGGAAATAAGTTTTTTACAGCAATTATACAATTTATTAAAATTTTACTAACCACAATTAATTTATCCAAAAACCAAAAATTAAGTAAATATTGCCCACAATTTACAACATCCACGAAAGAACCTTGCAAATTATTTTTGTTAGATGCATTATTTTGCATTCAAGTTCTTTATTTTTTAATACTTCACCTACTTATAATTGTTACATATTTGGCACATGGTCCGTCACGCCCAATTAAAGGGCCTGAATAAGTAGAACGTGTTTCTGATCAAATTGCACGCCTGTTAATTTACCTGCAACCTGTGAAATAAATTATTGTACACTCGTGACGTTGTCAATCAACTTAAATATTTATGAGTTAAAACAAAACAACTATAACGGATAATCAAAGAAATTGTGAAATTTTGAAAGCTTGTTCTGTTTTTATATAGTACACAAAGCAGTTAAACCATAAATTGTTTGTTGTTGAAAAAAAAATCATTAATCTTTCATGCTTTTTTCATTTATTTTTATTACCAGATATTTCCGTTGAAGTAATACTTTTATATATACACACACACACACACACCAACACACACACCAACACACACACACACCAACACACACACACACCAACACACACACACACACACACACACACACCAACACACACACACACCAACACACACACCAACACACACACCAACACACACACCAACACACACACCAACACACACACCAACACACACACCAACACACACACCAACACACACACCAACACACACACCAACACACACACCAACACACACACCAACACACACACCAACACACACCAACACACACACACACACATCAATCTAGAAAAAAAAATTAAGGTAGCCTTATTCCAAATATGTTATGACATACATTAGTATAAACCAACCAGTAGTTTATAGTAATTAATAATGTTATTTAATTTCAAAATTTGTATATATTTATTTGTGAAGTATTGCCACAACTTGTGTTTTGGGGAACTTTTTTCTTTTTCTTTTCATTATACTTCATAGTAACTTTTAACAACGATATCTTTGGATTTAAGATATTTATTTGCCTACTTCCTCTATTCTTGCTTTTGAATTACAAGTTCGATGGAGAATTTTTATTAGGAAGGATGAATTCGAACGGCGAGCATGAAAGAAAATGATAAGCAGCAAACTTGACTGAGACTTCGAGAAATGTACGAATCTAAAATTTATATAAAACTTAAAGTTCATCGCTGCCAATATTCGACCAGAACTACATAATCGTCGTCGAAGGTATTCAAGAACTACATAGTCGTCATCGAATATAGACCAGAACTACATAGTCGTCGTCAAAGATAGTCAAGAACTACATATGCGTCATCGAGGATAGTAAATCGCTGCATCATTGTCAAGAATGTGAACAACTGCCCTTCGTCGTCATCAAGAATCGCCGGTTTGGAGACCCATCAACTAACAGTCGCTGTCCACATCGGGACCTGTACCACATCCAGCTGTACACACCGAGAGCCGCTGTTCCTGTGGAGTCATCATCAGGACGATCGAGAAGTCGCTGTTCCTGTGGAGTCATCATCAGGACGATCGAGAAGTCGCTGTTCCTGTGGAGTCATCATCAGGACGATCGAGAAGTCGCTGTTCCTGTGGAGTCATCATCAGGACGATCGAGAAGTCGCTGTTCCTATGGAGTCATCATCAGGACGATCGAGAAGTCGCTGTTCCTGTGGAGTCATCATCAGGACGATCGAGAAGCCGCTGTTCCTGTGGAGTCATCATCAGGAAGATCGAGAAGCCGCTGTTCCTGTGGAGTCATCATCAGGACGATCGAGAAGTCGCTGTTCTTGTGGAGTCATCATCAGGAAGATCGAGAACTAGGACATCACTACGTCAGTACGAATGTAGTTACTGAGATCCGCAGTTCACGGTATAGTTGAAATACCATATCTTAAGGTGGTATTGTCCTTAACTTGCGGCATATTCTGAGGTAACTATGAACTATGAGAAAATTTTATATCTTTCCAACTCCACAAGTTTATAATTAATAGCAGTACATAACCCGACAGCAGTGTATCAATCTTATGTCTGATTCACCTACTTACACCCATATAACCCGAGATACTAACCGAAGAGTCCCGATTGAGCTAAAATAAGTTAAAACTTTACTACATTTGAATATAGCAATATTTGTAATATCAAGTTTCAAGATGATATGGTAATATAAATATTAAATTTTTATTTGAAGAGGTGTCCTATTACACAGGTTGTGCAATATTAATATTTTAAACCATTCTACTGGATATAGTTATTCTTGTAAAAATTCTAATTAGAATGTTGTAATGTGAAAACAATATCATTTCCAGTAATATAACTATTCATATTACAACAGTGAATCGTTTTCGTTATCATTGAAATTGGATTAAAACTTAAGATTAATGATAAGTATATCATAAACATATACTCAGAGATCATATATGTTCTTTAGAGGTTCTCAAATTTGGTATTAACCAAATTACTTTTTTTGTTGGTCTGCCAATAACCGGGCTAGTCAGATTGAAATAGGCGATCACATTAGTTAACTAAGAATATAAATTCGCTTTACAACCACAGCTTGTACACAAGTCGTAAAAAACATGGGTTCTACTTACAGGCCGTATTTAATGTAGTAGGTTTATGACAAATACAACAGCAATAAACATATGGCTGAGTCTGCTTCCATGTACACTTTTTTTAAGTTATCACTTCACTTTTAAAGTGGGTAAAGTGTACCTATCAAGTAGCTTAGCATTACCCAAAGTGAATGTCGTGCTCCAGAAAATGTTCGAACTATGTAATATTTGTATCACTGTTGCGTTATAGACCTGCAACTTTTTTCAGTGCGCGAACTTTTTTCAGTGCGCGATGTCACTCTTATGTAAAAAATATGTCGTGTTTAGCGCAAACGTGTTCGAATGAATCCACATCGAGCTGCCAAAGAATACCTATCGATGTCGGCAACATACATAAGTATACAAACCATCGTTTACAAGTGTATTCATACGGAAGTATAAAACTGGCGGCGGGCCATGATGCAGTTGGTTCTTCGCGTACAGTCCACTGACGGGATAAGAAGCGTCAAAGCTCTTATATGGCTATTCTGTAAACTTGTATGTCATTTCACTGCCTGCTTTAGACAAACAACATCCATTACTTTTAGCTTTGGCTTGAAAAGAATTACTCCGGCCGGCTTTCTTATAAGACTTATTTCAGCTCCACGTGCGACCAGTGTGTATAATTTGTCCGCGGCCTTATCTTTGGGTGAAAGTTATTTGGAAGGGAAGTTGTATCTGTAATGTTCATCATGTATTACATAACAATTCAACTTGGATACGCACATGTGTTTTTAAAATATATGTTTAATAACTAGCAATACAAAGTATGTGTTGAATTTCATGTATTGAATTTTTTTTACATTATGTACGAACATTATAATCACAATATTTCATGAGAAGTTTTTAAAACATTTTACAAAGCAATCTCTAATTTCTTCCACACCTCATGGTTAACCTTACTATTTTATTTCATGTTTCAGTTGATTTAAACTGTTTGGAATCATAATATGATGGACAATGAAGAATATTAGTTTCAGTAAATTTTATGAGAGGATTTACTTATTGCATTAAATATACCTCAATTTTTACCTCAAAGGAAAAAGTTGCATATCATTAAATGATAAATATTTGTTTCCCATTAGTATAGTTTATGAACATAACTTATTGTGATAATACCTACATCAGTTAAATTGTGTTTTTGTAATGCTCTCCTATTGCAGTAAAATTCTTGGGCAAATTGAATAGCACATAGTCGATCTTCAACATAAGCTTTTGGAATACATAAATGTAATAAATTATGTTCTCGTGATTTTAACAATTAAATATTTCTTCGCATGAAAAAATTAATTAACTAAAAAAATATTTCAGTAAATTTATACTCAAGGACTAAAATTTTTTATTTTTATTTTAAATAATATTGTATGTATACTTTTCTGGAAATAGAAGATTCAAGAAAAAAAATTTTCTTTTATTTTTATTTTGTTCTTGAACTTACTTGACAAGCAATATTGAACTTCAACTTTATACTTTCGGTATAGCACTTTTCGATTTATTTTCTTCAAACGGGAACTAAAAGTAATGAATAAATAGCATTTTCCTCTATAATTATTGCAGCCGTATACTGAAAAGTTTAACTTTCCTTTATTTGCATGACGCGGAACTCCTAACTAGACAAAACGTTTGTTATTTATTTTGAACGTTATATTTATGTTTCCTTTCGAACAAACTCTTAACATTTAATTTCATCAAAAGTTATACAATATAAGTATCAAGTTAAAATATTTTTAAGTGAAGTTGTGGATATTTTGTTGTTGGAAATGACACTCTGAAGTTTGAATGAAAGTGATATATGATAAAATTATATTTGTAGTTAAAAACAGATAATTCCTTTCAAATTCAATCTTTTGTTACATGCATATTGCCAAGTAAATTTGACAATATACAGTAAACTCCCGGTATACCGCGCCCCGATAGATCGCGGAATCGGGTATATCGCGGGTCAAACCATGTCCCCCAATCAGAAATTAATAATAATAATAATAACACAGTAGAACCTCGTTAATTCGTGATGGTCGGGACCGAGATAATCACGGATTACCGAATTTCACGGACTAGCGATTAAAGCCCGGAAGGTCTTGTCAAGCTTCTCAGATACCGGCGTGCAGCTGGGTTAAGGCCAAGGTCATGTGACGTAACATCTACCGAGGCTTACTGCGCCATGGCAGCAGATGGATAAAAAATAGTAAACTCTCCATTATTCGTGTTAATTGGGACCCGCCGATGCCCGGCTAATTAAAATCCTGTAAAAAAAAAAGTAATAAACCCGGATAATCCGTTCACGGTAAAGACCGTCTTCGAATTAGTCTCGGCTTAAAAAAATACGGCACTGCCTAGCCATTAGTTCACGGTCATTTACAACAGCCGAAGAGAGAAAGATAAGATCGTGCTGAACTTGCACACATAAATTTTGGGTAGCCCCCCCCCCCCCCCCTTCCCCCTCAATCATCCCACTTCGTCCAGCCGAATGCCAGCCAGACACGTCACTCGCCAGGCGCCTGCCGTGCGTTGGCGGGTGGAAACAAACAAAGGGAGACGGGAAGCAGAAGTCAAGACATCCCCCTCAAGTTTAAAGAGTGACAAATGTGACAGCTGAAAGGGGGACGACACAAAGGGTCGGTACAAACAGCGTTGCAGAGTTTGGCGGCCCATGCGAAGGCTTGCAGTGTTTGCCGGCCGCCGGCCCGCGTGACGTTAATTTTAAGCGCTGACAATTTTTACTTCTCTTTTTTTTTCTGCACTTTTAAATCGTCCCGGATTATCCGATTCCCGAATTAGCGCGTCACGGATTAACGAGTTTCTACTGTAATAATAATGGAATAAATGATTGACAGCCGATTAGGATAATTTTGCGTTGTAACTCACAAACTAAGCATCGGGCAGAAAAAAGCCTAGGCGTAGAAAATGTCCGCAGTGAAATTCTAAACAAGATATCTCCGTACATTATTCCTCTATCTTGTAGTGTTTTCAAATTATGATCCAATCCAGACCAGTGTTATTTTCTGAAACATTAGTTCTTAAAATTTTTTTAACCCACAAATAAAGCATCGGACAGGGGACCCGATAAAGCCTACCGTCCAGCGACATTATCCAGCGACATTATCCAGCGTGACTCGGCTGGGGATTGATTTTGGATAGGTTTGGTTGACGGCAAGCGCTTGGAGGGGAGAGGCGAGCCGAGAATATGCGACCAAGACACCCGGGTAGACGGAGTGGAATATAAGCACCAGTGATGAGAGGGGCGATTAAGCCGAAAGGGGGGAAGTCTGGTGACCTTGAGTAGTTCACTCATTTCCGTCTGCACACTTCTCGTGGTCACGTGTGTTGACAAGCGGAGACATATAAATGTTTTGTTACAACTTGAACCTACAGACGTAATATTATTCGTTGTATTATACACGTTCATCTTTTTACTTTGGTATAATGTTTTAACATTAAATAATAAAGTAAATCAGCTAGCGTAATTTTAATCTTTGCCGAGGAATTCCCAGTGGTCCAATACTTACGTGAACCATACTGTACCACTTTTGCCGTGAGGTAGTAAACAAGCCCCGGATATGTTTATGTGTAGCGGCCTCGCGACCTTTAACCAGAGGCTGGGGAATATAACACTTGCCGATCCGAGCCACACACACTTAGCAACTCGACAAAGCGTTTGATGGAATAAGTAAAGACAACGTTTAACAGACTTTTTAATACGGCGCCACTGATTGCGCTAAAATTATTTTGGCGCAATTTTTGTATCCCACATGTGACCATTTATAATTTACTGTAAGCATGGATAACAAAGTTTAACCACTTTACACGATAGACGATTCTTTATTTTATATTGTACGAATGCTAGAATAGTTTTTCACGTATCTGCTGCATACTTCTGCAAAAGACACGCTATTTGTAAGTACGTAAATCTAGAATTTTTATTTTGTCAATCAAACTCGGTACTTTGCGATTCATATTCGGTTTGAAGTATTACTATGGCCTTTCTATTTAGAAGACTTTGACCACAAAATCGTGTGTAACCGCACACACTGCACTTACTTTGTTACGGACACTCAGACGAAGCAGATACTGTGGCTGACACCACGAGACTGGCAGCAGCTTGTGTGCCGCACGTGTGTATGGCAGCGTGTGGCGCGCTCGTAGGCCGTGCGACAAACAGTGCGCGGCATGCGGAAAAATAAAAAATAAAATTCAACATTTAATATTTATATTTACAATTTATTATTTTTATTTTTTCACCCGCGTTTAGTGAAAACTGCGGATGCAAAGTCCGCACAAAGGCGGGCCGTCTATACTGTGCGTGCTTGCCGACCTATTAGAACACAGGCGGTGTTTTATGCCTTTTGACCTTGGTCACATCGAAACATCGCGGTTATGCAACAACGCGGGTAAAAGTTATGTCCCCCGACAACCGCGTTAAATAGGGAGTGTACTGTATTAAATTTTATGCATTTGAATCTATTCGGATATTCTGCAGCATTAATTCATATAAGCAAATACTTATTACGTACAATGTACTTTTAGTCCTGTTGTATAATTATACAAAAAATTGTATCCAAAGTATTGTTTCTTCTATGCGGTTATGGTTGAAAAAGAAAAAAAAGTAATTTATATTATTTTTAAATTTGGTTGTTAGTAAGAACACGTATTTAGTGTAATACGACATATATTATTCTGTTTATTAAAACATTATTATCGATAACTCTATTTTATATTTATCTGTCTATGTTATATTTCAAATTGATTGTTTTTCTTCGGCTTATGACAGCACCAAATTTTGTTTTATCGCATATGTAATGTTTTTATGTTTTGCATATTATAATTAATGAGTTAGTATTGTTGGCGGGTGAGGCTTTTTCACAAATGTACGCGTTCTTGGCGGCTAGCAGGTAGGACGCGTGTATTACGCAGGCTGGATAGGGAAGTACGACTGCGGGCGAGCTCCATGATAGAAGCAACGGGAGTAGTAGCACTCGGCTATTTGTATAGGTTGGGATAGCTGTGCGAATGGTAGAACAGACCACGGGTCTATGATGAGGAAAAAGGTCCCAAGCTCGACATCCCGAACTGTCGATGGATCATCAGGAAAGTCAACAACTTGTTCAGAAACTTGAGTCCCTCTTTCAAAATTCAGTTTATTACCTGGACATGACTATATTCGGTATTCTACCAAGCGAAGCAAACTCTTAATTCATTACTAGTTGATGTTTAATATTTTGACGCAAAATAAAATTGTTAATTAGATTACTTTGCTCATGCCAGGTTTTACAAGTTTTGTCAAAGATAATTAAATGAATAAAAATTGAGTCCCTTTGCTGCTGGCTACCCGCAAGAAATTATCATGGTGAATAATAATAATTATAAGTCTACATGTAATATTATATGATTTTTGTGGGATTGTGTTTTGGTAATGGTGTGTGTAACTGTCTTGTGTATTTTATTACATTCACTTCACGTAACGAATTGTCTGAACGTAATGTTATTGTTTGTTTGTTTTAATATTTCGTTTTATTGAACAAAGATACATAATTTGCCGCTTCGAGCGACTACAGAAATGATAATACAATTAGTTTACAGTGTTCCAAACATTTTAGTTTACTCTACTGTACATGGGTCGAATATGTTTTATGTTTTATGTTTTATGTTATGTTTACTGAAACCATTATACGCGCTAAGTGAGATGTTGCGATTGAGTAGAAGGGAAAATATGTCTTAAAACCCTGCATAATGCATACCTGCCAACTTGTACGATTTTCTCGGAAAATGTACGAAAAATAGCTTCGTTGTACGATTTTACGGACAAGTGTTATTTTGTACGAATTTTCCACAACTTTGAATAAGTTCTGCCGTTCTGCGTAACAGAACAATTTATCTCGAGTATTGTAATCGATATATCGATGTGAACCTTAGGAAATGATATATTTACATTAGAGTATGTGTCGATACTGTTGTATCGTTTGTTTTATCCCGTTTGTTGATGCTGATGGTTTTCTGTTTTCATTAGTTGCCGTTAAGGTGGCGGTGTTTTAGCGGAGTTAATTCATGCGTGATGTAATTTGATTTAAAGACTTTTTTAATGTAGCAGTATACCATTTGTGCAGCGTAATTTGGTATTGTTACGTTTAGTTTCTTTATTCATTATGGTTTCGGCCTTTGAGGCACAAGTTTTTTGTTAGGTAAGCCGTTAATCTGTTTCTCAGGTTATTGTTTGATTTAAATTCGGTAAAAATGAGTAGGCCTACTACGAAAAAACAGAAAGTGTATAATCAAGTATTTAGAGAACAGTACAGTGTTGAATTCTCTTTTATTAAGAAGTCTGTAAAGGGTGACATATTTGCTTACTGTACAGTTTGTCATTCCGACATAAATATTGCACATGGTGGGAAAACGGACATAACGGTTCATTGTTGAAGCGCCAAACATGCCGCAAATGTAAAATGCCAGGAAGAAAGCCAGAAAATATCAACTTTTTTTGTCAAAACGGGAAATGCCGACTTAGACGTGATAAAAGCAGAGTGCCTGTTTACGGCCTTTTTGGTAGAGCATAATATACCTTTGACTGCTGCTGATCATGCAGGTGCATTGCTACGGAAAATGTTTCCAAACTCAGAGATAGCCAAAAAGTACGGGTGTGCCAGAACTAAAACTGCAGCTATTGTAAGTGAAATGGCTTCTGATAAAACAGAAGACCTGGTCCATTGTTTACAAAATGGACCATTTGCTGTTGCTACTGATGGTAGTAACGACTCAAATGCGAAACTTTACCCGATTGTTGTCACATTCTATGATGAAAAGCAGCAGAAAATTGTTAACACAGTTTTGTCCATTTCTGCATTGGAGGGTGATTCCACCGGACGTAATATAGGGAACTTAGTGCTTTCACAGTTTGAACTCAAGAAAGTACCTGTTAAGAATTGTATAGCATTGTGTTGTGATAATGCAGCTGTAATGGTAGGTCGCAAGAATGGCGTTGCAGCTGTATTAAAAGAAAAGCAAAATGATCTCATAGTTGTAGGATGCATTTGCCATCTAATTAATCTGGCTGCCGAAAAAGCTGTAGGGGGTTTACCCATAAAAATAGATGAAATACTTGTGGATATATTCTATTACTTAGAAAAAAGTGCAAAGAGAATAGACAGATTCCACAAATTCCAAGAGCTTCATAATAAGGAAGCAAAAAATATTTTGAAACACGTTAGTACAAGGTGGCTCTCTCTTGGGCGTAGTTTGTGTAGGCTAGTTGAACAATGGGACCCATTGGTTAGTTTCTTCAGTGAAGAAGTTGCAAGTCAGAAATCGTCATCATCTGGTAGCCTTAGCTCGTACAGAATTCCTAAGATGAGCCCTTCACAGAAAAAACAACCCATTCCAAACCCTGTTGGAGTAGGCCTAAATGCCAAAAATGAAAATGAACGCAAAAGGAAATCAGATTCCATTAGTGTCCCTAGTTCCAGTAGTAAGACAGTTGCTTTAGCAAGCTCTCGTGACAAACCTTGTTTGAAGAATCTAACTCCTGTCATTAATCGAGAAGAAAAGTTGTTTATGTTCCTGACATCTAAACTCAGCAAGGCTTTTTGTCTATTTCTTCTTAGTGTAATACCATCATTTGATAAGGTAAATACAACCCTCCAGTCGGCATCTCCACATATCCATGTCCTTAGGCAACTGTTGTTTGATTTTTTGAGAGACCTGTTATCAAACTTTGTCAAGCCGAAAGTAATTAAAGGCAGCTCCTTACTTGAACTCGACTACCACTCCATTGAGAATCAGAAAGAAGACGCTGATTTAGTTGTAGGGAATCAGGCTGTTAACATTGTGAAAACACTGGAAGACAAAGAAAAAATAGTTTTCTATTCTTCTGTTCGTAAGTACTTTGTCTTAGCTTGCGATTACATTGTCAACAAGTTTCCTTTAAAAGATGAGGTATTGAAACATGCAGAAGTTGCTAGACTCAGTAACATTGAGAATGCCAGCTTTTCTTCTGTCCATTATTTTGTGGAATTATTTCCTATTATGCTTGCTATAAAGGAAGGGGAAACACAAGATGCTGCTATAGACGAAATACAAAAGCAGTTCACAACTCTTCAGGTCAACGACATTTCAGATATTTGTGCAACAGAAGTAAGTGAAGATATAAAATGGTCTCAGTTAGCCAGTATTCGAGGAGTAGATGGAGTGGCAAAGTATAATCGGATAGCTAGAGTAATGTTATCAATCTTATCCATCCCACACAGTAACGCAGAGTGTGAGCGTACTTTCAGCTTAATTAAGAAGAATCGAACACAGTTCAGGTCATCAATGTCAAATGAAACTCTGGAAGCAATTTCTATCCTCAAGTCAAGACAAACTGGTGTATGTTATGAACAGAATTATAGTGCAGAATTTTTGAAGAAAGCGAAGAAGGCGACAGCCTCCTCTTTGAAATCGCAATGCTCAACCTCAAATTAAGTTAAAAGACAATGAAACAACTGTTCATATATACTTTTCTGTTAATTTACATCATATTTATGTGATAAATGGTTGGTTTAGGCTATTTAGCATTGCTTATAGAATTATTTTTAATCACAGTAATTTTTGTGGCATGGAGTTTAAATTGCCGCGTGTCCTTTACGCGAAAAATTAACATTTTGAAATGTCTTCCTAATTTTCATCTTGGAAAGTTGGCAGGTATGGTAATGTTATGAATTCCATTCATTCGTTTACTCTGTGATCCGGAGGGTCTGTTGTTAATACTGAATACATGTGCACTTCCTCTATGTAGAGTGGCTTCATTAATATGAAAGCATAGCTCACGTTGATGAAATACTTATTAATTAAAAAATAAAAATGTTATTTTATGCTTTAGTTTCTGTTAGTGTCGTACACAGATTAAAAATATAATGCAGAGTTCCTCAGTTTTATGTATACATATTGAAATTTGCTCATGTGTAGAGTAGTTATTAAAGCATAAAAAACATATATGACGAATTGTGTATTATTTCCATTAGGCGTGACCATGAAAATAGATAAGATTTTATCATTATGTGATATCTACATTTGAAATATTGGCGTTTAAATATTTATGAAAGCGTGTGAACTCTTAAAGCACTATTTATCTATTTAGGAAATAGGTAGTTTCTTTGATTTCTAGAAGGGTTTTTTAAACAAACAACTAAATTAATTCAAAAATTTGAACTACTGCAAGCAAAAAATACTTTATTCCATTTTTATTTTAAAATTAGCCATTGAATTCTACCTTGCTTACACTCTATTATCGAAAAAGTTTTTTTTTTGACAGAGGTGAATACCGTAAACTAATACACAAAACACAGAGTAGTTATTAAAAGCATAAAAAACATATATGACGAATTGTTGTGTATTATTTCCATTAGGCGTGACCATGAAAATAGATAAGATTTTATCATTATGTGAAATCTACATTTTAAATGTTGGCGTTTAAATATTTATGAAAGCGTGTGATCTTAAAGCACTATTTATCTATTAAGGAAGTAGGTAGTTTCTTTGATTTTAGAAGGGTTTTTTAAACAAACAACTAAATTAATTCAAAAATTTGAACTACTGCAAGCAAAAAATACTTTATTCCATTTTTATTTTAAAATTAGCCATTGTTTTCTACCTTGCTTACACTCTATTATCGAAAAATATATTTTTTTGACAGAGATGAATACCGTAAATTAATACACAAAACATACATGTTTTCGTATGATACAATAATAGCTAGTGACAGTGACGAAACCAAAATTATTTTGATAGTTTGTATAGAAAATCCCCAACAGTAGTGGTGGTATATTTAGGGATTTATTTGTAGATGGGTAAGTACTATTCCACAATAAAAAGGAGTTATCGTCAATTATCAAAGCAGCCATATTTCGTATCTTCTTTGACAGCCTAAATACAGCACCAAATGACGTACTTGGCTAAAAATTAATTCCAGCTGCATGCGTAGATTCCGGGAGGAGGGGAGAATCTCAGGGTGGCCCGAACCTCCCTGAAATAAAAAAGTCCGTCTGAGGGGGCCCGCTTGCATTTGCAAAATCTTCACGTTATCCCGTGGGCCTCATGGGAATCCTACAAATTTTCGCCCGTGATTCCAGCTATACATTTCACTGACACCTTGAGCACAACAGTCAGTGCACACTGAGTTCTTCCATACCACCCGCACTTGTCTTCGATAAAATCTGAACTCAGGTGGATTCAGCGTGACTGACTAAGCCTGCAGTCTGAATCCACCTGTAGGCCGCTGTTGCATCATTTTATTCCCAGTTTTATACTCAATCTATTAGTAGGACGTGATTTCTCATCACGGTGCGGAAGACTTTTATGAATGAAAGCGTAACTGTTCGTGCAAAACCATTCATCACACAAATGTCAGTTCGAAAGTATAATGTTGGAAATTTTTTTAATGATATAATTTTTGCAAATTTTTTCTGAAAACACAAGCTAACGCATCGATTGTTGGTGACAGCATTTTTTGTAATGTATGTAAATCTCTTAATTATGTAGAACGTTAATTAAAAAATAAAAATACATGTTTTAAACAGAATTGACGAATGTTTGCATTTCATGGATATGGACTGGATTGCAACACTAATTTAATGTTTCAAGTTAATAAACACTGTCAGGAAGCAAGCAAGGCAATGCGAGAACATTATCCTTTTGGTTGAATGTAGCGAAAAGGAAAAACAGTCACCTTTCTTGCCACGATCTTGTTCGCAGATAACGCAGGTATAAGTAGCAAATGGACTCCACACAATAACAACCCTCCCATTATTCCGCCCCCCTCGCTGAAACGCCCTCTCCCCCCTCCACCGCGGTGCAGGTGACAGGCTCAGGTATATCGCCCCGCCCAACCACTGGCTGTAGCACGTGGCCAGTGGCCCAACGCGCTAAAGATTTTTACTAGGGAGGCCCCTTAACCTCCCTCCTGCCAGCTAGCCAGCCAACCAGACAAAGGAGTGTTAGAATCCTTGACCCACTTCCCTTCCTCCTTCACTTCCCCTCTACTTCTACGACAACACTCCACATCAACACATTGGCAGCGCGCGAGTCCACCTTTCTTTATCTTTATGTCGTTTGAGATAGAACTAACTGCTTACGTCTGGCATGCCTCACGACGGTCCTACTGAGAACGGACAAACTATAATACCAGTCTCTGTATCACTGCCGCTTACAAAATCACCTCCCGCCGCTCACAATACATGGCTTGTTGTTTGATGCATACCAAGCTGCCCTGCCCTCAGATAAACCCAGAAAAACACGTTTTTAAATTTTTTCTCAAAAATGTTTACAAAACAAGGAGGGGGGCTTATACGTGGGCGGGGCCTTTACTCGAGTAAATACTGTAATTATTTTGTAGAGTCTAGTATCTGGCCTAAACTTCATAGTGTTTGTTTGTTGAACACGTGTTGTATTGTATGCTATAATGTTATTACTATTACTTTTGGGCATGCCTGGGAGTTGTCAGCATTGGGTCTGTGTAGTTTCCTGATATTATGGTTCCTTTAAAATACCCTACCAGAAACCAACTTTTGACATCTTTTGTTTTGGTTTAGAGTATTTTTGTATGTTTCTGTTGCCTTGCTATTTGTAATATCCATGTAACGTTTATCATGCGAAGAAAGTAAACAAACACATTCTTTCAATGTTACCAATGTCTGAGGATGTAAATACTCGTGAAACAAAAAATGTTTTTGCATGCCATAGAGTATGGTTTTCTCTGTCACAATGCTTAAGATTAACATCTACATGTATTAAATTAGTAGAACTGTTGTTTGTTTGTTAGAAATAATGATTTGTGGCTATTATGCATGTTTGAAGTCATTTATATAAACAAAGAATGCAAACGAAACATATTGTAATTACTTTATAAAAAAAAACTCTAAAATATAATTACATCAGTTTGATAATCAAAAGTTTATAAATGTTTGCTGATAAAACTAAATTTGAAGATAAGAATGTGTCCATGCCATCACGATCCCGAAGCCAATAGCGTTCAGCATTTCGCCTATTCCAGATTAAAGTTTTAGGCTAGTGCAAAAAATAAGCCTCCGGTTTTCTGTGTTATTGAATTGTTTAAGTAACCATTCTAATATTGAACCTCATATATAGAGTAAATCCATCTGGAAACAAACCAGTTAAATTAATTTTTAACTTTAAAATAGCATTTTGAATGGAACATTATCTTCTAATTTATGTTTTGAATTTTGTTTGATGTTATTTATTATGTATGCAAAAGGAGCATATATTTTGATGTTGTTAAGTAATTAAATTTTTTTCCCTTCCTCTTTAAAGCTTTGGTTTAGTTATGTTACACTATTGCTGTATGTTTTCTCAGAACAAACAGTGAACTAGTTTAAATTTTTTGGGCTTTAAATTGATTGTTGAGTGCTTATTAAAATCTAATATTGTTAATCAAAGAGTTTTAAAGCAGCCAAATTTATATCATGAAAAATTTTTCTTTTTCTTTACTGTACAAATATTACAAGCCCTCAATCATTTTTTTTAGAAAAAAATTTAATCCAAATAAAATTAGTACTTTTTGAATCACAGAAATTAAATTTGTGATAGTGACATTATTATAATGACTGTCATAAAAAATCATGCTTGTACTGCAGGATGTAAGTTCTTGCTACGAGAGACTTGCTCAAGAAAAACTGCTAACACCTCAGTTTATGAAAGGAATGGTGCGGTGCTATCTCGCTCTCGACCAGCCGGTTATGGCGTTGAGAGCTACAGAGAACATCTTGACACACAGGCGAGTCTGCATTTCTTTCTTAACTAACAGCTCTTCTCTTGCGATCCTGTCACTCTGTTAAAATTTTACTCTCTAACTGTATGAACAACATTATTGTACCAAATATAGCTTTCCATTTCTCCATCAAGTAAAGTTGGCAGACGACCAGAAATTTTTTTTTAAAACCCTGTGAGACATGTAAAGAGTATCATTTGATTTTAATTTATTTTTTAAAATAAAAATAAAGCTTCAGAGTACTGAATAGAATGTTGACAATTTCTTTAGCTTTTAAAACATTGTTCGTTTATGTCACATCATTTGTTATTTCCATATAAATTTCTTAACATACAAAATGTGATAACATTATTTTAGTTATTTTACTTAAACATCCTCTAATCTCCCATGAGTTTTTTTTGCCATTTTAAGATTTGTTAAGACAGAAACAAAAGTCGTAACCATTTTTGCTGGGCACGATTCTGATTGACTGATTCCGTAAAACATACAACGTATTTTTAACCCATTCTAATACCGTGTAGCACTTTCAGACTAGCAAACTTTACTGTGGGTGTGTTCAACATTTTTCTTAAAAATTTGTTTTTATTTTATTCTATAAATTTTTATTACTCTTATTTTAATTCCTGTATTTTAGTATTCTACAGCAAAACCCCTTATTTGCACTTTTCATGCGGACAAAGTAAAAAAGTGTAAAAAGCGGGAAAGTGTAAATAAAGGGAAAAGTAAGAAATACGTTAAAGTTAATTAAAATACAGTCGCATTCTGCAGCGTTCAGAACAAATACGGGCTACATTACACATAGGCATTGTACCACAGTAAAAAAAATGAAAAAAAAAGGGCCGCAAATTGATGGAAATTTACTGTCAATAGCGCGCCGTGCGCAGAGAAAGGTCATTGTACTCGATCAGCTGTTGTTACGGCGCGGCGTAGCCGCCTGCTGGCTCTCTCTGTTCTCTGAGCTGTGCATGCGCAGTATAACTCACTCAACGCTCCGCCCAGACTCGTGACCTTCCATCAGCAGCCAGCCAATAGATGCGAGCTTAGCGGAAAAAAATATAAGCTCCACCTCCCGTGTACCAGTTTTGTCCAGTTCTAATACCAGTTTATTGGTATACGCACCAGTTTTTTCGCTGCCGTGACGTGTTCAAGTTTACGTTCATCTTGATGTCTTGATACCAATAATTAATAATTTACGATCCCCAGAAATAATTTGTTAGTTTAAAAAATATGCGTCAACTGTACAATACTTCCAAAATTATAAAATACGTATAAAACTGTTACCAAGACTCTGCTCATTTTATCTTGTGAAGTTTGTCTCGTACCAGTATTTCGGCTAAGTTGTGACATAAATACAGTATCAGAACTTAACAATCAGCCACGTTTATACATTTGTGTCGTGAGTTTACGTTTTTCCCTTGTGCAGTTTAGATTGTCTCCTGCTATAATTACTAGGACTTTTACACGCCTAGGCTTGAATTATTACATGTTTAGAAATAAAAGCAACTTTTCATGTTATAAAATATGTATATTTTGCGATTTAAAATGTTCATTGCCGACTATAAACGTTACGTTTTTCACGATGTTTTTAGGCCCACTAGCTAATCTTATTTACTCTCAAAGTACCCACGGTATTTTCTGGTTGTTTATGGTTGTTACGTGATGTAAATAGCGGGATGGATTCGATTTTTGAGACGTAATTCGCGTGAAAGTATTGTATTGGACTAAATGGGAACTAAACAGGACCTGAAGAATATAGAGCAAATAACGGGAAAAACGTAAATAATGGTAACGTAAATAAGGGGTTTTGCTGTATATGGTTAGAACTAATATTTGAAATAGTTTACAATGTATTACAAAATGCATCTCGGAATAGTCGGCAGTCCTATGCAACGCGAGGAAAGTTGCCGCCTGTGCAAGGCACGAGTGCTGAGAATGCGAATCGTCCTGAAACTTGTTAGCCCCGGCACACGTCGGCCGCAGCGGTAACGGCCGGTCGGCACCGCCTTGTTGCCCCGCAGTCCCCACCTGGCGGTCGTCATGTGCGAGCAGCAGGCGGAGGCGTTCTGGCAGCTGCACATGTTTGACGAGCTGGCCGGCCTGGTGTCGCGGCCCGAGTTCGCCGGCGACCGGTCGTGGGGCATCCAGGTGGGCAGGATCCTCACCGACTTCCGGCGCCTGGACCGCGACGGCCTGCGCGAGAACGTGGAGGCGGCGCGCAGGATGCTGCTGGAGGCCCTCGCGACGTCCAGCCTGGACAAGGGGGCCTACCACAACGGATACGAGGAAGTTGTCAGGTACGGATGCACGTGTGTGTATGTATGTGAATGTCTCTCACTTTTTTCTTTTGCCCGTTTACCTTTTTCTTTTCCCATTGCAGCAAGTTTTTACTTTTGCAGTACTGATTTAAATGAAATTTTTCACCCACGAGTCAAATTTTTTTCAAAAATGAATTGCAAAAATCAGCATTTTACTTGGGCCTAAATCACTTGTTTGACACCAACTTGCAAAATGTGTAGTTCTGGGCGAAGTTCGAAAATTTCGAACCTAATCGAACCGAACCCTTACGTTCGGTTCAGTTCAAAACCTCTTAAAATATATTCGAAAAACCGAACGTTCGTTTAAATAAAAATTACGTTTTTCTAACCCCCATTATATCTCTCTGTCTATATCTCTCTATATCTCTCTATCTATTTCTATCTATCTCTCTATATCTCTCTATATCTCTATGTTTCTATCTATCTATCTCTATATATCTCTCTATATATCTCTATCTCTATCTATCTCTCTATATATCTCTATCTATCTCTATCTATCTCTCTCTCTTTCTATCTCTCTCTCTATCTATCTATCTCTCTCTCTCTCCCCCCTCCCCCCCACCTTGTCTCATGAGATCACCCGAAGCCCTCAACTTTGTTCTAACTGATGTGTTTCCATCCACTGCTTCACTTCATATTTTTAAAACTTTATTGTTTGCTTCAGGGTCTACCACAGAGGGTAGGTTGTTTAGCTTAATTATTTATTTTCTCTGTTTACGAGCTTTAGAACTTTGAGTGCTGAACTTAGTCTAAACAACACGGTGACCTGGACAAGTATACCAATTCCATGTCAATGAGCCTTTCTAACTGTTTACAATAATTAGTAACATAATGAAAAATGTGTATAAGAGCTGCAAGAATAAAACCAATTTTACCAGATATCATTATGTATTATTTACTGAACGGCCATGTGTCCGACGCAGTTGAGACTAAGGCTTGTGAATGCCTTAGTAGCCCTCTTAACTACGATCATTAACTGTAAATAGCATGCCGATGCATAGGTTTGCACCCGAAAGAGTCACGTCATTGCCCGCCGGCAGTCTCTGCCAGGTTCCACACTGGGCGCCACTTTATGTCCCAGGCATTTCGGAGGCTCTGATATGATTTGCATCGTCGTTTGTTTACCTTGGGTGCCACCATGAGGAAGGGCATGCGGACCCGGCGTAACAGGGCCGTGACGAGACACTTGCGGGTGCAAGACTCGAAGTTCCCCCTATGCCATCCACAGGACTAGGCCTGCTCTACGCATCGGGCATGCTATTCACAGCTTACGATCGTAGTTAAGAGGGCTCGAGGCATCCCACACCCTATAGTAGTCTCAACTTGCGTCAGACACGTAGTCGTTCAGAATGCTGGTCAGATTGCTCATTGACATGGAATTGGTATACTTGTTGTCCAGGTCACCGTGTGGTTTAGACTAAGTTCAGCACCCAAAGTTCTAAAGCTCGTAAACAGAGAAAATAAATAATTAAGCTAAACAGCAGACCCTGGAGCAAACAAGAAAGTTTTAAAAATATGAAGTGAAGCAGTGGATGGAAACACATCAGTTAGAACAAAATTGAGGGCTTTGGGTGATCTCATGAGACTTGGTGGGGGGGGGGGGGGAGGGAGGGAGGGAGAGAGAGAGAGAGAGAGATAGGAGAGGCGTAGACCCTGGTCGATGTCACAGTGTGGTCCCGAATGTGCTGCATTGGTACCTTGCACTGTACTCAGCGTGTGAGCTGGTGAGCTGAGTGGAGTAGGGGGCCGGAGGTGGTACATAAGCTGGGATGGGTAGCCTCAGCCTCTGTGTATAGCTAAAAGCTCTAACGCTCTTCCTGGTTGCGTATGCGGCTTATCCGCATCCGTGCCCATGGGGGCCCCAGCCTGGAAGTCCTTATAGGATATGAAGGCTGGGTTATCAAAAAGGAGGAGAGATCCCCATAACCTGTACTCGGCGTGTAGCTAGTCCCCTCACGCGTGCGTGCGACCCAGGCTGCAGATGCTGAACGAGGTGGAGGCGGCGGAGGAAATGGTGCGAGGCGCGCTGCGGGGCACGGGCGACGCGGGGGCCGTGCAGGCGCTGGCGCACAAGTGGGGGCTGAAGCTGGAATGCGTGCAGCAGTCGGCGGGCGTGCTGGAGCCCATCCTCGCCCTGCGCCGCACCCTGCTGGACCTGGCGCGCCGGCTGCTGGAGCCCGGCGCCTCCGGAGCGCTGGAGCCGCTCGTCGGCCGGCTCTGGCTCAGCAGCGCCGAGCTCGCGCGCAGGTACGCAGTTTCCGGTGTCAAATTCGCACATTATTAATAAGCAAAATAAAACATATAAAGTCCAGTTACTGAACATATAATTATAATCCCATGGTTTGAGAAAAATTATGCTTGAATGAAACATCAATTAAAATGTAAAAAATGTAAGAAATACTCCGAATTCTCTCTCTTCCTGTTCCTGGTTTCAATACCAAACCAGAACTTTATACCTCATGCTCGTTTGACCAAAAACGGTCTCATTTTGACTGACACATAATGCACTCATGCAATAAAATCATTAGTATTTAATAAGCATGTATACGTCTAGAGAGAACTCCTCGGATAAAATAAAAAAAAATGGCAAATTTTTGTGTTTCTGAAAAAACGTGCCAACGTAATTAATGCAAAAACATGTCACTAATGAGATGAAAAATCAAGCAATGTTAGTTCTTACTTTATTGGTACAAAATTCATGTTAAATAACATTCAATGAATTTACTTTCATAATTACTGTATTTACTCGCGTAAAGGCACCCCTTTTTTCCCCAAATTTTCGACTCCAAAAAAGGGGCCTATACGCAAATTTGGAGGAAAAAATAGATTTTTCTTTTTTTCAGGTATGAAAAACTAACATTTAATAAAAGCAAAATGAGATACAGCCACAACTTATTTAAACGCCAATTAAATTTAGATTAAATGAAACAGCTGGCGGAACGACTGGCAAGTCGTGCGTCTTTATTCTAATGAGGGAGGGTGGGGGAGGCAGCGACGCGGCAGGAGGGAGAGAGAGGCAGCGAGTCCGAAGGGGTGAGAGCGGACAAACTATAATACCAGTCTCTGTATCATTGCCGCTTACAAAATCACCTCCCGCCGCTCACAATACATGGCTTGCTGTTTGATGCATGCCAAGCTGCCCTGCCCTCAGATAAACCCAGAAAACTTGTTTTTTAATTTTTTCTCAAAAATGCTTACAAAACAAGGAGGGGGGGGCGTATACGCGGGCGGGGCCTTTACGAGAGCAAATATGGTACTTCATACTTATTTAACCTTAACAGTCTCATTTTGACTGACACATAATACACTCATGCAATAAAATCATTAGTATTTAATAAGCATGTCTAGAGAGAACTACTCGGATAAAATAAAAATAAGATGGCAAATTTTTGTGTTTTTGAAAAATGTGCCAACGTCGTTAATGCAAAAACATGTTACTAACGCGATGAAAAAATCAAGCAATGTTAGTTCTTGCTTTATTGGTACAAAATTCATGTTAAATAACATTCAATGAATTTACTGTCATCATTAATTTTATTTTTTTTTTTTTTTTTTTTTTTTTTTTTTTTTTTTGTAATTTGGGTTAAGTTTTGTCGAATTGCTGATTGGTTTCACGTTTTCAGATAAATTTTGGTGCTTTATGGTTTATTAACTTGCATTGCCGGTGTTGAACGTTGAATCAAAGTGCTTGTCTGTGTTGTTTTGGTTTTATCGCAATTCACCCCATAATCTTGTCGCTACTTACGTCTACGGACGACTTGTGTTGAAGATCCATTGCGACGTAATGTCGCGGGCAGGAATCAGATTGTTAAAAAGTTGTTCTTGAGCCTTTGCTGATTCGTGGACGAAGGTGTGCAAAGCCTAATGGTGTTTTTTTTCTTCTTTTTCCTTCCAGAGCTGGTTCGTACCACCAGGCGTACAACTGCATCATGAATGCCCAGAAGTGCCACCTGAAGGAGGTGTTCGTGGAGAAGGCCAAGTGGCACTGGGAGCGGGGGGAGCAGGAGCTGGCCTTCATGACGCTGCGACGCGGCCTCGAAGAGCACTTCCCCGACTCGGCCTCCTTCAAGAACATGGCGTCCGACGAGAGGAAGGACGACCGCAAGCTGTGCGCGGAGGTCGGTCGCACCGGGGGGAGGGGAAGTTGGGGGCATTCATTCTTCGGTTGTACCGTATATACTCGTGTATAGCGCGCCCTTTTTACCCCTCAAGTAAAGGAAAAAAATCAAGGATGCGCGCTATACACGGAAAAAAAAAGTTAGTGAGGGGGAGGCGGGGAGGAGGAGTGGTAGTTGTTAACTGCCGGGTGACGGGTGACGTTTCTGGCCAGCCCCCACACATACGCACAAGCAACGAGGCCTCTCTTACACACACACACCAACACACACACACACACACACACACAGACACACAGACACACAACCTGGTCTCTCCCACGTACACGCTCACACACACACACACACCAACACACACACACAGACACGCAACCTGGTCTCTCCCACGTACACGCTCACACACACACACGTGTGCGCGCAAGCTCGCACATCATGGTCTCTTGTTTATTTTTAGACCTCTCCCCTCTACAGAAAGCCAGTGCAGGAGCTAGTAAAAAAAAAGAGAGAGAGAATGTTGTTGTCACCAGTCCCCACTCCCCAGCCCACTTCCTTCGCTTCCTCGTCCCAGCAGCTACCTGTGAGTCATCTAGTCCTCCGCGCCAGCTTAGCAACAGTGAAGGGAGTGGTGGTGTTTAGTCCTGTCAACTGTCGGTTATAGTCCCGTTCCTGCCTGCCTCCCTCCCTCCCTCCCGAACTTGTACCAGTTGTGAAGATACAGCGCTTCATTATCTTCCGTCTACACAGCAGAGTTTAGCTTGCTCGTGTCGTATCGGATGGTACCGTATGCCACAAAAGTTTTGCTTTCAGGTGGAAGAGTATTTAATTTAAGTATTTTCCTGACACATCACCACACATCAATTTAAATAATCATTTGTTTCATAAGTAATTACTTAACAGGTACCACAAAATGTTAGTAATATTTATTTATGGGGGAAAATTTTTTCTTTTTTTTCTTTTTGAATTTGTTGCAAAAATCGTGGTGCGCGCTATACACGAGTAAATACGGTATTTAATTCCTGTTCACGCATTTTTGAAGATTATATAAGTCGTGGGTACTAACGCCGGAGCTCGTTGGAAGCCATGGCGCACATGGGCATTTCATAGCAGGATGAGTTGAGTCATTGGTTAATAATATTTACCTGTCTCACTTCCGTACTACTACTACTACCGTACTGTCTCACTTCCGTACATGTAAAATTTCAGGTTGTCATCTGAGTCACAAAAATAACTTAAAAGTTGTGAAACAGTCATAAGTTGTAGTAACAGTGTTGATGTCACACATTTAAGTCTTGAGTTTTTAATGGTTTTTAATGCCATAATATTACAATTTTTAAAATCTTTAGAATATTTCTTGCAGCTCCTACTTCAAACCGCATTTGAAAATTTTTTTTTTGAAAATGAATTGGCGAAATTGCTACAAAAATATACCCTCTTTTATTGCACAATCGTGGCACCTTTATTTTAGGGTGTTAAAATTTGGATAAAAAAAAACCTTCGCGTAAACGTCGCATGTGGTTTTCGGTCCCGCTATTAGATTCCGAGCGCTTTGTGTAGGTATTTTTTTCCGTATAAAACGATGCATTTTAAAGTATAAATCTAATATTTATTCGGACATTACCGCTTACTTATTTAATTAACGGAAATACAAAGTTGTCTGATGTATAAATTTTTATTTTAAAGACGTTTTTAAACGTTATAACCTATATCTATTTGTCTGCGTCGCCGCAGTGTACCACTTACATAAATGTAGCGAGTGCTAGTTGACATCTTTCATATTTGGTTATGTTGTTTCCCGTATAGAGCACGCACACGTAATTGAATATCGATATCTCGCCGATTGCATGCAACGCGTGCTCTGTCGAGTGCCGAGTTAACTACATTTGATGGCTTGCACTCTTTCGTGGTGTGTACTACGATAGTTATGCGTTCGTTCAGGCTCGCATTTGGATCACAGATTATGTGGGGTAAGTTAAGGTCTTGTAATGCAGTCTTACTCGTGTAGGTTTGAATTGCCACAAGAAACTTAGGACTTTGATGGAGCAAGACACAGCTAGAGTGTTTGTTTTGCATGTGGGAATGTTATTCAATCCAAGTCATGTGACCAGTAATGTTGTTGATGACAGTTTGTATCCTGCTGTGAGGAAAATCCCTGTCCTCTCAACACTTTCGAAGCAAGAATTCTTGGAAGGATACTTGACCTTCCAGACTCATGTTTCAGAACTTTTGAGGGACATGAAGCCTGTAGCTGTTGGAGCTGTTTTATTGGCTTTACAAGATGGCCACGAAAACTTTGTAAACTGTTCTCTCTCAGTTCTTTCCATACCGCCATCAAATGCAGACAGTGAACGGGCATTCTCTGCATATGGACACATATTCTCAGACTTAAGAGTGAATTTAAAACCCAGCAACATAGAAATCCTCCTGACTCAGTATTTTGGCAGAAAGCTCTTCTGTCGAGAGCATGTGTTTAAAGACATATCTTTTTGTAGAAAATTGTTTTAAGAACTGACTATATTTTTATGTAATTTTCACTTAATTTGTAAATTTGTTACTGCAGTCTTAGTTTTCTTTGCCATTGTTTGCCTATGTAACAAATATTTACAAAGTAGGCATGTGCTTTCATTCCAGGGTAAATGTTTTTAAAAATAATATTCTGTGGACTGCGTAATATTGATTTAGTTTTTAGTGTTTGCCAGCTGAGTGCATTTTATGTTTAGTATTAAAATTTTAAAAAATTTGAGGCTAAACCAATCTCATTTGCCAATTTCAATTTTAATTTAATGTATCTCACCAAAATTTTACAACGATTTTGCCACCGCTTGCTTATTTTTACACAGATATTTTGCACAGCTTTCGACTTTTTTTTACACCAAAATGAGCCAGTTTTATTGACCATTTTCTGGGGTCCCTATGTATGCTCTTTTGCTTCTAGGCAAAACTGTTGATTGCTACGTATAATGACGAAACAGCAAATGTGACAATGGATGTCAACATAAACCACTACAAAGAAGCGATGGAGCCATATAGGGAGTGGGAAAAGAGTCTTGTGTGTTTGGCCCAGTATTACGATCGTGTTGTGTCGACTGTGGCACCTGAAGAAAGGGACTTGAAATTCGGGTGAGCTGCCCTTTTCTTAAGTTTTAAATGTACCAAGCAGAGGAGATCATCCCCTTTCGTACATTCTTTTCATAAATAATCATTGTTTTAATTTGATTGAGTAGTTATAATATTTACACTTGGTTTAAGTAGTATTATAATTGATGCCTAATACCCCATGCTTACCATCATAATTAAAGAATATTGTTCGTTCCCGTGTTCAGGTCAGTTTGAATTAATAATTGGGGGAAAATTCAGTTAGTTTCACCTAAAGTAACTACCATTATTTTGGGTGCCCGTGCCACTATCGAAGGGTGCTGACGTCAGTTTCCCCATCGTAATGCCCTACACATGTGCACGGGACCTTGTCAGCACCTGTGAGGCCGGGAACTCACCACGCAACTGGCAGCTTGCCACCCCTCCACAGCCTTGCTGACCGCTGCCGAAGCCCTTCATCCCTCCTCCGCCGCAGCTCGCGGGACAGTGTTAAAGGCAGTGCTCGGACAGAGCCCCACAGCGCTGCCTTGTGCTCTTGCTGCCCGTGCTTGTGCCGCCTTCTACGTCGCCGGGTGTGAGTAGGGCCAGTTTTGGAACTCTTTAAGGAGAACCTTCTAGGCTGACCAGAGGGTGGCACGTGTGTTACTTATTGTAATAAACACCAGCCGCAGTGTTGATGCCTTTCTGTTCTGTGGGGCACCACCTCTTAACGTTATCTTTCATCTGTCATCCGCCAAGGCCCTTCGCCGGCACCCTGCAGACTCGACAGGTGGTCCCGGTTCGACCCTCGCGCCTCGTCTCGTTCCTCACCGACACGGCAGTGGGGCGGTTACTCAGTGGCCGGACTGTCCGGTGACGTTGGTCCACTCGGAGAAACAGCTCACTACAAATCGACCGCCACAGTTACCACGCCCTGAACACTTGGGCAGGACTGGAAGTACTCGGTGACATTGACCCGCCGGGAAACCAGTTATGCCTGAGAACGGGGTGATCTGACAGGAACACTACCACAGCACACCGCACCACACATCACATCGTCCCTGCTCCCACTCCACCTGGCCTTATGCCCTATCGCAACCGGAGGGGGTTGAGAGGCGGGAAGCCCTCCCTGCCCACGGCCACGTAGCCGCAGCGAATGGGACCAGCGGTGCCCCCGCAGCCCTCGAGGCCTCTTGTTTGAGCGGAGCAGCGCCCAGACCGCACTGCAAGCCATGGTTCGGGCTGAGATGCCTCTACCAGGCCAGTCGCAAGAGCCCTGGCCCGCGGTCGGAGGAACCTGATAGTCTGTGCCTGCTACCAGCTGTCCTGAGGTGGGGCATCACAAAAGGAAGGCCACCTGATCTCTGCCTCACCCTCGGGTGGGGGAGATGAGAACGAAAATTCATTAAAAATTCATGTCGCTCCATAGTTTTTGATTCTGTACTCGGACTAAGTATGGTTTGTTTTTTAGTGGTGAAAACACAACTAAACACTTTGAAATCACTTAAGTCGTACAGGTGTCTTGCTCGATGGTGATGAAGAACTCAATAATCCCGTTATTATGTTTGGTAGGCTACATGGTGTAACGTGTAAGGTACTAAAAATGTTATATCTCTCAAAAAATTGTCTTTTTTTATAAGGTTAAGTAATATTAGAAACAGTGGAACCTATGTTTGCATATGAGTAATGTAAAATTATGTTATATTTGTAACCTTTATTATGAAGCATAATGTTTTGTATTACAGGGACCTTCAAGTGAATGCAATACATTGTTTTCTAAAGTCATTGCAATATGGCTGTAACCATATCTACCAGTCAATGCCTCGGCTGTTGAGCATTTGGCTGGACTATGGAACACGATTTTATGACGCTACAAAAATTCGAACCTCGGCCACCACTATTGAAATCATGAAATCGCACATGGAGAAAATGTCTAATCTAATTGGTAAGAATGTTGTCTCTAACTGTCGTTTCATTATCACATTACATTGTATCATTTGGTTTCAAATTCAAACATACAACCTTCTATATTTGAAACTGATTGTATTCTAGAAGAGTATGTGCATATGTTTTCTCATTTCTAGCCTATGACTTTACCCAGTCAGGCAATTTTGATTTAAGACATACTACATACTACAGTGTCTTAATAGAAAGAAAACCAAGCCACTTTAAGGAAATTAATATCTACATGATTGACGTTCTGAGATACCCTCATAATATGTACCATGTTGATTGAACTAAGAATCCATCCAACTATTTAATTAATTATTAATTGATCTCATAATGTTGGAGTGTCATGTTTCACCTTCTTACCTGCTTATATAAAGCTTCATATTTATAGAGTCCAATAATAACTCAACAAGGTTTAATCTTTCTCAGTACATTGTTGGAATCACTAGTTGGCATGACGCAAAGAATGTGATGCGACAGTAAAATATTTCATTATTGTAAAGATTCTATTTTTACCCATGTAACAGATAAAACTAAAATATTATATTTAAAATATTTCTTGCCATTTAATATGCACCAAACATACAAGAGCCATCATTGTTTAGATTTTGGTTTTGTTTGACATATTTAAAAAAAAATATGTTTAATTCAATTTGTTTGGAAAAATCCCTGTACTTGAACACATTTCAAAGGTTTCTCAGATAAATGTACGTAAAAAATAATATTATTGTTATTACAGATAAATGTACATTATTAACCACAGTAATACCAATTCACCACTCTAACCATCTTTCCATAACAACATTGTAAAGCTTATTTCAGTAACACAGCCAAATGCACCTTGCAACTTATAACAACTCAAATTAAAAGTAGACCTAGCCAAAGAATACATCTTACAGTTTTAAAAATAGTTGATATACTGTTATTTAATCTGAGTGAACTTGCTAATGTCTTTGTAGTAAAAAAAAAATTACAAAAACTGTAGTATAAGCATGCAGAGATTGTGAGATTGATAATTTTTTTATTTTTCAGACACGTACTTGGACCGTCTGCCACCTTACATGTTCCTTACAGCGTTTTCACAAATCATATCGCGTGTCTGCCACACACTTCCAGACGTTTATAAGAGAGTGAAAGCTATAATTGTGAATTTGCTTATTGTTTACCCACAGCAGTGTATGTGGATGTTCATTTCTTCATGTAAGGTAATAAGCTGTGCATAACTACATATTTGCTTATTTATTCATTTTTGGTACTTAAAATGTTAGCACTGTACAATTTAACTGAGATGTGCACTGTAATTTTACAGTAGAACAAGTAGAACCTACGTGAAAAGATTTTAAATAGTTTTCATTGTAGAATATTTTTTGGAGTTTTTGCGTATGATTTTTGTTTCACTTGGCCCACTTATCAAGATAATTTTTTTTTTAATTTTTATAATTTTCTGTCTTGAAATAATTGACAACAGTAATAAAACTGTTTGGTATTAATTATTGACCATTGTATATGCCAGCAGTAAAGTTAAGTAGGCATTAGATTTAACTGAAAAGTTACATATACATATTGCTGTACAATTATAAATTTTTTTTTCAATTTTAATTCATTTTCTATCCTTCTCTTCAAATAGTTTTTAATAGATGGTTTCAGTTTTGCAAAAAAAAATATTTTGAGGTAAATTTTTTTTAGTGAAACTTCTTTGGGTGCGATGAGAGTAAAATTTCAAGGTCAAATTTTAATGCAATGTTTCACGAAACATTATTGTGAAACTATTTCTGGTGCTAGTCAAAGAGAGATAAAAAGACCACTGTGCTATATAGGTTGCTGGGATTGTTTTCATCTCCTTTTTGTGCGATGATTTGACCCCCGCCCAAAAAAACATAACCGAAAGAGATAGATAAATGAAGGAATAAGACAGAGAGAGTGCACTTGCACTTGTTTCAGAAAATACATACAGATATTCTATCCAGTCAGCTGTAAATGTGTTGAATTTTATATTAGCTACCAACACGATCACGTTCCTCCTTGTTTAACCAGCAGCGCAGAGAGGGCTGTTGAGACAGTCCCTGCATTTCCCGCATAGGTAGCGCTACTTGTTGCTGTTATTTTGAAGTGAGTAATAATTTTGTAATTTGTGTTCATTTAGAAAATTTTCTTCATTCTCTCTTTCTCTCTCTCTCTTTCTCTGCCATTTTACCCCTTACGAGTCGAGGTTTGAATTGCCAAAGAAGTTTCGCTTTTATCACTTTTAATGAGTTAGACGCACTCTTTTTTTTTTAGTCATCATTTCCTGCACTCGCCAAACGAAGTCAAGAAATTCTTCATGATCCAGCTGTCAAGCAAGCCAAGTTGAGCAAACTTATAAACGACTTCAACAACTTGTCCGACAAGCTTATTGAATTGATCAACACCCGAATAGATGATGTACGTACAGAACTCCTTAGTTCATACTGTGGATTAAAGAAGGTTGTGGTTTTTAGTGGAGTTAATATAATATTAAGAGGAAATAAAGTATTAAAAAATTCAACACTGATACCCTCTGAAGTTTATTCAATCAATTTTTTTTCTTTGAATCTATCATGTTACCATTCCCTAAGAAAGTGTACTTTTAACATGTTATTTATAAATAAAAATACAATATTTTTTTTGATTCTGGAAACATAGGTTATGAAACAAACATGTAAAGGGTTTAACGTTTCAATGCCATAAGTTAATATTTTTAATTTCTTGTGTAAAATTTAATTTTGCCCTTTCAGATCTAAATTTGTATTCAAGGGGTATATTCAAGGTACTCTATCACTTCCCTCGGATATCAAATCTTCTAAATACTAAAGAATTGATCATACAATAAAACACTGTTAAGAAGTTTATGAAGGAACATAAATAGAAATTCATTTAGTAGTGTTAATAAGTAAATAAGGGGTAACATTTTAGGTATTTATTGCTTAATTACATAAACTTACTATGCAGAAAACTTTATTTAGTGGGATTTTTTTGAGAGGATTTTACTTTACCTGAGGGATATTAGGATTTGACTGACCCATCCCTAGTTACTTCACCATATTTTGTGTTACGGTTGATTTTGTTCTGCATTTATTCTCAGAACTTCACAATGCCGTCTCTCTTGTTGCAGTTGATTGAATTTTTTGTGTTCTCTTCGCAGAATGTAACTTCCACGACCGTTAGTGCCATCGTAAGAACTTTGCCCCTACTGTTTCGAAGCAACTTCAGCCCCATCATGCTGCCGATGCAGAAACAGCGCTCCATCATGCTTCCCAGTTCAGAAGATGGAATCCAGACACATGATCCTTTTCCTCGGTAAGAAAACATTTTCTATTAATAGCAAGCAGAAACAGACATTTCTGTGTGTTAGGGATTGAAATGTTTAATGTGTGTGTAAAGTATGACAGTGTGGTGCAAAATATCTAGGTTGGCAGCCATGCCAACAGGCGTCGAGGCCAGATATGTGGGTAGGTTATGGTTGCTGGTTGCTAGTAAACAAACAGTGGATACCTCGTGTGAGGGCAACCAAGAATCGCAAACCATCGGGTTAAGTAAGGTCTGTGTGCAGACATAACAGTGGCAACGATGATTGTTCGTAAGAGAAATAGGTTATAGAGTTGTAGCAATGATGGCTACTAATGGAGTGATTGGGGAATTTGTGGCAGGTCAGGCAACGTGGAATTCGTACCAGGAAATAATTCAGTTTTATTTCATTGCAAATAAAATTGAAACTGACGACGTGAAGCATCTTTACAGTATGTGGGTCGAAACCGTACGACTTGGTCACAGGTTTAATTCTGCCTAATGGAACCAATTCAGTGAATCTTAGTGAAGTGTGTACAAAGCTCACGGCGCACTTTGAGCCGAAGCCCAGCAAGATCGTGGAGACGTACAAGTTTATCAAACAGGACCAACATTTGGTGGAGTTGTGACACTTAAGTATGCATTGTAACTTCCGGAATCTGGAACGAATGTTATGGGACCGGCTGGTGTGCGGGACAGGTTGGTTCAGTACACCTGGTTGGCAAAGGATAAGCTAACTTTCAAAGTCATTGTCGATGTTGCTGTGGCGGCAGAGGCAGCAGGGAGGAAGAAGTGATACAAGCACACTTGATGGTGATCAAACAATGAAGCTCATGCCGTGGCAAGAGAAAGAGGTACAGACCAGGGCATGTAGCAGAAATTCCACTTAAGCAGCCATGTTGGCGTTGTTGGGGGTCCCATTCAGCAGAATCTTGTAGGCATGTAACAACAGTCTGCCATTACTTAGACAGAGCTGGTATTAAGAAAAAGAAGCTAAACACGACCAATAGCATGCAAGGAAAGACAGGAGAAACAGTTAACAATGGGAGGACACGCATGCTGTCTTTATGATCTTGTATATAGACTTGTTACCAATTTCAAGTATAAATTTTCTTACTACAAAATTTCTTGCCGCAAACTAGTAAGAAGGTTTATCTTAAAATAATTTTGGTTTTTGCTAATGTATAAATATATAATTAATTTTGTGCTCTATTCATTCAAATTTTTCCATTTTCCTTTATGTTTTACCTTAGATGGAAATACTGGTAAGGGTTTTTCCTTTAGATTTATCACTAGAGTTGTTTTTAATTTTTGCTTTGTCACAAATTTTGTCACCAGATATCTATTAAACGTTATTTCTGAGTTGTAAAATATCACACAAGTGATGATGAAAGATTGCCTTTGGTGTGAGTTTTTGTTGGTAGCTAAAAATTTGTATACACGTTGTGATCTTGTTGCAATTTTATATTTGCAATTGTGTAACTGTTTTTAGACAACTTTAAGCAATCCAGTTTTAATATGGTTTTGCTAGGGTAGGAGAAGGTTAAGAGTGCTCTTTTATCATTAGCTTCTGATTTTTATTTTAAACTAATTTATCATTACTAGAGACCTGCAAAATTCGCGGTTTCGATGGCCTTCAGGACAGACTGCACATACCCCTGTACACTCGGGCAAATAACGCAAGTTCATTGGCTGCTGACTTGTAAGTCGTCTCAGCTGGTTTGTCTGTGATTCGATCCTTCTTTGGTTGAGGGTTTATAACTGGTTGAGATTCGTCCAGATGAACAGTAAGCCAATAGAAAAATTATCTAAGAGGTGTATGTGTTTGAATTCTAGCCTATCACCGAATGAATCCGCGAATTTTGCAGGTCTCTACTCATTACTGTGTCCATCCTTTAAAGTATATTTTAATTTATGTTGAATCATAAGTAGGGATGGGTTGAGTACACATTTTTATCGATTCCGATACCGGTACCGATTCCTAAATTTCGATTCTCGATTCCGAGTCATTCCAGTTTTCGATTCCTGGTAATTCTGGTCACATAATTAAAACTACTTAAGAATTGAATGCATTACATAATGATAATAACATGTATAAAGGATAATTATAAACTTAGGATTAAATGTTAAGGTTTTTTTTTTTTTTTTTTTTTTCAATTACCAGTGAAGAAGCATCTTCACATAAAGTTTGTTTGCTAGTAAGTACTAGGCTGTGCACAAAGAAGTTTAACATTTAGACAGGGTTCTTTAACAGGCGATAACGCCGATAACATAACATCTTTGTTCGAAATGGGTTCAAAGGTAGCACTACTTTTTTCTGTGGTACCTTTTGACTTAGTTGGTGACAGTGCTGTAAACAAAAGTTTGTTTTTCTTCAAAGACTATTTTTTCTGGTAGTAATGTGTGCCGGGATTTCAAATGCTTCATTAAATTGGTTGCAGATTTGTAAGTACCGCTCCGTGAAATTTGCGCACTACAGTGATTACAAATTGCATAGTTGTCATTTTCACTATTGATGCGAAAATGTTCCCAAACTTTAGACATGTTGATACAACATCAGACCATTCGCATCGTAATTTGAAACGACAGTCGGCGAACATTTTTTTACTAACAAACTAGCAAAACACTTGAAAATAGTTTTAGCAAAACAATATTTGTGCCAAATAAATAGCATATATGCGAAACAATTCACAGTAACCTCAATAGCACGACGGTGAATTACGCCGTAATTCACCGTCGCACATAGGGGTATTTCTTACATTTAGCTGGCCAAAAGTCCAATCCTCGGAATTGCACTCAGGTTAAAAAAAACCGGTTCCTAGAAAAGCCAGATAGTTGTGCGACCTAACCACATTGTTTTCATTTCACCCACCTCATTTTACAGATGGTAGTGTCAGTCGGAACTCAGGCATTGCTCGCAGTGGTTGTGTATACTAGATGTTCGTGCTTTAAAACTCAATATTTAAGTGTTTATTATTTTATGTTCTATTGTGAAAAGATAAATTCTGGTTATGGATTCTGTAATTCCTGGTAAGTAACTTTGTTATTTTAGTCCAAATATTATAATTTTACAAACCCCCTTTTTTCTTTTTCACTTTTAAAAAAGGCTTTTAAATTCAGTTATTTTTATCAAAAATAGTAGTTTTGGGAGCCTTGTTGTTTAAGTGCCCGGCATTTCCCGGTTATGATGCTTATATATTCTTAAAATATAGTTATTATACTTTTGAAAAATGTATATATTGGTTCCAACTAATTCCTACTCCTCCATGTAGAGTGATTTAAAATTTATAATATGAAAATGTGAAAAACTCATGCTTCCGATACATTTTATTTCTATTATTTCAGAACCTTCTGGAAATAGTTTGATGACTCGTAAGGAAATATTTGACCTGATGATATCACAAAACCATCTAGATTTTAATGGTGAATTAGAATACATCGAAGATTATTTGGTTTCACATAAACCTTATACCGAAGAACAAGTTATGGAAATAAAGCGTAATTTATCAAGATTGAGATCAGAAGTGAAAAATCGCTGGGTAACAGCAAAATACAGAAGTGATTTATTTGTGAAAAACAGTGAAAAGTGGTTGAGTGGAGTGTTTAAATTACCTGTATTAGTGGCAAGAAGAAGACCGGGTAGACCAACAAAATCATTTCAAGACATTAGTGAGCGAAGCAAAAGACACAAGACTGAGGGTATACGTTTGTCTGATAGCCCTGAGAAAATTATCTATGCAGCTGAAATGGAATTGAGAGCCCAAGGAAATAGATGTGCGTCAAATATACTGAAATAGATTTCAGAAAGTAAGGATCGTGCTAAGGAGTACAGGAATTCAATCGAGTGTGACAAGGCACATGCCAAGCAAGTTTGTCCGGAGGAAGCACTAGCAATGTTTGTAGATGCTGATTTGTCAAGGACGCAATATGACAGAATCAGACAAACAACAGGAAATCTTCCCTGCTACTCAGTTTTGCAGAAATATAAAAAAAACATTGTTATCCTTCCGATGAATCTTTCAACATAACTAAAACCTGTGCCGAAGTGAATTTACAAGGTGTCGTGAACCACACAGCCGAAAGATTACTTTTACATTTAGAAGAAGTTTTGAAAACCCTTGACGATAGTGAAAATACTTTCCGAATGATTTGTAAATGGGGATGTGATGGCTCACAACAGGCTCAGTTCAAACAAAAGTTTGAAAATGATAGCGGATACGACTCACACATTTTTCAAAGTTATTTTGTGCCTCTGCGTATAGTGTATGGAATGGAAAATAAAATATTGTGGCAGAACCCAACTCCATCGTCACCCCGCTACTGTAGACCTATCCGTATACGCTTTGTAAAGGAGACAGTTGACATAACGAAGGAAGAAATCAGTTACGTGGAAAGTGCGGCAAATAAATTGGAACCAACAACAGTAACAATTGGTGGAAGGCCATACATTGTAGAAAACAAGATGATGCTTACAATGATAGACGCAAGTGTGCAATGCGGCAACAGGCACAAAATCTACAATGAGATGTTATATATGTGGAGCTACATCTAAAGATTTCAACGATTTGAATAAAACAAGTGAGATTAATGTAGATTCGTTAATATTCGGTTTGTCTATTTTACACGCCAGGATTCGGCTATTTGAAAGCTTACTGCATATTGCTTACAAACTTGGCGTGCAATATTTACCCGCTAAATCTGAAGCAGACAAACCTTTAATACAAAAGAACAAAGAAAGAATTCAAGACGAATTTAAAAGCAAGCTAGGTCTCCGCGTAGATTTTCCCAAAGCTGGATTCGGAAACACTAATGACGGAAAAACAAGTCGACGATTTTTTGAAGATCCTGAGTTGGCAGCTGAAATAACAGGCCTGGATGTTACTTTCATTCAAAGAATAAAAGTGATTCTTGAATGCATTTCAAGCGGGTACAAAATAGATGTGAAAAAATTTCAGAAATTTACTAGAGAGGCTGCAGAACTTTATGTTGAATTGTATGGTAGGCATAACATGACGCCTACCATGCATAAACTATTGATACATGGTTCTATAATAATAGAGAATGCCCTTTTGCCTATAGGACAATTGTCTGAAGAGGCAGCAGAAGCCAGAAATAAGCATTTCCGTTCATACAGGCAGAATTTCGCAAGGAAATTTAATAGAGTAGACAGTAATACAGATATTTTAAATAGGCTGTTGTTAACATCTGATCCCCTGCTTTCATCAAGGCGAACAATGATCAAGAAAAAACGAAATTCTTTTATGAAGGAAACATCGGAAATCTTGATATGTGAAGAAAGTTAAGGCTTTTTCCATTTAATATTTATATTTTCAGTTTTAAAATATAATTATAATTTTTTATTTTAATTTAGTTAGTAGATACGTATATAGTTGTCCACTTTAATTATTAACCAATATAAATTTTACTTACAAGAACTTTCATTTTCTTTCGCTATTTGTTTTCGCTTTTGCTTTTTGCTACATTGCATTGCTGGAAATTAGAAGTGAAGATACTTTTGCAGACAAGTTTTTATAAATTACAGATTATTTTCCAAACGTTTAAGAGCGATAAATAATTTTGTCCCGCTAGATTAGTCCAATACCCCTATGTGCGTCGTGCTATTGAGGTTACTGTGAATTGTTTCGCATCCATGCTATTTATTTGGCACAAATATTGTTTTGCTAAAACTATTTTCAAGTGTTTTTCTAGTAATTATTACGGTTTTCCTTTGCAAGAAATAAAAATGAGCCTCTGTTGGCGGTATGGCCAGAGAATTCTTTGAAATCGATTGTTGCTTTCATTATACAATTTGTCCCGTACGCAACGAATCAATACGTTTCGACTTGACTTTATATTTTATGGCCACCAGAGATTTTGTGGAGGCCATCATCCTTGAATGGCTCACAACTAAAATGGTGACGACACGTGATGTGATCTCGTTTCATAACCATCACTTTCTTCACAAAAAACAATGGACTTTTCTTAACTGCAAATAAAATTAATAAGTCTTTTAACAATTTATTTACGTCTAATACATGAGTGAGGAATAATGTTCTTCGATCGTGGAGTTTTAATTAGAGGTTAAACATGCCCGGTAACATTGTTTTTATTTATTTTTATTCGTATAAAATTAATATTTAATAATAATGAGCATTATTAGGAATTTTATGCGCATACGGCAGGTAAGATATATTAAAATAAGTAAGTAAAGTTCAGACGAAAATATATTACTTCTGTATTTTCATAACTTAACCGATTCCTAACCTACCTTGCCCTTTTTTAGTACCCGATACCGAGTACCCAAATTTTTTAATAATCGGTGGTATCGAGGAATCGGAGAATCGAATCGACCCATCCCTAATCATAAGCTAAATCACCAAAGTGCAAAGTAAAAGAAAAAAAACATAATTATTAATGTTTAATATTACGTTTAAATATTTTGGAAAACCTAGACCTATATTTTAATCTTGCACAAAGTATAAGTTTTCTGACAATATTAATAGGCTTGTGTGAACACTAATTTTTTTATATGTGAAGCGAATACTAAATTGAATGTTTAAAATATTCGCAAAGTCAAATCAAATTGCCAATATTGTTCTTGATGAAGCTCTATTAGACTTATTTTTATTTTACGAAATTCAGATTTATGTAAATAAAATAATCGTTAAACATTTATAATGGTTTAATAAAAAAATTAAAAATAACCTTTCATAATATTAATATTGAATTTTCATACAAGGAAACAGAGTAAAAACTCATGATTTGTTTTTAAGTGACAACTTTATTCAAGCAAAATACATTTATGTAACACAAAAAAAAAGTATTTACATGAGCAAATTAGGCTTCAGTGTTTTAAAGCTTTGCAACAAATGCGAAGCTTCACATCAAACGTGAAACTTTGCATCACAACAAAAGCTTTAAATAAAATGAATAGCAAATTTCCTACCAAAGTCAAATCAAATATTAAAAAGAGCTTTGATTGATTTGCTTGGTCGAAGCTTCGCACAGGCATAATATTTAACACAGATTTGGCCATTTGGAATCCTTGTCATGCTGTCCAACTGAAAATGGAGTAGTGTTTGTGAATAATTTGGAACGCGTTCAACTTGTGTTTTTACCTGGAGAGAAATTTTGTCACGTGTGTCTCAACTCTCTGTAATAGAATTACATGTGCTGAGTAATTTTTTTTTTCTACATTATAGTTTTCGTGGTGAATTTATATGCCAGATAAGTGTAAAATAAAAATTTATGTGATGGTATTAAGCATATTTTTACATTTCAATTATTTACTTATTTTTTTGTGAATTTCAGGAGTGTCGTGTATATTGAAGGCATGCTGGAAGAAGTCACCATATTGTCGTCTCTGCAGAAACCTCGCCGATTTTCATTTAGAGGCTCTGACGGGCAGGAGTACATGATAATGGGAAAGCCAAAGGTTAGTGACTTTGTTTTAATTAGTTCAGGCTCGTTTATATAGAGTGCTTTATTTTTAGATTGTGACAGCCACCCATATTTCGTTTGACATTTGTTTTCTCACAATTATTATTTGAGACAAAATAATTCTGTATTCTTCATGGAAAGGCTTATTTTAAATATTGTGGTTTTTTTTTTGGTAGCGCTGCAAAGTAGGTAGTATCTCCCATTTTTTTTAATACTATTCCCTTGACTTGTATACTTATATATACCTATTATTTCTAAAAACATTTATGAAATCTTTATTTTTGAGTGCCAAACTTTAATTTAAGCATTGATCTTTTTCACTAATGATGTGCTGCATATATTTAATGAAAATTTGTTTTTTATTTTATTTACATTTTAACTATTAGCAAAAAGAATATTATAGAATAGATGCATTTAGTGGCAGATTTAGAGGGGGTAAAAAATGCATGGGATAATACGACTTCTGAAGTAATAAACAGGTATTATACAAGGTCCAGACAACCGGTGCACCACCCAGAAGTCAATTCTGGATGCCTTACTTTTTCTAATTTGTATGAAAATAAAATTGAATTTTTTGAAAATATCCTTTGATTTATTTAATATTATGTTTCATACCAATTACATAACTTAAATAATGTTGCTATGTAATTACTGAAAGTGTTCCGTAATTTTAAAATTTAATTATTATTTAAATTTTTAATTCCTAATAATTTTGAAGAGGCCTGTCATGCATTTGTTTTGGATTGTTACATGATAAATATATTTTGGTGTGATTTAGTTACCTTTCAAAACATTGTTTTTAATCAAAAGCCACATTTTTTGTTTCAAATAGAGGAACAAGGCTGTCATAATATGTTGAAAACCTGTACTGTTTCTTTCAGGATGATTTGAGAAAGGATTTTCGAATCATGGAATTTCATTCCATTATCAACAAGTACCTGCACAAAGACCCGGAGTCTCGACAGCGAGGTTTGAAGATCCGCACATACGTAAGATCTTTGTTATAACACACGCAACATGAAAATTGTTGATTACATTATTACATTGCAACCTCATTACAAAGTACCTCACTTTAAAATGTATATTTTTAGGTTCCATCAAAATGGTTTACATTTAGTAAAAGTTCAGTATAAAGTACCTTCATTAAAAACCACAAAGGTGGTATTTTTCAAGTATGTTGTAATGAGATTTCACTGTATTTTTAATTTAAATATTTGAGAGATAATGTGTGTACATTTTCACATACACATTTATGTAGATAGTTCTTTCTGCTCCAATTAATTTTTCTGCAGAGATTTTGGGCAAAACTGAGAGTCGTAAGTTGGTTATTACTGTAAAGTGTTGTTGTATTGTGCACACAAAAATGTTTTGAACCAATTAATCATGAAAAATTAATTTTTGTTTCCAAATATTTATAATAATCTTTTTAACTAATTAGTTTGTTACACATAAAAGATTCATAAAAAAATAAATAAATAATAATAGTTTTGTGTACATTTCTATTTCATTTCTTTGGACTGTGAATAAATGTACTGACTTAAGTTTTATGGATGTTTTAGAGTGTGGTTCCGCTGAATGAAGAATGTGGCATTGTAGAATGGGTTCCCAATTTAATTGGTCTTCGCCCAATTATGTTGAAATTGCTGAAAGAAAAAGGCCAGCATGTTTCTGGCCGTGAGCTAAAGAAAATGATGTGTGGTAAGCTCTTACATCACATTTATCCATTGGTTCTAGAATCTTTGTCGGGGTATTCATGTACAGTTGTCAGTTGGTTTGCTTCTGTTATCTTTGGAGAACATTTTTTATCTTCTTGAGAGTACTTTATCATATTTAATGTATATTACACAGTGTTGAAAAGTATTGAGCTATTACTTTTTGTTTCGACATTTGCAGCTGTGAGCGATCCACTGCCCAAAAAGCGCCAAGTGTATTTGGAACAACTTCTGCCCAAACATCCTCCAATACTTGAAGAGTGGTTTCGGCAAACTTTCGCAGATCCCTACAACTGGTGAGTGGTTTTATTAAATACGTGGCACTAGCCAGTATGAAAAAAATAATTAAATGGCAGCAACCAAAGATGATTCTCAAGTCCAAGAACATTATAGTTACCATTTAAGCTTATCTACATTACCTGTCAAATGTTAAGGTTCATTATGAAATTTGTACAAAATGATCTTTTTTCCGGCTCCAGGTAGTGCAAAAATTGTGTGTGTGTGTTATACATGTGTGTGCATGCATGCATGCGTGTGTGTACGTGTGCAAATGTGTGTGTGTGTGTGTGTGTGTGTGTGCATCTCACAAATTAAATGTAAACAATTCTGAAAAATTTTATCTTTCAAAGCTATTTTCTTGTAAATGTTTAAATGACATGTTCCATAGTCTTTTGGTATGCACCAAAATCAAGGCTCAACGGAATGTATGAATAAGTAAAATAAATACCTAATGTCAATAAGTTAAATTTGAAAAAAAAGAAAAATTTCATAAAAATAATGAAAAGAAGTATTACAACAGATTGCACCAAATGTTTAAGAACAGGGATGTTTTGTACAAATTTTGTAATGTTCCTATACTTTAACGGGTAATGTATGTCTTCAGTACAATTATTTTTTATTTGTATTTCTAAAAATAAACATATTTACGTAATGTTCAATATAGGATGCTTGAATTTTTTTTTTTCCAAAATTCCATTTTCTTTAATTTCTCACAAACATGAAATTAATGCCGGGTGAGAAGTAAATACTAGTATTTCATAGGAATACCAAAAAATGTGTTTGTTAAGTGGGGGATTAGGCCCGGTCAGCTTGAATTTTTTATTTTTTGGTCACATTTCTGTTTTGACAAGGTGTAGTACATACCAACTTTTGGTATTTGCTGTAATTCTGTGTTCATGGACTGCAATGATTATTTCGACAGTTTTAGTTGCCAGTGTGAAATAGTTAATTTGTGACAGTGATTTAAGGCTGAAGCCTGTTAAGAAATATCTCACAATGTATGATATTTTGGGAAGATATAAATATAATTAAGGTTTGCTTTGTCATGCTAAAAGTTTGGCTAAGTAGCTCAAATTGATATTTCACCCACCTCTTAAAGTAACGTTGTTTGAAAATAATGACGCCAATAACTTACGGCATGATTATAGTAACAACAACAAGGTCGTTGATTCTAAGTAGTGCTATTTTTTCATCCACATGAATTTTTAGTTTCCGTGCACACACAATGGCAACGACACTGTGTAACGTCAATCACCAATGCAACAAAGAAAATAATTTGAGTCTTAAAAACATAGTTTACCTTTTCTGTAATAGCTATTCACTTTCTTCATTGGCTATATTTTTAGCTCAATTAAAATGATAGAATAAATTACATTACTAAAAAAAAAAATTGGTTGTCTGTAAAGTCGGTTTACGGACGATAGTTTAACATGACAACATCATAACAAAGCATTGATGTAATGATTGATCCAGAAGAAAAGGAAATATCATATTCGGCCTGAGACTGAGCCGTAATAGGTTTTTGCAACCAAACTATTTAGGCATTAAAAATATTATATTCTTTGAGGAAGAAATTTTTCAAAATTTTTCTATCTTTTTGTATGATAAAAATCTACCTCTGAATACTTTTATGAATGAAATTGAATCAATTTTATTGAATTATCACTATTTTGTATGGATACAAAGGAGTGAAATGAAATGTACAATTTAATTAATAAATTTACTTTTATTTGCATTCATTAATTCAAATATGTTTATTACTTTTGAAATGTTGCGTGCGCCGTGATTATTTTTACAAGTACAAAAAAAATTCGCAGCTGCCAAGATTCGAACCGATAACCTTTGGATTGGAAGTCATCCATGCTAACCACACGGCCACGAGACCAAATTGAAAAAATAATTGTTTTAGATGTTATAAAATAATAATATTCCACGCACGATATTTGTTTGAATTTCTTTTAACTAGCATATTCTCTGTTGGACTTGAAATATTTACATGCTCGTGGGCTCATAACTATAATACATTGTGTGATTTAGTTGATCAAATAATAACTCATGACAAATAATTACCAATGTCAAACTAAAGCGTGAAAAGTATCATACCAGCAATAAATATTAAGTTACACAGCTAAAACAATACTCATACAACACTGTTTAAATATACTGATTTACACTAGTAATTAAAATAATACGTACTTGTAAGAACGCCATTTCCTTGCGAATATACTCCCGTGGCGCGGTGCACAACAATAACCTCGAACCCCGGCCGAGTTCTCTGTACCGTCCGCAACATACCAGAGAGATGCCACGCATGCGTAAACACATCCGTAGTGGGACAATTTTTTGTGTGTGCAGCCAGCGTTCATCGATTTATTAGACGTTGTCACGTCAAAAATATTTCTGATGCCCGTGTGTGTTTAGCCAACATTTGTACTATGCCATCGCGCCACTCAGAAGCAGAACTGGCAAGAAATGCCTGAAACTTTCAGCTCGTGCCTACCAGGATGTGCTAGTGGCAAGTCATGTGGTTAGCGATTCAAGTGGAGTCGTGCATTTATAGTAAACAACAGTGTCAGGAATTACGGTTACAGGTTAAATAATCCTTCTTGCTAATAGAAAATATTACATTTATGCTTATTTAATTGTATTTACACGTTCCATAGAGCTTCTATATTAATAACATGATCAATTTGTAGCTCATAAATGTTTTTTGTGCCCAAGACCTTATACTTTATATATAATCGAAGCAGCCTGTGGTTATTTTTTTGATAATGTTTTTAGATGTATAATTAATACATGCTGTGAATTAATTTTAGCAGAAGTTGAAAACTAATTATTTTGATAAACATAATCTCTTTTGAAAAAATGGTATTTTAATAGTGCTGTTTTTTCTTAGTGTTACTTTGAGGGGTGGGTGACTAGTAAGAAATTGAAGCACAAGGGGACTAATCCTTCATAAACTGGAATTTTTTTTAGTTTCTTTAATTTTTCCTGTGATTGCAGGTTCTGCGCCCGAACCGCGTACATCAGGACAGCGGCAGTGATGTCGGTGGTGGGGTACATAGTCGGCCTGGGGGACCGGCACGGGGAGAACATCTTGCTCGACTCCACCACGGGGGATGCCATTCACGTTGATTTCAACTGCCTCTTCAACAAGGTAGTGCGGTTTCGCCGTCTGTGTACGTGGTTTGTCGCGAGTACTAGCATTCGAGTGAAGTGGCGCGATAGTAAAAATGTTGGACGTGCATGGCAAATGTCCCTGTTTTCATTTAAGGGTTTGCAAGTATTAGAAAAAATATTTAATTTTCAATTCAATATTTAAAATAGTTTTAAAATTGTTCTTTACTAATATCTACAGAATGTAGTACCCATTCAAAAAAATAATTAAATGAAAAGAATGTAATATTTAAGAAACCAAGAAAATTTATTCAGAAATTGGGACTTGTTTTCTGCAACATATTACGTATGTGCTTTTTATGTGTAAAAATTAACCTTATATAAGGATAAAAAAATACCTATTAAAGATTCCCTATTTTAATTTGAGTAATTAGTTTGATCAGTACTAAAATTATCAAAATTAAATATTTTTTTTGTTTAAGAAAATACTTTGATGTTTATAGTTCTCTGCATTTTACACTACTGTATTGTGGTTACACACACACACACACACACACCCTATACATGCACATCTCTACATGCTATTGTACACCCCTCTACACACAATTGTACACCCCTCTACACACAGGGTGTACCCATCTACATTCACACCTGCATCTACCTCTACGCACACCAGCCTCTACATCTACACTCAACCACAAAATTATACTTCTACACACCCCACACACTTGTACCTCTAACAACACCTATACACACACTTCTACACACGCCAAAACACGCACCCACCTCTACAAACTTCTATTTCGCACCCATCTCTACACACACCTTGAACTACTTACACTGTCAAGGCCTACAAAAATTCCCCACACGACCTCTACCAAAGAGGGTCTATCACACACCTTCCCGAAACGAACTATCCTCACTGCTTCCCCGAAGTCTGAGTCCCACCCCTTTGAGCATATAATGTGAGATTACAGAAATTTATCCAACATGTTATCATCAAAATCTTACAGTAAAGCATCTACTGGGTACAGATAAAAAAACAAAACAAACCAGTTAAACATGTAGTTAACTTTATGCTGTTTATTAAACAGTTGATTATGCATGTGTTAAACCTTTTTTAAAGTAAGATTGCTTCATGACAATAATATAAAAAATATACAAATATTTTATACCTACACACACATGAAACTATTGCATCTAAAATACATGCCTTATAATAGGACAGTAAACTTAAGCTAATCTAGCTTAATACAAATACATGTTGGAATAAACTTCTTTTTTTAATGCCAGGCTAGATAATAAATAAGGTAATCTAAAACACTATCTAAAATACTGCAATTTAAATGAAGCACACCTTCATCAAAGTTCACATGGCCTTTTCTGTTCATTATGAATTTCAAGTTGAATTATAAGCACACTAGCACAACAATTTTTTTCATGAACCTTCCCTGAGATCAATTACGCATTATTAGTAATAGTTACGGTAATTCGTGGACTTGAAATTTATCGTTTGTTCACACAGTTTTAACATAAACACACTTCTCATTTAACTGTTTCCACTTTGTCTCAGTTTGTTACGGTTGTAATGGTGGAAAACATACTTCATCTTCGCTCAGTCTTTTTCCTTTCCGTTTGCAAGACAATTTATTCATAACTGTTCGTTAGCAACATAAACGTCCATAGCAAAATTTGAGAATCAATCTACAAATGTTAATCTCGTAACTGTCCCATTCAAAGCAACACATGCTTTGTCAAACTAACATCCGCCCTACCAAATTTGAGCATTTTCCGTTCCCAATTACTTAATCTATTTATGATCTTTACTTCACGACGCAAACGTCCAGAGATGTCCCTCGTAACTCCTGGTGTGAGTTCCTCGCCGACATCATCCGCCGCAGGCAGCACGGACCTCTCTCTTGTAGCCGGTAAAATTACAAGTCACCAGACCGGCGATAGTTCGCACCTTAGCACACACTGCCGATTTTCGTTTGTTTCTTGTCCGACTTCAGGTGCATTTGGCCCGTTTCTAAAACAACCAAAGGGGTAATATTAAGCAAGCATCCCAAGCAAGCGCAAATAAAAAATAGAAAAATAACTGAAAGCTAATTAAAAATTACAAAAAAGAATAATTTACAATACTATAAAATAGCAGAAATAAAACATAACATTACTAAAATTATTAAAAAGTAATAAAAAGCAGACACTAAAATGTATTAAAATTCAAATTGCAAACCTATAAAAAAGTTACCAGACAACTGGTAACAACACACAAACAAACCAACACACACACCTACACCAAACACACATCTACACACACCATACACTCTTTCACCTACACACCTAAACCTTCAATCATACATAAACCTACTCATTTTCCTACAAAACTCACTCACGCCTACACACACCACCACAAACATCTACACACACTAAAATATCTAACAACCTACACTCTACTACATACAGACCTTCCTACACAAAGATACACACATTCTCATCTACAACATCTACAACAAAAGAAAAAATGACATACCAAACACACACCTACACACACCTATACACACACCTGAAAAAACACCTACATACATGCATGAAAAAAAAAACCTTCACAAACCAATACACAACATAAAAAAATTTCACTCACACCTTAACACACCTACAAACAATTTTGCTCAAACCTAAACACAAATACACACCTATACACACACCTACACATACATATTCTCACACACCTATATCACACACACATACCATGCACACACACATACACCATGCACACACATCCACACCTACACCAAGCACTAACACCCCCCCCCCCCCCCCTAAACCACACACCTACACCACATTACTTACTCCACACCACATCTACTTACTCCACACCTATATACTTACACACTTATACAACACCTACTTTAACCACACACACATACTGCTATACACACACAAACCACACATATATCATTCATGCACACAGACATACACCTCATGCTTACATGCACACACACACAAACACCACACACACACACACCTACACCACACACACACCTACACCACACACACACACACACCTACACCACACACACACACCTACACCACACACACACACACCTACACCACACACACACACACCTACACCACACACACACACACCTACACCACACACACACACCTACACTACACACACCTACCTACACCAAATAGACACACATCCACATACACCAAATACACACACAACCATATATACCAAACACAGACACAGACAGAACCACATATACCACACACAGACACCCACATATACCAAACACATTCACAACTAAATACTCCAAACACATACGCAATCCACATATACCAAACACATACACCCACCTACACCACACAACCTTAAACCACACACACCTACACCACAAATGCACACACTCACATACGTACACCACACACACACCTGTACACACACATCTGCCGCATATACACACCTACCCCACACACACTGGTGTGTGGGTTTAGATGTGTATGTTGTGTTGGTGAGAGTGTGGTGTATGTGGGTGTGTGTGGTGTAGGGATATGTATAGGTTTTTGTGTTTTAGGTGGTTGTGTGTGTCTGTGGTATAGGAAAGTGTGTGAGTCTGTGGTATAGGAAAGTGTGTGGTGTAGGTGGGAGGTTTGTGTGTGTGGTGTAGGTGGGCAGGTGTGTGTGTGTGGTGTAGGTGGGCAGGTGTGTGTGTAGTGCTGGTGGGTGTTGTTGTGTATGTGGTGTAGGTGTGTGTGTGTGTGGAACTACACCACACACACCACACACACCCTCAAAATACACCACACACCCTTCCACCAACACCTTCAAACACACACACACCGACAGCCCACATACTCCCCCTACACCACACACCCTCCTACATACACCACACACACTAGCCCTAACCCATCTAAACCTCCACACACCTACAATCCACACACACATACACACTCCTACACCCACACACACAAATACACACACCTACACCTCACTCATACATACCTACACCTCACTCATATACACCTACACTTCACTCATACACACTTACACCTCACTCATACACACCTACACCACACTCACGCACACTGTCTCCACACACCTTCACCCAAACACCACACAAAATGTACACCACACATTCAACTAATCCACACATTCAACTAAGTATCACACCTACACCTACACCACACACACACACACACACACACACCTACACTACACACCCACCTACACCACACACCCACCAACACCCACACGTAAGTGCATGTGTGTTTGGGGTAGGTGGGTTGCGTTGTGAGTGTGTGAGATAGTTGGGTTTGTGTGTGAGGTAGGTGAGTGGGTGGGTAAGTGTGGTGTAGGAAGGTGTAGTGTAGGTGGGTTTGTGGTGTAGGTGGGTGTGTGTTTTGTGTAGGTGGTGGGAGTGTTGGTGGGTTTTGGATGGGTGGGTTGTAGGTGTGATTATTTGTGTGGTGTAGGTTTGTGTGGGAAGGTGAAGGTGTTTATTTGGAGGTGTTGTGTGTGTGGTCAAGGTGTGTGGCTTATGTGTGTGTTGTGTAGGTGTGTGTGTGTGTTTAGTAAGTGTGTGTGATGTAGTTAAATTTGTTAGTGTGGTGTAGATGGTGTATATGTGTGTATGTAGTGTAGATGTGTGTATGTGGTGTTATTGGGTTTGTGTGGGTGTAGTGGGTGTAAGAAATGCAGGTGCATGTGTTTGTGGTTGTGTGTGTGTGGTATAGGCATGTGTGTAGTGTAGGTGCGTTAGTGGTGTATTAGGGGGTGTGTAGTTGGTGAATGTGGTGTAGGTGTGGTGTAGGTGGGAGGTTGTGTGTGATGTAGGTGTATAATATATCAGGTGGGTGTTGTGTAGGTGGGATGGAGTGTGTGTGATGTAGGTGTGTGTATGTGTATTTGATGTAGGTGTCTGTGTATATATGATGTAGGTGTGAGTGGGTGTATTTGGAGCAGGTGGGTGTGTGTGTCTGTGTGGCGGGTGAAGATGGTTGGAAGTGTGTGAGTGTGTAGGTAGCTGTATGTGTGTGTGGCATAGGTGTGTATGTGTGTGTGGAGTGCTGGTGAGTATTAGTGTGTATGATGGGTCTGTGTGTATAGTGTGTATACCTTCATCACACAAACCTTGACCTTGACCATACACTTACACACCCACACACATACCTATAACAAACACCCACCTACCACGACCACCCAAAAATACCACACAACCATACCCTCTACACCCCACATACCACTACACCCCACACCCCACTTCACCCCACACCCCACTTCACCCCACAACCACCTTAACCCCACAACCACACCACCTTCACCCAAACCCACCAACACCCCACAGCTAGGCCCTCTATAACCCACACCCTCTACACCACACACCCGCCTTCACCTCACACCCGCCTTCACCTCACACCCACCTACACACCACACCCACCTTCAAACCACACCCGCACCCACAATCACCCCACACCCACACCCTACTACACCCCACACCTGCACCCTACTACACCCCACACCCAGACCCTCTACACCCCACACACAGACCCTCTACACCCCACACACAGACCCTCTACACCCCACACACAGACCCTCTACACCCCACACCCAGACCCTCTACACCCCACACACAGACCCTCTACACCCCACACCCAGACCCTCTACACCCCACACCCAGACCCTCTACACCCCACACACAGACCCTCTACACCCCACACCCAGACCCTCTACACCCCACACCCAGACCCTCTACACCCCACACCCAGACCCTCTACACCCCACACCCAGACCCTCTACACCCCACACCCAGACCCTCTACACCCCACACCCAGACCCTCTACACCCCACACCCAGACCCTCTACACCCCACACACAGACCCTCTACACCCCACACACATACCCTCTACACCCCACACACATACCCTCTACACCCTACACCCAGACCCTCTACACCCCACACCCAGACCCTCTACACCCCACACCCAGACCCTCTACACCCCACACCCAGACCCTCTACACCCCACACCCAGACCCTCTACACCCCACACCCAGACCCTCTACACCCCACACCCAGACCCTCTACACCCCACACACAGACCCTCTACACCCCACACCCAGACCCTCTACACCCCACACCCAGACCCTCTACACCCCACACACAGACCCTCTACACCCCACACACATACCCTCTACACCCCACACACATACCCTCTACACCCCACACCCAGACCCTCTACACCCCACACCCAGACCCTCTACACCCCACACACAGACCCTCTACACCCCACACACAGACCCTCTACACCCCACACCCAGACCCTCTACACCCCACACCCAGACCCTCTACACCCCACACACAGACCCTCTACACCCCACACACATACCCTCTACACCCCACACACATACCCTCTACACCCCACACCCAGACCCTCTACACCCCACACCCAGACCCTCTACACCCCACACCCAGACCCTCTACACCCCACACCCAGACCCTCTACACCCCACACCCAGACCCTCTACACCCCACACCCAGACCCTCTACACCCCACACCCAGACCCTCTACACCCCACACACAGACCCTCTACACCCCACACACATACCCTCTACACCCCACACACATACCCTCTACACCCTACACCCAGACCCTCTACACCCCACACCCAGACCCTCTACACCCCACACCCAGACCCTCTACACCCCACACCCAGACCCTCTACACCCCACACCCAGACCCTCTACACCCCACACCCAGACCCTCTACACCCCACACCCAGACCCTCTACACCCCACACACAGACCCTCTACACCCCACACCCAGACCCTCTACACCCCACACCCAGACCCTCTACACCCCACACACAGACCCTCTACACCCCACACACATACCCTCTACACCCCACACCCAGACCCTCTACACCCCACACACAGACCCTCTACACCCCACACCCAGACCCTCTACACCCCACACCCAGACCCTCTACACCCCACACCCAGACCCTCTACACCCCACACCCAGACCCTCTACACCCCACACCCAGACCCTCTACACCCCACACCCAGACCCTCTACACCCCACACACAGACCCTCTACACCCCACACCCAGACCCTCTACACCCCACACCCAGACCCTCTACACCCCACACCCAGACCCTCTACACCCCACACCCAGACCCTCTACACCCCACACTCCAACCTACACCACACACCGACATACACCTTCACCCCACACCAACAGTCTCTTCACACCACACCCACCTACACCCATGTTCATTCAACTACCACCTTCACCTCACACCCACCTTCACCCCACACACACACACCCTCTACACCCCACACTCACACCCTCTACACCCCACACTCACAACCTCTACACCCCACACTCACACCCTCTACACCCCACACTCACACCCTCTACACCCCACACTCACACCCTCTACACCCACACCCACCTCCACACCCACAACTTCTACACCCCACACCCACACCCTCTACACCCCACACCCACCTTCACCCAAACCCACCTTCACCCCACACCCACACCCTCTACACCAAACACTCACCTACATGACACCCAACTACAGCATTCACCCACCTACACCACACACCCTCTAAACCCCACACCCACCCCACACCCACACCCACCTACACCCCACACCCTCTACACCCCACACCTACCTTCACCCCACACCCACACCCACCTTCATCTCTCACCCACACCCACCTCCACCCTACTCCCATCTTCACCCTTCACCCTTCACCCCAAACCCACACCCACACCCACACCCTCACCCTCAACCTCTACACCCCACACCCTCACCCTCTACACCTTCACCCCACACCCTCAACACCCCACACCCTCAACACCCCACACCCTCAACACCCCACACCCTCACCCTCTACACCCAACACCCACACCCTATACACCCAACACCCACACCCTATACACCCAACACCCACACCCTCACCCTTTACACCCAACACCCACACCCTCTACACCCAACACACACACCCTCTACACCCAACACCCAACACCCACACCCTCTACACCCAACACCCACACCCTTTACACCCAACACCCACACCCTCTACACCCAACACCCACACCCTCACCCTCTACACCCAACACCCACACCCTCACCCTCACCCTCACCCTCACCCTCTACACCCAACACCCACACCCTCACCCTCTACACCCAACACCCACACCCTCACCCTCACCCTCACCCTCTACACCCAACACCAACACCCACACCCTCACCCTCACCCTCTACACCCAACACCCATACCCTCACCCTCTGCACCCAACACCCTCACCCTCTACACCCAACACCCTCACCCTCTACACCCAACACCCTCACCCTCTACACCCAACACCCTCACCCTCTACACCCAACACCCTCACCCTCTACACCCAACACCCTCACCCTCTACACCCAACACCCTCACCCTCTACACCCAACACCCACACCCTCTACACCCAACACCCACACCCTCTACACCCAACACCCACACCCTCTACACCCAACACCCACACCCTCTACACCCAACACCCACACCCTCTACACCCAACACCCACACCCTCTACACCCCACATCCTCACCCTCTACACCTTCACCCCACACCCTCTACACCTTCACCCCACACCCTCAACACCACACACCCTCACCCTCTACACCCAACACCCACACCCTATACACCCAACACCCACACCCTCACCCTCTACACCCAACACCCACACCCTCTACACTCAACACCCAAACCCTCAACACCCACACCCTCTACACCCAACACCCTCACCCTCTACACCCAACACCCACACCCTCTACACCCAACACCCACACCCTCTACACCCAACACCCACACCCTCACCCTCTACACCCAACACCCACACCCTCACCCTCTACACCCAACACCCACACCCTCACCCTCTACACCCAACACCCACACCCTCACCCTCTACACCCAACACCCACACCCTCACCCTCTACACCCAACACCCACACCCTCACCCTCTACACCCAACACCCACACCCTCACCCTCTACACCCAACACCCACACCCTCACCCTCTACACCCAACACCCACACCCTCACCCTCTACACCCAACACCCAACACCCAACACCCTCACCCTCTACACCCAACACCCACACCCTCACCCTCTACACCCAACACCCACACCCTCACCCTCTACACCCAACACCCACACCCTCACCCTCTACAACCAACACCCACACCCTCACCCTCTACACCCAACACCCACACCCTCACCCTCTACACCCAACACCCACACCCTCACCCTCTACACCCAACACCCACACCCTCTACACCCAACACCCACACCCTCTACACCCAACACCCACACCCTCTACACCCCACACCCTCACCCTCTACACCTTCACCCCACACCCTCAACACCACACACCCTCACCCTCTACACCCAACACCCACACCCTATACACCCAATACCCACACCCTCACCCTCTACACCCAACACCCACACCCTCACCCTCTACACCCAACACCCGCACCCTCTACACCCAACACCCAAACCCTCAACACCCACACCCTCTACACCCAACACCCACACCCTCAACACCCACACCTTCAAAACCCCTCACCCCACACCCACACCCTCTACACCCCTCACCCACCATCACCCCACACCCACCTACACCACACACCCACTTTCACCCCACACCCACCTTCACCCCACATCAACTTACACCACCCACACCCTCTACACCCCACACCTACCTTCACCCCACACCCACCTTCACCCCACACCCACCTAGTGATGGGTAGTGGAAAGTTTCCAGTCAGAAATTTCCTGCCGAAAACTTTCAAAAATGGAAAATTTACAGACCTCATGGAAACTTTGGAAAAAAGTGGAAACATTGGGAAACATTGAATTTTTTTTAGCTGTAACAGTTGAGTGCTGTTGAGTATATATGCAAAATTTCAACCGAAATGGAACACATTGAATAAGGTATAGTTTTAACAGAGTACCAAAGTAGAGAAGGTATGTGGGCCAAAGAATTTCTTTGGATGACGCTTGAAAAAGGTAAAATTGAACCCTGTACTTGGTGGAAAGGTCTGTGTGGTCATACACAGCTGTCAAAAGCAGCAAACAGAATCTTAGGTATGCCAGTAACCTCTGCTGCTACAGAGAGGTCTTTCAGTACACATGGTAGTATACATACAAAACTAAGAAACCGCTTGACCACTGAAAGAGCAGGTAAAATATCATTCATTGCCCACAACTGGAAATTGTGTCACCACATCCTGGAGGACATTGAAAAATTGGAAAGGAAAGATTCTATTACTGTCATTGTGGAAGACAAATGTGAGAAAGTATAGCAGAATAAAAAACTACCACAGTGTGTTTTAAAAGAAGACAGTGCATCTTGTTCTAACAATGAAACAGAAGAGGAAGAAAACAGTGATTTCAGTTATGAGGACAATGATGATTTCATTGGTTTCTAAGACCCAATATGACTTAAATAAGGACATGTTTGTTTCCAATTCAGTTAAAACTGTAACGTATGTATGATTTCTTATTATGAATGCAACTAATTGTTGATCAATATTTTTTTTAGTGTTCTATTTGTTACAACTTATTTGTCTTTATTTCCAATCAGTTGATAAATTGTAATAATATAGTGTTAATATTTTCAAATCTATGTAGTCAAATATTTTAACTGTTATTGACCAGGTAATTGTTTTTTCAGAAGGAATCATTTCTTTTAAATCTGCAGTTAAGTATTCTTTACCTTAATTTTTCTTCCACTACATTAGCTTTTTGTTATGTTGAAAGCAGCTGATTAAATAATTTTCAGATTTAAAAACTGATTAGGCCTACTTGCAATGAATTTGTGAACTGTATTTGTAAAAAGAATAATTCCACCTAAATGTTGAAATTAATTTAGAACAGCACCCACAGTAAATTCTACATCGCTAACGAAAGATATTTTAATGTCCTCTTAATACTGCAACTATGAATATTGTATTTTACAATATGAAAATTTCATACAGTAGAGACAGTCACATGTCTAATTCTCTGAAATGGTTATTTATAAACCAACATCAAAGTTTCCTAAAATTTCCTATGTTTTTCGGTTTTTGGAAAGTTTCCATGAAAATTTCCAGGAAAATTTCAGATAGATAAAATTTTGGACATTTACCCATCCCTACACCCACCTTTACCCCACACCCACTTACACCCCACACCCACTTACACCTCACACCCACCTACTCCACACACCCACTTTCACCCCACATCCTACCTTCACCCCACACCAACCTACACCACCCACACCCTCTACACCCCACACCCACACCACCTTCACCCCACACCCACACCACCAACACCCAAAGTAAGACCCTCTATACCCCACACCTACACCCTTTACACCCCACACCATCTACACCCCACACCCACCTTCACCACTCACCCATACCTCTACACTACACACCCACCCCTCTACACTACACACCCACACCTACCTACACCATTCACAGACACTTACACTACACCACACACAGTTACACCACACACAGCCATCTGGTATTCTCATTTGTGTCACTTTCATTTTTAGTTTAGTTCTTCATGTACTTTGAGTCCGGACGAAATTGGTAATGATTTGCCAACCTCTCCTTGTTAATTTTGGTAGCTTTGATACTACCAACGGATTCAATCTTTTTTGTACTAACTAGAAATATCTGGTGTTGCATTTGGCACAAAAAAAGGTATAAATATTTCATAATTTTTTTCTTACTAATATTTATTAAATTTTTAAATTAATTAATCTGAATGTGTGTGGGTTTCAGGGCGAGACGTTTGACTGGCCAGAGCGCGTGCCTTTCAGGCTGACCCACAACATGGTGGTCGCCATGGGCCCCATGGGCGTGGAGGGCACGTTCCGAAGAACCTGCGAGATAACGCTGAGGATGATCAGGAACCAGCAGAACGCGCTCATGTCTGTCTTGAGACCATTTGTCTACGACCCCACCGCCACTTTGGGCAACATGAGCCGCAAGGGGCACTATGAGTTCACCAACGAACAGGTATCGGAACAGCAATTATTATTTTGTTATTTGTGACATATTTCTTTGTTTTGAAATTAATAACAAACAGTGCTGTGTATCTCGTGGAAGGAGTCAGTATGGCTCCCCTGGTAGAACCACAATGAACTACTGTGTCTGGTATGGTAAGATTTTTGGGAAGGGATGGGGGGGGGGGGGGTAGAGTAAGTGCAAGGATGCTTTGACAACAAACCGCTTAACTCATTTACTTAGCGGTTAGCAGAGGAGTAAACCTGTAATGTTAAATACGTTCGGAAATCAATAAAAATGCATATAATTGACCATATTTTCCTTCCAACATCTGAGATTATTCAAGTCCTGTGGGAGATTTCTTATCACTGTCCGCTGCTGCGTGCTAAAACAAATAATTTAAGACAGCAAGTTGTTTAAACCCCTGTTGGGATTGGAAATGTTTGGGCTGGCATGCCACAATTTATTTTCATGTTTGTAGAAACCTCTGTGTGTCTGCAGTGCATTTTTTTATATTTATTTCTATGCTATAAAACAATTGGTTCAAGTTTAGTAGAGGCACGCCACCTAGTTCGTAAGTGGCCAGTTATCTTGATGCCCTTGTCAAGTCACCCTCAGCATTTTCGCACTTTCTGACCTCGAAGACGGAAAAACAATACCCCAGTGGCTAGTCATTTTTAAGGGTGGCTGAATGTGAATAACTTACTCGCTTAATATGTTTTAAATGTTTTCGCTTGCAAAGTCCACCCAAGTGGTCACCTGGTATGTTTTGAAGAACTTGTTTGTTTGGATATTCTATTTGGTTTTAGGGTAGCATGAGATTTCGATTTGAGGGTGGTGGGGGGGGGGGGGGGGGGCATACAAAACGTAATGTTTAAGAAAAATTTATTATCTCGTTTAAGGTTGGTTGTAAACTTTTTTTTTTGTAGTTTGCATTGTGACAAAGGAGTCAAGCACAGTGTGGAATTAGTGTCTGCCGCATGTAGCGCTGCATTTTAAAGAAGCCAAGTTGGTCTAGAGTGTTTTTTGTGTGTTTGATGCTTCACCTGTTAGAAAGGGAGGCACTGGAACTATTAATGTGTGTTCATTCTCTGTGTACGAAACCCTATGTTTTTTTACCTAAGTTAGTATTGTTAACTGCAGCTTCGTAAGGCCTAGTAATATAAATAGATTTAATTGATATCTGTCTATGCTATGTGTAGCCGGGAAATATACTAAAAATATTTTAAAAGTTGATAAAGTAGGCTATATTGCAATGAGCTTTGGAGCTGTAGTGATCGAGTGGTCAGATAATCGCCGACCAGCGAGGCGATCGGGGGTCAAATATCGATAGGGTCAAATCTGGATTTTATTCGCTTGTGGGTGTTACTGTGACCCATAATTATAGATTAGATAGTAGTAATGTGTAATTCCGTTCTTTTTTTCCCCCCAGGCTGTCAAACACATTCAAAATATTGAGCTCCGAATCCAAGGCAGAGTGAAGAGCAAGAACAAAAGCTTCACTTTATCTCTGTTGTCTGTCGAAGGCCAAGTGAACAACTTGATCCAAGAAGCAACCAGCATAGACAATTTGTGTCAGATGTACATAGGTTGGGGAGCATTTTTGTGAGCGCCACAAAGGATTTGTTTGTGTTGTATGCTATACCTATGTGAATTGACATTTGTTCCTTATTAGTTGATGATTCAACACTGGAAATACGTGTATTTATTTTTGTATTTTTGTTATTAAAGGTTATGATGAATTTCATCTTCAAAAGCATTTTTCATGAGTGTGTGCCCTATCTCCATGTCTTCACTGTACTGCTTACAAAAATGTGTAACCATGGTGCTGCTATCTGTGGTGGATGGCACAAACCAAAGTTCACAAAGCCAAAGGGAAAATATAGTATTTATCAACTGTTCATTAATAAAATTTATTGTCAAAAATCAGATTCAAAGCCGGGGTTTTAGTGTTTTTAAAGTCTTTTTTGCTTTTGTCAGAGCTGTTTCATTATATAGTTATACATTTCAAAGAATTATTTTGTTGACGTAGCTGCTCTGGCAGTGAATTCTAGTGGTGGGTCAAGAAATGTAGTTGAAAACACAATTTGCGTTTATAGATTATGCTCAACATTATTTTTGAAGAATTCTACTTATAATTCAAAACTTGGCTGGCACAACATTTAAAGTTTATTTGCAAAAATGATCACACACAAATTCAATTTTTACCGAGGTTGGATGTTTACATATCACCGGCCGGCCACATGGCATTACTTTTGGCTTTAAGGAGTTAACCAACATACGTAAGCTTGAAAATTTAAAAGTCCGTCACGTGGGAGAAAGAACTGAACTCCCCAGGCCTGCCTGGCTGTGTGGACACAGGATCCCAGACCATTGCACGAAGTTAACACTTCCCCGCACTAGGGTGAGCTGAGTACGTAAATAAGTTCATTAATTTGATACACAGCATTACCAGTAGGCCTGTGCGTAGCTTCGACTAAGTGAATCATTCGAAGCTCTTCTTAATACTCAATTTTACTTTGCCAGGAAATTTGCTATTCATTTTATTTGAAGCTTTGTTTGTGACAAAAAAAATTAAAAACTTAAGATTCACGTATGAACATATTTTAAATTTTATTTCTCTGTGTGTGTGTGCGTGTGCGCGTTTGCGCGTGTGCGTGCTTGAATAAAGTTGAACAAAAGACACACCATTTTCTTTTATGGATACTCAATATTAATATTATGCATGGCTATTTTATGATTTTTACTGAAAGATGTTATTATAGGGCCCAATTGGCTAATCACTTAATTAGTTCAAACATTATATACATTAAATATTTTTTAAAATTTAATTCTGTATTTTGTCAAATAAGTGTAACACAGCTTCACCGAGAATAATAGTATTCACAATTCAATTTAATTCAATTCAATTCAATTCAACTTCACAAATATTTTAAACATTTAATTTGATATTTGCTTCGCATCAGAAAACTATTATTCGCACAGGCGTGTCTACAGGTCACTAAAATCACAAAAATACTAAGGATACTGAAGGACTGGTTACGAAAGGCACGAAAAAGTACCTGAATTAGCAGCAATAGTGTTTGAAGTCAAGAAACTTTAATTTCGAGCAGCCTTTACTAACATACATTTTGTTTTCTGACAGCTCATTTTAGATTATGGTCACGTGGAAATTACCTCCGAAAATGTTTTAGTTTCTTAAGTTACGTTCCTGCGAATTGTATAAAAATTCATATTGCATTTGCTCATGCTTGTCAAAAACAATATACTATCAACTATGGCGGTGTTCAAACATTCTACCCTTGAATTGGTTGTTTCATAAACTAAGTTTCCAGAATTGTAGTTTTATTTATATAATTACAATTAAAAATACAATGATATGTATGAAGAAGAAAAAAGACCTAATATCTTCAGAGATTATCAGTGTTGAAATAAAAAAAAAAATACTTTTTCCTCTTTGAATCTTGAATTTTTTGAATACTAATGATTTTATGGTTTTTGAGGATTTGCTTTATCCATCCTGAGTATGTAGATTTAAAATCACCATTGTATAAAAAAAAAACTTGTCAAAATTTTATGAAAAAGTCCTGAAATTAGTGTCTAGACATCCTGATTACTTACCTGTAGCCAATTTGAGCTGAAAAAGGTTGTGTGTCCTTGTTGCAAAAGCCCACAGAGTCCCCAGGTAACAGCGTGGTGGTGGTGGTGGTGGTGGTGGTGGTGGTGGTGGTGGTGGTGGTGGTGGTAAGCGCAGTATGGTTCTGAAGGAAAAACACAACACCCAGGGAAGTAAAACTACCACACAATAAAAATTCCTAATCTTACCAGTAATCCAACCTGTGACCTTTGAACCAGCAGCCGAAAACCCTGACCGCTATCAAACAGTCTGGCTTAAGCGTAAGCGTAAGCGTAAGCGTAAGGCTACAGCCATCCTATATTGGTAGGGACAAGATTATATGGTGAATGCGTTATAAAACTGAAAAGCATGTCAGTTCGCCATATAACAGAAATGCAACTTAATGCATGATAAAACACTGACACTCAACTAAAATCATGAAATTAATCAGGATATTAGCCAAACTTAACTGAAATAAAAAAATTAAATGTATTAAAGGCAATGAATGAATGTAATTTTGTTACTATGAAGTTTGTACCAAATTGTATAATTTAAACAGACTGGAAAATTTAATTTTTTTCTTTGAGCTACATTGCTTATCAGATCTGCTACTTTTTTTTTTTTTTTTTTTTACATATATGGTGTCTGCATTATTTCCAAACACACAATACTTGCAGATTTATATTTCATCTGAATAGTTAAGCCCATGTCATACTTATTAGGAATTCTTTTATTGTGAAAATGGATCATGTATTAATCAAAATGGTGAAGTTAGTATTAAGAAATATTAATGAAGGTATTATTTGTCAAAAAAAAAATACTATTTTTTATGAATATAATTTATATAAAAAAAAAACATTAAAACCATAAAATTGGTCGACCCCTTCAGGATTGGCTTTGGATTGAAGCTGATGGCTCTCTATATGAGAGAAGGATGTGACATCTCTGCCACACACTGAGAAGTTGAACGATGAGATGAGGCGAGTATGGAATGGCATGCGACTGAACGGAAATCCATTGAGAAAACACACTGACTTAAGTAACGTCCGTCACGTTTCTCACTTCCAACTAACTAAATATGTTACTGATTGAAGTGTAAGAGATTTTTTTACATAGCCTTGTGCGCACCTAATTAACAGAACTGAATCAAATTGGATTAAGCTGGCTTAACGTAAATTACTTTATTTATGTAGGTTACTGCAGGAAAGCCACCAAGTGGCGTCTTGTACAACTATGAAGTTGCTACCTTCACTAAAGGTGCTTTTAAAGAAGACAAAAGCCAACAAATAAGAAAGCAGAGTACAGTTACACACTTACATAGTTGCATGTACACTTTTAAACAATTGAATATTTTCTTGGTAACACACATGCATCCTTCTCCCATTATGCAAATTATGTGTGCTAAAAACCTTGGAAGTATAGCTATAATTAATATTTTTAGTTCCAAAAATGAAGTTGTAGTTAAATAATTTTAATCCGGACCAAATTCTCAAATCCCTCACCTTTCTGTGTGATGGTTAAAATTTTTGTAATATATTTCTTGTATTTGCTATGCAATCATGCCCAGTGTTTGGTGCTTGCATAGCGCATACCTTTTATCTGTTAAAAAAAAAAATCCACCATCACTTCATAAATACTGAATTATATTCTATCAGAATTATTTTTGAAGACTCCTTGTTACAATCGTAAACACCTTTATTTTCAATGGCATGAGCCCGTGTGTCAATGTACCAAACGTACTATCAATGTTACGAATTCAAGCCGGCCAATAGCTCAACTAAAAATAAACTAGAATTTTCCCGCACTGTCGCAGTTCAGCCCAACTGCACAGTCTGTAGAGCCAGCCCAGGTACTAATGTACTCCTCACAGAATAAAACAGCACCACAATAGTTTGATAAACATGATATTTGTCTTAAATTTGAAATAAAAATATATCACTCTCAGGGGTTCCATGAGAGTGCTCCATGGCTTTTCTGTACCACATAATCGCTCGATTGACTTGACCTATCCAACCAGTAACACTAGAGAACTTAAAGGCCCCTACCTACCAGGGCACACTATGTGTGCATAGATTCAGAAAAAGAAACCACGTGATTTATAAACTGTCCAGGATATCCGAGTGGTGTCTGTTTATGAAAATCCTACTTAAGAACACGCTGAGGGCAGGCGAGTGGTTCAGTTTCCGGATTTTATTTTGAAACTGTGTTTGCAGTAGAGTGAAAATGCCTAAAATAAGTTTTTTTTAGAAACTCCAGGTTTCTTCACATATAACGTGAACCTCAAAGTTGCAAACTGGTTCATCAGACATCAAGCTAGAAGCTGTGCAGTGAATAATGATTTTCGGCACAATTTTAAATTTGAATTTTGAACCATAATTTTAGCAGGAATTTTATTACTAAAAGCCCACTGTATACACCTACTTAATTTTTATTCGGCTAGTTCCTCGAGTCGTTCCCAGTGCCGTATCTTAGAATTTGCCTATCATTTGCGAATATAGCACCTTTCCTCATCTTCTCCCCGCTTTGGATCACGCCTGTCGCCTGTAATTCTCCCTGCAGCCATGACAAGAACTGCCATGCCCTGCAAGCTATCAGAGCTATCTAAGACCCCACCTTAGGCGAGCATTTGCAGTCATGCTCCGGACTCAGTTGCCCTTATGCCCCGGCACGTCCCCACGCTCAGTAGAGCACATTTCCCACTGCCCCTGCAAATTTCCACCTACCCCTTCTCCATCATTTCCTGGGAACACTGCCCAGAGCATTGACCGGTCCTTAACCCCGGCCAACGACGCCCTGTCCCAAGGTCTGGACACATGTTCGAATGTTCCGCCTCTGACCTCTAGTGGCGGATTCGTAAGTTATTTCCCCTGGGTGTTTGAGTGCCAGCTAAACGCCACTGCCCTATAGCGATTCCTGAAGCCAACACACTCACGTATTTCTCTTCCGAGCCACCAGAGTGCTCCACCAGTCTCCTCTATAAGCCCCATGCTTTTGAAGTAGCCTCGTGCGATCGGGCACTAACACCAATGTCGAGATATCGAAGTCAGTATTTCTCGATCCCTCCTTCGGACTTCTTCAGAACTTTTCAGCCGCGTAGACGAAGTACCCCCCTTCTTCCAAGGCTAAGCGCTGATTTAATTAAATGTCATACAAAGGGACTTATCGGCGCGACTTCTCACGAGCAGCATCGTTTCTTGGCCAGCCCTCAGCACTATTCAACTCTGCTAAAACCACAAGGATGTAGTCGCCTCGTCCAAGGATGCCTTCCCTAAGTCTTTAGAAAGCTATTTGTCGGACTGTGCCGTAGTGTACAGAATTTTATTATTTGCTAAATTTTTTGTTAAATTTAAATTATGAGTGTGTCCGCGTCGACCGCGCCAGTTTCGGTCCGGATTTTGCGAGCACCTCGGCGAGACTTCTGAAGCCACACCGCAACAACCTGTTTTGGTGAGTTTTCGATACTCATTCTCTTCCCCGACCATTTTCTTTTTTGTGGGAATTTATGCCTGATTAACGACTGTCTGCAGACCAGATCTAATTCTTTTGGATTTGGCTTGTTCGCAGACAGGGTCGAAGAACTGTCCAAGAATCCAAGAATTGGTATCCCAGACACGGAGCCGAGATGGGAGTTTTCTCTGGTCCTCGGTACCCGAAAACTACTAAAATGCCACTTGGTAGCCCGGCTCCATCATAAATTATCACTCCCGACAAACCTCCAAATTATCCGCGACACCCACTGTGGGCCAGTTCGCCACGGGATGCCAGCAGTTAATAAAATATGTACCTACTATAAGTATGCTATAGATAAAGTGAATAACGACTTATAATTCTGGTATTATCGATAACTAGATGTACTAACTGTAAGCAACACAGGAAAGCATGATCATATAAATTTGTTATCGTTTTAATATTTAGAATGGATTTTTATTTTATATCATGGTTCTAAATGTTTAAGAGCCGGCCCCTATTATAAAATTTTCACTCATTCAGTTATGAACTGTTACACTCCTCAGTCACAACAGAGCAAACCCAAGTTAGGTATGTTATTGCTTTGTTACACTTCACTCTCTCTTGATGACTGGGGGTAACTAGTGGATCTTTTAGTTCCAGAAGGCAATATAATGATTTTGTCTAGATATTAGTACCTCTGTTTTTATTTTACTTTTGATGATTTTCAGTCAGACTTTTTATAAATTAACACACATATATAAATATATATAAATACCTAACGTGGATTTAAAATTACATTATTAAAAGAATGGGCCGGCCCTTATTAGACAATTTAATTGATCATTAACACAATTTAAATAAAATATGCAACAATAAACAGATTCAGTTCCTATTACAATATCGTGGCTTAAGGTTATTCTGAAGATCTAAAAAACTGAAGAACTGGATGTTTGACGATGGCTGGCCAAAGTTACATTGCTAACGAGACGTCCGGGCGCCTTAGTCGTGCCCATTGATGGAGGAAGGGCTCGAGGGTGGAGTGGTCAGTTCAGCATCTGGACCTTGGGAACTTGTCCGTTCCTTGGAAACTGTCCGGTACTTGGAACTTGCCCGGTTCTGGGATCTGTCTGGTTCTGGGACCCTGTCTGTGAACAGATCCGAAACACATTATGTTCAGGACTGATTCACAGACAGTTGGCAAAATAGGCAGAAAATGCCTTCTAATCACGATGATGGTGAGGAGTAAAGGTTGTTAAAACTCACCAAACAGGGAGATGGCTTCCAGGTTCAGCTGGGCTCACGAACTCGCGGTTGTCGCGGACGTTTCCATGATTAAAAAAATGAATTAATAAATTATGATGAATAAAACTTTACTCCTACGAGGTAGACCTACACGGACTGACTAAATGTTAATCACTACAGTTGTGGGAATCATATCCCTTGTTAGCTGATTACATCTTAATAGAAAAACGGAGATACGGAGTGGTCAGCCTGGTGTCGCAGCGCGCAGTAAAATTGGGGCGGCAGCGACTCGTAATTAAAAGGCGAAGATAATCAAAAGAAAGAGGGGGGGGGGGGGCTTATGCTTCCGGACCGAAAGGTTCCCAAGATTACCGAGGGGCTTGTCGAGAAATACTGACTTCGATATCTCGAAGTTGGCGGTACTGGCCGATGTCAGCGCGACCTACCGAGGTGTGTCTGAACCAAGTAGAGGTCGACTCACACGAGGCGACTGCTAGCAGCATGGGGCTTATGGAGCAGACTAGGCCAGCGCTCTGGTGGTCTGGGAAGGAACTACGGGGTACTGGTTGTTGCGGGAGACGCCAGAGGGCAGGCGTTTAGCGGGCGTTCAAACACCCAGGGGAAGTGATTCGCAAAACTGCCACTAGGTGGCATAAGCATGTACTTTTTGGGACTGGAGTCGTGGCCTTGGGACAGGCCGAACCTGGCCGGGGTTTGTGGCCGGTCAGTGCTCTGGCCAGTGTTCCCAGGAAAACTTGGAGAAGGGGTAGGGGGGTTAAAACTGCGATGACAGTTGGAAAGGGGCTCTACTGAGCCCGGAGGCGTGACTGTACGTTGGTGAAAATGACTCGAGATCATGCCCCTGAAGTACTCATGTCAGGGGAGGTCTTAGAAGCAGCCTGCCATGATAGCTTGCAGGACATAGCAGTTCTCGTCACGGCTCGGAGGCGAATTACAGGCGACGTTCATGCACCAAGGCGGGAATAAAAGGATACACAGTCTGACTCGATAAAAGGCTCGGTAAAATCGGATCTAGGGCTGGGAAAAATTGTAGAGGCAGGTCTGACAAAGATTAAACTGGAGTGTACAGTAGGAGGAGCAAATTTAAGTTCTTGCAGCAAATAATGACTGGTAACATTATTTTTTAAAAATTCAAATTTAAAATTGTGCCAAAAATACTAGTTGGTGGCACAGAACCCTTATTATAAATTGTAATGTATGAATGTATGAGCCCTATTATAAATTTTAAGTAATTCACTTCTTTATCAAACCAAATTCTTATTACGAAATTGATGTTTGTTTTCTCTTGTTAAAAATAACTACGAAAGAAAAATAAATAGAAGCACAGCTATAGGCGAAACTACATTTTTATTATTTATTCATTTGAAGAAAATTATCCACTCTCCCCAAAGTATTTTCAGGGAGACAGTGATTTTTGTTGTTGTTGGGCCTTTGTGTCACCTCTGAGGTATAAAGCATTGTTGTTTTGTTTCTTTTCCAAAGGAAATTTTATTCTCTTAAATATAATAATATAACAAACTGACGCAAAGTCCATAACAAAGCACCAGTGAGCATCACACCTACCATCCCGCCTCATACAGATACACCCCTGACTTACTGCAGGGGAGGGGGAAGGTAGAAACACTAGTAAAGCTGTTTAAAATAAACAAGGGGCGAGGGGTTGGAAAAAACTGGGAGATATATTGCACAGAATTGGGTACAGAGGCAGGAGAGATCGTCAAGTGGAAGATCCAAAGAGACATGGGTGGCTGTTGGGTCCCGCGCCCAGCCATTAAATTTTTTTTATAGTCCTTGTTTGTCTGTGAAAAATTATGAAATTAATGGAAAAAACAATGTTTAAATTTTATTAGCATATAATTTACAATGTCGACCAATACCTTTAGATTTCAATTTCGAGTTTTCATGATTTCATATACCTAGTAAAAAATTTCTAAGATTTTATTTCCTCACATGAAGACGCGACTTCACGCCGGAATTCGATCGCTAGGATTAATAAAACTAACCCAAGTATAATTTTTTTTCCCTGAAAGAACATCGACATTTCTTAAGATTAATTAGAAAAATAATTACCGAATTTTAAGTTCCAGGTTTGGCTTAAAACCTTTTGTTTTCGAGAGTTTATTTCAAAAAAAATGTTCCACTCTTGAAAAAAAAAAAAAAAAATGGCCCAGGACCGCTACTGGAAAGAGAGAAGCGATATCATACCTGACGAGGAAAGGTACATGCCTCAAGACACATTTTGTGTGGGGGGAGAGGGGGGGGGGAAATAAAACTGTTATGTTTCAAATCACTACGATCAGCCAGTCTCTTTATTTTATTCAGTACATGCGTCGACAAGAGTTCGCCGACGCTTATCTGTGGTCGGGGGGGCTGATAAGATTAGGGTCCGCTGTTTATTCTCGCGGTTAGCCATACGAGAGGCCTGCTGACAACGTCGGGCAGCGGGCAGACAGATGTCCGCGTGACGGCAGAGCCCGTGAGCCGCCTCCTCCGTCGCCGATGTTCGCGCACAAGGCCGCCTGGGGCTGGCTCTATCCCTACCAAGGCAGCAAGAAGTGTCGAGGTGGGTACGCCGGCCGACAGGTTCGCTCACCTCTCGGCTCGGGGGCTCCGCGAGGAATCCTGCTGCTCACGCGTTCTTTCGTGCGCGCCCGAGTATTCTTGGCTTTCTGTAAACTTGGAACGTCACATTATGTAGGTCTCAAGTGACCAGGAGCGTAAAGTATCGGGGAGGGATATATAACTTCCCCCCCCCCCCATAAATCCTTAGAATCCGGAAATCAGGCCAAAAGGTTATAGTACACCCCTCCCCCCACCTTTTTTTACACATGATGATATTCTCTTTACTCTCTTGCAAGTGACATAACAAATTTCCAAATCAGTGTCTTTTCCGGTTCAAACGGCTTGAATATCTGTGTTACGTCACTTGACACATTATTATGCCGCACCAGGACATAATTCGGGCGTGTAAAAAAGAATTTGTGGAATCGTGGACTGTCTTGTAGTGTCGTACTTGATAGAAAGGTCGTCAAACACAGTCACTTCCTTTAAAAAAAAGGTAATCGAAAACTTGTTTCCACAATGCCAAAACTACACTTCGACCAGTGTTCAGCAGAGCATGAGCTGATAAAACATAACGGCTTCGACCTGTTATCATGTGATTATGTGGACGTGATCACCCCCTGACTCTTGAAAGGCTCATGGAGATATCTAGTCCGTGGAATGGGCGCTAGAAGTTTGTTTGATAGCTTGGAAGAAATTTGCTAGGATTGGGAAGAGAGAATTGTTTTGACAAAGATGTCAACAACACATCAACAAGTCAACATTGGACTCCAATACAACGAAAAAAAAAATGTTTTCGCTATCTAGATGGGAAATGATGTTGAGAGGTTGATTTAAAACATGTTGGACATACGCCATTGCTAATTTAGACTGTATGTCATAGAGAAAATCTGAAGAATGGACAAACACACACACACACCTACACACACACACACACACACACACACACACACACACACAGGAAACCAAGCCAAAATCAGTCGATCAGATATCAAATGCATAGACAGTTTGTGCCTCACGACGGGAATAGATTCTAGTTCCTGAAACTTCGTTACTGTTGTATCTTAAAGAAGCCTACTTTGTTCTTCTGTGTTGTCGCCGTTGTGCTCCCAGAATATTTGTTTAATTTCATCGCTGGGTTCGCATGTGCGTCGCTGTGTTGTCATTGCGCTGTCCAGGTCATCTGTTTGGAATCATAGTAGGGGTTCCTCTGTTTATCGCTGCACGTTATCCAAGGTTGTTGTTTGTCTTTACTTACTGTGTTTGTCGCAACTGTCTCGTCGTTGTCAGCAGACTCGGTTCGTCTGTGCTGTGATAATGTTCTAACTCTTTTCACTAACTTTTCTGTGCTGTCTATGAATTTAACATCGGATGATTTTGGCTTGTTTTTCTGGTGTGTGTGTGTGTGTTCATCTTTTTGTATGTCCGTTCTTCGGGTCTTCTCTATGACACTCAGTGTAAGCCAGCAATGGTGTATGCCGCACATAATGTTTTTTAATCAATCTTCCCCGTCACAAGAACTATCCAAAGAACGTATGTTGAGGGGTGGTTCTAGTTTCGACTTCTATTATAATCATGGCATGGCAAGCAGAACTTACGCAGCATTTTATTTCTTTGAAGGGGGGAGGAAAGGAATAGAACCGATATCAAGGCCGTAGCCAGGATTTTGCGAAGGAGGGGCTCCAGTATAATCATTATATATATATTTTTTTACGAATAAGTATTCTTTATAATGGAATTTCAAAATGAAAATTGACTGTCACACTAAAATCTCAGTGAAAGTAGGCTTTTAGTACTTCAACGTTTACATATAGAATTTTTAAGTACTGTAATATTTTTTTTATGAAAAGCTGGACATTTTTTATTTTGTTTATTAATATATATTAATGTTAGTAAATATATGAAACACACATGTCAAGTTTGTATGAAAGACATACTTACACATGTGGAAACTGGCATGAAAAATAAGACTGTACTTGAAAAAACAATTCCTGCCTTTTCTGTGTGTGGAGCCTGTAATATGGGAGGAAATGCACTAAGGTTGCCCTCTAAGGATTACAATAATATTTCCAAAAATAAAACTTTGTAAACTTTCGTAGTTAAATTACTGTTATATTCTAATTCCGTTTTTTTTTTCTCTTTTAAATTCCGGAAAAGGGGAGGGGGGGGGTTCCGGACCCCCAGAACCTTGCCGCTGTGCCCGCTGTTGGCTTCCGGTTTATTTCCTTTTGTTGATGGGGATGATAACGCAAGCCACTGACGGCAAAGATTGCACTCACTTCACTCCTTATCTTCATACCGCAATAGACCCCTCTCTTGAATAATTTACAGTGCGTGTGTACCGTCAACTGAAAATAAAATTAGCCTATAACTTGATTTGGAAGTTTTTATTTTATTTATTATTATTTTCACGTCGCACAGTTCATGCGCATTTCAGGCTCTTGAAGTGATGGACCTCAAAATATCGTAATTGCTCCGAATGTTATTACAGTAGAACCTCGATTATCCGTGATCCGATTAATCAAGCATTCGATTAAACGAGTTCTCAATTAAAAATGAAACATTGTTTTTGAGAAGGGAAGGGTGGGGGGGGGGGGAGACCTAGCCCGCGAAGTTTAATTCATTAGGAAAGGGACAAGAAAGGAGGAGTAAAACTAGAAACTACGTATTAAAAGTAGAAGCGAACGGAAAAAAAAAAACTCGTTAAATTACACGCACCTATGCATATCAAATTGTAAATGTAATTCATATTTTTTCATTGTTAACTGTGTCTTTTAGGTGTTTACAAATAATTTCATTCACACACATTAAAAAAATAATAGTTCAGTAATACTTGTACATTTGTTTTGTATGAATTACTTACGAAATTTTGCTATATTGTATAACATAAATACACTTGAATTCGATTATCTGTGATTTTAGCTTATCCTTGCTGACGTTCCCCCCCCCCCCCCCTTCCCCAATTACCCCGGTCATACAAGATTCTATTGTACTTGGGTTCTGACTTGGTGCTCGCAAATTTGGAATTGGCCTTACAAACCTCGAATTACTAAATGGTTGAAACCACTCTCGATTCGTTTACACCGGGCACCAGGTACCGGTATAAACACACCAGACGCAGGCACCAAAGTTTTAAGTTAAAAGGCTAAGTAGTCGATTATTAGCATTAACGCTTTAGTTTTCAAACCATTCACTTTATGAAATAGTATTTTTTTGTATGAAAATCGACTGGTTTTAAATTAACTTTGAAATTATTTTTAATCTTACTTTTTCTTTCAATGGAATGCTTTCCGAACACGTTCACTTCTTAGTTTGTAGGCTACTTTTACCTTTTAAAGTGACTAATTTTCTGCGCTGAATGTATGGTGAAATTGATGTTCGTCAAACCAACTTACCGTTGTTTGGAATTTGTATTCCCGAGACTGAAGTAGCTTAATATTTAGAATTTTTTTTTTTTCCAACCTTAAACTTTTTATCAGTTATTTTATTTTCTAGCATTATTTTTTTTAATTAATTCAAGTAACATTGACGAATGTCGGAAAAGTACTGTAAAATTAGTAAAATTAGTAGTTGAACTTTATACATTCTGATAAATTTAGATCTTAAATACAATGCGGTTTTTTTTTTTTTTTTTTTTTGTGTACGGTGGGAACTACGTGTAAAGTTATACAGAGTGAGTCTGAATTCAACCGACAAAAACTTCAGCTGCAGGTTTGTCACGAAAAAATAATTTTTTCGCTGTCGTAAAATTATTTTGTTGGAATAATTGGGGGGTGAACACCTTTATTTTACACGTATTGTTACCAATTATTTCAATGAAATAATTAATTTTATAACAAAATTTGTAGCGGTCGTAGAACTTCATTCAGTTAAACATAATCCAGATGCTCAGTGTTCAATCCTAAATACGTTCTCTATGACTTATAATGATAAAAAAGGGTTTTCAGCTCAAATTTCAAAGACGTATACCAGCTTTGGTAAGCACTTTATACCGTAAGTCGAACACATGTTTTAAACTTATTTGGTCGTGATAAACCTGCAGCCGAATTATGTCTTATTCAGACCCGGGTCTGACTACACATACACGAGAAAGTATTTGCACGTGCCTTTAAAGTCATATCTATTTAAAAATAAAATATAAATAGTAATCATTCATCAAAATTCGTGGTTTGAAATAAAATATATCTTCTACATTTAATACTGTAGCTATCCTTAGGCCTATTACTATTACTGAATGAAAGTGACAAACTTTCCATGACGACACAAATCTAAGAATGCATTGAAAAATGGGAATTTAAGTATCCATAATAATCGTGTAGACAGTTTGTACGATATCTTATTTCGTTCTTGTTTACATTAGGATTTTAGTATGGAAAATATTTTAAAATTATTCTATGTATTTTTCACTTCTATTTCGTCACAAAAACCTTTTTTCAAATGCATTTTTTTTATTTACAGTTTTTTTTAAACATATATAGCTAAGCTTTTTGTTAATTCACGCAGCTTGCTTAGAAATAGCCTCACTTTAATCTGAGTACTTTACTTCCATACCTCACTTTAATTTGAGTACTTTACTTCCATAGCTCACTAAATTACACTGAACATTCGTATTGGAAAATAATAATTAGCCTATGCATAAAAGGGTGAGTGTTCAGCATCAAACTGAAATCACAATTATTGCACGTTGCGACGAACGGGACCACTTTTTTTCGTAACCAATCACATGCTACACATTCGTGACGTCAGCGCGACATAATTGGCGAACGCGACAGACTTCCCAAGTAGAAATATTTTTAAGTTTTCATTTGCGAAAGTAACGTCAGATGGGACCTTTTTGTGTAACGCACAGATATTTGAGATTTCAAATCTATCTGCACCTGTAGACCCGCCCGATAAAGGCTCAGATACAACCAACATTGTACTTAGTTCTTAGTTCTACTCTTTTCTTGTCCCTTCCCCTAATGAATTACACTTTGCGGGAGTGCCCCCCCCCCTTTCCCCCCCCCCCCTCCCGCACGGTCTGTCCAAAAAAATTAAGACCGTTTTCGTTTTAAAAATCAGGAAAATTATATTCCTACAAAATTTTTACATGGCATTGTTCGTACGTGTCTACGCGGTTTTTATACGTAATCCCCGGCAATACCAACTCACTTCTTGAGTCAAACCAAATTCAAATTCAAAAGTTTTTATTTTGCTTTGTTACACATTTGCATTTACATGACAGTGTGGCATGCCAGCACCAGGTGCTCTTTTGCCAAAATTACAGTTATTAGTTAAGGTTACACATTACAAACACAACAATATTTACAGAGAATTACAGAAGTTTTACAGGTATGATGCAAAGGAAATTTTAAAAACCTTTGTAACTTGTCTGGGGCTGTCGGCCCTGGGGAACAAGGTTCTCAACTCCTTTGTCATAATAATCTCCCGTCGCGGTTCGCAGCCTGCTTGACACCCCTTCCTGGACTTCCTCGTCCGTCGAGAAGCGTTTCCCGCCCAAACGTTGCTTTAAGTGAAGGAACAGACGGGAAACCACTATGCTATGGTATCCCTCTGTATTTTATTAGTATCATGAACTGCAGGAAGAGACAATGATCATCTGGCATTGCAGCTAGTGTGTGTAAATAGTTTATTGTATGTTATCTAATATTATTGTATTTCTTGGCTTCGCCGCCATATGCAATCTCTTTCCGCAATAAAATAACTTATGAAAACGAAAACTAAACGGGAACCACTAGGCATCAGGTCAGGGCTGTATGCCGAATGGCTAAGGACATCCCACATAAAATATTGCAGGAGCGCGGATAGTTACAGTTATAAGCACTCACACAACACAAAACTAGCACAGCGGCCTGGCTACAACAAACATAAACTTAACCCCAATACTTTTTTTGTTATGTTTGTTTTAGCTTTGAAAAAATTATTATTATGTAGTTAAGAGTGTATATAATATAAGGGAAAAAATTGGTACCAACAGAATAAAATCAATTCTAGCAGAATAATTGTAAAATTAAATGCAGAAATAATTTATTTGTTTCCTTCGTAGTTTGAGCTGCGATGTTTATAGCTTAACTCCATCGTGCGAACATAATAAGCAAAATAAATAATATCCGGCACATTTTCTTTATTTATTAAATAAAGTTCTCTAATGACTACATAGTATGACGTACTTAATATTAATACCGGACTTGGGTAAAATTCTATAGTAGTATATGATTGTAGCTAGTCAGGTTGTATTGCATGAAGTTCAACTGCCATGCAAAAAAACTGTGTTCTACTTGTGAAAAGCTTACGTTGATTGTTGCCAGGACTTAAGGTGGCCACCTGGTTAAGGGTAGCCAACAGCGTGCAGAGCTCCGGGTGTCAACACACCATTTAAAAAACATTTAATATTTCAGAAAAGTGTCTGATTAAGAATAGCATTTAAGAGCCCTTGCACTCGTCTACACAAGTTTCATTTCATGGAAATATTTTAACACAGTATTGTAAGTGGTAGGTATTGGGAAGTGTACTGAGCTTTTATATTTAATATTTCATCATAAAAATTTAGGGTCACTTTTCAAAATCCTATAAAGGCATATTACCGAAGACTGTCCTTGGGAATGTAAAAACCATGCTCTGCTACCAATGAAACACTTACCTTTCATATAAACAAGTTTATAATGGGTTTACATGCATTTGTAAATGTAGTATAAACTTTCTTGGTATGCTGAGTGGGGAAGGTGCATAAAGGCGAAGAGGCTTGTGATGCGCGAGCCAGTGTCACCCTTAGAACCCCCCGTGCTTTTTAGAGCTCGTGCGCCTGGCCAGGTGGCCCGCTACAGAATTGTTTCCAATTAAATCTGTACCATGCCTTGCAGCACTCAAGGGCAAGAGCTATGTGGTGGGCAAGGACCCTGGCTGCGACGTGGTCATCTCGAAGGCACAGGCGCCCTCCGGCGACGACTACGCCAATCTGAACAAGCAGCACTTCAAGATCAAGAGGAAAGATGGCGAGTCGTTCTTGAAGGACCTGAGCAGTGCGCGCACGTACGTGAACGGCAAGGAGCTCTTCTTCAACGAGAAAGTCAAGCTGAAGCACAACGACGTGATCTCGGTGCTCAGACCACACTTCAAAGGTAAGTGTAAAGGAGGGCGGAACCTAAGATTAACTGAATTCCAATTGCTCGCGTAACTTACGATTTCTTATGCTGTTTTTAAAAGTGAGTGGTAAGTTAGGGTACGTCTTTTTCATAAATAAAATAATCGCTGAAATTCGTTCTGGTTGACGTGAACAATTCTTATAAATCTGGATGTCAGTTTTAAAAGTACAATGTAACAAACTAAAATAGGATAGATTTGCAAACAGTATAAAATATACACCGAGATTATTATATTCGAAATGCCATATATATAAATAGGGTAAAGGTTTATGCAAGCACCATCACAAAACATATCTTGTATATTTACAGGTCACTTCAAGTATAGGCAATTTTATCGAATGTTAGATTCTGGGTGACTTACCTTATTTAAGAGCAGATATTGAAAACATACATTAACCAATGGGAATAAAATAAAATAAATTTTGTGCAGAAAGTAGTAAAATCATGTTTGGAAAAGTATTCGATGTTAACAACTAATATCTAAGAATTCTGTGAAAAAAATACAATGTCAAGACATACGGCGAATTTGTACAATCGGAATTACAAGAAACGACGATTAGAACAAACAACAGCCTTTTACGATTCTAAAATGGTGCCACTCACCGGTGCCGAACAAACCAACTCTTCAGGGAGAGGAAGAAAGCTAAAATGGCGGACGTAACCAATCCTAGTACGAGTGCAAGCATCACCGACAGTAATCAGCCGTGTCCTAGTACAATGAAACTGCAATAGAAATACGCTGATAATGAAACTATAAATAAACATTTGATTGGAACAACTGTGTTTTTCGAGCTTCCCATTTACAGAACGTATTCATGTCATGTGTCGTATCCCAACACAGCCTAAACCAATTATTTTTAGATCACATCTATGTGATCATAAATAAAATTGAAGCTTGGTTGGATTAAGTCAGCGACATATGAAATATTTTAAATAAAAATCTCATATATAAATATTCGTACAAACTTTTGTCGTGACGTCTAATAAATCGATGAAAGCCGGCTGCACGCACGAAAAAGTGTCCCGTTACGCATATTGTTCCGTTACGCTGTATCCCGTTACGCTGTGTTCCGTTACTCTGTCGGCGAGTGCAGTAATAATAGGTTATGTTACAATTGACTAAAAAATTATGGTGATTCATATAATTGATGATAGATATTTGATTACAGTTTATTTATATGAAAACTTGTTCATAATTATATTTAATCTTTATAGCTAAACGCCAGTTTTTAAAATGAATTACAGGTCATCTAAACGTGAACTGTTTCGTCGACTGTTTATAAAGTGAAGTGAAAAGTAATGTGGTTTTCATTGCTTATTACAACAACAATTTCGACAATAAAGGTTAATTATTCTTGCATTTTAAAAATATGATTACTAGTATAATTTCAAGTATTTATTCTTTTTTTATTAAAATAAAAATGATTAAATTTTATTCATAAAAGTATGCAATCATTTCATCAATGTTTTGTTATGACGTCACGTTAAACTATCGTCCGTAAACCGACTTTACAGACAACCAATTTTTTTATTAGTAATTTGATCAGGAAACTGAAAATTTGTTCGAAGTAATATATAATAGTTCCTCCTGCCAGTAGCGGTGGAAAGGAGGGGGATATCTTCCCCCATTTCAAAGTTATTAAAAAATTATCAAAATATCAGTGTTGATGTGTGAGAAGCCACGTCGTCTACGGATTCTACTTTAGGCACATATATCAGAGTGTTAGTGTTTATAGTAAAGTATTTTTTAATATGAAAGTATATTTTTTTCAATTTTTAAAAAAATACCTCCCCCTATTAGAAAAAAAATCCTTAATCCATCACTACCTCCTACGACTGATAGCGGATTTAATATTGGGGTTCGCCACCTTGAATTATGACGTCACGGCCGTCATCTTGCATGGTGTTGAACGTGACCTTCAAAATTAGCCAAAATTCACACAAAATTTACTCAATTTGCCAAAATTGAACCATATCCACCAAAATGATAAAAAATTTCCCGTTTAATTTTCAATCAGGAAATTTTGTAATTCGAAAATTCCCATTTTCAAGACAAAATATCCCAATAAAGGTCCAAAAATACGAAATTGTAAATTCCTCAAAATGCTTTTCAGTTAAAAAAACACCCAAATATTCTAAAAGAGGCTTAAGTTTCCTTAAAAAATTTAACTCAAGTCTCTAAGGTTGACCTGCAACTTGTACAAGGCCGTCATCTTGGATTCCAAAACCTTAGTTTCTAGAGTGCTCAATAATTTTGAAATTCTTCATCTTGATTTCAATTAACAATCTGACATCTTTAATTTCTCGAATATTTTGAATAATAATTATATAATTTAAAAATGGCGGACGCCAAATTAATAAATGATTCCTGCACTCTAGTGGGCAAAATTAAAATTTTTTTGTCGGTAGTGTACTCTATCATACAAAACTAATATATCAGATCTAAATGGCCACCGCCAGCAAAGAAAAAAAAATGGCTGTCATAACATCATACTGACTGATGTAATATCTGCCTTGGCATTAGTGGTGAGAGGTCAGTGTGCTGGTGGTTTGAGTGAGGAAGGATCAGTCGTCATTTCTAATCAATCGTCCTCGCCGGGTTCTAACCCAGTATATTTTGATATTTTTCATTATTAAAATTATTAAATTCTTTTTTTATAAATTTTAAATTTTTTTTCACCTAAAATCGGATAAATTACGGATTTTCAAGATGGTGGCCTTAACGAAAAGTGCAACATTAGGGTATTAGAGTGCTTGGTTCCAAGATGGTTAAATTCAAGATGAAATTTGAGGTCAGAGTTCAAGGTCATGGTCAAGGTCAAGGTCAAAGGTCACCTGTCAAATAAATCAAATCGTATTTAAATAATTTTTGTGTAAATTAAAAAAAAAATTTCAATTTAAAATTTAATAATATTACGGATTTTCAAGATGGCGGAAAAATTTCAAAATGAATGAAGATTTTTTAATTAAATTTTTATTGATTAATTTTTTTATAATTTTTTCCCCGTTTTTCTAGCATTAAAAATATGGATTTTAAAGACAGCGGAAGATTTTCAAAATGGCGGAGCTTTACAAATTAAAAGTGATATTAGTGAAATTGTTTATTAATTAAAAATTTGTCCGGATTTTTGTTGAAAATTGTAGATTTTCAAGATGGCGACCGTAACGAAAATTGCAACGATGGTGGTAGAGGTCAATGTCAAGGTCAAAGCTTCCCTTCAGAAGCTTATTAGAGGCGTGCCCATGGGGAATTTAATCCTCAACGGGAACATTCAAGCCTCTGGCATTTTTGGGAAATAAAACGGGAAAATTTCCCTAAAATCGGGAATTTTTCTCTCTTAAAACCGAAAATTTTATTTTTCCAATTTTTGAGATCTTTTGACGGAATTTTTCCCAAAAAAAACTGGAAATTTTGGTTAATTTTTGACAAATCTTTTTCAATTTTTGGCAAATTTTGAAGGTCAAGATCAAAGGCCACCGTGACGTCACAATCCAATATTGAAGCCTGTGCCAGAACCATACTTACATACTACTTGTAACATTTTAGCATTCGGTATATGGCGTTTGGTAGGAGTAATTCGTGAATGGAATGGAAGTCACATGGAACGGAAATGAGTAAACACGGTGCTACCATCTGTGGCGGATTGGCGCCAATATAGTAGTAACTGTTTAATGAGTTTCAATAAGATTGCTGTATTTTAATAAAGTTCATTGTCAAAAATCAGATGCAAAGTCGGTGTTTTATTTTATTTTTTTTAAGTCTTTTTTCGCCTCTATCGGAGCCGTTTCATTATATTGTTTAAAATTTATGTCTGCAAATCGAATGATTAGATACTCGTAGCTGCTCCGGAAACGATTTCTAGCGGCGGGTGCGGAAACTACGTGTGATTCGCGTTCAGAAATGCAGTTGAAAACACAATTTGCGTATATTTGTTCGGCATTATTTTTAAGAATTCTGCTTTTAATTTAGTGTCCGAGTATGTATTATAAGTGCATTTGCAACATGAGAAGACATAAATTTGCTAATTACTAGTGATGTTTAATATGTTTATTTTTCATTTTAAATAAATTTCAATGCAAATCTTAAAATCCCGTTTCAAAGTAAGTAGTTAGTAAGCCAAGGAAATATATATGCTTACACACTCCAATCACAGGCCGACATTTTTAAAAGTGTCAACGAACGAATAATATAGTTTGTGCTGATTCTCACGGAAATGTTTCTCTTGTTCCAGTGTTCGTGTTTCTTGAAAGCAAGATACTGCAGGCGGATGACTTTCCAGAAGTTATAAAAAACAAGTACGTTATCTCGTACAGCTTGTCGGAGCGAAAGCCACGCATCACAAACATGGTGTTTGATAAGGTAGGCACACGCGTTCAGCTGTCACTGGCATAAGGTAATCATGTCGTAGGTTTCAATGGAAACAATGTTGCGTTTTTTGCATAACGTTAAAAATGCTTTTATGAATGGGTCGTTAGACAATGATGTAAAAACATCACTTACAAGTCTTAGTCCTAAATATATAATATTCAAATGTGTATATAACTATAATATATAAATGTTTTGCACTATGAAACCGTATTTTAAGGATAGTTTGCTTTCGTTTTTAATTTAACTAGTTCACCTTTTGTTTTCGGTTCTACCAATAGCCCGTTATACAATGTTGTATGTAGTGTCTGCCTGGAGAGACAGTTGTAAAAACTGGTTTGATGGCTTTTTTAATTTACAAATAAATAAAAAAGTAAAAAATATTATTATATTACCGTACGAAAACAAAATTATTGTGTGGAAAATCTCCGCTAGAGTTCCCGGAGCATTTCAGTGTGTGGGGGAGGGGGGAATACCAACATTTATTTGGTACCTTCTGTAGAGATATGCAACATAGTAGTTTCATTATTACCGCACAGGTACTAGTGCTCGAATTCCTGAATTTACTTTTCTGGTATACTTTTCTTCGGATATTTTTTTTTCTCGAATATCACAATCTTTGGGATACTAAAGATCTGATAGTACTTGTGATGTCTACTGGGTCCCATCAAAAACTCAAGATCACAGAGCGAAACGCGCAGGGCGAAATTATTTGCCAACTAAAAGCTGACTTAAAAATAAAAAAAAACTTGAATGCAAAAAAAATATTTACTCATTCCTTAAATAGTTAAGATGTTTTTACGCGTCCTTGTCCATTATTGTTTTGTTCTTCATGCTTTGTATTGCTATTTTTATTTTTTTTGTCGTGCACACCCTTGAAATCTCTACGAATGAGTGTGCATGTAACAAATTGTGAATTAATAAATATTATACAAACAAACGCATCAGGGCTTTGTCCTGTATCCACACAAAAATATATACAGATAAATCTTATAAATAAAAATGCAGGTTTGTGTGTTCGTCTTCTATGCGCTCACGCATCGTACATCCGATTGAGTTGAAACTTTGCACACTTGACCTTCGAAACAAGGGGAAGGTTGCTGTCTGGGTGATATTTCGATAAAACAAAGCCTTAAAGCATAATTTAATTATTATTTGTGAAATCTCCCCATTCCATCGTCGTAGCACAACTAACCACGAAAGAACGCGTTTGTATATATGACTTCAAACATTAAAAAAAAAAGAAGTTCCAGTTTTGTATTCCCATTTCATTCTCCTTATCGACTGAAACACAAGTTTTGGAAGTAGTTTTGAGCCCGCACACTGAACAGTACTTTTCATAATACATCACTAACATGGCTGCGTTGATTGTGAGAAGTATTGCATCAGTTATCGTCAGGCAAAAAAAAAAAAAAAACCGTGAAAATTAAAATCACTCTATTTTGGTAGACACATTACCAGAAATACTGTATCTCCTGCTCATTAATATAGAACATTTTTTTTAATAAATTACGTATTAAATATCTTCTACTATGCAATTAGACAAGCAGTTGGATTATCATTATAACTTTGAGTTTAAACCTCCCACCCCAGTTTTTTTTTTTTTTTTTTTTTTTTTGCTGGTAGTTACGGGCCAACCCCACAGATGCGTCAAATGTGCAAAGTTTCCACTGTACTGTAAAAGTCGCACTTCTGTATCTTCCTCCTTTTGGGTGGGGGGAAGACTACCATAATGGTAGAATTCCCCGTGGTCTCCTTGAAACAGAGAGAAAAGTACCACAATGGAAAACTACCCTAAGTTAAAAGGAGGAAAGGTGGAATTCTGCCATAATTACTTATACACTCAGAGTAGTGTATAGAATACTTCGGTAGTTAACGCTGTAATTTTCAGCAGTTTATAGATATAACTTCTGACGGTGACTTTCTGTAGTAAGAGTCCTTATTAATTCGGAAGATTGCGTACGAGAAGAAAAAAATATTTCCAAAAATTTCTTATGGGGAGCAGTACTGTATTCTTATAACCAAGACATGGTAAAATTCCCCTTGTAATTTTTCTTTATGGTAGTTTTCCATTATAGCACTTTTCCCAGGAGGAAAACTATCTTAAAGGAACAGTACCTTGTGTAATTCTACCATAATCAATACTTATAGTAAAACTGTTCGAGGCAAAATGTCGGTACATTAGATGAAATTATAAATAAATTATTTGAAATGACTATTTACATTATTGTGAAACCAAAAATACAGTTTTTAAAATTTTTGTTGTTCGAGTATCAATCAAAAACTACTTGACGGATTTTAATGAACTTTTTTTTATTAGAATGGTCTTTAACCAACTTAAAAACTGGGCTTCATATAATTATTACAGAATCCCACCCCTAAGGTGGATTAAAAGATGTAAATAAGGTTGTAAGATGGTTAATTATATCTCTGAAACTAATTAAGTTAAAGAAAATGTATTCAGTATGTACCAATTATTAACATATCAAAACATCCTACCAAAATAATAATATCCCCGAATTTAAATAAACGCATTAAATTATATTAGGTACCAATAATGAACATACGAAAACTACCAATATTTAACAATTTTTATATTTTGCGATATTCAACCCCTAAGGATTGAACAAGTGGTAAGTAAGATTTTAAGATTAATAATTATGTTCCGTATTTAATCAAGGGTAGTAAATGATCCTTGTTACCAATAATAACAATACAAAAACTATCAACCACAATTTTTATATTTTCCGAAATGCAACCCCTAAGGGGTGAAAAAGATAAAACTTTTTTTAAAGAATAATAATCATTTTTCCTATTTAATTTAAAAATTGTAAATTATTTTTGGTACCAATTATAAACATAAGAAAAATACTAACTACAATTGTACCATTTTGTGAAATTCAACCCCTAAGGTGAAACTGAGATAAATATACATAGATTGAAGATAATTAATAACATCTCGTAAGCTAACCAAACATAACAAAAGATACAAGGGACCAATAATAAACACACAAAAAAGTACCATCCACAATTTGATCATTTCGTGAAAATGAAATCCTCTTTGTTTCAGGAAACGTGCAAGCGCTTGGTCCTCAAGAAAATCGCGAACACTTACGCAGACAAGATTGCTGAAGAGATTGAAATGCTGCGCAAACTTCAACACGTGAGTGATTCAGAGTTTGATTTTCCTCGGTCATTGTATACAAATGATTAGGCCTATGTCAACGTATTTCATTTCAATATCCTAACCAAGGGCTGATATACCATAAATGTTAAGCATGGCTCCAAAGAAAACCTAGCTTCAACATGAACCAACTATAGTGCATCTTAACACGTCTGAACTAATGAAGCGTTAAACTTAGGCTAAAATTTTATTATTATAACTTCCCTAGTTATAATATATGTAAGACATATTATTTTATTCCGTTTGAGCTTTTTTCAGTTATGGATGAGAATAACTGATATAAATCTATTTCAAAATTATTGGTGCTATGCAGAAACCATCCACAATATATATTCAAACCTGATATAACTAGCCTCAAAAAATTATTTAGAACGCATATAGATGCTAACCAAAGAACAAAAGCTTATCACTGTAGTATTTTCAAGTATGATATTTCTATTCTCATTCATACAATAAATGTTAAAAAACAATGTGGTAGTAACAAATATTGTACACGACACTATTGGAAACTCAGGCCCGTTAACATGAGCGAGGTACGAGACACATTTTTACTGCGATCGTAGCGGCGTGAGCGAAATTTAAATTTGTGTGCGTATGTGCACAGGGAGTGCGTCGTTTGCCCTACAGGCGTTTGCCCTAAACAGATTTTCGAAGCATATTCTCGCATTCCTCATTCCAAACAGGCGTTTGCCCTAAAAGCGTTTGCCCTAAAGGTGTTTGTCCTAAAGTCGTTTGCCCTACATGCGTTTGCCCTACAGGCGTTTGCCCTACAGGCGTTTGCCCTAAAGGCATTTGCACAAAATGTTTGATAATCACATTCGGGACAAGCTCCGGCATTTGCCCTAAAGGCGTTTGCCCTAAAAGAAGTTTTTCGACAGTCATTTGCTCTACAGGCGTTTGCCCTATAGGCGTTTGCCCTAAAAGTTTGAGAATTTTCAATAATCCGAAAATTAATGCTTGCCGGCGTTTGCCCTAAAGTCGTTTGCCCTACATGCGTTTGCCCTACGAACCTTTTCAAAGATAGATGTCCTTACGTGTGTCGCCCCTGTTGACAAAGGTTGGAACCATTCTCCAAATGAGTACAAAGTACAAAATTCACAAATTAGATGGCAGCACATACAGTTTGCTTTCCCAACGTAGAAGTCTACGAATGCAGCTGGTAATTGAACCTTACAACAGATGGTGCGCCAATCTCAGTGACTGGATTGTATTTTTTAAATCATTTTTTAACAAAGAAGTTGATGTAATATTTTCCAAGGTGGGGGGGGGGGGGGGGTTAAACTAGCGAACGAATTAACTTAATTTAATATTTCTGCTGTATATAAAAACAAGTGTTAACAAAAGGAGCTTACAAATTTTTATTATCCTTACCTGCTGGAATTTTCACTTAAAGTCGTCCTAAAAACGATGACCCTAAAATAATTTAAGGCAGAGGATTATACATATGCATTTATAAAAACATTTTGAGTGTTTAAAAGTTACTGTTAAAATAGCCTGCGTGACCTTCATGACTATTTTCAATTTTTATATAACATGTGCCCAACTGAATCTGTCGTTTTATTAATATGTTTCTAGAATGCGGTGAAAATACTTCCATCGAGAGTGTGCATATTTTGCTAATTCGCCCAGACCATCTATAGCTTAACCCCTAATAAGTTTTATGGGAACAAGTGAAGTATAATAAATTACCTACACACAGACACAGCGAGGCTCTTTTCAGCGTAAATGTTACATGGCAGGACAAGATTCAAGAAAAGGTTTAGCTTGTGAGAAGAGTCCTTTCAAAAAAATGTCAGGTAGGAGCCCTGGTTCAATAATCAAGAAAGTCATTCGTAAAAAGATTCGACACGGCACAACTCGGCGTAAACTGGCTTGCCAAGAAGACAGTCGGTTGAAACTAAAACGGCGTGAACTCCAATCGACTAAACCAAATGTTGACTATGGATCCTCATCAGGGCAAGTTACTGATGTACAAGGGTGTGATCTTCGTGAAAATGAACTATTAAGTAAGTGTGAACATTACATCGCGTCACTACAAGTCACTTTGGAAGAAGGAAGGAATATTGTGGAACAAACAAATATGCATACAATCCCGCAAGGAAAGTCGTTCTGTGTGCGGTGGGCTACAGTCACATTATTATTATTGAGAAATACCATTACGTATTTTCATTATTTTATTTAGGGAATATAAGTGGAATCCACTATGGAAATATGGGAAACATTATGGATATATTTTTATATATATTATAATACGGATATAGCCTATTTTAAGAATCATGCCAACCAATGACTATTATCGGCCAACTCTTAAAACTGAACGTCAAAGTGATCTAACACAAACATTACAAACTAAATGCAAATTATGGAAAACCCAGAACAAAACGAACTGGAATACTTCTTCATTGTGTACTTCAGCTGTATGTTGTGTATACATTCCAGAATAAAATAGTATGAACAATATGTAGGAGTTAAACCGCATTAGTACTATTATGCTAATTAAGTAAATGTTTAACAGCTAGTATTCGCATTATTTACCTATATGCTCGTAATATTTTAAGTAATCATAGTGTAATGCGCGTCTGACAGTTGAAATTGAAATAAGCAAAGCCTCGGAAAAAAAGTTGAACCTTTTTCCAGCAATATTTTTGTTGAATCGCCAATACTGTTTTTTTTATTATACCATTTTTTTTTTGGTCGAAGACCTTACATCACCTAATGTTCCGAAATATTTTACAGAAAAAATATTCGATAACATTGAACTTAGGGCAGGGAACCATCTGCTGGTGAATTTAGGAAGTTCATACCACATGAATTCCCACCAAACCTCGATATAGGCTTACATAAGTGCCATCTAGCGACGGTTTTGTAAACTTTGCATTTAAAGGGAAAACATTTATTGAGGTATTGCTACCTGCGGAGAAAATATAAACTACAAGAACACCGTTTGAATCGATACATAATTGAAAAAACCTACATTACCCAAAATAACCTAAACTTCGTTTACCCTAAAGTCATTTGCCCTACAGGCGTTTGCCCTAAAGGCATTTGCCCTACAGGCGTTTGCCCTACAGGCATTTGCCCTAAAGGCGTTTGCACAAAATGTTTGATAATCCCATTCGGACCAAGTTCCGGCATTTGCCCTAAAGGCGTTTGCCCTAAAAGAAGTTTTTCGACAGTCGTTTGCCCTACAGGCATTTGCCTTACAGGTGTCTGCCCTAAAAGTTGGTGTGGTTTCGTTAATCCAAAATATAAGTGCTTGCCGGCGTTTGCCCTACAGTCGTTTGCACTAAACGGCATTTGCCCTAAAGTCGTTTGCCCTACAGGCATTTGCCCTACGTTTAGGGCAAACGCCTGTAGGGCAAACGATGTGTACCCTGTGCACAACTCATTTGCCACCTCTATGGATTGTCAGCTGGAATTCGGAAAGCCCTACACTTCATCAAATAATATTGTAGTAGAAGCCATAAAGAGTGTAAATAATTTGTAGCCAAAATTCCATACACACTTCTAATGCATTTGTTTATGATCCATTTAGGTATTATATAGCAATCAAAGTACTAACAACATTTTTTACATCGGTAGTTACAGCTTCTGCCGCCAGAATCGCTGGGCATCACTTGTCTCGCAGATTCTCGACGACTTTCCTTTATTAACATTAAACAATATTTGATATGCACAATAAGTTTTTGAAGTTATACTTCTTTAGGGGCGTTATGAAAAAAAATGGCGAGAGTGGATTTTCACGATGTGCGCGCACCATGCAACAAAAATTGATAGGATGAATAAAGCTACATACAAATAAAAATTATATATATATATATATATATATATGTGTGTGTGTGTGTGTGTGTGTGCTTTAAAATCATATAATTCAGAGATTGATATTGAATACTAGACTATTTAAAAACATTTATTTATTGTAAATATTAGTGATATATTGTGTTTATTAACGTTTTCAAGTGTTTTTATATAAGTGAGGTTATGTTCCCGTAAATATATTGTATACATAAATCATAAATGACTACATTATGGGTTTATAAATACGTAATTAAAACTGATAAATTAGAATAAAAAGTCCGCATATTTATTGATTTTCATTATCAACTAAAATTCATCTCGATTATTTTACAAACTGTAATAAATATTTTTATACACATGTTTACATTAATATTGAACACCGAATGTTTATTCTAATATTTTTTTTTTAATCTGATTGAATTCATAATTTACCAACCGTATTTATAATATCACTTCAGTCCTTTTATTATTTTTTGAAGTAATACTTCTTTACTGAGGGGGCAGCAATTTTTGAGCATTACGAAAATTCCGATCGCATGAGGGGAGTAGTCAGGTACGTGGTGGGGGAACCGGTAGAGGAGGAGAGTGCGTCAGCGGCGACGCCACTCCAACACATGCGCTAGCGGTCGAATGGGAAGACTGCAAGTAGAGGGGGGATAGGTACGTAGCGCAGCATGCTGTACGCTAGTTGTAACGGCCGCGGCCGGAAGGGGAGACGGCAGAAATGACGCAGCAGTGATGCTACGAAATTCTCGTGACGCTGTTATTGTTATTGTTTGTCTACTCCTCAGATTTCGAAACGGCTGACGATTGACGCTGCCATATTTCTTATATTTCATTTAAATAATCCACAATTGAGGTGGCATACGAAAAAAAAAGCACATTAGTCAAAAGTTGCTTTTGAGATATTAAGCCTTAAAGTTTTTAAACACTTATAACTCTTAAGATATAAATGATTTTTTTTTTCACAGAGTATTCTCACCAATATGACGTGTTGGAAAAAACCTTGGTCGGAAAAAGGGCACAAAGGCCTATGTGCCTTTTTTTCCGAATGCCACCTAAATTTATTTATTTGTGTGGAAAAGTGTTATTGATTTGTGCAATTGAGTTTATATTTATCATTAATTTTTATGTGGATAGTTTGATGGAAATGAAAATAATTTATCTCTAGCTATACCTTCAAAGCAAGAAGTTTCACGTCTGTCGTGCGTGGACAATTTTTGTACGTAAAATTACGTATAGGTAGAGGCATGCATTTTTCGCGAAAAGATCTGAACGCCTATTAGACTGCAACAAGGTATACCCGCTCTTGTGGTTTCTTCCTTGTGATTGGCGGCCGCCTGCAAGATAAGTCACCGACTTATTTGACCGAGCCAATCAGTACGCGTTTGCTTCCTCATTGAATCACTGTGATTGGTGTTATTACATTCGATATGTATACCTGGGAGAAACTCGCCCGATCTCGAAACACACAGACGGTGCTATAGTGTTTTAACTTTCATCTAGTCTCAAAATCTTTTCGCGAAATCTGCATGCCCCTACGTTAGAGACCCGTGAAATTCGCGGGTTCATTTCGTGTTATGCTAAAATTAAAATAATTATACCTAAGTTTTGCTTCTGTCATTGGTTCACTGTTAATCTGGAGGACTGAGGGCCAATTAGAGACCCTCACTCATAGAAGTGTCGAATCACAGGCCACCCAGTCGAGACGACTCACAAGTCAGCAGCCAATGAACAGTTGGCATTTGCCCGAGTGTGTAGAGGATATTTGAGTCTATCCTGGAGGTCATTGAACCCGCGAATTTTACGGGTCTCTACCCTACGTATAGGTAGGGACCGGAAAAATTCGCGGGTTCAATGACCTCTAGGATGAATTCCATAGTTCTACGTACACTCGGTCAAATGCCACCCACTCATTGGCTGCTGTCTTGTGAGACGTTCCAGCGTAGCAGCCTGTGATTCGATAAAGCTTTGGTTCGGGTGTTTCTCATTGGCCCAGAGTCATCCAGGTGAGTTGTGAGCCAATAGCAGAGGCAGCACTGAGGTATAACTATTTGTATTTTAGCCTGTCGCGAAATCAATTTGCGCATTTTTCCGGTCTCTACTTATAGGTAGGGACACCTGTATTTCGCGAATACATTTCGTGTCAAGGTATTTTACAAAACACTGTAGGCTTTTCTTGTAATTATTGAATGTGGTCGGTGACGGCTGTTTTCCCGCACTTGACGGGGCCAATGAGGACGTAGTTACCGTACTGCTGCACGCCCGCAATTCGCCAAACCTCCGAGGAAAAAAGATACAGTTATGTGTTGAAATAGCCTGACACGAGATGTATTCGCGAAGTACAGGTGTCCTTACGTATAGGTTGTACACGCACATTTGCGTCTGCGGTGGTTGGTCGGTTTCTGCACGACGCGTCACGAAGCCGGCGCGCGGTCTGTTGTTCCAGCCGTGTCTGATGTCCACGCTGGAGGTCCACAGCGCCGGGGGAGACGTGTTCCTGGTGCGGGAACACGCGGAGGGAGGCAGCCTGCTCGCCAGGATACGCCCCAGGAAGACCCTCGCCGACGACGACATGAAGCTGGTGTTCTACCAGACCACGCTGGCGGTGCAGTACCTGCACGACAATCACGTCGCCCACGGCAACTTGAAGGTACCGTGTCGCTTCGACAACCTTCCGTGAACCCGCGGGCACTTGCTAGCAAAGCCGTGACAGTAATTCTGCTTGCAATTTTCAAAATATTACCTACATAAAAAAAAAAAAAAAAGATTTGCCTGTCTATATGCCTATCACGAGCATCTGGGTGACCGAGGGGTCGCAGTGATGTGAGAGGTATGGGCCGTGTCGGTATTTACCAGGCCCACTGGGGGAAGGGGGGGGGGGCTGGCACTGGTGGTGTCCTGGGGTATTCGGCGGCTGGAGGCCTGCGGTGGCGTAGCATGTTGAGATGGGTCTCCTCAACCACTGTGCGAAGCCGTGGGTTTTCCAGAACCGTGCCGCGTCTGAATATCGTAAATATTCCAGGTCCATTGGGGCCCATGGCGGCTTCACTACCATGTAAAACAGATCCATCCCCTGGCTTATTCTGATACTACCTTTGAGGTGCAGGCACAGAACCACGGATGAGTGCAGCTAATAGATCTTGCGAAAACATGTCTATATGCCTGTATGTTTCTCTGAATTGCGTTTATACTTATAAATAGGGGCAGGCATTTTTCGCGAAAAGATTTGAATGCGTATTAGACTGCAACAAGGTATACCCGCACCTGTGGTTTCTTCCTTGTGATTGGCGTCCGTCTGTGAGAGCCGGCGTGTCTTTGTTTGACCGAGCCACTCAGGACTCGTTTGCTTCCGCACTGAATCACTGTGATTGGTGTTATTACAATCGACATGTACCTGACAGAAACTCACCCGATCACGAAACACAGACGATGCTATAGTGTTTTAACTTTCATCTTGTCTCGAAATCTTTTCGCGAAATCTGCATGCCCCTACTTATAACTTGTAGGTAGTGCATAATTAAAACGAAACTTTTTTGTGTGTAACACCTAAGCTCTCGGTACACGGCATTTGGTAGAGTAATTTCGTAGATGGAACGGAAATGCTGCCATCTGTGGCGTATGCCGTGGACCAAGGTTCACAAAGCCAAAGGGAATTATCAACAATGAATTTTAAGATGGGCAGTATTATGATAAAAATTCCTTGTCGAAAAACAGGCCCAAAGCCGGGGTTGCACTTTTTTCAAGTAATTTTTCAGTTTTATCGGAGCCATTTCGTTATATAGTTTAAAATTTCGGTTTGTAAATGGAATGATTCGATGGTAGCCGTAGCTGCTCCTGCAGTGAATTCTAGCGGCGGGTGCGGTAACCACGCGTGATTCGCGTCACGAAATATAGTTGAAAACACGAAATTATTTTTAATAATTCTGCGTTAAATTTCGTGTCCGAGTTTCGTACTATGAACGATTTTGCAACATGAGAACACACGATTTTGCTCGTTACCGAGGTTTAGACGTTGCACATCGCTGGCTGCACGCACGAAAAAGTGTCCCGTTACGCACATTGTCCCGTTACGCTGTGTCCCGTTACTCTCATTGTACGCTTGCGCCGCATCTATCTCTCTTCCACTCGATTGGAACAACCATCGATTTGACTTTTTCGAGGCACATTAAACTTTTACTTTTTTCCTTACTTTTACTTTTCCTATCATCGTCCTATCCTTAACAGAATAACACAGATTGGAATAAGTTAAATAGCTAACATGTATAAAAGTTATAGTTAAAATAATATCTTCGTTAAAGTAATAAAACACATTTGAATTAATGAGTGCAAATTAAAGTAAATTTATCAATTAAATTGTAGATTTCATTTCACTCCTTTGTATCCATACAAAATAGTGATAATTCAATAAAAATGATTCAATTTTATTCTAAAAAGTATGGAATCATTTCATCAATGTTTCGTTTTGACGTCACGTTAAACTATCGTCCGTAAACAGACTTTACAGACAACCAATTTTTTTTTTCTTCCTTCCTTCAGCCCGAGAACATCCTCTTCAGCTCGCCCGACTCCAAGTCCCTCGTGAGGGTCGCGGACGTCGGTCCGGCGGGCGCGCACGTCGGCTCGGGCGAGACCGAGAACGACGACAGTCCGCTGTACCTGGCGCCCGAACTCGTCAACGTCAGGGACGCCTCCAGACGACGCAGCCCTCAGGCCGACGTGTGGGCTCTGGGAGTCATCCTCTTCTACTGGTGAGCGCGAGAGGTGTGGGACACCAGCCGTTTCCGAACGACGAACATGTGTCATCTAGCGATACAGCATCTTTTTATTTTGGGGGGACGATAGAATTGTATCCCCTTGGAAAGTGCACCTTTCATACTTTTGGTGGCGGTAGTGTACCTGGGTAGAAACTGGAAAGGTACCCTTTCCGATTTATTAAAATGTTTCGGTTTTAATGCAAATATGCACTGGAAAGGTATCCCCTCGGAAAGGGTACCTTTCAGGATTTCCTGTACAATGACACAGCAGAAAATAAACTGGAAAGGTACCCTTTTCCGATTTATTAAAATGAATATTATTTTCTGCTTTTAAAATCGTGAAAGTTATCCCGTCTTACCTAAAATTTCCGAGGCGATACCTTTCCAGTCCATATTTGCATTAAAACTAAAACATTTTAAGAAATCGGAAAGGGTGGCTTTCCAGTTTATTTTCTGCTGTGTCATTGTACAGAAAATCCTGAAATGTACCCCTTGCAAGGGCATACAATTCAGCCCCTTCCCCCCCCCCCCCCCGTTTTTTTGCTGTAATTCTTATTTTGAACTATTCATCCAATTTTTTTTTTGGTCTGCAAATGGATTAAAGATCCGATAGTAGACGTAGCTGCTCCGGCAGCGAACTCTAGCAGCGGGTGCGGTAACTACGTGTGATTCGCGTAGTATGTCAAGGCATAGATAAAATCTCCCAGACCTTCTGCACCTCGTTGCAGCCACACATTCGCCAAAAAGCCCTAGTAAGAGCCGCGAGGAAGCAACTCCATATTTAAACGCGGGTGGCCACAACTATCGTGATAACAACACCAGTTCACAAGTGCTGACTTCAACAAGTATCCAAAGCTAAGTTCTATGCCATATGCTATGCTCGGAAGATTTATTGCAAGCAGAATCAAAATATTTCAAATTGCAAGATGGCGAGCCTTTAAGGCGAGTCTCACGCGCCTTGCAATGTTTAAAATTTCAACCTTCAACCTACGAACAACGTTGGTTACAAATTATCCAGAGATCTTAGTAAATGTACGCCTGTATTCGCGAATTTACGAACACGGATTTCACTTACTTGGAAAATTAATATTATTGGTATAGTGACCAAACATTCTAAAACTGGTTAAGTTTACAGTTAAGAACAATCTTATTTTGTCCAAGTGTGTGTTCACCTTTGTTTAGAACGAAACATATATTCGGAAGTTGAAATACGACGTAGTTTCTACGAAGATTCAGTTATTTGAAATTAGCATACCAAGGGGAAAAAAAAGTATTGTTATAATTTTATGTATGTTAAAATTCAGTTTATTAAGGCCACCGTGTAATGTATTGAAGTTATACTTCTAATGCGACTTCCACAAGGTTGCGTTAAACGTTTAACGCTCATGGGGAGGGGGAATAGAAAGAGAGAGAGCGAGAGTGAATGCTATTGTTAGGAACTAAGTAGAGAGTAAGAAAAAAATAAAGATCCTGACAGTTTGTAGTGTCGCCATATTTGTTTCAATTTTCAATACTCTTTTTGTATATTACAATTTAAATTGCAGAAAAAAATCATGTTTCATAGACACATAAATAGTGAGTGTGTGTCATTTCTCTATGTCCACGAGGTCTCGCCGCGTCAATTTTCTCCTTGGGGCGAACCCGTCCGCTTAGTTAAATAAACAGCTTTTACCGTTGAATTAATTCATGATTTATTTCATGAAAAGCTGCTCTCATAAAAAAAGTTAGTTTTATAGACATCCAATAGGTGTCTCTCTCTCTCTCTCTCTCTCTCTCTCTCTGAAAATCAATCTATGAATCGTTACAAATTTATTTCCTTTATTTTTTTAGTTTGATTTGATACAATATGATTTCACTAAAAATCAATTTCTACCCGTTCCTATTTTCATTTCCACATTACGAAGTTTCACTTCTTCCGCGCGGAGGGACTGCACGCACTATTTTTGCATGCAATTAACACATTTTTTAATGATGCCAAAGAAGTATAACTTCTCACGAGCTTACCTAAGTACACGGACCCATTTTTTTATGATTACAGATTTTTTTATTAAGCAATATGTCTTAGATGAAATTATATATGAAATTTTGTATGTGTTGCCCAGATGTAGAAACCCAGAAATTGAATCTTTGCACTCTAAATTCGAACTAGTTGAAACCACTCCAAAGCAATATAATTCGACTGGAAATTAATTGAAACCTCTGCACTTGAACCAATGGATACTTTCAGTTTGTTTCCACTAACCTAACGTCACAGTCTCATCAGTAGATTTCACTCATTTTCCATTGAATGCCATACTTTAATCTTAGATACGAGTTTATAGTGAAGTCCGTAGAGTCACCAGCCAGAAGCCACCTGTTGGCAATATTTTCACTTACTAATATTTCACTTATTAAAAACAAACTGATTCTGATTTAGAGTTTAGTACGTGACTTTCATTCAATTATTATAATTAATTATAATTAATATTTACCTGCAATTTTCACAAATAACATAACAAGTAGCATATATATATTTAACACCAAAATTTCTGCACATCACAAAACGGACTGCTTATACTAATTATGACGATCTATAGCTGCAGGCACGTGACGAAAAAACAAGTTGAAATTTGTCAACTACTTCGGTTAACATGTACTTCATAAGAATGAGGTTGGAGCTAAACAACTGGTTTATTTAAAATTATAGAAAATGTATTTAGGATGGAGCGCCACGCGGCTGGATAATGATTAATTTTAACTGAGTTCTACAACCAACGCAGAACTTGTTGCTGTCGTTAAAATGATTCCACTGAAATAATTTGGGCCAAACACTTAATTTCCCATATATTTTCTGTGACCCGGAGGAATAACCTGATGTTTAAAGGGGAGTCTATTAATCCGCATGTCAAAAATACATTTTATTATTAATGAAATTTTTTTCTTAAAAGTACCTTCATATGCGAATACCTCACGCAACAATCAGAGCTCCTGATTAGCAGCAGCTCTAGCACACTAGGTGTTAAAATGTTGCATACCCACCAGGCGTAGCATTTAGTCGTACTAAATTTGACACTATAACATGTCTCAGAAACGGCACAGTTCAAGTTAACAACACTACGCGAACTTATTAATTTTGTTCGATTAAACATTGACCGTACGCTTAGTTTTTTATCTTCAATAATTTTTCTATTATTTTTTTTCAACTTATTGATGAGTACATTCTTAGCTCTCGGTAACGTCATTTGTTATGAGTAAATTATTGAATGCAACGGAAGTCGCACGTAACGGAAATGTGAAACCAGAGTGCTTTCATCTGTGGCCAAAGGGAAACTTTATAGCATTAACTGTTCGATGAATTTTAACAAGATGGGCAGTGTTTTGATAAAATTATTTGCCGAAAATCAGATCCAAAGCTGGAGACTAGTAAATTTTTTTATGTCGTTTTCCCTCTTATCGGAGGCGTTTCATTATGTAGTTTAAAATTACGGTCTGCAAATGGAATGATTCTGTACTCGAAGTAGCTCCGGCAGCGAACTCTAGCGGCGGGTGCAGAAACTATGTGCGATTCGCTTTCAGGAGTTTAGTTGAAAACACAATTTGTGTATATTTATCACGCTAGACAATAATTAAAAGAAATTCCATCTTATATTTCGTGTCCCAAGTTTTGTATGTAAGTGTATTTGCAACATGAAAACACACGAATTTGCTCGCTACCGAAGCTAGATGTTATGTACACATATCTGGCGAATACTCAAATTTTTCTATGTTTTAACCTGCGGATGACGTTTTTAGGTCGAACTCACACTCATTATGTATATGCGTTAAACAACAGTAAAAAAAATCGGAATTTTATAAGGTAAAACTCAGTGGGGGCGACCCGCCACGCGCGTTCGAAGAGAAACTTCACAGACTGGTTGTAGTTCGGCGTCAGCTCGCTAAAAGCGCTGCTGCTGGCTGCCACCGTCTGTAATTTTTGGGCAACTAACTCTACAGAGCACGATTACAGGCTATGTGAAACTCGCGTGTTTGCAAATGTATATAAACTTGAAAAAAAAAATGGTTGTCTCTAAAGTCGGTTTACGGACGATAGTTTAACGTGACAACGTCATAACAAAACATTGATGAAATGATTGCATACTTTTATGAATAAAATTGAATCATTTTTATTGATTATATCACTATTTTGTATGGATACAAAGAAGGAGTGAAATGAAATCTACAATTTAATTGATAAATTTACTTTTATTTGCACTCATTAATTCAAATATGTTTATTACTTTAACGAAGAGATTATTTTAACTATAACTTTTATACATGTTTGCTGTTTAACTTCTTCCAAACTGTGTTATTCTGTTAAGGATAGGACGATGATAGGAAAAGTAGGAAACGAATGGGAGTGTTTCAAGTTTAATGTGCCTCGAAAAAATAAAATCGATGGTTGTTCCAATCGAGTGGAAGAGAGATAGATGCGGTGCAAGAGTACAATGAGCGAAACGGGACACAGCGTTACGGGACACAACGTAACGGGACCATGTGCGTTACGGGACATTCTTCGTGCGTGCAGCCAGCGTTCATCGATTTATTAGACGTTGTCACGTCAAAATTGTGTTGATAACACGTGTAATGCGCAGTTGACGTATCCGCAGCCACGAAGGCTCGGTTCGCCCCATTGGACGGTGCTGCCGTTGAAGTGCAATTGGAATAAACATGGCCACAAAAAGCGTTGCAGTAACAAATCACTTTTCCTGGTCGTTGCTTTCCCTGACGCTCTGGGCGTTAAACGTCTCTATTTCGTTACGCTTTGATAACCTAACAACTCGGTGGGCAGAGCCGACCCTTTAAAACTGCTCCGCTTCACAGATCACAGTATTTTCTTTTTGTAAACTGAAACAATCATGTAAAATTACAGATAATTGTAAGTTTGTACATCATTGACTTGAAAACTTTACAAAAAAATGTTCGAAGTAAACACCGTATTCGTTTTTTTTTTGCCAGGGATTTTGTGCTTTTGTGTTGTTACAGTATCTACATTAGTTACGATTATTTCTTACCTTGCCATTACCAGCTCTCCAGTATCAACTGGATGGCGCTAACCAAAATTCACAAAGCAAAGGGAAAAGTTCATATCATTAACTGTTTAATGAATTTTAACAAGATGGGAAGTAATTTAGTAACATTATTTTGGCGAAAATTAGGCACGAAGACAGGCTTTAGATTTTTTTTTAAATTTCTTTGTCGCTTTTATAGGAGCCGTTTAATTATATAGTTTAAAAATTCGCTCTGCAAATCGAATGATTTGATAGTCAACGTAGCTGCTCCGGAAGAGAATTCTAGCGTCGGATGCGGAAACTATGACTCACGTCCAGAAATGTAGTTGAAAACACAGATTTTGCGTAAGTTTATCACGCTCGGAATTATTTAAAATAACTTGTGCGTTGAATATTCGTGTCAGAGTTTCGTAACGTAAGAGTGTAATTGCAAGTTATGAGGATCTCGCCTCCTTATTGATAACCCAGACTTCATATCCTATAAGGATTTCCAGGCTGGGGCCCCAAATGGGCACGGATACGGATACGCCGTATACGCAAAATGGAAAGGCGTTAGAGGTGCGGCTATGTCCAGGGACTGAGGCTACCCATCCCAGCAAAGGCACCACCATAGCAGTGTGTAATTGCAGCGTGAGAACACGTGAGCTTGCTCGTTGCTGTAGAGAGCAATGGGAGACATGTTGACGTGTGTGTGCCGGCCCAGCCTGAGCGGGTCGCCGCCGTTCAGACACTCCGGGAGGACTTCGCCCCAGTGGACCTGCAGCTTCCTGCCCAGCGCGTGGAGCCGGCGGGCGCCCGCCAAGGACCTGGTGCGCGCCACGCTCACCCCCGACCCCGAGGAGAGACCGCGCGTCGACCGCCTGCTGGCCCACCCCTGGCTCAAGGTAACACTCGCCCGACCCTCGGTCACTTTTCAAACACACTTGTATCACATGAAAACTCGGACAAGAACCAGAATCAGGTATCAGGAATCAGGGATCAGGCCGATGTCTTCACCAGACATGACCACAGTGTGTTATCGCTGCGTCAACTTGCATAGCTTTAACTTATCCTTTGATTAATTTTTTTAATTGAATTATTTTAATATCACATCAAAAAATAAAACTTAATCAGTCTAATTAACAGAAATTTAAATTAATACCGAGCGTGGTAAACATGTATTTTCAACTACATTTCTCCATGCGAATCACACGTAGTTTCCGAAAGATCCGCTAGAATTCGTTGCCGGAACAGCTACGTCGCCTATCGAATCATTCCATTTGCAGAGCCAAATTTTTAAACTACATAACTGAACGGCTCCGATACAATCGAAAAAAAAAAAGAATTGAAAAAAAAAATACTAAACCCCGGATTTGCCCCTGATTTCCGACAATGAATGCTATAAAATTTACTTTTGGCTTTGAGAACTTTATTTGCGCCATCCACCACAAATGACAGCGCCGTAGTTCTTACAAATTTCCGTTCTTTGAGACTTCCGTCGCATTCTCGAAATCACTCCTACCAAATTCCAATGCCGTAAACCGAGAGGTAAGATGTTACACATCAAAAAATGATCGACTGCCGTAAGGCATGCACGTGATAGTGTTTTTTCCTTTGTAATTGGCGGCCGTCTGCCAGAGAAGTGTTTGCTTCCGCAATGGGTGACTATGATTGGCATAGTAGTAGTAGTAGTAGTAGTATAGTAGTATAGTAGTAGTAGTAGTAGTAGTAGTAGTAGTAGTAGTAGTAGTAGTAGTAGTAATAGTCAAGGCCGGTGCAAGGTAAATTGGCGCCCTAGGCGAAAAACCTTAATTGCCCCCCCTCCCCCCGCCGGACACCCCAAAAAAATTTTCCTTGCATCAAAATACATCACGTAAGCCTAAGATTTTGTCAACAATCAAATGTAAGCAGGCTTGTGTATTTTTTTTTTTTTACTTTTTTACTTATTACAAATCATAAACAGGTCACCGTGGACTTTAAATAATTACTTATATCAATATAAACATTACAAACTGTTACAAGAATCCATTTTCATCTAGTTTCAATAATCGTTAAACATATTATATCAGCTGTTATGTGTCGTGCTGCGCCGCCCCCAGCTACTTGGCGCCCTAGGCGGTTGCCTAGTTCGCCTATATGGACGCGCCGGCCCTGGTAATAGTAGTAGTAGTGGTAGTGGTAGTGGTAGTGGTAGTGGTAGTGGTAGTGGTAGTGGTAGTGGTAGTAGTAGTGGTAGTAGTAGTAGTAGTAGAAGTAGTAGTAGTAGTAGTAGTAGTAGTAGTAGTAGACTCGCACCTGAAATAAACCCAGCCAGACAGTAAAAAACAAACTTTGGCACACAGCTGGCCTAAAACTCTATTCACAAAAAATTTATGACCCTACCTATTGCTGCACTCTTAGAAATTACAGTAAATTTACTTACTTATCAATGAAGAATTCACCTGACCTGAACCAAGTGTTCTTCGTAATTTTAGATAACTTGGTCATCTCACAGAGACGTTTGTACTTTTACAAAATTATCTTTGGAAATTAGCTGCCACTAAATAGTTTGAAATACTACAAGAACAATATTGTACATTTTTTACAACACATTTTGCTATGTAATTTTTGCATATACGAAGAACGTTTTTTTGAAACAATACGGATCATTTTTTAACTTACGTAATTTGGCGAATAATATTAAATTTTAATCAATATTTCATACAAGCATACATTTTTATACCCCGGAAAAGATAGTGGAACATTCAACAATATGACTTTTTTGTTTTATTATGCTTTTTAAATGTGCGCAGTTAATACTGTAAAGCAATTCAGGGAACGGTTTACAAAAATCTTTAACTATTGAAGGTACTGGGACAACGCAAAAGACTCCGAACCCATTATTACTGCGAACGTGTAAATCTATACTAATATTATAAAGCTGAAGAGTTTGTTTGAACGCGCTAATCTCAGGAACCACTGGTCCGATTTGAAAAATTCTTTCAGTGTTGGATAGTACATTTATCGAGAAAGGCTATAGGCTATATTATATTATCAATAACATTAGGGATCCTTACTAAAAGTCCAATTTAGAATCAAATGCGTTGGAGGGGGTTAGATACAACATGCAGTACACGTACGAAGTGTGTGTTGACGATGCCGCAGGCGCTAAAAGTTAACGACTATTTCATTATTAATGCAGTCCTCATTACCGTTGAAATTTTGCGGGTAATTTAAATATCAAAAATTGCCCTTTTTTTCAAGTATATATATTTTACAGACTTAAAACTTCACAGTAATGTTCATTGTGTTACGCAGGATAACATTTTCCGAAAATTAGATCCCATGGGTGGTTAAAACCAGGCAACAGTGGGTACTTTGTCTGCATGAGAACAGGATTTTGCATTGTTCATGCCTTCTGCGTCTCCATGGCAACGGGCATCGCGCGGCAGTGGCGTACCCACAAGGAGGGGCATGTATAATGAGCGGCGCAAGAGTGATCTGCCTGTAGACTGCCGTAGCGAAGTACGGGTACATCAGTTGTACGATGCGTGCACGAGTCGGGAAACCATCGGTGCTATTCATTTTCTCTCCGGTACATTATACAGCATTGTAATAAATTTTCACTGAATTTTTTTTATTTACCATTTCTGTAAATGGGAGATGTGGATTAATTTTTTTCCATTAGTATAGCCGTGCGAAGCCGGGTCGGGCAGCTAGTGTACAAATATACGTTATTTACGGTGTGCGTTCGATTCTGGCCGCGTGTGTACCAGCGGGGCGTGACCCAAACGGAAATCCAAGTCCCGAACGTCCGTAGAAGGGAAGCAAGTCCTGACCTGCTTGCGGACACACTCGCCCAGTGAGCCAAGCGGACAGATATCGAATACAAATAACCTCCCCCCCCCCCCCCACACACACACACACCCCCCAAGGGGTTGCGGGCGAGCGGGTGTTGTCGCAAGGAAAGAGCCTCGCCACGCAAGGAGCCGGCTGTCGCACGCAACGAGCACGCAACACGCTACGTGCTGCTTACGTGCTTGCGGGGCGAGAGCGCTCGGAAAGAACTGAGAAACTTCGAAAATAATTGCATTTGCCTCACGGAGCTTACAACGTGATTGGGTTACTAAATTAGTTATGGAGTAATTAACACAAGCGGAGCTCTGCTTCATTGTCATATCACAAACAGTTCACGAAGATGCGATTGTTAACTAAAACTAAGATATAACAATTTATTCTCATATTTAATTTGAATATGTAGATAATTCCCATACAATAAGTAAAATAAACGACGGAAGAAAATAACATATTCACAAAAAATATGCTTAAAATCCTCCGTGAATTTGCCATGATTTCTATGCAAATTTAGTATATATAATTATAAATAAAATGTATTTATATCTTTATTATATATATTGTTTATAAAAAGGGGTTTATTATTTCCAAAACAGTTTATGAAATAATTTGAGAAACTAAAAATAATTATTTTTCGAGTTTTAGATCGTGAGGTATTCAGGTTTCAAGTAATTGTTTGCATGCAGTCTTTATTGCAAATATCTGTACATTTTTATTATATCTCATTCATAAATAAGTCCTTAATAAGAATTTTCTCAAAATCATATCGGCCTCAGATTTCGGAGTTTTGGGAAACCTTTTTTTTTCACATTGATTTATGAATGATCTATAAATGAATGTTTTTACGACAAAGATTACATAATAACCGTTAATTCAAAACTGTACACCATACAATTAATTGTGTTTCATTAGTTCATTCAAGAGATGAAATGTAAATTGTCTTTTAAAATTCTAAAAGAAATTCCTTTAGTAAACACTTGTTAAATTTATTAAACTTTTTAAAAACATGTAACAATATTTGTTATGCGTAAACGTCTTAGTTCTCAGTATAGGGCATTTGGTATGAGTAATTTCGTGAATGGAACTGATGTCGCATGGAACGGAAATGTGTAACCACGGTGCTGCCATCTGTGGCGGATGGTGCGAACTTTAGTTCACAAAGTCAAAGGGAACCTTTACAGTATTAGCAGTTTGAACATTTTTAACAAAATGGGCAGTATTTAATAAAATTCATTGACGAAAACCAGGTTCAAAGCTGGGGTTAGGAAATTTTAAAGCCTTTTTCGCTTTTATTGGAGCCGTTTCAATATAACTGTAGTTTTAAATTTATGTCTGCAATAAAATGACTCGATATTCAACGAAACTCCTCCGGCAACGAATTCTAGATGCGTGTGCGAAATATACGCGTGATTCGTCTTAATAAATGTAGTTAAAAACACAATTTTCGTATATTTATCACGCTCTTCATTATTTTAAAGAAGAATACGTTTAATTTTGTGCCAGAGTTTCGTATTATCACTGGCGAATACTGGAACACTTCCTCATATTATTTATTTAATTTATTTAGTACATTGATAAAACACACGAAAATATATATCATAAATTATTTATGATATCACCTCTTAATCGTTTATGATCGGTGGTTGGGAAGCTTTCCAGCATTTGCCTGATTGATTTCGAAGAACCATGAAAAAATTTGCAATCATTACGTCTGAATTAGGAATCAGGCCCATGTCTTCCCAGACATGAGCACAATGTGTTAGCGCTGCGTCAACTTGCATAGCTTAACTTATCCTTCGACGTACTTTTTGAAATTCAATGATTTAATATCATATCAAAAAATTAAACCTAATCAGACTAATGAAGATAATTAATAATATTAATTAATTAATAATATATTATAAATGTTTCTAGCAAATTTGAAAGTAGATATGTAAAAAAAAATTAATATGTTCTTGAAATAATTTCCATCCCATTGGGATTTCAATAATTGTTGGTATTTTAATGCAACAGATTTTTCAAACAATGGTCAGTATGTACTGTGACGTATCTCAGGATCCACACAATAAGTTTTTACTCCCCGTTGTTTGTCGGAAACTCATTCGACTTCACTTCTTTGCAAACACTGCAGTTTCTATTTTGTAATATATTTATATTGTTACGACCTATGTGAGGAGAACTGGGTTCGTAAGGGTTAACCCAATTATTTTAACGATTTTAATTTTATTACAGTTTTATTAATTACTAATATTTACATTACTAATAAACAAGTGTACTTAGAAATGTGCGATCACAGATCACTGGCACTTAAAAATGTTTATTCGCAAGTCACTCAATGAATTCCAAGTTCCACAGTTCGCACTCCGTACTGGAGTTAGACTCAACAGTGGTTCGCCCATTACCTCGCGCCTGGCTACACACACAGTCTCGCGCCACTCAGTCGCACTCTCGCGGTCCCGTCGCTCCGCGTCGCGCCACTCTCGAGGGGGAGGGGGGGGGGTCTCTCACACTCTTCGCCGATCTCGCACTTCCCTTCGCTCGCGGAACTCGTTGCGGGACCCCCGCGGAGGCCGACGACGTTGCCTAAGTACCTGGGGAGCCCTTCTCGAACCCACGAGAGTGGCCTTGACGTGTCGCGTGATCCTAGGCCGACCCGACGCCCGAAACATCGAGAAAGGTGGCATCCATTCACGCCACTCCGCGCGACTAGCCTGCGGAATTCCCAAGGCCGCTCAGCGATAGTTAACAGCGCCGAGGAAGGACGATGTTGGATGAGCAGAGGGCGGAGGGGGGGTAGCGACGACCCTTGTAATCCGGCCATGCGCGCGTGGCATGCCTTACGTCAGTGGACGGCATGTGACACGGCACGTAACACCAGTGGCCGAACAGGTCCGCCAGCCAGCTCCAAACATGGCATCGTGTCCTGGTCTTTCGCGTTCATTATAATGTATACTATATATGCATACTATTATTTTTGGTTTAGACAGTCAGGTAACCCACATCCTCTGTCATAAAAGTAATAATACCAACGAAAATTTTTTCCGTAATGAAATATTTTATGTTATTGATATGTTATTTTTTGCTATTAGGGTGTGATTTCCGTTTCATGTCATTATTTTATATTTATGTTAAACACTTTTTCGCTTATATATTTGTCATGTTTGCCACACAAAAAAAAATTACAATTACTACTTAAGTAAAATAATTCAAACCATGTCATGATGTAGTCAGTATAATAACTTATATATCTAAAAAAAAACTTCAATTCTGCAATACATTTAATAACTCTTATTTGTACGCCACAAAAAAGTAAAAAAAGAAATAATAATGGCAGATAATTTATGAAAAAAAAAAGTAGGTATGCGATACATATATCTTTTTTAAATTTTAACGAATTCAAGGTCCTACAAGTTTAACAATGATTAAATATAAAAATATGACTTAAAATGCAAGTTTATTGTATATAGGAAATGTGCGTCTACAATCGTGTCGTACCGTGCTAGTTTTAGTCGGTATTGTTTATTTTGCTTGTGATAGCATCCATGGGCGTCGCAAGGATGTATTTTTTGTCGGGGACTTTAATTGATTTAGTTGTTGAGGAATATCCATCCCCCGGGGGAAAAAAAAAGCGGGGGGTCCGGGGGTCCTCCCACGGGAAAATTTGGGGTTTGAAGGTGCAAAAAGGTGGTTTTAAGGCAATTTTCTTTCCTAAATTTTCTAATTATAGTTGGTTGCAATATATAAATTATTTTTTTATAAAAAAAATATTATCAGAGAACAAATTTGTAAAAAAAAACCACAGTTAACATATCTGTTGGTGCTATATCCACACAAAATCATTCATTTAAACATCAGGAGAAACTACGAAACTACGAAACTAAAATATATTATCGGAGGGGACGAAATTGAAGACTTTTATTTTTTTTGAAGGGGGGGGAGAGACGTGTCCCCCCCCCGTCCCCCCCGGTTGCGACGCCCATGTAAGCATCTTCATATTGGTCTAATGTTTTATTCGGTGTGTTGTTATATATTTTTTTCTTCAGGTGGATGCCGTCAGGTCTGCGGCGCACGGCCTCATGTACCCCGGGGTGAAGTACGAGCCGCCGGAGGAAGAGCAGACCCCGCCCGCCTCGCCCAAGCAGGTGTTCCTGGAGGAGGTGGTCGTGCAGAAGCCGGGGCGAGCGGGGAGGCTGGGGGTCCAGGTGCTGCCCTCGGGACCCGCCTCGCGCCTCAGCGCCCCCGAGGAAGAGGAGCAGTTCCCGCCCCGCGCCTTCCACAAGTCCTTCAGCTTCCGCGAGCCGGGGCCCGCAGGGGTTGGCGACGGCTGGCCCTTCAGGAGGTCGTGGAGCCAGAGGCTGCCAGCCGCGCCGGTGAAGCCTCCCCGGCAGGGAGTCACCCCGCCGCCGGTGCCTCCTCCCAAACCCCTGAGGCTGTCCGTCGCGAGGCGAGCGTCCGGCGGGGACGACGACGACGACGACAACAACAACTCCCCGGCGCGTGTTCCCGAGACACCCCCCGGACACCCTCACGAGGAGGGCGCGCCTCGTCCCGTGCCTTCCCCCAGGAGCAAGCTGCCTCCCGCGCCCGCCGACGAAGTGACGCTCAGACTCCGCCCCGGAGGAGTCCCGACTCCATCGACGCCTCCCCCGAAACCCGCCAGGACGTCCCTGCAGAACCACTCGGCCGACCCGCCGAGGAAGAAGCGGCTGGCTCCGAAGCCTCCCCCGAAACCGCGCAGGTCGCAAGACGACGGCGGCTCGCACACTCCGGCGCCGATGAAACTCTGAGCGGCAACAACATTTCCCAGTCATTCATTCATTAATTTGCATCACAACAAAAAAAAAAGTTTTTTCATCACGCGGTAATCTTTGCAAGTATACGTGTTCACGACTTTCAGATTTGTAACTTCGTTCTGATTTAATTTCTGCACGTCTTGATGCCATAAAATGTGTATACTTTTTCAACCACTTTCCGCATTAAATGGTCAATTCTTACTTACTATGTTGTGCAAAAACTTTATTTTTTTGAGAGCAACGGTGCTATTTTGGTTAAATTTGAAAACTTGTTTAAAGACACGTGTATTGTAACTCCTTTAGGGTATGAATAAAATTATAATTTTTTATAAGTGTGCTTGTTAATATGGTTGTTTGATAATCTCAGGAAAAATAATTGAAGATCTCACAAACCATGCTACATTTGTTTCGATTTACGTTAAGCATGCTCTCTGAAATGTATGAAACAGGTGTTAAAAGTCATTAGAATCAAGGAGCAATGAGAAAAAAATTAATAATATATTTCCAAAATCTTGTGACAACCTTGTGAATAAAACCCGAAGTCTACGCACATATTGGATAAATAGTTATTTGTACAGAGTTCTGAGTAAATAGTTCGCACTACGCAAATATGCAGTGGTGAGTTCAATATCATTATTTCACTAACAACTCTGCTTTAAAACGTGTGGTGAGAATATAGGTACGTTCATTGTGAAAATCTTTTGAACTTTTTACAATAAAAATCATTGGAAACCCAGCTGCCAACGATATCACTAATTTGTAAAACTGCAAGGTAGAGCTTTGTAAAAATAAAAATGGTTCTTAGCATGCCTTGCAATTTTACAAGGGATATGTTTGGCAACTGAGATTTCAAGGAATATCCTTGTAAAAGTACAAAAAAAATTTCACAGTGTTGTACAGTGGCTCACATAAGTAGCTTTCTTTCAAATGTGAAATCATGAACACTGTTTTCTGTACCGAAGACCGGATCGCCCGCCACCTCCCCTCCTATGTCTGCGCCCTTTTAGGGTAGAATAGGAGGCGTCTTACAGATATTGTTTAATCCAGAGCCCAACATCTGAACTAGACTTGGAAAACAAGTCTCCTCCGCTTTGTCCGACTTGCGGACCGCCAACTGCCTACGCAAGTCATTGGACAGAGTTTCACAGGAAGTTAGCCTCAGGTTTCCGCCGCCCGGCAGGCACAGACCCAACCAGTACGTACTAACTTCGGAAACTGGTGACCACCAAGGTCTACCACCAGACAGGCTTCAACCATCTAACTTTGTCACCGAACTGAGCAAATCCGGGTCGGAAACCAGAACCGAGCCCCAGAGGTGAATGGCACTACACACCCCCTCCAAGCACACTATTTAAAGCTGAGGACAAGGATGGTTCTTCAACCAGGGTGATCGGTACAGACACTCCAGAAGCCAGGCATGATTCCCAACGACAGTCAAAATGTAGCATGACTGGACAGAGTAGTAGCTACCAAGACCCAGGCACTACACACCCTTTCCTGGTACACCATTTAAAGCGGAGGACCAGGAAGATCTTTCAATCAGGATGATTGACACTGGAATTCCAGGCAACATCTGCACCAGTCAAGGCCCGTCACCAGGCACAACTCCAACACCACCAAAAGCACCTGGAATCCCCGGAGCACAACACCAAGACAATCAGGAGTAAGGCCATGATCAAGCTGGTGGAAGCAGTTGGTCCGCCGCCTCCAGCCGACCTATGACCCCCCCTCGCAAACTCTCGAAAGAGTAGCCAGCTTTCCTTCCGAGCCACCATGCTCGCGAGGTTTAAGTCACACCCGATCAGACCCACCTTCTATCTCAGCTGTTCTCGAAGGTCCTCGACCTTATTGCAATGGTAGAGTACATGCTTCACATCGTCCAGCATGTGGTAGTACCCACACTCCGGATTCTCTACTAGACCAAATTGGTGGAGTTTGGCCTTGAAATTCCCATGACCAGAGAGAAGCTGAACCGTGGCATGCGTCAACTCAATGTGCTTGTACTGAAGCCGATCTTCCACTCTCGGAAATACCGAGTGAGTTAACCTCCCCTTTTCAGAGGAGTCCCAATTACGCTGCCATTGCTCCAAGGTCAGCTCCCTCTGCAACTTATAGTACTCATGTCTGGTTTCTAAAGGAATATTTGGTAAAATTTCGAAAATAATTCTTCTGTGCAGTGAAAAATCCCTGAACCGGCCGAGAATTGACCACAAGACTTTTGATTCATTAACCAGAAGATCCAACAATCATTTCTCTTTTTTTTTTTTAAATTTAAAATGATGGGATTTTTGATGATTATTCATCACCAACGAGCCTAACATCACTAGGGGGTACGCTTGGGGGATACACATTCCACGCCCCGAAATCCTACAAAAAAAACTATAATTCACACAAACAAAAGAACATTTGATAGCAAACAGCAATTAAAGAGGTTCTATCCCCAATTCCCTCAAAATGAAATTCTGCATTAGTTAATGAATACCACGATCCCTTTATTTTTACTTGCTATCGACAAATTGTCAGTTTCTTTAGACGATGTTAGTGACTTCGCACATATTCTGGCCAAATTTGTCGATACATATTCACGCCCATGCCTTACTGTGGAACTCGAACCCAGAACCCCTTGCACTACAAGACTGCCTGCATTCAACTGCGCTACGGAGGTCGTAAACAGGATGAGACGAAGTCATGTGGAAAAAAGTGAGCATATTCATATATATGTTCGCGTGTTGCAAATACACTTATATGACAAAAATCAGACACGAAATTTAACATATAATTCTTTAATATAACACCAAGCGTGATAAATATACACGGGAAGTGTGTTTTCAACTACATTTCTGGACGCGAATCACACGTAATTTCCCACCCGTCGCTAGAATTCGCTGCCGGAGCAGCTACGTCGACTATTGAATAATTTGATTATCAGACCGAATTTTAAAACTATGTAATGAAACGGCTCCGATAAAAGCGGCAAAAGACTTGACCTGATTTTAGACAAGGAATTTTATTAAAATACTGTCAATCTTGTTAAAATTCATTAAACGGTTAATACTACAAAGTTTTTTTTTTTTTTGTTAACTTGGGTTTGCGCCTCCTGCCACAGATGGCAGCACAGTGGTTACAGTTTTCCGTTATATTCACGAAATTGCTCCTACCAAATGCAATATACCGAGATATAAGATGTTACTCATCAATAAAAACGAGTATTTGCTTCGTTGTAAGTTAAGACGCTTTTGCACGCAAAGCGCGGTAGCTAGGTAACGGTTTGTAACAAACAACATGGCTCCTGCGTGAGTTCGGACAAACGTACACATTTTCTTCGCAGGTGACTTTCGGCATCGGTAAGTAAGTACTCAAATTTATTGAATGGCGTATACTCGCATTCATATTTGGTATTTAAATTTTGTGCAGCTGTTCTACAATGTGCGATTGTGTTTTACTGCCCCAGTCTATACAGCAATGTCTGCAACGAAATGTTAACAATAGAAAAATGTCGACATTGGTGCTGTTGTTTTGCTATTTTTTTTCGAACGTATTTTTATTTGTACTGCAAATATTTATCTTCTAAAAAAAATTAACGAACCTTAAATCAAAGAACCTAAAATATATTTGGCATTAAAAATATTTTCAATGAAAGGTTACTATCTGGATGGAGGTATGTTAATTAAATCTGGAGAGAGACAATGGATAATTTTAAATAAATTAAATAAATGAATGTTGATAACGGGTCAAACATGGTAATTAATGGAGTAAAAATGTTTTAATTATTTTTGTGTTGTGAATGTGGCCAGACATGATTAGGGAACTGGAGAATGAAAACAAAATAATAAATACTATTATTATTAAATGGGAAAATTATATCAAAAAAGTAATAGAGATAAATAAGAGAAACATATGATAAAATATATCAGTCGCTGCTTAGTAAGAGTACCTTTATTTTTAAAAATGTAAAAATCAAATATAAAAAACTAAAAACGTATGATTCACAGCAGCTTAGCGTTAATCATTGCAAAGCAACCTGTCATTGAGTATCGGATGCACCCAATATTACGTTTGCCGCCTTCCGACTCTTCTTAAGATAGTTAGTGTCTGGTAATTAATAAAGTATCTTCTACGTTCATTACAAATAATGTCAACCTTTTTCTTTGTTTCGTGGTCCCTAAGATTTTAAAACCAACGTCAAATAAAAAGTTTAAAAATATAAAATATATAAAATTTAATATATATCAAATATAAAGATAGAAAATCTAAAATTTCGGTCGAGTTCGTTAATTTGCAAAGTCTGAGGAAGATTTTTTAAGGAAAGAAACAGAAAATCCTTTTAAATCCCTTAATATTTACCGGTTGTAAATTTATTTTCTCCGTGACAATATAAACAATTTTGCAACTGTTTAAAGTCATTATTCGTTTCTCGTAAGAATAGCACCAAAATGTTTGTTTAAATTTTATTTTAATTACGTGGATGGTAGACAAAAAATGGGATGGAGAGACAAAACAATATATAAATTCCTAAGTGGACACAGTTTAAAATCTTTTCAAATTAATTGTAAATTTTGTAAATATTTTATAATAGCAATTGAAAAAAAAAATTAATACGACCCTCCCTTAATGTGAGGTGTGACTTTAGATTAAAAAAATACTTGTCTATCACAAAAACTCATTTCATGTCTCTTGGCTGTCAAAACCGTAACAAATTTGAGAATTTTGAAATGCCAGGTAAAATTAACTTATAGTTTCTGAAATAAATTCAAACCATTTATAGAAGTAGCCAGAGACATTGCAGTTAAACCCAAAAAGTTTCAGTTCTGCAATAAATAAATAAAATTCTCCTTATTTGTACAACCCAAAAACGTTAAAATTGTAACTTTGGCAGCTAATTATGCAAAAAGTATGCGCTGTATATATTTTTCATTTCGTGGAAGTTAAACAATTGAAAAAGTCTACAAGTGTATCTGTAATTAATGTAAATACAAAATCTTGACCTAAATGGGAGGCACCACTTTAAGAATGGGTCTTGGAGCCATGCGATTGGAGTCGGACCTTGTGCCTGCTGAGGCATCAAAGTCCGGTCCCCACTCCATCAGCAGCGGTCCCTGCTGGCGGAACGCACCCACGCGAGTCAAGTGTGGACCCCTGTAGCCAATGAGCGAATAGCACAACCCCAGTTTTTATTCTTGGTGACCACCCCTTGTAATTTGTCGACCAAACAATCCACTGATTATGTAAACAAACCACGGCCATTGCCTTCATTCTCCGTCCGCTTATTGAAGCTCGCGGTGGCCTTGCGAACTATAGGCGCTAGTAGTAGTTTAACCCATTATTAACATCGTTTTAAATGGGAGTTTCGCATAAACGTGTTTTTAGTTTTAAACTTCGGTCACAGTTTTATGATTTTCAATTTATTTGGGAGCAATAACTTGTAACTTTGCCGCAATCGTCAGTTGAAAGTTGGAGTGCTGAGAGAGAATACTGAACCCAAACCAACTGGGATCCCCTATAAGAAAGATAGTTTGAAATGTTAATTGCGCATTTAAATGAAGGATATTTCGTTATCTTCAAGTAGGTGTCATTCTTTCGAATGTGATTTTTAATCCAGTAATTATTTTTAATATAAATAAGATTTCAACTCTTAATGTTCCTGGTATTGCAGCTTGCCATTTTTTTTTCTTTTAACTGGGTCGTTAGGTAAGTATAACAAAAATAACTTGAAGGTTTAAAGCCGTAACCTTTATTACAACCTGTCACAATACAAGAGCGAGGCATTCTCTTTCACCACTTAAACATAACAGACAAAAACGGAAACATTTTAAGGCACTGATACAGATTAGGTGTTTATCAAACACCCAAAGGAATAAAAAATTAGTCATCTGGGAGAAAATTCAAAAATTGAGAAGGAATTAGCAATAATTTATATATATATATATATATATATATATATATATATATATATAATAGGATGTTGGTATGTATGACGTCGTTAAACTACGACACCGTCTAACCGATCGCCGTCTTGTCAGCACGAGACACAATTGCAGAGTGACATGTCTAAATAAAACTAACGTGTCTTGCAAGTCGTTTCCAGTCATTTACAAGTCGTTGTTAATAAGTCAGTAATCAGCATGCTGTGCTGGACACTGTGGGGTCGTTACCACAACGCCGAAATACCATAACGCCGAATGTCAAAATTGACCACAACGCCGACAGCTAGAAAACTGCTGTGTACCACAACGCCGACAGCTAGAAAACTGCTGTGTACCACAACGCCGAACTAACAACTGAATGAATTTGTGTGTGTTTCTTAAATGTACCTTAACGCCGAAATACCACAATCAAACCTAACCTTACATAACCTAACGTAATATAACCTAGCCTATCCTAGCCTAGCCTAGCCTAGCCTAGCCTAACCTAGTCTAACCTAACCTAGTCTAAACTAACCTAGTCTAACCTAACCTAATGTTTGTGGCAGTCCTGCAATGACATTTTTCGGCGTTAGTGTATTTTGGCGTTGTGGTAATTCGGCATTGTGGTACACAGCAGTTTTCTAGCTGTCGGCGTTGTGGTCAATTTGGCATTTCGGCGTTGTGGTATTTCGGCGTTGTGGTGCTTCCCCGAGACTGTGCACCTGTGAAGCAGCTAGTTATTTTTTTATTCAGCGATCTACAAACCTATGAGCCTAGTGAGTCACCGCTGGTGCAGACGATCCACGATCAGCATGAATTCCGTTAGACGCACGAGCTAGCCTGGCGCCCTCCCGGTCAGTAAACTCTTTAATTACACTCAGCAACTCACTAGACCCACGGATGATGGCAAATTTCATTACTACAAGAGGATATATCCTCTTCCAAGTGCAGCATTTGGACGATGCATACATTTAATCTTCCTAACAGATTTAAACCAGTGGATACCGCCTGATTGGGGCTAACGTCCATCCAATCTATACAGACGCACTTCGTAATGGACCGCATTCCTTAAGGGGCCTGCCTCGTCAGGTGTGTGTGTGTGTGTGTGTGTGTGTGTGTGTTAGTGAGGCGGGATGATAAGCGCGACGATCGCTGGTATTTCTAGCGCGGTATAGCCTCTAAGCTCAAGGGTCTGAACTGGCGCGTAGTCTTCTCGTCGTCACAGGATATCTGTGAAATTTGAGCGGTGACCATAACATTACATGGCCGAGAAATGAAGATAAAGGTGTAATGCCAGTCCCTTAAGTACCTTCAAGAATCTGTACTGGTTGTTTTACGCCTTAAAATTACCATTTTAATTCTTATAAAAATACACTTTAAAAACTTAATCCGAAATCAAAAGTACTTTTCGGCCCTCAGCGAACTCTTAAATGCTTTTCGAAAGCAGACCCCAATCGGATATCTTGAATATTTTTGAAGTCGCGTTGTATTTCCTAAAGCTCTGCGCACCGTGTGTGTGCCCGGGTAGGCGGAGCCCTTAAAAACCTCCCCAGCCTACCTCGAGGTTTCAATCACATGGCCCCTCGAAGCCAGGGTGCTTATTCGAATCAATATTTACATTCATAAAGTCATCACGATGTCGATGCAACTCGATAGCGATATGATTCGATACATGATATTCAGAACCTTGAATAGGCCCATAATAGGTACTAGGCACACTACAGTCACTCGGGTAGGTTTGTATTTGGGGGGGGGGGGGGGGGTTATTCTTTTGTCTGTGGTGACTCGAAAATGATAGGTACGATAATTCAAATTTATATCTTAATTCGGAAATAAATATAAAATTCTTTAAACACTTTGGTATATCCAGGCCCTTTCGTTCAGGACCTAATTTGTTTTTGACCATACAATGTCTCGGGGGAAAAAAATGATGATACGAAAAAATGTAGCTTTGTCTTCTGGGTTGTAGCCGTGTCCTTGGCAAAAAAAATAATTCACCAAAGTTTCGGTCGACATTGCAGTCACCATCAGGGAGCCGTTACCTACCCTAAATGTCGGTGAATCATTCGCCAAGGGACACGGCTTTACCAACCCAGAAGCCAAAGCTACTTCAGATAATGGCCGTGAGAGACTGCCGAAAATTTATCGATAGGAACAGATGTTGGGGGAAATGACTATGGTTATAATAATGACTCATTTTAAAGTTATGATAAACCCGGAAAGGTTCTTGTCGGTCTGGGGACTCATTTTAAAGTTATGATAAAACCAGGAAAGGTTCTTGTCGATCTGGGGACTCATTTTAAAGTTATGATAAACCCGGAATAGGTTCTTGTCGGTCTGGGGACTCATTTTAAAGTTATGATAAACCCGGAAAGGTTCTTGTCGGTCTGGGGACTCATTTTAAAGTTATGATAAACCCGGAAAGATTCTTGTCGGTCTGGGGACTCATTTTAAAGTTATGATAAACCCGGAATGGTTCTTGTCGGTCTGGGGACTCATTTTAAAGTTATGATAAACACGGAATAGGTTCTTGTTGGTCTGGGGACTCATTTTAAAGTTATGATAAACCCGGAAAGATTCTTGTCGGTCTGGGGACTCATTTTAAAGTTATGATAAAACCCGGAATGGTTCTTGTCGGTCTGGCGACTCATTTTAAAGTTACGATAAACCCGGAATATGTTCTTGTCGGTCTGGGGACTCATTTTAAAGTTGTGATAAACCCGGAAAGGTTCTTGTCGGTCTGGGGACTCATTTTAAAGTTGTGATGAACCCGGAATAGGTTCTTGTCGTTCTGGGGAAGTACTGTGCTGTGGCGTTGCTGCAGACTGAGCTACCCGGGAGCATGGAAGCACCGGCGAAGAAGGCCACCGCCGGGAAGAAAAGCGTCCAGTTCGACGTGCCGCCGCCGACGACGACGACGACGAGGGAGGCCGAGCGCACATCGTCCCGCCAGAGGCCGGCGCCCCGCGCGGACCGCTACCTGACCACGGGCCGGCAGTTCCGCCCCGGCGCCGCGGCGCGCGACGTGGCGACCGAGCCGCCGCCCTTCTGCTCCGACCTCGACGCCGCCGCCTGCCGCGAGGAGGCCCTGCCCGCGGCGGACAAGCACACGCGCCGGTCGCGCCAGCAGGCCGACCTGCTGCAGAGGCTGCACGTGCCCGACGACGGCGAGGAGGAGGCCGCCGGCGGCGCCTCGGACGCGGAGTCGGGCATCTCGCGCCTCGTCCAGGGCCGCCCCGTCAAGGAGAAGCTCGACCTCAGGCGGTGAGTCGAGTCTGCTCCTCTGATGCACCGCAAACACTCGGGAACCTGGTCCATGACAACGAAAAACCAAAATCTCGTGGCCTTTTATTTTTTTTTTGACGTTACAACGTATAATAAATCGATGAACGCCGGCTGCATGCACGAAAAAGTGTCCCATTTCTCACATTGTCCCGTTACGCTCATTGTACGCTTTCGCCGCATCTATCTCTCTTCCACTCGATTGGAACAAACATTGATTTGACTTTTTCGAGGCACATTAAACTTCAAACACTCCCATTCGTTTCCTACTTGTCCAATCATTGTCCTATCCTTAACAGAATATCACAGATTGGATGAAGTTAAATAGCAAACATGTATAAAAGTTATAGATGAAATAATCTCTTCGTTAATGTAATAAACATATTTGAATTAATGAGTGCAAATAAAACAAAATTTATCAATTAAATTGTAGATTTCATTTCACTCCTTCTTTGTATCCATTTAAAATAGAGATAATTCAATAAAAATGATTTAATTTTATTCATGAAAGTATGCATTCATTATTTCATCAATGTTTTGTTATGACGTTGTCACGTTAAACTACCGTCCGTAAACCGACTTTACAGACAACCAATTTTTTAAATAAGGAACTTACTGTACACCTTCGAGCTTCAAAATTTGAGAACGAACCTTTGCCGGAGGTACTTAAAGCGTTCATAAGCCAGATAAGTCCGATAATACTAGTTACTATTGCAGTTGAGACAATCACAACATAGCTAAAACAAAAAGGTGGCATAAACAACCACGAATCTATGAACATGCTAAAGAAAAATTATCCCAAACATAACCAAAAAACTGCTACTGTTCGTTCTGATTTATGGATAAATAAGTACATAGTTTTCATAAATCATTCTATGTGTGAGATTTTATTTCGAGCTTATATCCAAGCCACTACTATTATTTTACTTGATTTTTTTTCTATAAAGTCTGTGCCAGATCGCAAAAATAAAACTGATTTAAATAAACTATATTTCTTTAACTAAAACTATATGATAAAATGAATAAAACAAATATTAAAATGTTCTGTGAATCCATGAAAATAGTTTTTTTTTTTTTAATTTTTCTGTGTTTTCTGGATAATCCTTTCCAGCAATTTTCATTCGTTTAATGTAAATTTTATGGAACAGTGCTGGAAAATATTGCGGATCCACACCGCGATAAATACAAACACATTTTGAGTTGCGCATTTGTCGATTGTAGCCGGAAGGCTACTGATTATTCGGGAGGGGCAGGTAGGCCATGCTAGAATAAACAATATGTCTACTGTTGCACACTATTTATTTGCGCCGTCGAGTGCGCTAACAAATTTACATGTGTCTACAGTGCACAACAGCCTACTCGTGCTAAGAGGCAGACTGGAACTGTCTCTTCTTTCCTTCTCACCAGCCTGCTAGCCAGCACGGAGGAGGGGTGATAATCCCCTTGGCATCCGGGCTAACGGGACTCCTGGAGGGTGCGCTGCATTCTGGCCCAGTGGTGTACAAACACCGACGGGACAGCCGGTGCTGATAGCCGCATGGTTGGTGTAGCGCGGTAGATGTCTTCGCGATGTACCGCCACAGTACCCCCATGCCAGTGACTTGCGCACAATATACCAGAAACCACCTTGGAGGCGGTTAGGAAAGCGGATTTGGCGCCGGATCGACGTTTTGCAGTTTGGGGAGGCACGATGTTGACATCCAGATGATTCGTTGGAGCGGCCATCCCAGCAGCAGGACGTGGTATGTCGTGGTCCTCTGGAACGATGTCATGGATGGTGTATGCAGGTTTGAGGCGATCGATAGAAACAGTAGCCTGCCTACCTTGCATTTGGATAGTCGCAGTTTTTCCTGAGCGACTAACAACAGGGAAATGCCCCTCATAAGGATGTTGCAAGCACCCTTTTGGACCATCGCGGCGAACAAAGACCTCAGTGGATGTGGCAAGATTCTTGAAAACGAATGTTCTCGACTTATCGTGTTTTGTGCCACCAACTGGTCGGAGTTCACGAAAGTGCTGCCGAAGCTCTTGGATAAGGCCCGGGGCCTCCAGTTGTCCTGCATCAGGATGGACGACAAGAAACTCGCCGGGTAGGCGTAGTGGTTGGCCATATACCAAATCTGCTGCAGAAGCACTGAGATCCTCGTGCCATGCTGCTCTGATTCCCAATTGTATGGTGGATAAGATGTCCACCCAGTGCTCTGTCATATGGCAACATATGGCGGCCTTGAGCTGTCTGTGCATTCGCTCCATCATGCCATTGGAGGAAGGATGAAATGCAGTGGTCCGAAAGTGAGTCATTCCCATCAGGTTACTGAGGTCCCTGAAAAGGCAGGACTTTAACTGGCACCCTTGGTCGGTAGTGATTTGTAGGGGAGTTCCAAAGTGTACAATCCAGTTGGCATAAAATGCTCGAGCTATGGTGTTAGCCTCAATGTTCTCCACTGGAACTACCTCTGGCCAGCAGGTGAAGTGGTCTATGATGGTCACACAATAATGGTAGCCTTGTGTGACAGGCAAAAGTCCCACAATGTCGATGTGGACATGGTCAAAGCGGGAGGATGGTGGAATGAAGGAGCCAACAAGGGAAGAAACATGGCGAGAAATTTTGGAGCACTGGCAGCGTTGACAGGCACTGGCCCATCTTCGACAGTCCGATTTGACAGAGGGCCATACAAATCTTTGTGTGACCAACCGTATAGATGCATTAATGCCTGGGTGAGACAGCTGGTGTACCAAGTTGAATGCACCCTGGTGAAATGGGGCTGTGACGAAGGGTCGTGCTGTTGGTGTGGAGACATCGCAGTAGATCTCTGTTGGGGAATCTGGCAAGCATATCTTCTGCAGCTGCAGGCCAGAATCTAGGTGTAGAAAACTTTGTAGTTCATCCTCAGCCTGTGAGGCCGCAAGGGCTTGGTAATCGAGGGTTGCAGCGACAGCATCCACTCTAGACAGGGCATCTGCCACGATGTTATGGGACCCCATGATATGCCTAATGTCTGTGGTGAACTGGCTAATAAAATCAAGATGTCGGGATCTCCGAGGTGATCACTTCTCGGGGTTTTGCTGGAAGGCATAAACGAGAGGCTTGTGGTCGGTAAAAACCGAGAAATGTCTGCCTTCGACCATATGGCGAAATTGATGGATCCCTAAATAAATGGCTAGTAGCTCCTGATCATAGGCACCATAATTTTTTCTGAGCAGGGTTGAATTTCTTGGAGAAGAATGCTAACGGCTGCCAGGATCCTTGCACAAGCTGTTGGAGGACTGCTCCCATTGCAAAATCTGAAGTATCTGCCATTATTGCTAAGGGTGCGGACGAACTTGTATGGGCGAGCGGGTGGCTTAAGCAAGGCTGGTTTTGCACATCTCAAAGACACTGTCGCTGTCAGGTGTCCATGTTAACAGGGCTTTGCCTTTCACATCACCCTTTAGTAGTTCGTGAAGGGGAGCCTGGGAGCCTTGGGAATGAAGCACCGGTAGAAGTTTAGCATTACTGTAAACTGGCATAGCTGCTTCGCAATAACTGTTTTTTTTTGTAGTGGAGTATAGCATCAACCTTCTCTGGAACGGGTGTGGTGCCATCTGCTGAGATATTATGTCCTAAGAATGTCACTTGTAGTTTGCCAAATATGCACTTGGATGGGTTAATAAGTAGCCCATACTGAGCAAGGCATCGGAAGAGTTCCTCGAGGTGCTGTCTATGTTATACCTCATTGATGGAAGCTACCAAGATATCACCAAGGTAAGACACACAAAATTCAAGTCCTCTGAGAACTTCGTCAATGAACCTCTGAAAAGTCTGAGAAGCATTACGAAGGCCGAAAGACATGAATGGGAATTCATAAAGTCCAAAGGGAGTTGTAATGACAGTTTTTGGAATATCAGCTGGCGCAACTGGGATTTGGCTGTAGGCCCTCACAAGGTCAATAGTTTAGAAGATTGTTTTTCCGCAAAGAGTGTGAGAGAAGTCTTGTATGTGGGGAATTGGATATCTGTCTGGAATTGTGCGTGCATTGAGCAACCGATAGTCCCCACATGGCCTCCATTCCTTCCCTTTTTTGGGTACCATGTGCAGAGGTGAAGACCAGGAGCTGTCAGAAGGGTGAGCGGTGCCAAGTTTGAGCATTGATTCAAACTCCCTCTTTGCAATCGTGAGTTTGTCCGATGCCAAACGACGTGGTTTGCTGAACACAGGCTGCCCAGCTGTAGTGTGTATATGGTGTACTGCAGAATGTTGGACAAGATGTGGGGCACCAGATGGGCGGGTAAGACATACATACTTTTGGAGGAGTTCGAGGTAGTGAGAAGATTTGAGGCAGAGTCCTGACACTACTGATGTCACTTGTAGCTTTGTGGCAGACAGAGGCAAGAGATGTGGTACTGTCTACTAGGCACTGATTCCGAATGTCTACCAACAGGCCATAATGGTGGAGGAAATCAGCACCGATGATTGGTTTGGTAACATCGGCCACCACAAAACGCCAGACAAAATCAAGCCTGAATCCTAAGTTTAAAGTTAGGGTAAGGAAGCCATAAGTCGAAATATTTGAGCCATTGGCTGCGAACAAGACAAGGGGCCACCTTCCAGGCAGTCTAGCGCAGGGTCGGACTGGGCCGGAAGGGCCCGGGTGGCTGTCCACAAGCTCGGGGCCCGAGACTAGATGATGGTAGATGGGATACTATCGGAAAATACTGAGATAAACAAAATATATAATTTAATTATCAACTATGTAATACATTATTAGGTACGAACAATAGCACATCAGGTTACCCCACTACCAGTATAAAAGTACCTCCCTTAGTAAGCGAGTTTCATGTAACTCGAGCTCAGTTCAAGGTCAAAGTATAGTAACCTGATAGATATTACAATAATTATTAATTATATTAAACACACATTTAAGAAAGGCGTTCTTTGTAAATTGTTTGACAATATATATTAATTACATAGTCTCTCCTCTAACATTAATGGGCTGTAGGTTATTTTATTTTCCTAGTATTTAATACACATGTACATTACCTACCACATTCCTTTAAATATTGTTTTTGTTTCTAAATTACAGTTACGTAAAATAGCAACCATTGAGTGCTTGGTTACTTTGGCAATGATGTCCTATTGTTGGCTTTTTGTATTATGTATAACACAATTCAAACATGTATATTAGATATAAGCTGTTGGATATCTCAATCAATAATAAAATAAAATACTAAGTATAACAAATAATATATAAAGTTAGCCAATCAAACTTCTTTTTTTAAAAGAGGAGAACTTTCAGCTAAGCAGTTAATGATTCGATCGTAAAAGCTGCTGTTCTCGTCATCCTTGATTAGATCCGATTCTGTGTTTAATATAATCAACGAATCCAACAGTTCTTGCCCCAGAAGAGAGCGAAGTCTCGTTTTAATGCGCTTCAACGTTGAAAATCGTCTCTCACAAGTCACTTGCGTGAATGAAATTGTGAGAATTACACAATATGCAACATATAAGGTGGTGTACGTGCTGATATGCATGTTATACTGTGATAAAAGTTTACATGCACATGGTATGCAACTTTGACAGACGTCCAAACCACTTCTGGAAAAACACATGGCGTCCTTTGCTGTTTGGTTTAAGTCTAAGGCATCTTCGTCGTCTTCTTCTTCAGTTTGTGAAACTGAGTCTTGCTTATGTTGCCTAGGTGAAATGTGCTTATCGCAAAGAGTTTTAGATAGTTCATTAAAATTATTTGCAAAAGATTTCATCTATTTTGACAGCAACTCTCGATCGACATTTGCAATTGATGCGAGAGACTTTAGTTCGTCATTAGGAATACAATTTCGTTGATTTTATTGAGGTTTTTCGGGTCCAAACAAGCGGCATATTTCATTAAATTTCGTTTATTTTAACTAAAGCTGTATTAATAATGACGTTGAAGACAGAAATAGAATAGAATCTCTTTGGGCCTGTAGCCAATAATGTTGCTTCATCTTGATATAACTCATCATGTTTCTTCGATTTTTTTATAAATTCTTCGTAATGGCAACGTAGTTTGTATGTCGAGATAAATGTTCTCGGCGTGCATCAAGTCTTGAACATCGGATGCAAATCAACTTGCAGCTTTGAAAACATCTTCAAAAGTATCTAAATATCTTCGTAAATTCATATCTAAACATTTGATGAATCCCCAAGCTTTAAGATAATTCAATGTAGTTTTTTGGTGATATTGCTTACTGGGGTTGATAGGTCAAACATTTTCTTGAATGTGAAGGCTGTCAGCAGGGGCGCAACAACTAAATTTTCAAAGAAGGGGCAATATACCTTTTTATAAAGAATCATCGATCCCCCCTATTTAGGCGGGGGGTCCGGGGGTCCTCCCCCGGGAAAATTTGTATTTGAAGGTGGAAAATGGTGCTATTTAAGCAGTTTTATTATCTAAAAATTGATTACACAGCACTTTCTTTGCCCCCGTTTGCCCCCACTTCAAGGTTTCAGAGGGGGGGCAAAATACCCTTGTCCCCCCTGTTGTTGCGCCCCTGGCTGTCAGGATAGTTTCAAATTTCAAAAAGGAATCCATCATTGCCTTTGCTTGGAAGGAAACATTTGGCTCGAACTCCGTGCTCGAAGATATGGCACTTCAAGTTTTTACTAACGCGACGTATCGAGTTTTCTCCATAACAGTGGTCAAGGCTTTTTCTTTAGCCCACCATCTCGTTTTTCCAATATTCTGTAATCGTCACAATATTTCTTGTTCAGCTGTTAATTCTGAAATTTTGTCCACCCATAGAGATGTGTGCTTAAATGATTCATGAATGAATACACTGGTAGACTCTAAGAGCCCAAACAAATTCTTTGCTTCAGTACAGCTTGTCGTCGCGCCTCCTAGCACTAAGTTTATAACATGTGCATAACAATGTGTGAAAATTAATTTTGGCATTTCTTCCTTCAGTTTTGCTTGAAGACCATTATACCTGCCTGCCATATTTCCGGCACCATCAAATGACACGCTGATAAGATCTTGCAAATCTAAGCCTAACGGGGCTATTTCATTGCTTAAAAGAGCTCGGTAATCTTCTCCTTTTGATTTCCGGACAGGGACCATGCTGAGCATCCGTTCTTGTGGGATCCCATTCTTAACATAGTGTACGCAAATTGCAGCCTGGTCAACAACGCCAACATCCTGACAAGAATCCACATTGAGGCTAAAATATTTCGCCGCCTGGATTTCTATAACGATTTCTTGTTTAACTTGACGTGCACATATATTTATTAATTTATTTATAGTGGTTTTTAACATATATTTATTAATTTATATATAGTGGTTTTTGACAAAAAGGAAACAAGCCTATATCGACCCTTACCTTTTTTGAGTCTTTTCTTTTCTTTACTTTCAGTAATGGCCTCAGATATGTGGGCCTTAAGAACGGGATCATACTTACTTCGACAACAGGACAACTAAATTTAAAAAGTTTCCGTAATTCTTCTTCTGGTTGTCGTCAGCGATATCCGTTAATGAGTAGAAGGCCTCACTTTTTCCACGATAAGAAATGCCTTGTTTAGATATAAATAGTATTATATAAATTATTCTTTTCAGGACCAGACGCCTATTGGAAATCTCTTGCATATTGTTTCGCGCGAGATGTTTTTCCACATTCCCCCCCCCCCCTTTTTTTTGCTGTAAGCAAGGCGACCACGGCTAACTGATGACCGTGGCTTTCCTCGTGTTTGACAAGTTGCTCATAAATATATTTTTTGGACGGAGTAACACCATCAATAAATGGACTTTTTCCGTCTCTCTCTTTTTTTATTAGTGTCGTCAGACGCAAAATACATGCAGGCAGTACAAAATAGCTTATTTAATTCAAGAGAATAAGAGGCAGATTCTCGTCGAATTAAAGTTCCTGTTGGTAACTTTCGGTAGTAAACCCGATTTCCATCAAAAAGCAAACTGTTTTTATCACCCGAAGGTTGGATAGGGTGAACAGATAAGAAACTTAATTTCTTAGCAGTCGTAGCATTTTTTTTCTGGCGGAGCAAATTCAAAACGTTTTTGAATTTCACTGTAATCATCGTCTGTAAATGTAAGTGGCTTTAGCGCAACGCTATCGATATTTGCACTAGCTCCGGTATCGCTATAAATTGAAGTAATTGTGTCTTTAAGATTAGAAATGCATGCATTAGTTTCTTGTGTGCTGTGTCCTGCGTGATTAGTATCGGTACAGCCGCCGCTGCCATGCTCTGTTCTGAACTACTTGCATGCGAAACTGAATCCAATACTTCGTCTGACTCAAATATTGATGATGATGATGAGGGTCCTATAAAAATAAAATATTGTTTATACGTATTTGATAGCTATACACATTCACAAAAAATCATTGAAATCAGTTGCATGGTTTCTGAAATTTAATAAAAATCTGCTTTACAAAATTCAGCTATCTGGGTCCGAGGGTTTGGGCTGAGCATTAATGAGTTAATCCGCCAGGACTTTTGTATATAACTTAATACATTAAGATTTCTAAAAATTGAGCATTCTCTAAAATATTCCGTACCTATCTGTAGCTTAAAATTCATACAGCTGAAAAAATATATAAAAAGACGTAACTTTGACTTAAAACAGGTAATTTTGACAGATTTGAGAATATAAAAAAGAATTAAAAAGTGAAACTACAGGAAAAACTAGCAAATATGTAAAGATTTGTTAAATTAGAAAAGAAAACAACTGTATTAAATTAAATCTATTAACCCGGTTGCGTTTCGCTCCGATTTTGAGGATATTCAAGCTCTTGAGATGTAAACGTGAAGGAAAGTCTGGATTGCTTTGGATTCGAAGCCGCTGTTTCTATTCCATCTTTCTTTTATTTTTCCGTTTCTCGGAACCAGATTTGTGTTTATATTCCGCTGAATGTGACTGAAACCATTAAGTATATCAATTTGAGTAACTAATACATATATAATATTAGACATGTACAAAGGCTCCAAAATAACTTTTTTTCAGAAGGCATTTAAAATAATGTGCAACTTACCTTTTCCATTGTAATGGACTATTCAGTTTTTTGATATATTAAGTGGTTAACATAATATTAGGAGAGTTAAAACAAACTACACGCATCACACATCAAAACATAAAAAAAATCAATAAATTAAAAAAACGTAATATTATGAACTTGCACTAACTAGAGTATCGGCGATAACGGCAATACAAGCCGATAAAACAATGGAATACGATGCCAGGAGCCAGGAGCGCGCGTCGGGTATTCCCCAACCACAAGATTCTTTACTTGCGTAATGCGTTCCGTTTCATCAGAAATATGAGATGAGAGTGAATAAATACGTTATGTTCGTTAATTGTTATTTATTAATGTTGCAGTAGGCCTACCGAATCTATCGAGTTTTCAAGAACATCTAAAAATTAAATTTAGTTTTTTTAATATCTATGAAACAATGTAAAATGTAATGCATTACGCTACAATGATACATGTCTAAATAAGTTCATTCGATCAAAAGTTATTGCCGTTCAGAAAAAAAAATCATAATTAGTTTCAGGGGGTGGCTTGCTCAGGTACAACCATTTTTCGAATTTTTCTTTTTAATTTCTCTCTAATTGTATGAATGCACTATCTGATCTAGTTTTACACTTAGGTCGCAAGAGCTGGGACCCAGCCTATCCTACGGTTGCCGCAAGCCCCCGCAAGCCAGGCCCGTGGGGGCCCGTGCAGGCTGGGGCCCGGCTGGCAAGTGCCACCTCGACTATATGGCCAGTTCGACGCTGGTCTAGCGCAAGGAAACACACAAATGTCAGCACCTGTGTCAACCTAAAACTGTACCTTTGTGCCCTTGTCCGAGATGAAGAGGTGGCTGCCTGAAGTCGGGGTTGGATCACTGGCCTCCATCAGCGAGTCCCCTGCATGTTTCTCGAGCTGTATTCGCAGGGATGAACACACTTTCGCGCCCCATCGCCAAAGCAACGATGGTACCAGCAGATCCTCTGCAAACTCCTGCTGCGGGAGTGTTGCTGGCATGATGTAGATGGGGAGTGGTCGCGGCGACTGTCGTGCAGGCCAAGACGAGTAGGGGATGCTACAGCTGCGATCTCCTGTCGCAGTGTTGTGGCCATCTCTCCTATTTTGGCAGTCAAGAGGATTGACATTTTCTCTAACATGGATTCCAATGAGGGTGCTTCTGCCATCTGTGGTCTCGGATTTGTATCCGCGATGGCATCTGCAAGCTCGGCTAATGAGTCTAACGAAGAATTTATTTGTGTCGCAAAGATCGCTTGTGTTGGTGGGGGTAAACGACCCAGCCACAATGACTTGAGAAGGTCATCTGGAACGACTGTGCCTGCCAAACTGCGGAGGTGCCGTAGAAACTGCGAAGGCCTTCGGTCACCGACTTCCTCGTGTTCCAGTAGTTGTTTCGTTTTCTGTTCCTGTGAAGCACTTAACCTCTTTATAAGTTCTGATTTGAGTTGGCCATACTTGTCCTCAGTCGGGGGTTGGACAGGTATATCGTGCACTTCGGACGCGTATCTACAGTCCAAATTACCTGCCACATAGTTGAACTTGGTTTCGTCGGATTTGACACCTGCTAGGGCAAACTGGTTTTCCACTTGAACGAACCACATTTCCGGGTCTGGAGCCCAGAAGGGTGGAATACGTACTGCAACACGCTCGATGGAGACGGTTGATGATGGGGGTTCAGCCATAACTGCGGAAGTGTTATAGAGTGATAATGACATACTAAAAAAAACGAGGTGCGATTATGTACTGGAGCACGATGCAACTGCCTGGACTGTGTCCCCGAAAATCAACATAACTCCTATTTGCGTGTCACAACGAGTCTCGGAAGTCCGAAGTATGTGCTGGAAGTGTCACAGAACTCGTTCAGTTCCTCTACTTCCGGGACAGCGGCGCGGGTGATGTGCGACGAGGATGACGTGCGTCGCGGATGACGTGCAATGCAGATAACATGCAACGCAGATGACGCACAGCACGAGCGATGTGCCTTGCGGGTGACGTGCGACGTGCGTAAAGTGCGGTGCGACAGATTGCATATATTACGCAAAACATGAATATCGCGTGACACTTATTTCGGAACGCATACTAGCCTTGCCCCTATCACGTCGGGGTCACCACTGTAACCGGAAGGCTACTGATTATTCGGGAGGGGCAGGTAGGCCATGCTAGAATAAACAATAGGTCTACTGTTGCACACTATTTATTTGCGCCGTCGAGTGCGCTAACAAATTTACATGTGTCTACAGTGCACAACAGCCTACTCGTGCTAAGAGGCGGACTGGAACAGTCTCTTCTTTCCTCCTCGCCAACCTGCTAGCCAGCACGGAGGAGGGGTGATAATCCCCTTGGAATCCGGGCTAACGGCACTCCTGGAGGGTGCGCTGCATTCTGGCCCAGGGGTGTACAAACACCGACGGGACAGCCGGTGCTGATAGCCGCATGGTTGGTGTAGCGCGGTAGATGTCTTCGCGATGTACCACCACATCGATGTTCGACTTGAACTTAAATTTTTGGACGAGCTTGTTTAAATTTATCAATTATTAGATTCCTCTGCCTGCTTGCAAGTTGTCCAAATCTGCTTACGCTCATACACAATACCTCCACACTACATCAGTCGCCTGTCAGTCCTACGCACGTCTGAGCGAGAAGGCTCCCCATCATCCACTTTGCACGAGGGACTTGTCACTAAACCCCAGCACGAGCGACTCACGCTGCTCGTCTGGCTCGTCTTATCGTCTACGTGTCAACACGAGCACGAGCAGTCTAATCGTCTTGCTGTTACCGGGCATAGAGCGACACCTGGGAGGTGAACGGGGCGTGTGACGGCAGCTATGTGGCAGACGTGCGCGCCAACCTGCTGGGGCGGCTACAGGAGGGCTACCTGCGCGATGAGACACTGCTGTTGGACGAGCGGCTGTCGCGGGAGCAGCGGCTGCTGGCGGCGGCCCGCGACGAGCACAGGAGCCACGCCGAAGCCTTCCACCTGGCGCTCGAGCGCCACCACGAGGAGTCCATGGCGGTGGTGCGGCGCCACGAGGAGGGTTCAGCAGAGCTGCGCGCCGTCCTGGAGCAGCACCGCGAGCTGCAGCGACGCCTGTCGGCCGCCAGGGCGCGCGTCTACGTGCTGGCCGAGGCCTGGGCGCACTGCAGGCTCTACCAGTCCTTCCTCTACCAGGTGCGTGCTTCATGCTCCGTGCACACGGTCTTTAGGGGCGCGCTTTTACATGCTGGCCGAGGCCTGGGCGCTCTGCAGGCTCTACCAGTCCTTCCTCTACCAGGTGCGTACTTTGTGCTCCGTGCACACGGTCTTTAGGGGCGCGCGTCTGCCTGCTGGCCGAGGCCTGGGCGCTCTGCAGGCTCTACCAGTCCTTCCTCTACCAGGTGCGTGCTTCGTGCTCCGTGCACACGGTCTTTAGGGGCGCGCTTTTACATGCTGGCCGAGGCCTGGGCGCTCTGCAGGCTCTACCAGTCCTTCCTCTACCAGGTGCGTGCTTCGTGCTCCGTGCACACGGTCTTTAGGGGCGCGCTTTTACATGCTGGCCGAGGCCTGGGCGCTCTGCAGGCTCTACCAGTCCTTCCTCTACCAGGTGCGTGCTTCGTGCTCCGTGCACACGGTCTTTAGGGGCGCGCTTTTACATGCTGGCCGAGGCCTGGGCGCTCTGCAGGCTCTACCAGTCCTTCCTCTACCAGGTGCGTGCTTTGTGCTCCGTGCTCACTGTCTTTCAGGGCATCCACTACTTGCTGGCCGAGGCCTGGGCGCTCTGCAGGCTCTACCAGTCCTTCCTCTACCAGGTGCGTGCTTTATGCTTCGTGTCCATGGTCTTTAGGGCGAGGCCTGGGCGCTCTGCAGGCTCTACCAGTCCTTCCTCTACCAGGTGCGTGCTTCATGCTCCGTGCACACGGTCTTTAGGGGTGCGCGTCTACATGTTGGCCGAGGCTTGGGCACTCTGCAGGCTCTACCAGTCCTTCCTCTACCAGGTGCGTGCTTCGTGCTCCGTGCACACGGTCTTTAGGGGCGCACGTCTGCCTGCTGGCCGAGGCCTGGGCGCTCTGCAGGCTCTACCAGTCCTTCCTCTACCAGGTGCGTGCTTCATGCTCCGTGCACACGGTCTTTAGGGGCGCGCGTCTACATGTTGGCCGAGGCCTGGGCGCTCTGCAGGCTCTACCAGTCCTTCCTCTACCAGGTGCGTGCTTTGTGCTCCGTGCTCACTGTCTTTCAGGGCATCCACTACTTGCTGGCCGAGGCCTGGGCGCTCTGCAGGCTCTACCAGTCCTTCCTCTACCAGGTGCGTGCTTCGTGCTCCGTGCTCACGGTCTTTAGGGGCGCGCGTCTACGTGCTGGCCGAGGCCTGGGCGCTCTGCAGGCTCTACCAGTCCTTCCTCTACCAGGTGCGTGCTTCGTGCTCCGTGCTCAAAGTCTTTAGGGGCGCGCGTCTACGTGCTGGCCGAGGCCTGGGCGCTCTGCAGGCTCTACCAGTCCTTCCTCTACCAGGTGCGTGCTTTGTGCTCCGTGCTCACTGTCTTTCAGGGCATCCACTACTTGCTGGCCGAGGCCTGGGCGCTCTGCAGGCTCTACCAGTCCTTCCTCTACCAGGTGCGTGCTTTATGCTTCGTGTCCATGGTCTTTAGGGCGAGGCCTGGGCGCTCTGCAGGCTCTACCAGTCCTTCCTCTACCAGGTGCGTGCTTCATGCTCCGTGCACACGGTCTTTAGGGGCGCGCGTCTACATGTTGGCCGAGGCCTGGGCGCTCTGCAGGCTCTACCAGTCCTTCCTCTACCAGGTGCGTGCTTTGTGCTCCGTGCTCACTGTCTTTCAGGGCATCCACTACTTGCTGGCCGAGGCCTGGGCGCTCTGCAGGCTCTACCAGTCCTTCCTCTACCAGGTGCGTGCTTTATGCTTCGTGTCCATGGTCTTTAGGGCGAGGCCTGGGCGCTCTGCAGGCTCTACCAGTCCTTCCTCTACCAGGTGCGTGCTTTGTGCTCCGTGCACACGGTCTTTAGGGGCGCGCGTCTGCCTGCTGGCCGAGGCCTGGGCGCTCTGCAGGCTCTACCAGTCCTTCCTCTACCAGGTGCGTGCTTCATGCTCCGTGCACACGGTCTTTAGGGGCGCGCGTCTACATGTTGGCCGAGGCCTGGGCACTCTGCAGGCTCTACCAGTCCTTCCTCTACCAGGTGCGTGCTTCGTGCTCCGTGCTCAAGGTCTTTAGGGGCGTGCGTCTACGTGCTGGCCGAGGCCTGGGCGCTCTGCAGGCTCTACCAGTCCTTCCTCTACCAGGTGTGTGCTTTGTGCTCCGTGCTCACGGTCTTTAGGGGCGCGCGTCTACATGTTGGCCGAGGCCTGGGCACTTTGCAGGCTCTACCAGTCCTTCCTCTACCAGGTGCGTGCTTCGTGCTCCGTGCTCACGGTCTTTAGGGGCGCGCGTCTACGTGCTGGCCGAGGCCTGGGCGCTCTGCAGGCTCTACCAGTCCTTCCTCTACCAGGTGCGTTCTTCGTGCTTCGTGCTCACGGTCTTTAGGGGCGCGCGCCTACATGCTGGCCGAGGCCTGGGCGCTCTGAAGGCTCTACCAGTCCTTCCTCTACCAGGTGCATGCTTTGTGCTCCGTGCTCACTGTCTTTCAGGGCATCCACTACTTGCTGGCTGAGGCCTGGGCGCTCTGCAGGCTCTACCAGTCCTTCCTATACCAGGTGCGTGTTTTGTGCTCCGTGCTCACGGTCTTTCAGGGCATGAATCTACTTGCGGGTTGAGAATCACACACGCTGCAAGCTCTAACAGTCCTTCCTCTACCAGGTGCGTGCTTCATGCTCCGTTCTCACGGTCTTTAGGGGCGCGCGTCTGCCTGCTGGCTGAGGCCTGGGCGCTCTGCAGGCTCTACCAGTCCTTCCTCTACCAGGTGTGTGCTTTGTGCTCCGTGCTCACGGTCTTTAGGGGCGTGCGTCTACATGTTGGCCTAGGCCTGGGCACTCTGCAGGCTCTACCAGTCCTTCCTCTACCAGGTGCGTGCTTCGTGCTCCGTGCTCACGGTCTTTAGGGGCGCGCGTCTACGTGCTGGCCGAGGCCTGGGCGCTCTGCAGGCTCTACCAGTCCTTCCTCTACCAGGTGCGTGCTTTGTGCTCCGTGCTCACTGTCTTTAGGGGCGCACGCCTACGTGCTGGCCGAGGCCTGGGCGCTCTGCAGGCTCTACCAGTCCTTCCTCTACCAGGTGCGTGCTTCGTGCTCCGTGCTCACGGTCTTTAGGGGCGCGCGTCTACGTGCTGGCCGAGGCCTGGGCGCTCTGCAGGCTCTACCAGTCCTTCCTCTACCAGGTGCGTGCTTTGTGCTCCGTGCTCACTGTCTTTAGGGGCGCACGCCTACGTGCTGGCCGAGGCCTGGGCGCTCTGCAGGCTCTACCAGTCCTTCCTCTACCAGGTGCGTGCTTCGTGCTCCGTGCTCACGGTCTTTAGGGGGGCGCGTCTACGTGCTGGCCGAGGCCTGGGCGCTCTGCAGGCTCTACCAGTCCTTCCTCTACCAGGTGCGTGCTTTGTGCTCCGTGCTCACTGTCTTTAGGGGCGCACGCCTACGTGCTGGCCGAGGCCTGGGCGCTCTGCAGGCTCTACCAGTCCTTCCTCTACCAGGTGCGTGCTTCATGCTCCGTGCTCACTGTCTTTCAGGGCATCTACTACTTGCTGGCCGAGGCCTGGGCGCTCTGCAGGCTCTACCAGTCCTTCCTCTACCAGGTGTGTGCTTTGTGCTCCGTGCTCACGGTCTTTAGGGGCGTGCGTCTACATGTTGGCCGAGGCCTGGGCACTCTGCAGGCTCTACCAGTCCTTCCTCTACCAGGTGCGTGCTTCGTGCTCCGTGCTCACGGTCTTTAGGGGCGCGCATCTACGTGCTGGCCGAGGCCTGGGCGCTCTGCAGGCTCTACCAGTCCTTCCTCTACCAGGTGTGTGCTTTGTGCTCCGTGCTCACGGTCTTTAGGGGCGCGCGTCTACGTGCTGGCCGAGGCCTGGGCGCTCTGCAGGCTCTACCAGTCCTTCCTCTACCAGGTGCGTGCTTTGTGCTCCGTGCTCACTGTCTTTCAGGGCATCCACTACTTGCTGGCCGAGGCCTGGGCGCTCTGCAGGCTCTACCAGTCCTTCCTATACCAGGTGCGTGTTTTGTGCTCCGTGCTCACGGTCTTTCAGGGCATCCACTACTTGCTGGCCGAGGCCTGGGCGCTCTGCAGGCTCTACCAGTCCTTCCTCTACCAGGTGCGTGCTTTGTGCTCCGTGCTCACTGTCTTTCAGGGCATCCACTACTTGCTGGTTGAAAAACACACACGCTGAAAGCTCAGCCCGTTCTTCCTCTACCAGGTGCGTGCTGTACGGATAAGTTAAGCCCGTTTTATGAACTTACGGTAAGACATGCCTGTGATTAAAGAGTCCTTATTGGTGGAGTTATCTCGGTAGAGGAGGTTCCACGGAGGTGTGCCCTTGCACGGAGGGACGAACACATGGTTCTGGACTTGAGGACGGTGGGGAGTCCCACCCACCAGCACTGCGGCTGCCTGCGCAGGTGAGCCCGGTCACGTGGCGGCAGGAGCACGGGGTCTCCGTGTCCGAGGCGGACCCGGGGACCACCGGCAGGCCCGTGGCGGCCCGCCTGCCCGACGAGGACTCGCTGGAGGCGCTCATCGGCCGCTTCTCGGCCGATGTGGCGGGTGAGCTGCGGCCCGAGCTGTGCTTCTCGGAGCCGGACCAGCTGCTGCGCATCTTCGCCGACATGGAGCACAAGAACCTCGACTCCATGCTGCACCTCGAGGCGCTGCTCGAGTCCTTGCAGGAGATGCAGGACGTCAGGAAGGAAGAGGAGGAGAACGTCCGCAGGGAGGTGCGGAACCAACCCAATCCATACCCAGGGGCGCAACAACTAAATTTCCAAAGGGGGGAGGGCAATATACCTCTCTCATAAAAAATCATCGATCCCCTCTATTGAAGAGGGGGGTCTGAGGATCCTCCCCCGGAAAAAATTTGTATTTAAAGGTGGAAAATGGTGCTATTTAAGCAGTTTAATTATCTAAAAATTGATTACATAGCACTTTCTTTGCCCCCGTTGGCCACCACTTAAAGGTTTCAGAGAGGGGAAAAAATCCCTTGCCCCCCCCCCCCCCCCTCCCTTGTTGTTGCGCCCCTGTACCATACCTATACCAATAATAAATCTGTTAGAGGAACAAGTCTGTATATTGGATGGAATTTTGAAGGAAAAAAAAGAAATACTGTTATTAATGGCTGATTACATTATTTGAAACTCAAAAATATACAGTTCAGGCATTCCTCGAAAACTGCTTGACAATTTTTGATGAAACCTTTTAGAAAATTCTTCGGCTAACTTACAAAAAAGCTGTATATAATTTAATAATTCCACCCCTAAAAGGGATGAAAAGGGGTTAATCATGGGCTTAAGATAATTAAATATATATCTCCGATGCTAATCAAGCTCAATAAAAGATTCGATTTTACCATTTTGCGAAATTCAACCCTTAAGGTGTGAAAAATGGGGAAATATGTTTTAAGATATAGCCTATAATCATATTTACAATGCTAATCAAGCATTAGAAAAAAGGATATTGGTTACCAATGATTAACATAAAATAACTACCAACCAAAATTTACAATTTTGCGAAATTCAAACCCAAAGGCAGGGGTTCCCAAACTTTTCCAGTTCACGGCGCGCTTACAGGTTTAGTGTTTTGTCGCGGCGCCCTATCTAGTCTAAATATGTGTACAATGACAAAAATACCAAAATACCATAAATATATATTTTTTTGACACTAGGCACAGAAATGAAAACAACTGCAGCCTGAGGCTCACATACCACAATCTGAGGCTCACATGTGTGTTTGTGTGTATTATATATATATATATATATATATATATACATATATATATATATTCGTGTATGTCAATTCTTAGGCCTATTATATATATATATATATATATATATATATATATAATAGGCCTAAGAATTGACATACACGAATATATTATTATTACAGAAAAATACTAAAATAATCAGTATAAAGTTAATGTGACGAGTGAGCTTGGTGGATCTCATTTCTGAATACAACCTGAGTGTGAGTATGTGAGTACCGACGAACGCAGCGAGTGGTGCAAGCAGCGCACGCGATTTGAATTGTTTATTGCGAATACAAGTAAGTTAAGTTTCCGGAAGAGACAGAGGGCGCACAATTTGGGAACCTGTGCCCTAAGGGACGTAAAAATGGCAAGTGTAGTTTTAAAACGAAATATGAACACTTCCAATTCAAACAGAACTACAGGTTAAGATACTAAGAAAGAATAACTTGCATATAGCATTTTGTATTTGTTTTATAAGAATTTGTATTCAAGAGAAGAAAAGGGCGTAAATTTTAGATTTATTTTATTAAATTATATCTCCAAAACTAGTTAGTTTTGACATTAATTATTTAATAATAATAACAATACTAAAACACACATTATTACATTACCATTTTGCGAGATTACGTCCTTAAACATTGTAGAATGAGTAAGTTTCGTTTTAAGAAAAAAAAATGCATACTTCCTAATCTACTTGATCTCAAGGATAAGAAATTCAGAATGAACAACAAGCATGTAGAATTACCAATAGTATGTTATTTTTTATTTTACCTGATTAGAGCTTCAAGGAGGGGGGGGGGGTGAAAAGCAGTAAGTTTTGTTTTATCACAGAGAAATCATATCTCCATAGCAAAATAAGCTGTATGTAAGAAACTGAGCATGAATAACTTAAATAATTAATTTAGTAGTGTGAATTTTTAGAAATTCGACCCCAAGGGCAGTCAAAGGGGACATTAGTTTAAATATCTAAGTAAATTAAGCTGGAGGTAAGAAAGTGAGCAAGAATAATGTACATTATATGATTCCATAGGATGTTATTTTTTAACTTTACCATTTTTCTATATTCTACCACAAAATAGATGAAAAGGCGGTCAGTTTTGTTCTATTATAAATGCCATATCTCTGAAGCTAATCAAGCAGGACTTAAGTTATGCGGTATTATTTATAAACCTGCAAAATCTACCAAATCATTCTTACTATTTGCTGTAATTCTATTCCTTAAGGAATGAAGGACTGTAAATATGGTTTTAACATTAATTAACATCTCTTCGATTAATTCAAACTTAATTTAAGGTACTACATATATATATAGATTTTAATTAATGTTAAAACCATATTTACAGTCCTTCATTCCTTAAGGAATAGAATTACAGCAAATAGTAATATATATATATATATATATATATATATATATATATATAACTCAGATATTTGATTGAAATCTGTTTATTTCCAAAGATTTCCCATTGTTTCTATCAGTGAACTCTAAACTAAATCCAATATTAACATATATACATCTTTTACTAAACATCTGTCGGACACGGCAAAACTAAAACAATTAAACATATTCTTTAGGAAGCAGTCTGATTCAGAGATTAGCATCTGGCACCCCTGGCTGTCAGCGAAATACAAAAAATTATTCTAAATAAAACCAACCCATTTTCATGCTACGAGACATTTCACAGCTAAATGGGACATTTCCGAATTAAACTTGGGGTTTTATTTCTGGGAATACTGGCAACACTGGCTAGAGGTCACGACGATTGGACACGCCCGCTGTGTCCCTACTACAAGAGGGGAGGGGACAAGAGTGAGAATGAAATATTGCTGTGATGTATTGGTGGGGAGGAAACGACAGTTTCTCAAGAAAAAAAGAATTGGAGTGGGAAGAAGTTGTGACGACTACAGTTATGTTTTTTTTTTTTTTTTTTTTTTTTTTCCCCGTGAACTTGATTCAAGTTCCAAAGTGCGATGTTGTGATTTTCTGATTGCTCTGGGTCGTCCACGTGCATTGCCTCTATGTTCGATGCTGTGTTATCTCTGTGCTGGGTCGATGCAGACGACTGCAGCTCGAGGCTCGCCACTCCGGGCCTCTGGGTTCCCTGCGCTTATTTCTTCCTCGACATCTCTCCGCACCGGGGAGTCTGCGTGCGTGTCTCTCGTTGCTTCTTTCATTCATTCACTTCATGTTTGGGCATTATTAACTTCATGCTTGCGTCAATAAATATTGTGCACGAAATACTAACTTTTTTTTTTTTACAAAACGTATTTTACATTCTAACGTAAATAATAAAAGCTGTGTGGAGAAAACCCACCAAGAACTTTCGTTGCTAGTTCGCTTGCAACTGAACGCTAGCCGCGCCTGCTACGCATTTATTAGCGTTCGCTGCCGGTCGGTTACGTCAGTGCAGGATATGCGCCGTGGGGGAGGGGAGGGGGGGGGGAGCGTTTGTGCCAGCATTTCCCGTCGCCGTCAGAGCGAGCTTTACGATGGTATAGACATCATTACCCTCGAGTGTATAGTTTGGCCGTGGTGGGCGGTTCAAAGTATCCTACTTTCGTGTCGCCAAGATTCTGTAATGACGAACATCCCCCCCCCCCCCCCCCAAAAAAAATAACACGTTCATCGAATTCACGTCAAAACCCACCTGCTCAAAGTAAAATCCTCCAAGTTTCCCACTAATGAAAAATACCGTCGTGACCTCTCCGGAAAGGCAGACCTCGAATCGCCTTTGGTGATGAAGCGAGTAATCTCACCACTCAGCAACCGCATCGGGACGTTTGATCACGCGATTTCAATTGAATGACCTCTACAACAGACTCCACGAACCTCTACAAACTCGGGTGAATGCCGCCACCTCATTGGCTCCTGGCATGCGAGTACTGTTAACTGGGAACTTCGGCACTTCTTTCGTAGAGGGTTTCTTATCGATTCAGATGCTTTCAGATAAACTTAGGTCCAATTATTGTATCAGTATGCAGGTAGACATATATTGATTATTGCTAGGGACAATATTATATGGTAAATTGTGATAAAATCAAAACAACACCGAAAATTATGTCAACACGCCATATAACACCTAAATGCAAGTTAATACATAGGGGCAGGTATTTTTCGCGAATAAATTTCAATGCCTATTAGACTGCAACAAGGTATACCCGCACCAGCGGTTTCTTCCTTGTGAATGGCGGCCGTCTGCGTGAGAAGTCGTTGCCTTATTTCGTCGTTAGACTGACGTAGTGTCGTAAGTGCCATAAGGACAATTATTCAGGAGAGCACTTTAAAGAAAATTGGCACCAAACTCACTTAACTGGAGAAATATTTTATAGAGTTGTGCGCAATGTAATGACTCATTAAAATAGTATAATTGGTGCTACTTCCGAAAATATGATTAAAAGTTTTATGGCTGCCACCATTTTTTTGTAAATTGGCCTAAATGGAGATATGCCAGTTCGACGGTCCTGAAGGTTAAGGTATTGTATCCATTTTGGAAGTTACTTCAATATGTGTTTTCTTTGAACTAACGATTTTTATACAGAAGAATACAAATCAACATAGTTTAGCAATGTGTACACTATATGTGAAATGTAATATTAACACATAACTGTAGCACTAGTTTTTGTCACCACTTTTGCAGCACCGAACTGGAAAAAAATGTTATGTTTATTTTTGTGCAATATTTGGGTGTTGTCCAAGGTGTGATAATCCTTTGTAGAACTGCTGAAAAACACGATTACGGATCACTGGTTTGGGGCCAACACAAAGTGTGACCAAGTCCTTGTATTTTTCGTAGGCCAAAGGTGGAGGACTAGAATTGAGTTTGGAAACACCATGTTTCATGCAGTCCAAAGCTTGACGTTTGAGAGACAGCCTCTCGAAGGTAGCATCAGTGTGACTATTTTTGATGTATATGCAGTTCACATCCTCTTTTGTCACAAACACTTCACGGATTTATTTCCATTTGACTGGTTGTCCAGAGTCAAATAACTTTACAGTCTTGATTCTAATGACTTCAGAGAATTTTTTATAATCTAAGAACTCGTTGGATTGCATTTCTCGAACTTAATTATACTGACACAAACCTCTCACAAAATGAAAAGTGTCACATACAATACACTCTTAATTAAACATTAACTACTCGGGAAATAATTTAGCATAGTGATGTATTCACCAATATAAGACAAATTTGGACTTGGACTCACAAAGTGGTGTAAATACCATTCCTGGCACTTACGCCACTTGGTGTGTCCAAGAATCGTGGAAATATGGCGCTTACGCTAAAAACCAGAATGCCCCCCCCCCCCCCCCCCCCACAGTAATAGAAAGGAGATGGAGATACGCCACTTCGTCAGGTCATAGATCAACACATAGCAGACACCCAGGCTTAATATCTCAATTTTTTCACATTTGGCGCTTACGCCACTTCGTCAGTCTAACGACGATTTGACCGAGCCACTCAGGGCGCGTTTTTCTTCCGCAATGAATTACTGTGATTGGTGTTGTAACAATTGACATGTACCTGAAAGAAATCCACCCAATCACGAAACACAGACGATACTACCGTGTTTTAACTTATAACTAGTCTCGGAATCTTTTAGCGAAATATGCATGGCCCTATTAATACATTATAAAGCACTGAAAGAGAACAAAAATTAAGAAATTAATTAGCATATATGATGAAAACTCAACCAAAATTAAAAAATGTAATCATTTAATATATTTAGTTAAAAGAAAGAAAAATTATTTTGCATGGAGCTAGTACCAAAATGTATGTTACTTAATCGATTGAAAAAAATTGGTGTTTTTTATATTGCAACTGTTATTAGAAACAAATTTTTACATATCGACATTGGTGCATTTTTTCAAATACACACATACATGTTGATTTATTCGTATTTTTCTCAGTAGTTTGACATGCTTATAATAAATTGTTATATTGTAAAATTGCATGATGCATCAGTCAAAATGACACTGTTTTGGTAAAGTAAGTATCATGTTTGTTGAAAATGGTGCTATCTTTATTAATAAACAGATGTCATAAAAATAAAAAAATACCGAAATCTCAGTTTTTAAAAATGAAATTGGCCTAAAAACAAAACCATAGAATATTGTCTCTAAGTACAGCACATATAGCCCAGTCAACGAAGACAAAATAGGGGAAATAATTCGTGCAGTCGGAAATTTTTGTACAGTGGTAGGGGGGAGACTCATGAACAACATACTAAAAATACTGACCGTTGGGTTGTTTGCCGGGGCGGGGGGGGGGGGGGGGGGGGAGCATTTAACTGTCATTTGTTCGCGTTTTTGAATAAATCGAAAACCGCGGCCTCTAGCGAAAACACATTTATATACAAAATGAAAGTACATAAAATTTGCTACATAAAAACTCTAATTAATTTTTCTATAGGATGTATAGGTTGCGATCTGCAAGGAATATAAAATCCTAATTATTTTAAAAAAAAGTTTGAATGGTAAAAAATTATTTTTTTTTTAAGTAAAAATAAATTTAGAACTAATAGAAAGAATGGCATAGGCACTTATTAAAAAAAAAATATTATTTAAATGTGTATACCTACATTTCAAACACACAAATATGAATCATCATCGTCTTGTAGATCGAGTAATGGTGCACCATTCGTACATGTACCATGGCATGCGCCGCACACCATGGAGCATGGAATGCCGGCTTTTCTGCATCCACATAGTCCCCCACACCCAGTAGAACATCGGCAAAAGATGCTTTTCAATATCGCTTCAGGTGCTACTTTTTCTTGGGTTGTTACTGGGGTGAGCAATCCATCCTCTCCTCGATTCCATCCGCACTCGGTCGGGGATACAGGGTTGTTGAGCCATTGCTGTATCTAGAAGTAAGTAACCATGCCGCTGTAAATTTCAAGAAATAGTGCTGTAAAAAGCATTATATACAATTAAGTTATTAGTAAAATTACATACCTGTAAGTAAACTCTAAAAGAGTGTTGGTGCGCAGCTCCTGTAGTTGGTGGCAGTGAGGCGAGGTCTGGTTCTGGCTTCGTTGATGATTTTAGGAATGCAGCATAACGGAGTTTATTCAAATCTTTCTGATCTGCAGTTGCTTGGTAAATTTCTAAAAACATGTTCTCACCAGCCTGTGCAACCTTTTCTGCTGGTGTCGAGGGGCTAGTGAAGATGTAGGATATTGTCTTCATTTGCTTGGGTATCTTACTGAACAGCTTAATCATTCCTCCTTTGCTTCTGTTGTAAATGTCACACCCGCTAAAAGCATGGAGAAGAAGAATTGTTTCTGCAAAAGGAAGTTGTTGGAGCTTGTTTATTAAAAACAATTTTGATTCCACCTTTCCTCTGCCAGGCTTCATGAAGTATACATTACTCCCTGGTCGTGCAAAAGCAATGAGTAAAAAAATTAAGTCGACATCTTCCCTTATTATTGTGACAGTGGGGTGTAGGGAAGCTTTCTCTAATCCAAATCTCACTATAGTGCCATCAGCATCCCCTGTAGCAACTACTGTTTCTATTTCAGTTGCTGTCATTTTTCACTGACAAGTTTTATGAGCCTGGTTTTGTTCTTTTCGTTTGCAAGAAAACGCTCTTGTTGAACAGTGACATTCATGTTTTCATTAAAATTAATATCACATGAGGTTTTTGTGAGGCTTCTTCTCTTCTCCTCTGCTCGCTTTGTGCTGTTGATGTCACCATAACCATCGAAAACCACAGTACAGTTTTCACCATAATACTTCAGTACATAGGCTATGTATTGATCGCAAAGAACAGAAATCTTGGTACCCGAATTCCATTTCATGCGATGAAGGAGGAAGCCTCCATCTTCTACATTAGTGGTCTTTCTTAGATCATGAGTTGCATAAAAATCCTCTGGAAAAGCACCATAAAAAGAAGACTTCATTCTTTTTCTCATTCCCCCTTCATTAAAGAGTGCCAATGGGAATTGAGATAATTCAAATCCCAATAGCTGTGCAACATCTTCATCACTCTTTTTTGTAATGGCATTTCTTTGGAAAATTGTCAAAGGGTCTACAGTCACTGTGTAACCATTAACTTTAATTGCATTGCTCATATTAGCCAATGACAACACAACATTCTTTTTAGACTGTTTTATGTCACCAAAATTACAGCCTACCAAACTTTTCATGGTACCAGTACCGATTTCTGTGGCTTGAAGACTATTTATCTTTGAGTTTCCGATTATCCCTGTCGATAGAGATATAAGTGAATTAATTTTTGGAAAAGGATGATGGTCATTGAACCAGTCATAAATCTTTGCCCTGTCTTGTCCAGCCCTATTTTGCCGTGATTCCCGGACATCAACATGCTGATCCCTACTTGAAAAAGTCATGCCAGCAAACTCCTCTACTGACAAGCAGATGGTGGTTGCTCCAGGGGACCCAGCGACCCACTTCGCTAGAACAGAATCAGTTATTCCTCTTCCTCGTGTCATACCACCTGAGCTTTTAAAGGAGCGCATTAGTGTCTGCTCTATGGTCATGTCTGACAAAACCCCTACCCAATGTGAAGCAGTTCGATTTACCTATAGTGAAATAACCCTTATCTCCAAAATCCTTGAACACATTTTGGTGGCTAGTTTTCAGTGCTAGCATGTCTTGCACATAGAGTTGGGCACATTTTGCATATTGAAAATGACCACTTGCATGGAAGAATGGTGTCATGCTCTGAACACAGGACAAGTGGCCATTCCAATCACCATGGCGCTCAGAATCTATGAACTTTTTCATCAATGAAACCATGTTAAAATACTGCACTCACAAAGCAGCAGACGGGCCGTTTTCCTTGACATGCTCTAGCTCATTCTTGAATTTATTTCAAATTGACGCTAAGCAAGAATTACCCTCAACCTTTTGTACAGTAAGATCTTCCACATTGATCAAAATGCTGATAATCTCTTTCTTTTCTTCTTCTGAAATACTGACTTCTTCCAGAATGATTCGAGCTAAAACCGCTTGAACGAGTAAATGTCCCCGAACGGCTCTGCTGTAAGCACGCCCAGTTAAGATCTTGTCAACTGAATTTGGAGCATAAACTAGGCTTAAAACTTATTTCAGTCCAGACCCTGCCATTGTGTGACCAATGCATCCCATGAAGGACATGAGTGTATGAAATCCTCCCAATCTCACACAAAAATACCTGACTGGATTTCTCGTGCCTTTATATACAATGGTTGGTCGAAAGTAAAACAAATCGTGGCACCTTGCTTCTGGCTATCATTGGAAGCATACTTTAGTGCTGTGTACACTATGTTGTAGTCACTTAGTGGTGAATTAATGAATGGCAGGAAAGTTACTGCACTTCTTTCGCCATTAATTGTATTACTGACAAACTGCATAAATCCCTTCCATTCCGGTATTGCGGGCAGTTCTGGAGTGGGTTGTACTGAGTGGAGTCACTTACAACACATCCACAGCATATCTTGCAAAGTTGGTACAAATATGTCGGCTGGAATATGATTGAGAAAGTTCAAGTCAAGAACAGTAATCTGCCGTAATGCATTGTTTGTCCGATGATCAAAGGTCTGAAGTTCCATAACACCTAGGTGGCCTACTTCTGTGGCAGAGGGAGCCGATTTGAGCCTCTGGACCTCTTCAGATGGTAAAAAAGTATCCACTACTTCACTTAGATGTTGTACATACATTTAATATTCAGTCTGAACCCACTAAATTCAACATTAAAAATTAATTTCGTATAATTCAAACACATTTGTTTAATAATTAGGATTTTATATTCCCTGCAGCTCGAAAACTATACATCCTAGAGAAACATTGATTCGAACTTTTTGTGGTAAATTTTATGTACTTTAATTTTGTATACAAACATGTTTTCGCTAGAGGCCGCGGTTTTTGATTTATTCATGAAAAACGTAAACAAATAACAGTTAAATGATCCCCCACCCCCCGGATCGCAACCCACCGGTCAGGATTTTTAGTATGTTGTTCATGGGTCTTTTCCCTACCACTGTACAAAAATTGGCGACTACGCAAATTATTTCCCCTATTTGAGATTTTTTTAGCCTTCTTTGACTGGGCTAATAGCGGAATGGATCTAGGAATCCTTCTGGTCTTTTTTTAATTTCGGATGTGGTTCCCCGGCTGGAAGGTCGGCGCCATGTCGGACAGCATCGCGGAGCTGAAGACGTCCATCAGGTGGGAGGAGGAGAGGGGACTGGAGCTGGAGAACCACGCGAGGAAGCTCATGTCCACCACCTTCAAGGACCTGGTGGTGTCCGACGACCTGCTCCGGCTCAAGGTGTTCATCGAGGACACGTACGAGGCGGTCATCGCCAGGAACGAGGGCAACCTCAAGATGGTGGAGATGAAGACCGCCATAGAGGCCCGATACGATCAGGTAAACTCTCAGGAGGGGAACCCACCACCTCAGTGCCGGGTGTGTGTGCATCTGACGCGCTCATTCATGAAGCTAACCAAAAATTGGTTGTCTGTAAAGTCGGTTTACGGACGATAGTTTAACGTGACAACGTCATAACAAAACATTGATGGAATGATTGCATAATTTTATGAATAAAAATTAATCATTTTTATTGAATTATCACTATTTTGTATGAATACAAAGAAGGAGTGAAATGAAATCTACAATTTAATTGAGAAATTTACTTCTATTTGCACTCATTAATTCAAGTATGTTTATTACTTTAACGAAGAGATTATTTTAACTACAACTTTTATACATGTTTGCTATTTAACTTCTTCCAATCTGTGTTATTCTGTTAAGGATAGGACGATGATAGGCAAAGTAGGAAACGAATGGGAGTGTTTCAAGTTTAATGTGCCTCGAAGAAGTCAACTCGATGGTTGTTCCAATCGAGTGGAAGAGAGATAGATGAGGCGCAAGCGTACAATGTGCGTTACGGGACACTTTTTCGTGCGTGGAGCCGGCGTTCATCGATTTATTAGACGTCACGTCAAAAACGTTGGGCGTCGATTAGCAACAGAGCTCCAAGTTCAAAAAACACACATCAATAAATTACATAGTTTCTCTCGTAATTCCAGAAAATTAATAATTGGTTAAGTGTACGTAAGTAATTACGTTGAGTTCTACCAAATTTTGAGTAGGACAGCTTCTACACGATTTTTTTCACTTGTATCTCTATTGCTGATTGCCATCAAATTGTTTCATGTAGATATTACATTTAGGTTTTAGCAATGAATTTAAAAATGAGGACGCACTCATAACATTTTGTAAACAACGTAAGCCCTACATGCATGCAATTCGGTGAAACGTTGGTCATATGAAATATATATAAGGCTTTTTCTAAATCCTTCTGTAGGTTGGCTTGCACAGTCAGGCAAGGAAAAATCCATGCAAAAAAACTTTGCATGTTAATCGAACGGAGCCAAACATTTCTGTGCCCAAAGTCACGAGAGATTACAACACTTGTTTCTCCAGATAAACTATTAGATTTATGTTTCCCACATGAATGTAATGTTCAAATTAACGTTTTTACATTGATACTAGAAACTAGTATCCAAAAGCATTTATTTGTAAAATAAAAGGACATTTTGCAGTGTGTCGTTTCAGGTTGTTTGTTTATGTCGATGGGTGATGAAATAATGATGCGATGATGTAATAATATGATCAGGGCCATCGAGAAACACTAAGTGCTCGGGAGAAAATAATTTTGTAGGACTTTATTCATACTATTTAATGAACAACTGCTCAAACCCTACAGTTAAAAAAAAAAAAAAAAAAAAAAAAAAAACATTCTTAAGGAAGTGCAGTTGAACAGAAGCGGTCACCACTTTTCACTCGATTTTTCTACATCAATTATTTGCATGTTCAATTATGATAAATTTACTTAGACACTGTTGAGAGAACTGTATTGTGCACTCTAAGAAAAGCGGTCCAAAGATTATTTAGCTAAAAAAAAAATTGAGCGAGTCTTTCAGAACTCGCCAGAAATGTGTAAACATCTAACATCAGAAAAGAGCAAATTAATGTGTTTCCATGTTAAAAATATACTCATAATACGAAACTCGGGCACGAAACTTAACACAGAATCTTTTAAATTAAGGCCGAGCATGATAAGTATACGCAAATTATGTTTTCAGCTACTAATTTTATTAAATCACACGTAGTTTCGGCACCCGTCGCTAGAATTCGCTGCCGGAGCAGCTACATCGACTACTGAATCATTCTATTTGTAGACCGAAAATTTTAAACTGTATAATGAAACGGCTCCAATAAAAGCGAAAAATACTTGAAAAAAATAAATCTCGAATTTAGACTTGATTTCCGAAAAGGAATTTTATTAAAACATTGCCCATCTTGTTAAAATTCATTGAACAGGTCATACTGTAATTTTTCTCTTTAGCTTTATGAACTTGAAGTGTATTAACAACAAATTTTTGAGATATTCGCCCTATGGTGGTAAATTCAGGCATTAAAAAAATTTGAAAAACTTAACCGGGGCTTCTCTGGTGCTCAGGGCCCTGGGATTTTACCCCTTCTGCCCCTCCATCTCTATGACACTGGGCATGATGCAATACCGCGATTCCTTGATGCGATGACTTAACGAAATGATGATTTATGAAAATTCTGTACTTATGTAACCATAAATTAGAAAGAACAGTAGCAGTTGTTTGGTCATGTTCAGGATTTTAAAGCGTGTTCATCGATCCCTGGTTGTTTGTGTCACAATTTCAACTTCGAGGCATCGGTGTAAAATGATGTTAATTTTCTCAACTGGAATAGGAACGAGCATTTTGAGACTTTTCTGGCTTGTGAACGCTTCAGGTACCTCCGGCAAGGTTCGTCCTCAACTTGTGAAGCTACGAGATGCACAGAAAGTGCTTCTTTCGTTGTTAAGGACTAGGTTCCCGTGTGTTTGTGGTACATTTAGAGAACGCCGGCATAGGAGAAGATCGGCTCACCATCTGAGGTGAAGCTTCTCCTCGACGGCATGGGAGACAGTGATGATGATGATGATGATGGTGGTGGTGTTGATTTTCTCGTTGTTATGGACTAGGTCCCTGTGTGTTTGTGGTACATTTAGCGAACAGCGGCATAGGAGAAGACCGGCTCACCGTCTGAGGTGAAGCTTCTCCTCAGCGGCGTGGGAGACAGTGATGATGATGATGATGATGTTTTCTCGTTGTTATGGACTAGGTTCCCGTGTATTTGTGGTACATTTAGCGAACAGCGGCATAGGAGAAGACCGGCTCACCGTCTGAGGTGAAGCTTCTCCTCAACGGCGTGGGAGACAGTGATGATGATGATGATGATGATGTTTTCTCGTTGTTATGGACTAGGTTCCTGTGTATTTGTGGTACATTTAGCGAACAGCGGCATAGGAGAAGACCGGCTCACCATCTGAGGTGAAGCTTCTCCTCAACGGCGTGGGAGACAGTGATGATGATGATGATGATGTTTTCTCGTTGTTATGGACTAGGTTCCCGTGTATTTGTGGTACATTTAGCGAACAGCGGCATAGGAGAAGACCGGCTCACCGTCTGAGGTGAAGCTTCTCCTCAACGGCGTGGGAGACAGTGATGATGATGATGATGATGATGATAATGTTTTCTCGTTGTTATGGACTAGGTTCCCGTGTGTTTGTGGTACATTTAGCGAACAGCGGCATAGGAGAAGACTGGCTCACCGTCTAAGGTGAAGCTTCTCCTCAACGGCGTGGGAGACAGTGATGATGATGATGATGATGATGATGATGATAATGTTTTCTCGTTGTTATGGACTAGGTTCCCGTGTGTTTGTGGTACATTTAGCGAACAGCGGCATAGGGGAAGACCGGCTCACCGTCTGAGGTGAAGCTTCTTCTCGACAGTGTGGGAGACAGTGCTGCTGCTGCTGCTGATGATGATGATGATGATGGTGAGGATGATGATGATGATGATGGTGAGGATGATGGTGATGATGATGATGGTGAGGATGATGGTGATGATGATGACGTGCGCGTGTGTCCTGCAGTTGATGCTGCAGCTGGAGAAGTTCCCGAAGAGCCTGGTGCGGGAGACGAAGCGGGAAGTGTTCTCGGAAGCGCGCCGGCGCATGAGGGAGGCGCGCTCGGCCGCGACGAAAGCGGAGCTGATGGAGAGGGTCTTGCGGCGCCTGAAGAAGGCGCTGGAGCCGCCCTTCCGGAAGTCGGGCCGGCCCGTGCACTTCCGGTCGCCGCCGTCCAGGCCGCGGCGCAAGCCGGGTCCCAAGCCCCAGGAGCTGACCCAACAGCAGGAGGACTTCCTGGAGTTCTTCTCCGACTACTGCCGCCACACGGACTCTGTCGGCGCCTACATACCCGGCTTCTGATCCCCCGATCCCCCCAAAGTTTGTCCCGTCTTGCTGAACCGTCCCCGTGCGCTCCAAACACAACCCATCAATATTTTGAACAAGTAGTAAATCAAATAGTAAGTACCGTGTATTGATTCCATATGTTAGCCCATTTCGAGTTAAAAAAAAAAAAAAAAAACTTAGTGCGACCCTTGTACAAGTTTTGCACTTGAGGTAAAAAAATATTACATTTCAACATTGCTTATACGTGCATAAATAACTAGCTTGTGTCGTTAGTATCATATTCTATGGCCATCCAATAGTGTGACTCACTTTCCCAATGTGTTTTGCTATGTCGCCCTGTTCCAAATTATACATACATGTATTTAAGATATTTCGAATTATTTATCATTTGATTGATCTAATGGTCATCTAGTGTCCAAAGATATGAAAAAATCGAGCCGACTTATTTGTCTGTAGCGAAATAAAAATGTTTAACATGCACAACGAGTAAAAATGTATATTAAAACACAAATGTCTGTTATTCTCTTTAGGAATGTACGCTGTTAAATGGTTACCTAGATAAAACCTCTCCCCCCCACCAAAAAAAATAATTCTCATTAATAATTTTATTTTTTGAGTCCAAAAAGAAAAAAAAATTCTTTCATTTATACTTTATTCCATTTTCAAGGTTCATTAAAAATGACATGCAGATATTAATTAAAAATTGAGTGTAGTTGCAACAAAATTAATTACTATGATGTGATACCGTGTACCTATGCTCGAAACATTTGAAAAGAAAGACTGCAATGTGAGCTGATCGGCACTCATTAATCATCATTACCTGTTATGGTGCTACATGGTTCATTATGAAACTAGCCTAATTACCCGGCGTTGTCCGGGATAAATCACCCTTGGGAGCTGATTTTTTTGTAAAACCTCGTTTTCAGTTGAAGGCTATGTAATATAAGGAACATCAATGCCGAGTTTCAAGAATGTATGCCGTAAAGCTACTCGAAGAAAAGGAAATTTCGAATCTTAACGCCTCGCAAAATTTTTTAGAACTTATTGTTAAAATACGTGGAATTTTGAATTTTAACGCCCTCGTAACCCTTCCTTACAGGAGCTGATTTTCGTAAAAATTCTTTCCTAGTGGATGTCTACATAGTAAGAAGAAATATACGAGTCTGTATGTCTTATAGTTCCTGAGGATTGGTGTTGAGCGAGCGAGAGAGTGGTATTTCGCATCACCCTTTTAGGAATGGAATAAAAAAAAAAAAAAAAAAACTTCTTAGTGCACCCCTAGGGTACTCAAAGAATATTATCTCCATGTGTCAAGTCTAGAAGTCCATTGTTTTAGGTTGTGTGTTGTCTGTCAGACATTGTTAGAGTTATAATATGAAATAAATATTTTATTTCTTATAAAAATTCATTAATAATTATAAAAATTATAAATTATTATAAAAATTAATTTTAAACCAAATAACTATCAAAACAAAGTTAATTGTTTGTTACGTAAAAATTCACATTTAAGCTAATCTAATAAATTTATTCAATTTATAATACGATGGAGTAAACATATGAAACGGTATAGGCTGCAGGAGATCCAGACACAATACACAAGGAAGAGGGGAAAAAAAATGGTGTGTGGCTGTGTAATGGACACGGCCGTATGTTGTACGTGAACACGTGTACTTTACAGGTAATATTGTCTATACAAAATATGAAATACGCTTTTTTTTTATTTGAACATCATGTATATTAACTGTAACTATTTTACACTAATGCTTTATATAAGCTACAAGCAATAGATAGATTTTGACGAGAGCTGACGATTGAAACGTAAACGAATGTCGCAGCTTCTCCGAGTCAAAAGTTATACGAAATATGGAAATCTCGAAACGCAGCAAAATGACCTCGAAATGTCGGCGCTTCCCCCTCCACCGCGCGCGATGCGTCACAGTCCTCACTTAGCGTAACGAATTCTATGATCCTTTAGCTATCCAGTGGTGTAACTAAATTTTGGATGGAGATGATAGATATGTAGCTGCAACACAAAACTGTATCCCCCCCCCCCTGATTTTGTTATTATTCGTATTTTGAATTGCCTCCCACTATGGAAGCAATTTTAAAGAAGTATTCACATCAAAATTACCGGGGAACAAGGGATGACGTTGACGCTTCATGTGGACCATCAACTACCACTATAAGCTAGATGTCCAGCACGGGTCCTACATCGGGGAGCGAGTCGGCACACCGACGGCCCAATCACAGAGCGAGCTGGCAACAATGGGGTGAGTCGTCGACCCCGTGTTCGGGAGCCAGTGAATAATTAACTGTTCTTCGAGGTAAGTATAGGAGCGTGCGGGTCTCATCTGGTGGTCAAAATACAATCTCAAATAACGGAAGGTATTTAATAACCCGTGACTTCACTCGCGCAATCTCAGGGTGTTGCTGATATTTTACCATGTATATATATATATATATTATATACAGAGGCGCAACAATTAAATTTCCAAAAGGGGGGGGGGGGGGCAATATACCTTTTTATAAAGAATCATCGATCCCCCCTATTGAAGCGGGGGGTCCGGGGGTGTAAAATGGTGCTATTTAAGCGGTTTTATTATCTAAAAATTGATTACACAGCACTTTCTTTGCCCTCCGTTTGCCCCCACTTCAAGGTTTCAGAAGGGGGGGGGGGCAAAATACCCCTTCCCCCCTTGTTGTTGCGCCCCTGATTATATATATATAGACACACACCAATTCGTAAACACAGGGGGAAGCACTAATCGTATTGGTGTGCCAAAATAAAGTTTTTGGTAGGAAATCTATTCTCGAATACAAATTGTAAACATAAACAGTCATAGAAAGGGGTGATTGCAACTTTGATAATACTTTAAAATGTTAGCCTTTTTTGATTACCACCCAATTCTCAACGCTTTGATAGCGCAATTGGCAAAGCTTGCGCCTCCTAGTCACAAGATGATCTTTTTGATTGAGTTCAAATCCCGTCACAGGAAAGAAAAATATTCTCTTAATGATAATTACAGTATACATATTGAACTTTAAGCAGAAATTACGAATTAATTTTTTGTGTATCTAATTTCATTCATTTATGTTGTACCATGTAGGCCTATAGATCTTCAGAACGATAAAGCTTGTTAAAACGTTATTTTAAACATAAAACCTCTCTTTTGACATAGCAAGGAAGTTGTTATGCAACCAAAGCCAAAGTGATAAAACTAATTTTTTAATGTCTATATCATTTTTTCCCTTGTTAAATTTGAGGTTGTATACTGGCTGTTTATCCGGTTAGATATTGCTGTCAATTTAACCAATTACTGAAATTACACAAAGAATGCAAGCCATTGAGTCTAGAATAATGTTTCTTCAGAATTGATTTTTTTTTTACTATTTTCTTCTGTATGTAACTTAAAAAATATTACGAAACTTAGTGTCATCGATAACAAAAAATTCTGTTCAGCTCTGGACTAAATGAGATTAATTTTTCCTTCTTGATGGGCTAATCTAGAAATGTATTTTTGTAATATTATTTTAAGAATTTGTGTTTAAGCTAGCTTAATTATTTTGTTAGGTGCGTAACGTCTCAAAGTTGTAGGTTATGTGTGTCTGTAGCAAAACAGTAAAGTGCATGATGCCAATGAACGAAACATGAATGCCAAAAAAACTTTTTTAGACCCTGTCATTGCATTTTATATTTTAATATTTATATAATTTATTATTGCATTACATATACTTTACCTAATGCAAAAGTGCTACTATTAATAGTACTTTTTTCTCTAATTCCTCAAGTAACTTTTAATGCATATTTCTGTCCGTTTGTTCTGTTATCTCATAACAGTGAGGCCTACAGAAATTTTTTAAATAAACAATAAAAACAAAAGTAATTTTAAATGTTATAACTTTATACTAACTTTGTAGCAAAAAAATTTACAAGGAAGTGAATGTCCTTTGTGTTATTGATGTTTAAACAAACAGTTGATAGGAATGCGTGGTGGTTTTCTTTCTATTAGGAATTTAGTTCATAATGAGAACTTCACTTATTCTTAACTTTGCTTGTTTCTAAGTTATTACTTCCGAAAAGAATTATTACAATTTTTAAAAACATTTGATAAGTTATAAAACACAGTAATAAACTAACACAATAACCTATTAAAAAGGTATGACTAGTTGGCAATCTGAACTAGTAAGATGAAAATATTTATTACTATGGACGTGGACTATCACGATGAATTAAATGCATGCTATTTTACGAATAGGAATATTTCACAATTTTCCTACGTTAAATCAAACACAAGTTCTCTTTTATAGTTCTTAAAGTTGAGTTTATTTCATATGAATATTATTTAGGTTTACGAAATATATTCCAAGGTAGTTTCACTAAGACAATGTTTCATTTGACAGACCAATATGTTTGGTGAGTTTCCCGATATCCAGAAACACGAACATATGCGAGTCCGCCATCTTGTCAGCTTCGGCTCGCGGGTGTGTCAGGCAATATAACACTATTTCCCAGAATGCAACAGTAGTCGTACCGCCTAGCAGTCCGGAGTGCTCGGAGACTACGACAAGTAGGCGGGAGTTGTGATCACCCTACTCATGATGTTTCTTTTTTTTGACGTGACAACGTCTAATAAATCGATGAACGCCGGCTGCACGCAATAAAAAGTGTCCCATTACGCACATTTTCCCGTTACGCTGTGTCCCGTTACGCTCATTGTACGCTTGCGCCGCATCTATCTCGCTTCCACTCGATTGGAATAACCATCGATTTGACTGTTTCGAGGCACATTAAACTTGAAACACTCCCATTCGTTTCCTACTTTTCCTATCATCGTCCTATCCTTAACAGAATAACACAGATTGGAAGATGTTAAATAGCAAACATGTATAAACGTTATAGTTAAAATAATCTCTTCGTTAAAGTAATAAACATATTTGAATTAACGAGTGCAAACAAAAAGTAAATTTATCAATTAAATTGAAGATTTCATTTCACTGCTTCTTTGTATCCATGCAAAATAGTGATGATTCAATAAAAATGATTCAATTTTATTCATAAAAGTATGCAATCATTTCATCAATGTTTGGTTATGACGTCACGTTAAACTATCGTCCGTGAACCGACTTTACAGACAAACAATTTTTTTTTTTTTAATACGTTTGAGAACACCGATACTGGCGGAAGAAGGGTTGTCGTGAGCGGGAGTCACGACCAGACGACGCTAGTGCATTTCAGGATCGTCGAGCCCCAGGTGGCGGCGCGGGTCGCTCGTCCAGACGCAGACGCCGAGTGGCGCCCGACAAACGACGCGACAGTCGGTCGCGACGTCAATATGGCCCGAGGGACACGCAAGCAACAACTGCCCGCTGATTGGTTCAATGAGCCACCCCCTCTCTCTCCCTCCCTTTGTCTCCATCACGTGCTCGCTCGCTTAGAAGTTCCCCCATAGGTCAGGCCAATGGGGGCTGACGCTGTTCAGAGGCTACGAAACTATTGTTTGAAGTTGGTCCCTATACCATTACACAACCTCGAAATAAAGCACTAACAAGTAAGAAGTAAGTGTATGAAACTGTTTTGTTTTTCCTCTTAAGCTAACTGTTGCGCCATATTGGTTATAGTAAAAAAAAAAAAGAACCCACGTGTGAACGTGCATTGAGATGTATATCCACTTAAGATATCGATTGCTGTCTGTTCACGAAAAGTATTTAAGAGTATGTTTTAGGATTTAATTTTAAAGAATGGCTAAAAACAGGTGGTTTTTATTATATTAATGGTTAATCTTCAGTCAATATTCTTTTAAAACAACATGGCTAATTGCATTGTATCTTCAACATAAATTCTATGCACTATAATCTTAGGATCACAGATCAATTTAAAAAACTTCACAACGTAAAGACTGCGTTTCGGTCCAAAGCCTTGCGCTTAGATGCGACACCGCGCTAGAAGCACCATTGAGCGACGCACTTATAACATCCCGCCTCACTGACACAAAAACACCCCTTGCTGGGGAGACCCTTTAAGGGTGATTAGCCCTCTCCATCTTGCAACGTCAAATATTTTGAGAACGCTTGCAGTAAAGCTACCGTACTAAATATTTTGGGTAAACGTGGCACAGGACTACTTGTTGATTGGCTACTTGCTGATTTCAGAACTTGCAAATTGGCGTGATTATCATTAGAGATGTTGTCACCCGCGTGAAACAATAAGTTATTTCCTTGCGGCGCTTACAGACCAGATCCTGTTAGTAAATATGTGGTTGCAACAAGGTATATCATGTCTGGAAGATGTGATTTATGCCTTGAAATGACAAAAAATTCTGATTAATAGTTCTAAATTTCAATAATAGGAAAAAAAAATATTGTAAAAAAATCAAGATTACGGGGCCTGATTCCCCTTAAATATTGCACACCCTCTTGCACGTAAAGACGACTGCACACTTGAAGCATGTGCCGGTGTCGCCCTTAATGCTTCCTTCAGTCCAATCAAGAATAGTATTCCATTATTCTCCTCCAATATCATTCAATTTATCACTGATAAAGTCATCAAATGAAACAAACTGTAAAAGAATAATTGAAGATAAAAAATACAGCAGTTTTCAAAGAATTTTAGATTAGGAAAAGCGTATCACGCCCCGCTAGTTTTATCGCTGAGACGTCTCAAGCGTGTCGAAAGTGATCGGCTAGGAAATTATTTCACTCGAATCGCGTCTGTCGCGTCAGTCGCGTCAGTCGCGTCAGTCGCGTCGCGTCCGTCGCGCCCGGCGCATCCGTGAAGCCATCGTGGTCCCGGCATGACGGCGCCCTCTTCAAATAACCTCTGACGCTTCTCCTCCATCACATCCCGCTCATGATGCAGTCTAGTTTCGCATCCTCATTAAATATGCGGCGATCCCGAAATAGCGAGGCACAGCGGTTCGCGTAGCCGCCTCCCTCCATCTGCCACTGGGACCCATACCAGCCAAGCACGGGTAGCATGTCATCACAGGGCGCGTGTGTCCATGAACGAATGTCCCAGTTATCAAAAAAAAAAAAATTGGTTGTCTGTAAAGTCGGTTTACGGACGATAGTTTCACGTGACAACGTCATAACAAAACATTGAAGAAATGATTGCATATTTTTGTGAATAAAATTGAATAATTTTTATTGAAATATCACTATTTTGTATGGATACAAATAAGGAGTGAAATGAAATCTACAATTTAATTAATAAATTTAGGCCTACTTTTATTTGCACTCATTAATTCAAATATGTTTATTACTTTAACGAAGAGATTATTTTAACTATAACTTTTATACAAGTTTGCTGTTTAACTTCTTCCAATCTGTGTTATTCTGTTAAGGATAGGATGATGATAGGAAAAGTAGGAAACGAATGGGAGTGTTTCAAGTTTAATGTGCCTCGAAAAAGTCAAATCGATGGTTGTTCCAATCGAGTGGAAGAGAGATAGATGCGGCGCAAGCGTACAATGAGCGTAACGTGACACAGCGTAACGGGACAATATGCGTTACGGGACACTTTTTTGTGCGTGCAGCCGGCATTCATTGATTTATTAGACGTTGTCACGTCAAAAAACATGGGTGGTACATAAAATTTTTCAGGGCACGCTAATTTTCCCGCAATGACGTTGCAGATGTGTCGAACGTGATTGGTTGGAAAACCATTTTATTCGCGTCGCGTCCGTCCCGCTATTGTATAATGTCCCGCGTCCAGTATAATTCATACAGCTTTAGATTTATTATGTTTACTATTCCTTTCGGTGAAATTGTGAAAACAAGCTCATAACGCATTGATTTGACGAAGATTATTCGATAAATGTAACTAGTTAGTACTTTTCGTAAATTTACTGTAGTTTTCTTTAAGTCAAAATTATTCAAAGTCGGTAGAGTAAGTTGAGATCAGAGCATAACCGGGGGGGGGGGGAGGGAGAGAGAGAGAAAAGAGTAACGCTTAGTAGTGAAGCATCGATGGCGGTGAGAAGAAAGGGGGGGGGGGGGGGGTTGTGGATAATGATGAAAAAGCAGAGAGTCGGACAGCTGCAAGTCACTATGCATGTTTTTCGTCGTGCCATGTTGTGTTACATTGTAGCTTCGGCCACGCAGAGCGCTATGCTCGCTATGTTCGCTATGTACGCTATGTTCGCTATGTTCGCTATGTTCGCTATGTTGGCGATCCTGGCGACGTCGCCGTGTGTTCAGTTCTCGGCTGTTTTTTTTTTTTTTTTTTTCCTAAACGTTGCTGACTTCGCGCATGCGTTGATCATCCAATACTTGTTTTCTAGCGGATATGGGCTGTGATACTGCGTTTGCTCCTTATGAAGTTAAGTATCTTTCAGTAGTGTGTTTTAAAAAGTCACGTCGACGGAAATTTCCATTGAAGAAATACGAATATATCCATGATTACTGAACAAATCGATGTAAGACTAAACAAGGCAGAATATGCAGGACAATGCCTGGAATTTGTTTTCAAGTGAACGATATCAAACTGAGTTTAATTTATTCTGAAATAATTCATGAATTTGGGCTTCGTCCTCACACACAAATGCTTCATAAAATGATGAAATTCTTCAAAATTCTTTTCTTTTTCAGATTAACTTCATGAACCCATTTATTTATACGTTCGCATACCTTAAAAGCCAGCAGAATGTTATCGTCGTCGGAATCATCACTCGAATCCCACGGCATGCGTCTCTCCGACATCGCGAACTGGACTATTCTGTCTGGCCACCTGGCGCAGCGAACATAGCGAACATAGCGAACATCGCGAACATAGCGATCATAGCCTTGCATTCTGTGCGGCCTCACTTTGTGAACCTCCAGTGTGTTGGTTGACGCAATTCTCGCCCCAAAAACACAGATGGCAGCAGAAGCAGCGCGCGATGGCGCGTTTGCGTCACAGCACACACACGTGCCTACTTGCGCACTGCCATACTTCCGCATCCGCATAACTCCACAATCGCCTGCACGCTCGCATACTTGGGCTTTCAAATAACTGTGTGCCCTTACTCAATTTCCTGTCCGTGAAGTTTGCCCTCACTCGGTCAAATCTTCTTCTCTTACTAAATTTGACAATCGAGTTAGAAGGGTAACATTAGAAGAACATTGATTTTCAAATTTTCTCCACAAAATAAAGTTGGACAGATCACCTCAAAAATGTTTCAAATCGTGTCGCACTACCAAAGTTTAGTTTTGAACTGAGCTTTTTTTTGGGGGGGAATTTTTAAATTTTAGTATTCTTTCGAAATTGAATAATAATGCACCCCAGTACCGCATATAAATTTAGAGCTTGTTATGAATTTTGTACATTCATCAACTTTTAAAACTTCTATAAATTTAACTCACCTTTATTCTCTTTACATAACACAAAAAATATTCTGCGATTTAAGTAATGGACACATCATGTGCTTTTCACGTATAAAAAAATTTCGCACACTACATTCATATTAACATTATTTTATTTTATTTTCACGTTCATAACCGGTTTAATCCGCCATGTGTTCCACGCCATATTAAAGATTCGTTGTGACGGAAAAAGACGCCATTTCCGTTTCCGCTAGGCTCGATCCTGATTGGCTGGTTCCGTCCAACATTCAACACTTCAGGACCAGTAATACAAGCAAGTATCCAACTCGTCAAAACAACAATTGGCCGCGCTAGTGATGTACTCGGTGACGTCATAATCCTCCAACATTATTCGACCAAACATATTGTAAAATGTTGGAAACGAAAATTTAACAGGTCCATAACGAACGTGGCGGCCACGGACAATTTTTTTATTACGTGTTACAACTTATCTCTCGGTATACGGCATTTTGTAGGAGTAATTTCGTGTATGGAACGGAAATGTGTAACCATGGTGCTACCAACTGGCCAACTGGGGAAAATGACGCGAACCAAGAAGTTAATAAAGCCATTGGGAAAATTTAAAGCATTAACTTTTTATTGAATTTTAACAAGATGGGCAGTATTTTAATGAAATTATCTGTCGAAAATCAGGCACAAAACCGAGGTTTAGTTTTTTTTTTTAATTTTTTTTTTTTTTTTTTGCTCATGGTGGAGCCGTTTCATTATAAATTTTAAACTGTTTGCCTGCTAATCGAATAATTCGATAGTCAACGTAGCGTAAACTAAGTGATATTCGCGTCCAGTTCATTTAACCGAAAACACAATTTGCATGTATTTACCACGCTCGGCATCACTTCAAAGAACTCTGCGTTAAAAAATATCGTGTCCGAGTTTCGTATTGTAAGTGTATTTGCCACGTAAGAACACATTAAAAAATATGTTGTCTGTAAAGTCGGTTTACGGACGATAGTTTAACGCGACAACGTCATAACAAAACATTTATGAAATGATTGCATACTTTTATGAATAAAATTGAATAATTTTTATTGAATTATCACTATTTTGTATAGGCTAAATACAAAGAAGGATAGAAATGAAATCTACAATTTAATTGATAAATTTACTTTTATTTGCACTCATTAATTCAAATATGTTTATTACTTTAACGAAGAGATTATATTAACTATAACTTTTATACATGTTTGCTATTTAACCTTCTTCCAATCTGTGTTATTCTGTTAAGGATAGGACGAGGATAGGAAAAGTAGGAAACGAATGGGAGTGTTTCAAGTTTAATGTGCCTCGAAAAAGTCAAATCTATGGTTGTTCCAATCGAGTGGAAGAGAGATAGATGCGGCGCAAGCGTACAATGAGTGTAACGGGACACCGCGCAACGGGACAATGTGCGTTACGGGACACTTTTTCGTGCGTGCAGCCGGCGTTCATCGATTTATTAGACGTTGTCACGTCAAAAAAATAATTGCTCTTTGCCGAAGTTAGATATTACACATCTCTGGCGAGTACTGAAGAGAGACTAGCTCACATTATTTTTTTTTTGTCACGTTGTCTTCTTGTGGGCGACACGTGTCGATCGCCAAGACGGCCAAGGTCGCGGGGTGGTACACGTGTGAAGGTCGATCCCCGAGTTATCCCCGAGTTTCACGGTAAATTGAATTACCCGGGCAAGAAGGTCGCTAAGTCTGGCGGGGGGGAGGGGCAAGGATCAAGGGAAGCGTGGGAGGGGAGTATGTGTGTGTGTGTGTGTGTGTGTCAGTGTGTGCGTGAGGCTTCGGACGCAACTCGCCACGGACGACTTTTCCCACGGCCCTGGGGGCTAGTTGTCCGGCTGTCCACGCGCGGCGGGCAAGAACGGCTCTAGTCCCGACTATAAGCTCCCCCCCCCCCCCCTCATCCACCCTCTTCTAAACTAGCCAGCCAGCCAGCCATCCTCACGTGCGGACCAGTCGCTCGTGCCGACGACACAGAAGCCGGGTGCGCCGCAAACTGCGTCTGCATCGCGCGGTGCCGGTGGTCATACATTTATAACCACCGTTCACATCTGCCGCTTGACGTCTACTCAAAAAGCGCTACTCTGAATATTGATGACCACTGAAATAGGCTAGTTATACATTTTTTTTTTGACGTGACAACGTCTAATAAATCGATGAACGCCGGCTGCACGCACGAAAAAGGATGACTCATTGTACCGTTGCGCACATTGTCCCGTAACGCTTTGTCCCGTTACGCTCATTGTACGTTTGCGCCGCATTTATCTCTCTTCCACTCGATTGGAACAACCATCGATTTGACTTTTTTGAGGCACATTAAACTTCAAAAACTCCCATTCGTTTCCTACTTTTTCCTGTCATCGTCCTATCCTTAACAGAATAACACAGATTGGAAGAAGTTAAATAGCAAACATGTATAAAAGTTATAGTTAAAATAATGAGTTCGTTAAAGTAATAAACATATTTGAATTAATGAGTGCAAATGAAAGTAAATTTATCAAATAAATTGTAGAGTTCATTTCACACCTTCTTTGTATCCATACAAAATAGTGATATTTCAATAAAAATTATTCAATTTTATTCATAAAAGTATGCAATCATTAAATCAATGTTTTGTTATGACGTCACGTTAAACTATCGGCCTAAAACCGACTTTACAGACAACCAATTTTTTTTTTTAAGTGAAACCTCTTTGCCGCGGGAGCTACAAGTTTCGAGCGTCACGAAAATTCTGATCACACGAGGGGAATAGTTGGGTACGTGGTGGGGGAACCGGTAGAGCAGGAGAGTGCGTCAGAGGCGACGCCACTCCAACGCATGCGCTAGCGGTCGAATGGGAAGACTGCAAGGAGAGGGGGGATAGTTACGCAGTGCAGCATGCTATATGCTAGCTGTAACGGCCGCAAGGGGAGATGGCAGAAACGACGCAGCAGTGATGCAGCAGTGATGCAGCAGTGACGCAGCAGTGATGCTACGGACTTCTCGTAACACTGCTTGTGTTTGTCTATGCTTCAGTTTTAGTTACGGCTAACGATTTACACTACCATATTTATTTTATTTAAATTATTAATTTGAGATCATACCCGCATTCTTGCTATTCTCCATTAGCCCTTGTTGAATTAAAAAAAAATACTAATAATTTATCTCTATTTATACCTAATAAGAATTCTCACTTCTGTCGCTTGTAGACTCCAATCACACATTTAAAAAAAAACTTATAGGCATGTAATTACAGTATCTGTTGTTTAGCTTGTACCAGATGTGTCAGTTCTCAAATGTAGTAGTTTTGAATGAATTATCTACATATCGTTCTGCCACCCGTGTTTGTAAACAACTTCACGAGTTTGTAAGTTGTTCATAAACAAACATCATGAAATGCTTTGAAAAGAGGCAGCTAGGGAAATGAGTTGGTACCACTGAAACGTTTTTTGAGAATTGTCAAATTTGAGAAATAACAGTACCTGAAATATTCTTGTCTCTAACAACAACATGGCAAAAAATAAAATATTCTTACACTTGGAATTACAGTAGAATAGTTATTTGCATTCAATCAGGAGGGATTAGAGTGGTTTAATTTCTAAATTTACTTATATTAATTTTATTCACTGCATTCAAAGTTTTTATTTTTAATTAAATACTCAACTTTATGTCTTTGGTAGCGAACACATTTATTTTGTCATTTGAAGTCTTTTTGATGTGTAAACATCTTAGCTCAGGGTAATTCCGTGAAAATGGAACGAAATTCGATGAACGTAAATGTGACACAAAGATGGCGGACCCACGTGTAGCAACATCAACACGTAAATATTCCCTTTCATAAACATTAGGGGACATACTAAACATATTGATGTGCCAAATGGAACTTTATGATGGTGAAACTACCCTGGAATATATTTGGTAAACAAAATAGCCATAGTACAAGGTAATCACAAGTTTAAAAAAAAAACACCCAAAGGAACCTGGCATTACAACAATTGTAATACGTATTCTCCTTCTAAATTCCCAATGGGCGAGCCCTTGTTAAGTTCATGGAGCGTGGTTCAAATCTCATCACTGATCTTTTTTAATAATTTTTTTATTATAATTATAAGTAAATAATATGAATTATTAATGTTGAAACAGATCAATATGAATATGATTTGTTTACAGGAAGTATTAACAAACTTCTTTCAGTCATGTAAGCAAAAATAAATAAATATGAAAACATGTACTTAGTGTTTTAAAAAGTGTTTCAAAATGTTTCATGGTGATATTTTAGCAATGCAACAGAAGTATAACTTCTAACAAGTGTGGAAACTTCATAGTATTAACTGTTCAGTGAATTTTGACAAGATGGGCAGTATTTTAATAAAATTCCTTATCGAAATTCAATTAAAAAGGCGGGCTTTTATCGAAGCCATTTCTTGTGGATTAAAATTTCCTGTTTTTTTTTTGTGTGTTGCTAATTGCTACCTACGTTTGATGGTGGCAAGCAACGTTTGCGATTAAGGTAGCGAATTCTCACGCGGCGGGCGCAGAAAGTATGTGTGTGATTTGCATCCAGAAATTTCAGTACTTTATTTATCACACACGGCGTTATTTTAAAAAAAAATTGTTTTGATAAATTTCGTGTCCGAGATTCGTTTTTTTTTAAATTTAAGAACACATGATTATGTATGTTACCGATGTTAGATGTTTACACAGCACTGCCGTATATATATATATATATATATATATATATATATATATATATATATATATATATATATGTGTGTGTGTGTGTGTGTGTGTGTGTGTATTTATTACAAATTGTACAGTTGTTCCAAGACCCCCCCTACGCCACTGTTGGTGATAGCAGGCTGTACAGCCCTGTCGCAGTTCATGCCCAATGAATGCCCTCCTTGGAGAGTTGGAGAGGTTATAATGGTCTTACAGTTCCACTCCCCTTTTGGTCGTCTCGCCTTTCTGCTCCATTCCCCCCCCTCCCCTTCCCAACCCAAATTAACCCTACAAACTCATACCCCTCACAGACAACATGCAAGGATCCTTGAAGAGGCTGGAGTGCCCTTGCTTGTTCACGCTCCCTGCGTCTCTCTTGCGTGGGTATGTGTGCATCGCGCGCTAAAGAGAAATCGCGTTACCATTGCAGTCCCAGGCAGGCGAATACAGCCGCCATGTTGGTTTTTTTTTACGGTTTCTTGTTGGTTTCAGATCAGCGTGAAGAAATACAGTACGTCCATAAAATAATGTCCAAGTTATAAAATGTCCAAGTATCAACAGCAAGCGTTGGAGGGTGTTGGTTCAAGGCCACAATTAAAGAGTAACGCAACATAAAATAATGTCCAAGTTATAAAATTTTCAAGTATCAACTACTGCAAGCGTTAGAGGGTGTTGGTTCCAGGCCACAATTAAAGAGTAACGCAAGTAGCCTTAGACAAGCGCATGCGTGGATACTGCTTTGTTGTTTTCTCGCTTGCAGCGCGAAAAAATGGCTCTTTCCCCAAATAGTAGAGGGTGAACCTGTAAGCTCTGTTAGTAGGGACCGGAAAAATTCGCGGGTTCAGTGACCTGTAGGATGAACTCCACAGTTTTACGTACACTCGGTCAAATGCCACCCACTCATTGGCTGCTGTCTTGTGAGACGTCCCATCGTAGCAGCCTGTGATTCGATAAAGCTTTGGTCGGGTGTTTCTCATTGGCCCAGAGTCATCCAGGTGAGTTGTGAACCAATAGCAGTGGCAGCACTGAGGTATAACGATTTTTTATTTTAGCCTATCGCGAAATGAATTCGCGAATTTTTCCGGTCTCTATCTATTAGGCAACAGGACGGAGCCCCTCCCCATTGGAATCTCATTTTGTACGAGAGTGATTGAACGTCGAAGTCCCTGACCGTTGGATTGGTCGTAATGGTCGAGGCGATAGAGTTATTTTTCGCTGGCCTCCACCTTCACCTGACAACGCCACGCGATTTTTTTTTTTTTCCTTTTGGGGCATTATAAAAGATCGTGTCTAGTGTCTACGTTACGCTGCTATCTAATAATTTGCCAAAGATGAGTCACAGAATTGAATATGTTTTCAACTTATTTTGTCGTAATGAACCTGTAGCTGAAGTTAGCCGAATTTATTCTCTCTCTGTATACAGACTTACATTTGTATTATGATGATTGATGTTAAAGGGAGGGAGTGAGCAACCGAAGACACCACATTGATTTCAACAGATTTTTATGCCGTTTCAAATTACAAATTTGCCTTGGTTGTGGAAGATACTTACACGCTAAGAGAATTTCGAAGACCATAAAATAGTATCTATTGACTATATTATTACTGTTTTATCAGAGACATAGCCAGGGGGACAGTCCGTGGCGTTCGGACCCTCCCTTTCAGGACTTAAGATCAGAAAAAAAAACTAGATAAGACAGAATAAGAAAATGACAGCTACTTATAGCTACATAGGGTTACAGAGAGCTTTATTTGGAAGCACAATTGTAATCCTTAAAGTGGGCTACAATACATGAATTTCCCCCACATGTCTAGCACAACATGCTCTTACACAGAAGCGGCAGGTATTGTTTACAAGAACTCTATATGTAATGCCGGTTTGCACACGTGTTAGTTGTAAGCATGTGTTTAATACAAAGTTGGCATATTATTTATGTATTAAATAAAGTTAATACATATGTATTTCTGACTTGTTTTAACAGAACATCACACAATTTTCTTAAGAAAAAAGCGTTAAAACAATTAAATAAAAAACCAAAATATAAAATGCTGTTTTCTTTTCTCAAGGAAAATCACTAATTAAATTTCTGTGTGTAAACGATGGGCTCATAAAAGTCTACTGTTTTATGAGATCATGTGACACTTTTCTTTTAAAACTTAACTAAAATGAACTTAAACTCGCAAAAAAAGTTTTAATTTTTATAGCGGATCACCTCCTTAAAATAAAAATCCTGGCTCTGCCACTCATTATAGTCACACTTAAAAAATATACTGTTACGAAAGTGAGCAAGGCCCCGACACGTGTAGGTGCACAGCTGGCTGACATCATGTGGCCGCCGTAACGTGAGACGTGCCGCGCGCGTCTGTAGATTACAAGGGTCACCGCTTTACCCCTCCTTCCCTCCGCTCCCCGCGCGGCGCCGATAACCTGACACTTGACACCTGGCAGCTGGGGAGTTCCGCGAGCCACCTGGCAGCTGCCGACGCGTGTCTAGAGATTTCTCGCGTGGGGTCGGCGCGGAATGACGCGACTGGCCCCAGCCACGCTCGTTAATTCTAGAAGGGCGTCTGCGCTGATATAGAAGCCCGGAACGCCGGCCTCCAAGTCAGTTCAATCGAGAGTTTTTCCGCGGCGGAGTTTCCGGGGCGATAGTGCCGCGGGTGCGGCAGATCGACGAAGTCCTTGGACGAAGGTTCCAGGGCGGAGAGTTCAGTTCCGGGCCATAGTGTCGCGGGCGCGGCGGAGTCCCGAGCAAAGTTCCGAGCGAGGCGTCGAGAGGGATCCTCGGTGAAGGGAGGTGTGACGACGGCGGCGGCGGCGGCGACGGAGTCCCGCGGCGGAGTCCCGCGGCGGAGACCCACGAGGGGTGCTGCGACGAGAGTTGCGCCAGAGGTGCGGCCCAGCGAGGTGTGCGGTGTGTGAAAACGAGTGACTGGGGAAGCAACATTTTTAAGTGCAATTGATTATTTGGCATTTTTAGATTATTTGTTAATAAAGTAAATAGTGGCAATAAATACAACTGTGTGGTAGTAAAATATTTAATTGGGCTATCCTTTACGAACCCGATCGCAACAATACATTCAACAGTGAATGAAAATGACTTCGCTGGGAAAACTATCTGTAACGGCCTGCCACTACGAATCCACGAATTATGATCTACTGATTTAATGAAGCCAACTTGTAAAAATAAAAATACAGATGATTTGAACTGAAGGTTTTTGTATCTTCTCAATATATTTCACGTGATATTATCTGAAAATATAATATAACACTTGATATATAATTTCACACATGAAGAGGTCTAAATTAAATTAGCTTTCTTCGCCCCAGCCGAAACCGGGACGTGACTAGACTAGTTTATACTCGGGGCAAGAATGATGTCAGCGCCCTCCTTTTCTTAAAACCAATCAAACCAAAACCTTTTTCGACAATACCTTATACCACCACTGTGCCATATAGTTTTACTTAGATGGTAAATAAATAGATTATTTTGCAGTCATTTCATTTTTAATACATCGCAAGTTGGAAATAAATATATGAATCTTTCAGTACAAATAATTCACTTTATTTGCCACACAACATGTTCAGGCAGATTTCAAAGAAATACTACCTATTTTAGCCGTTAAAATGGTTCGACTTCCGGAAATTTTTTATCTAGTTTTTCATTTCATGGTCCAAAGACCCCAAAACCAACGTCACGATAACTGCTGCAATTTTTCACATATCTCTTCCAAACTGATACATAAAATCTAATTGTGGAAAATCACGGCCGAGTTCGTTAATGGGCAATTTCCAATCAAAGGGGTAAAAATGGGAAAGGTTTAAAAAAAAAAACCGAAAATCGCTGTAACTCACATAATATGGAAAATATTAAATCCGTTTGAACGTGTTATAACTCGCAGGAGTAATACCAAAAAATTTCGTCTAAAAAAACATTTTTGTTACGACCAACCATAACTGCAATAGGTGGAAATAAAACTGTTTGAAAGTAAAAAAAAAAGATCCTTAAGTCTTTTTAATAGATTTACTACCTAATCCGTTATATATTATTGTATAAATCCTTAACTTCATCTAAAACTTTGGCTGAAACAATGTTTGATGTAACTTATTATTAAAGTAAAAACAGGGGTTGAAACAAAAAATCAAAATTATTTAGTATTAAATTCATTCGAATTCATTTTAAACAGTTATAAAATGATCTTAAACCTTGGTGCAAAGCAAATGTTTATAGGACCACATTATTAGTGCACGGGATGAAAAATAGTGTTTGAAGGTTAAAACAATTAAATTACTTTATTTGGCATATACTATGAAATTCGTTTTAAGTTATTCAATTGGGGATACATTAAGTTAAAAATAGTCATCAAATTTTCGTAACATGGGAAATGGGCAAACATTTAATCGATAATTTTGTAATATAAGAGAACATAAATATGTTACGTACTTTAAGATCTTAATATGTTCGACAAGTTTATAGAAGTATCAAAAAAATTTTCCAGAAGAATTAGGTACTTAAAAATGTAAATACCCCTGTAGGCTGTGACGAAAGGGATTTTTTGTTTTGTTTTAACAGTTCGATATTTAAATGAATAACTATAGTAAAATTACTTTGCCAGTTTAGTAAGCAACCCCCCCTCCCTCCCCCCGAATGCGATGCCAGAGGCACAAGCCTAATCCGTGCCCCCCCCCCTCCTTTTTCATAGTTACGTCCCTGAGCCGACGTACATTTAGCTCGCCCGAGGTGTAACAGATCCTCAACGTGTTTCAGGGCTGAAGCTCCGCAGCCCTTAGCCTCGCGGCAATGTGGCATGCGAGGAGGGTGTGTTTGCCGACAATATATATTGGGGGGGGGGGGGGGATCAGTCATCCGTCCACACGACGTGCGTGCGTCGTGTGCGCTGCATCCTGAAGCAGTCGACAACAGCGTCGCGTCGGTCGGGCAGAAGCTAACACCTGACCCGCATTTGGGAGGCGCCCCAATACACGTGACAGTTCTGTGGCTTATTTATTAATTCATTCATTCATTCATTCATTCATTCATTCATTCTGTGGATACGACATGGAGCCGAGTGTTCCGGGATGGAGAACACGTTTATCTGTCTGTCTGTCTGTCTCTCTCTCTCTCTCTCTCTCTCTCTCTCTCTCTCTCTCTACAGTTAAATGTGTTATATCTTATTATGTTAAAGAACTCCTTCAAAGAGTAGGAAGGGTGATCTAATACAATTTATTTTCGTTTGTTTCACAAGTTTTTTTACCCACTGCATTTATAGTAAAATTTTCCGTGAAATTATCGGATAGAGTCGGATATTTTTCCCCACCCAAAAAAAAAAACTTCATTCTCCAATTTAAAGACCATGGGTCTTTCAGTACATTATCCCAGTATTTTTTTAAAATTGTTATTCATACGATTAAATAACTTGCATTTTTGCGATACAAAGTTTTATGTATTACAGGGACGAGGCTGCTGCAATGTATTGTTACGAAAGCTAGCGAGGAGGGCAACGATGAAGGTAGCGCCCGACCCTCTACAGTAGAACCCTGTTATAGTGTTTTTCAAGGGGTGCATAAGGAAAAAATATATATATAAGCAGGAAAACGTTATAAGCAGGAAATACCAATTTAGCACTTGTCACAGTTTGATTCTTTTTACCAATTGACTCGTTAGTTATACAAACAAATTTAAATTTAAAACCACTGATGGATAAAGTAGCTTGGCTTCTGGGTTGTAGCCGCGTTCAAGACGAATATACCACCGACGTTTCGGTCGAAATTGCTTCAGTCTGCCAACACTCAAAATGAGAATTTTTCAGATGATGTGTTAGTACATAGTCGTGCACACTATAAAATGGCGTATGCAAGTTTGTTTGAGTTTTCATTTTTCGTTAAATAATTCTTGGCCAGATATGGGAAACCTGGAGACGCTATTTTCGTTGTTTCTTTCAGAATTTCGTAAAATAGGTAAATTATTATTTTTAAAAAAAAATTGAAGGAAATTTGAAATTTGTGTGGACACCCGGACGATGGCGATTGCAATGTCGACCGAAACGTCCGTGATATATCCGCCTCGGACGCGGCTAAAACCCAGAAGCGAAGCTACTTCAGACGATGGTCGCGAAAGCCTGCGATCTTCATTCACTGATGGATACACTCGATGCTCGAGTTTGCTTAATCAAGGCAACCATTCTTCAATTTTATCGTGCTTCCAGTTTCTATTTTATCTGTCTTTAATGACACACTGCAACATTTCTGTAAAACGATTCGTGATTCGTGACGATGTCGATCGAATAAATTAAACTCTTTATCAGCACTATAAAACCCTTCGTTTTTGTTATACTTGTCATTGTGGAATAGTTGGCAAACTAAAATGTTTTAGGACTGCGTACTTACATCTGAAAACACACTAGAATGGCAAGGAATGGAAGTATTTGTAATTTTTTTTTCAAGAAAAGGGTGCCAGCTGACACGTAACTGAGAACGTCATGTATGTACCTTCCATATATACTGAATACACAGCGTTAGCCAGTACTAACATGTAGCACTTACATTTTGTCTTTTCATACAATTCTAACTGAACAATAGCATTATAAAAGTATAGCAGTGATTGTAAACAAAAATGCATGTAAAGTATTTGCATTTGGTAGGAGTGAGTAATTTCGTGAAAATGGAACATAAGTCGATGAACGGAAATGTGACCCAAATATGGTGAACCCACGTGTAGCAACATAAACCCGTATATAGTCACTTTCGTAAACATTAGGGGACACACCAAACGTAGTGGTGTGCCAATATAATTAATAAACTAAAATGGTCATATTAAAAAGTAATATCAAGTTTTAAAATACCAAAGAAAACTGGCATTACAATAAGTATAATACATACATGATCTCATTACGACATGACAACGGGCTCGGTAGGACGGTGGTTAAACGCGCGATCGTTAACTTCAAGGGACATAGCTCAAATCTCGTCACTGGGAAATTATTAATACATTAAATTGTTGAATCGGATCAACAAGGTTAACAATTGTTTGGAGTAAAAAAATTTCAGACTTATTTTGATCGTTTAAGGAAAAACAAAAATACAAACATAATTTTTACAATGGTTCAGGTAATATTTTAGTAATGCCATATAAATATAATGTCAAACGAATACGTAAACTTGAAAGTATTAACGGTATGGTGAATTTTAACAAGATGGGCAGTATTTTAATAAAATTCCTTATCAAAAATCAGGTCCAAAGTCGCGGTTTAAGATTTTTACAAGCCTTTTTCACTTTTATCGGTGTCGTTTCTAATATTTTAAAATTTCCGTTTGTTTAGTGCTGTTATCTGTGCGTAATGGTGGCAAGAAACGTTAACGATTCAGGCAGCGAATTCTAGTGGCGGGTGCAGAAAGTAAGTGTGTGATTATCGTCTATAAAGGTTGATGTGTACTTGAACAGTGATTTTTTTATTGGTCAGTGTATTTTATCACGCTCGGGATTATTTTAAAGAATTCTATTTTAAATTTCGTGTCCGAGTTTCGTATTATACATTTGTTTGGAACACGAACAACACTAGAACACATATGAATTTTGCTCGTTACCGAGGTTAGACGTTAAACATCTCTGGCGAGTATTGAAAGACTGGCTCACATTTGCTGTTAGTAATTCCACCCCTGTTCCCTTAACAGACTCCCTTCTATTCACCTGCTTCGTGTGGGGTGACATTTCCGTCGCAGGTGGGGTTCACACTGGGGGAAACACGATCCCACGCGCCAATCCCGTCGCATTCACTGCATCTGGGGCTGTACGTCTCGTGCATACGCTGACAGAAAAAAAAAAAATTGGTTGTCTGTAAAGTCGGTTTACGGACGATATTTTAACGTGTCAACGTCATAACAAAACATTGATGCAATGATTGCATACTTTTATGAATAAAATTGAATCATTTTTATTGAATTATCACTATTTTGTATAAATACAAAGAAGGATTGAAATGAAATCTACAATTTAATTGATAAATTTACTTTTATTTGCACTCATTAATTCAAATATGGTTATTACTTTAACAAAGAGATTATTTTAACAATAACTTTTATACATGTTTGCTATTTAACTTCTTCCAATCTGTGTTATTCTGTTAAGGATAGGACGATGATAGGAAAGGTAGGAAACGAATGTGTTTCAAGTTTAATGTGCCTCGAAAAAGTCAAATCGATGGTTGTTCCAATCGAGTGGAAGAGAGATAGATACGGCGCAAGCGTACAATAGCGTAACGGGACACAGCGTAGCGGGACAACGTGTGTAACGGGACACTTTTTCGTGCGTGCAGCCGGAGTTCATCGATTTATTAGACGTTGTCACGTCAAAAAAGAGCGTGTAAGAACCGCGTAATAGTCAAACGTGAAATTGTATGGGTCACACGGCATTCGGTTTGTAGGACAATGTTTCTAGTTTAATTATAATGGCCATACTAAACGTATACTATATAAATTGCATTTTAAAAATAATATTTTTTGTGGATCGTTGCAAGAAATTATAGTTTAGGACTTAAAAGCTCTTTTTTTTTTAGTGTGACGCACAATATTTGTGGCGGTAAACTTTTGATATGTTACTAAGAAACGTTGATTCTGTCACTGTACAAAATTTAAGATTTGGGATAATTGTTGAAAATCGTCCCGGCCCAGCTGACTTCAGCTACCTCCGCAGTAAAGTACCCACTACGCAGCACTGACTGCTTCGGAGGTCAGATCTCTAGTACCAGACTTTTAAATATTGTACCAATTTTAAGCTTAAGATATATGCAAAAAATGTTTATTGAAATTATCGGGCTCTTCGTGTTTAACATTGTATTTTCATTCTTTGTAAATTTGAATAAACTCTTTTTTGACGTGATAACGTCTTATAAATCGATGAACGCCGGCTGCACGCACGAAAAAGCATGACTCATTGACACGTTCCGCCTGAGCCGAGCGTGCAAGCGAGAGCGCGGAACAAGCGATAGAGAGGCACGATCGGTTTGTGACGCATCCATCTCTCTTCCACTCCATCGGCCGATGCGTCCGAGCAGAAGAGAGACAGCGGCAGCACACAACCTACACGTGAACTGTTTTGTTAACTGTTTATAAAGTGAAGTGAAAAATTAATGTGGTTTGTATGAAATTTTTCATCAATGTTTTCTTATGACGTTATCACGTAAAATTATCGTCCGTAAACCGACTTTACAGACAACCCCCTTTTTCATTATAATATTGAATATATTGCATATTTAGTCAAACATATTGAAATGTTTTTCAATTTTATAATGAGGAAAATATTTTTTGTAGTTAATTGCGGTTGTTTTTATTGAAGGTCTACTGTAATAATATAACGTTTACGGAATGCAATATTGTGGCGCGCTCAAGAAGCTATCATTTAGGATTTAACTGCGCGTTTATGGTGTGTCGCACAAAGTTTGCGGATGCAATCTTTTCACATGTTACTATAAAGCGTCGATATTACCACAGTTCTAAATTTCATTTTGTAGCAAATTTTTTAAGATATTAAAAAATTCTCGATTACGTGGGAACGAAAGTCGCCCCAGCGCTTGCAGCTGTAGCGCTGTCGCAGTACATGCACAAAACTGCTACACTCGGAACGCCCTAGCGACCCAGTCGATTAAACTAGCCTTTTGGAAAATACGTCACTTTAAAGCGTAAGAAATATGCAACAACTTTTGTCAGAGTACTTATTTACTTCGACGCTTTATTTTTTATGTTAATCGGGTTTTTGTGTACTTGAAAGTGATAAAAAAAACTTAATTAATCGATTTAAATCACATATTTATTGTTAACACTACAAATAAATTTATCAACATTAATGTGTAATCTATAGTTTATACATTATTTTTATAAGTTAATGCAGAATTTCAGTTTAAATAAAAAACTGCATAAAATGGAAAGCATTTTAAAGGGACTGCGGTAGGTCGTTGTCATCTAGGACCTAACTGCGCGTTTTTCGGTGATACGCAAAAGGTGTAGAGCGGTAAAATTACTGTATGTTTTTAAGCTTAGCTGACTCTACCACTGTGCAAAAATTCAACTTTGGACACAAATTATTCACAGGTTGAAAACATTTGTTGCCTGGGCTAATTGCCCTAGGAGACTTGATGTAAGCTTTTGGACATACGCCATTGCTAAGCTTAGCCAAAAGCTTACATCAAGTCATGCACTCCCATTGCACAAATCATTCAAAGATAATGCCCTAGGAGACTTGCACAGAAAGAGTTGCGCGGTTTTTCAACGCCGAGCTTAATGGCGATGTTGTCTTGCTTTGCTGAACACGACGACTTGTCGTTGCCATGGAAACATCCCCCCCCCCCTTTTTTTTTAAACTCTCCAGGTCCCACTCCGTTGATGAATAGTGTGATGGCGGCGCTGCTTCTGTACACCTGGCGGGAGGGATGATGGGAATTGGAAATCGATTGTATGCGGTATACTATAGTTTCGCGGCTTCAGTCGGTTAAAGCGGACTGAAATAATGACGACGTGATCCATTAATTTTGTTTCTCCTGTTGACTTACACAAGTAACTTTTTTTTTTTTTTTGTGATTTTCGAATAAAAAATGAATCAGAATTCGCCGTCTAAATTGGCTGCAAGTTCATCACGAAAAAAAAAATTGAAAACATCCACCCTTTTTATTACTCAAAATTTACTCAAAAATATAGTTTTACGACCATGAAGAGTTCTGCAGTTTCCATAGATATTTTATTCCCCCATGAAACATTATTTAGACATTCTATGTTTCATATTAAATACTTCTCTATTATTTTCAATACGCTTCAACTTGAAAAAGTGTACCATGCTTAGGAACAAATTAAGACATTCAGTTTTCAACTTATTGGTGTGTAGATACACATCTTAGCTCCCGGTATACGACATTTGGCATGAGTAATTTCGAGAATGGAACGTAAAAGTGTAACCACGGTGCTGCCATCTGTAGCGGATAGCGCGAACCAAACTTTACAAAGACAAATGAAAACTTTATTTTATTAAATTTTTAGTGAGTCTTAACAACATGGGCAGCATTTTAATAAAATTCCTTGTCGAAAATCAGCTCCAAAAGCCGGGATTTTGTATTTTTTCAATTTTTTTTTTTTTTTTTTTTTCCCCCGTTTATAGAGGCCGTTTCGTTGTATAGCTTAATCTTTCGCTTTTCACATCAGATGGCTCGAAATTCGATGTCTCGGCAGCGAATTCTAGCGGCGGGTGCGGAAACTACGTGCGATTCGCTTCAAGAAATGTAGTCTTAACACACAATTCGCGTAATATTATCACGCTTGGTATATTATTTTTTTAGTAATTCTAGTTCAATTTCACATCTGGGTTGTAAGTGTAGTTGCAACATGAGAATCCTTTAATTTGCTCGTTACCAAGGTCAGATGTTACACATCTCTGGCGGGTACTGAAAGACAAGCTCACTTTTTTTACTATTATTTTACGTGATGAAACTGCAGGTAAAGTTTGTAGGTCGAATTTTATTACAGCCTGTTTAAGTTTTAAGGTCAATACATTAAGCATTACGAACTTATAATTTTCCTGATGTAATTTAATAGGCTAGAAGATTTGTGCAATTCATGGAAAATTCATACTTTACACGTAAACAAACGTTCGTAATTTCTCTCATATATTTCACAATTAGCCTTACAAGACTTTAAAAAAAAAGATAACTTCATTTGATTGCTATGGTTCGGCTGGAATGCATAAATGATGAAACCAATTCACAACAATTGAATCGTTTAAGTGCGTAATTTAAATAAACTAGCATTCTTTTAACTATAAATTATCTTTCATTGTAGTGTGCTTGATATTTGAAAAAATTAAAACAACTCAATTCATAAAAGATTTTCCGGTAACTGGCTACTGTTTTAAAATAAAACTATAAAATATATAGTTTGATTTTTCAAAACAAAATCACGTTAAAAACTGAAGAGGTAAAACAAATTAACTATGTCTGTTTTGCAGAAAACAATTTGTAAGTTTCACGGGGGACTTCACCCGACCGAAGAGTTATTTTATACGTTTCCTAATTGAGCCACATTGACGTGGTAGGCACCATAACAGAATGTAAATACCAACTAATAAACATGAAAATCTGTGGGGGGGGGGGGGGGGGGGGGTGGATATATTGAGCGACACTCTCCAAAACACTAAACTGGACAGTTTTATGTTTTATAAATTTTCTATGAAATACTGAGCAAAAGATCACATAGTGGTGGTGTGCTCCAATTTGAGGGGGAATATGAATGTGAAAATCCGTTGAAATTAAAACCGTATTCATTAGTGAGGGGTGAAATTCCAATTTTATCGAAACCGAATCTCTTAACTTTAATTCCAAAGAGTAATCCGAATATTATACCCTTTGAGTCCGAATATATATCTCAAGGGTTAATAACAACATAATGTACAAGAAATGAAAAAAAGAAACCTTATTAACCGTGATGTTAAGTTTTTAGAACCAATACATCTTGTAATTTTATTTATATGTTAAAATTACAAAATTACGTGGTGTGATAACAGGATAGGTATGAAGAACAAATTGACCTATTAAACTTCAGAGGTTGCCAGTGTTCAATTTTTTTCTAAGATTCCTTTCAATCATTTTCCTCTAGTATCGAATACTTCGAATACCAAGGATCTGGTTGTATTCGAGGATAGTGGGTTTCGACTGTTCGACCCCTAGCAGTCGGCGGCGAGTAGAGGTGTAAAAGTAACGAAAAAAAGCGTACCCGTATGTATTCGTTACTATAACAATTAGTACTCGTTACTTTAGTATCGTTACGTTACTCGTTACTTCTGATACCGCATAACATGCTATGTTATGTTACAGCAACGAATCGAGTCGTATTGCGTACGCACACAGTATGACGTCGCGTAAATAATAATAAATCGAATATAAACAATTAAAAATATTTGATAATTAACAGCTTTTGTTAACCAAGAAACAATTAGATCTCATTAGAGCGTCTTTATTATAATATCTCTTTTAAGATAAGAACAAAAAAACGTGAAAATACGCGATAATAAAAAAAACATACATAATATTTATAATTTCTAAAAAAATACTTTCTTACGTTGTTTCTGTTCCAATCTCAAACTATGTCTACACACACAATACCTTTAATAAACAGTAAAAAACTTGGACGACGAATTTCCAAATTATACTTTACTTAATAAACAAACATCGTTCTTTGTAACGAATAAGCGCGCGCATGCGTAAAACATACGAAAAAAATGCGAGTAACGAAATGCAGCCGTGTGTAACGTTTCGTTACTCATTACTGGATGGCGCACCCGTTACTCAGTACCGAATACATACGGTTTGCTACAGCTCTAGCGGCGAGAGTGAGCGCGTGAAAGTGTTCCGTTTAGGGAAGCCGGGGCGGGCGTAAACGTCGTGGGAACTGCAGCGAGAGTGCAAGTGAGCGGGTTTGTCCGGGACAAAGGTCGGCGCCATGGCCGCCTCTCTTCCTCGTCGTCGGGACTTCCGCGGGCTCTCAGCTGTCACCCGGCGCGGCTACACCTTTCACCTTCCACTCGCGAAGAACACCCGTCGCAAACAATCCTGGGATCTTCGCAGGGGCGTAGCCAGGGGGGGGGGGTTAGGGGCTCAACCCCCCCCCCCTTAGCACCAAATCTTTAATTAATTTCCTATTCATCACTCAAACAAAGTTCATATTAAAATTTATAAAATTTTTACCATTACAATATTTAAATTTAAGAACCGAAAACTGCTAAAATAGCACTATTTTACACCTTAAAAATCCAAATTTTTCCGGGGGAGGACCCCCGGACCCCCCGCTTTAATACGGGGGGGGGGGGGGGCATGCTTCTTAACACCCCCCATACACAAATCCTGGCTACGCCACTGGATCTTCGTAAGCACAAAGCACACCGAGTTCACTTACAACGAAACACGATTCCAAAATAATTCACTTGGTACATTAACTGGTTAAGTCTACAATAAGAACAATCTTCTTTTGTCCGAGCTTATGTTCACCTTTGTTTAGAACAAAAAATACAACTGTGAAGTCGAAATACAGCGGAGATTCTATACGGAGATTCAATTTTTTTTCCGTTTATTTGCGTCAATTTCTTCGTTGAAAGGTTCGTACATTTACTGTACAATTAAAACAGTGTGTATAAAGAGGGAGGTGGTATGGGTAATATCCCCTTACTACCCAGAAATAATTTTTTTTTTTTTAATTTTTATTTTGGAGGGTATATTTATGGAGTTGCTTGGCTTCCGCGTTGTAGCCTCTTCAAACGTGAAGTTTTCAACGTCGTTTCGACCAAAACTGCAGTCGTTATCATCAGGGAAGCAGTTACCTATAAACAACGGTGATATATTCGCCTTCGACGCGGCTACAATCCAGAAGCCAAGCAACCCCAGACAATGGTCGACAGAGCCTGCAATCTCCATTAGACCATACATTTTTTAAAAAAGATTTTAGGCCAATCGCAGACTCATTTAATGATAAATGTTGCAAATGCATCCTTTCTTTGTACGACAGCCTCTCCCGATAAGTCATCCTGCAGTCGCCCGTGGCTGCCATGACGTGGCTCACGAATGCACAGTGCGAAAATTTTGGTATCAAATATTTTTCGAAATTTTTGCAAATGTACGAGAAAAATACTGCAAATTTTACAGAATATTTTTGGGGGAAAAGACAAAAAAAAAGCTGCATTTCTACAAAGGTATTGTGTATAGTTTCAGTAAAGTGTTATCACTCAGAAACTGGAAGAGTGTAAAAATCCCCTCCTCCCTTTTTTTTTTTCACCCCACCTAAATACATACAATTCTTACCAACAAGAGAAATGAATTTGAAAGTAAACAGCGGACCAAGAGGGTCTATACCCCTTTTTTTTCTCTCCAAAATTATACCTGTGTACGCTACTGAGTGGAATTTTATGGAAGAGACGTATTTTAAGAGATGTAAATACTTAAGGGGGATATGGCGCTGCCAGCTTGGATTTTTCCATCTTTTTTGTTATAATTCTAATTTTTAACTATTTATCCAAATTTTCTGCATGTCAAGGCATAAATTACATCTTTCAAACCTTCTATAACATGTTGCAACCACATATTTACAAACAGGCTCTAGTCGTAAGCGCCGCGAGGAAATATCTTATTAGTTCATGCGGACGACTACCAACAGGTAGCCATAGCTAAGATCTATGCCATTTCAAACGAAAAAATTTAGCACGAAAGCTTTACTGCAAGCGGTATAAAAATGTTTCAAATTGCAATAATGCGAGGACAAGCTTGCTGGCCAACATCAGACGACGTCACTCACCATTCCCCGCAATGTTTTGGGCGGGACAATATGGCGATGGCGGGGTAGGGTGGGAAAATGACCTCAACTTCGTGCAGCTCGTATGTTTTGCTAGGTTTGGCTGGCGACAAGCAAAAAAAAAAAAAAATTACATTTCAATTGTCTACATGGTATTTAACATTAAGTGCCATCTATTTCGAATGAGCGCAAATTTTCTGAGTCCATTGACCACATTACGAGCACTTGCAGTTGTGAGCTAATAATTTTTTTTATAATACTGCTTTTAATATTGTTCAGAATACCCTATTTTAAAAGAGAAAAGATTTAGTGAAATTTTATAAACATTTGCACTTTTACAAAAATATTTTCAATTCCAATTACTTTTTTTTTTGCTGTAGGCATTACTGCATGAATACTGGGTGACAAGGCGGCAAATATGTAGACTTCTCTGAGTTATGGTTTGGAGAGGGGGAGGGGGGCCGTGAACTGCGGCCAAAGTGATTTGCGTGTAGGTATTAATCGACATAAATCATTTCATTAGTCCTAAATTTATGCATTAAATGGAGAAATTCATGATTTCCAAAGAAATTTTCCTTAAGACACAGTTTTTGCATTATAATTGCGTTTTTAATCCCCGTTCCACAGTTAAGTTTATCCCCACAGTGAGGGGCTGTTAGTTCCAATTCCCCCCCCCCCCCAAAAAAAAAAAAAACACCTTCTAACAAGCGACCAAGGAGGTGAAAAATTTTAGGCGCGGTGTATTTCTTCGAATGCTGTACCCGTTCATAGCGTAGATAGAAGCACCGGCGTAATCAAGATGATTGGTGTTCTTAGAATAGTTGATGTGGAACCAGGCAGTATTTGGTTCCGTTTAATTTTTTTATGTTGTAAATGGAACAGAAATATTCATGTAAAATAACAGATATTTGTAAATTTTTACTTTTACATGAAAACAACAGTAGGTATCACTTAATCAGAGTGTTCGCAGTTACTAGGGCAGTTATACTTTCAGTTATACCAGTACCTCCAATGGTTAAAGTTATTTGTAAACCGTCCCATGAATAGATTTCCAGGATTAACTGCGCTCATCATTAAGCACAATAAAACAAAATAAATTCCAATTAATAAAAAAAAAGATTATATTTTCCATGTTTTTAAAAGTATGCTCGCCAGTCTCCACTCCAAATTGGTTTTGAGTGCAGCTCTGACTTGTGGCTTGCACACTTATCCCACTTTCTCGCGAAATGTCGTTTGCGGTGCCGCATTAGTTAATTGCTATTATAATTTCGGCCCCGTGTCTAAGGATAGTACCCCTCCACTGTCGCTCACGTGACTGAGCGAGTGTAACCTCCAGCCTTTCTTTGCGAAAAAAAGAAAGAGCGATAACGTCACTGCTAAAGCCCCAGGCCTTTCTACTCCCACCCCCCTCTTCGTTCAAGCGATTCACTCACTAACTTCCCCCCTCCCAAAACCCCTGAGAAATTCCCAGACACTTGACGAGAAATTTTAAACAGCTACGTCGAGGGGTAGCTTGAGAAAAGTTGGAAATCAACAGAAACGGGTACGAGTATTTTGCTGTCGACAATTACACAAAATGGTACAATTATTTTCTCACACCTAAAACATACGTAATAGTTACGCTTTTAAGTTTCCCAACTTCCTCTTTGCACACAAACAATTTCTCTTCGCCTTGCTTATTAAAAAAATAAAGGGGGGGGGGGGGTTGTATGTAAAGTCGGTTTACGGACGATAATTTTACGTGATAACGTCATAAGAAAACATTGATGAAAAATTGCATACAAACAACATTAACTATTCACTTCCCTTTATAAACAGTTGATAAAACAGTTCACGTGTAGGTTGTGTGCTGCCGCTGTCTCTCTTCTACGCGGACGCATCGGCCGATGGAGTGGAAGAGAGATGGATGCGTCACAAGCCGATCGTGCCTCTCTATCGCTTGTTCCGCGCTCTCGCTTGCACGCTCGGCTCAGGCGGAACGTGACAATGAGTCGTGCTTTTTTCGTGCGTGCAGCCGGCGTTCATCGATTTATAAGACGTTATAACGTCAAAAAAAAAAAAACAACGTGTGAACCACCCTTTTCTAAGGAACGCCGGCAGTTACGTCCTTTGATCTGTTGTACTTCGTGCGTCGGCCAGGGTAGGGTAAAATCACAACACTGGTTGCGAGATCGGACAAAGGAAATATAAACTGAATATAAAAAAGAAAATGGTCGCTCGTGAAACTTTGCTGCTGGAGTTCAGTCTATGTATAATTTAACACACTTATTAATCTATTATTGGATTCCATCGTAAATCACGGACGGACTTATTATCCAATAATGAAACCATATCGTGACCTCCACAGGCCGACGCGTAGAGACCTGCAAAATTCGCGGATTCATTCGGTGATAGGCTAGAATTCAAACACATATACCTCTTAGATAATTTTGCTATTGGCTTACTGTTCATCTGGACGAATCTCAACCAGTTATAAACCCTCAACCAAAGAAGGATCGAATCACAGACAAACCAGCTGAGACGACTTACAAGTCGGCAGCCAATGAACTTGCGTTATTTGCCCGAGTGTACAAGGGTATGTGCAGTCTATCCTGAAAGCCATCGAAACCGCGAATTTTGCAGGTCTCTACCGATGCGACCCTCTGGGGTCGACGTTTGTGCTTCAGGAACCAGAACCGAATGAAACGCCAAACAGTGCCGTCTCTTCGAAGGTCGGACGCGTCAGCAAGCCTCCACAGTCTTGTTTCTACGCCGTACAACGTCCCTCGAGAACGGTTCATTGACCCGGACCTCTCCTGGTCCACCAATCAGCATCCCCGGAACAACCTGAGCCCCGCAACAGCAGCCAGATTTCATGTTTGTAGGCGGACTTAGATTGTGATCTATTTGAATTTTTACAGTTGTTACATCCATATGCTGGTACGTAAACTCCTTATACATTAGAATTATTATTCGTGTGATATTAAAAATAAAATAGTTTTAAACTTAATATTCGTCTATCCTTGAACTGCAGATTCCCCACTGGCTAGTGAACAGGTTGTGTTACTGAATACTTAACGTTAAATCTTATTTAAAACATTCGATAGATTCATTGTAAACTTATTTACATTTATAACAAAAAAAAAATTGGTTGTCTGTAAAGTCGGTTTACGGACGATAGTTTAACGTGACAACGTCATAACAAAACATTGATGAAATGATTGCATACTTTTATGAATAAAATTCAACCATTTTTATTGAATTATCACTATTTTGTATGGATACAAAGAAGGAGTGAAATAAAATCTACAATTTATTTGATAAATGTACTTTTATTTGCACTCATTAATTCAAATATGTTTATTACTTTAACGAAGAGATTATTTTAAATATAACTTTTATACATGCTTGCTATTTAACTTCTTCCAATCTGTGTTATTCTGTTAAAGATAGGACGATGATAGGAGAAGAAGGAAACGAATGGGAGGTTTCAGTTTAATGTGCCTCGAAAAAGTCAAATCGATGGTTGTTCCAATCGAGTGGAAGAGAGATAGATGCGGCGCAAGCGTACAATGAGCGTAACGGGACACAGCGTAACGGGGCAATGTACGTTACGGGACACTTTTTTTTTCTCGAGCGCGCAGCCGGCGTTCATCGATTTATTAGACGTTGTCACGTCAAAATAAATATAAAGGATGTCAAGAAACTTGAGTTGCCAACTTTATTTCCCGGTAACCCCACAGTATGTACCACCGAAATGCGTCAAACATGCTAAAAATAAAATGAATTTACGAACAATACTGGTTACAAATCATCTAGAGTTTTCCGTAAATTAACGGGCGCCGAATTTTCATAATTCAATACGAACTGAACAAGAGTAACCTGAGATTTTTAACAAAACCTCGTTTTTTTTTTTTTAAATCCCTGCCACCCTGTAAATTTTTCGCTTCCAACACGTTCCAAAACGTTTTGTGAATTAAAATTGGAGGGTTATGACGTCACCTAAAACGTCACTATTGCAGCCATGTTTGCTTACGAGTTGGATGACTTGAGCTTCCATCAACGCATTTTGTAAATAGGACAGGTTCTAAAATATGTTATATGTTGGTTGCAATCGGTCAAACAAAACCGTGCCTATCGCAAACGAAAATTATGTCCGTTCCCGTCACAATGGCGAAGAACCCAAGGATGTTTAAAGAGGTCATAAAAGTGAAATACACTTTTTGATGTTTTTTTACTTAATTTTGTTTTTTAAGTACATTTGGGTACAAATCATTTTATTTCTATTGGTTCGAGTGATTTTGTTTGAAGTATTAGGTTTCCGACTCATTTCGGTATATGAGGATTTATTTCATTTCCATTTGTAAATAAAATACTGGTAATATGAATGCGCATGCGAAAAATGTAAAAAGGAAATTATGTTTCTATAACTTTAAAAAAAATCACTTAACGCTTATTTTTATATTTTAAGGACTATTACTGTGAGTTAAATTTATAGTTGTTTAAAAAAAATTATAAATGCGCAAATAGCTTAACCAGTTCAAAAATACCATCCAGCACAGTGATACGTTATTTAATTTAAAAATGTGATTAAAATTGGTAAAGTATGGGATGGGTCTAGACCAAAAATAAAATTTTATAGGGAGACATGATTTAAAACATATTTGAGGTTATCTGTCCAAATTTATTTGATTGAGAAAAATGGAAGCCATTTTCTCTCCAACACTACCGCTCCAACTTTGTTGTCAAATATATTTGGGGGACGAATATTTGACACGTGACACAACAAAGACCTGTGTGTTTACCTTTCACAACACAAGACTCGGGACTCAAGTCCGACCCTAGTTTCTATGAAACCTCATTTATCTGGATTTGCGAAGAACCCTCTATTTACTCAAGGAGCAATCATCTTTGAACAGCCGGTAAAATTACTATGATCTTTTTTTTTTGTTCAAAAGCGTGCGTTTCCTAAATACGTAAAAACTGATGATTGCTGCAACTAACTGAAAGGAAACCCGAGAATACGTAAGGTATATATAGAAGAAAGACTTCCTTGGTGCGACTTTCGGGCGATTTTTTATTTAATTTCTTGTTTCGTGTTCTCTAAACCGTTATAACAAACTCGAAATTGATATGCATATATTTATTTATATTATAATAATTTTTTTTGAACAAGATAACTACCGTAATTATGCACAAAAAGACTTCCAAACTATCTCGGTCGAGTTCACTGATGGATAGAATCGGACCAAATGGGAAAGAACGGAAAAACTTTACAAAAAAATCTAAAGAAAAATATTAACACTCAATATAACAGTTATTGCATCCGTTTGAAGTAATCATACCAATGCAAGCAGTAAAAAAATCATTTATTCGAAATATTTTTTTGATAACATAAACCATAAGCTCAAAAAGTGTAAAAAAAACCTGTGCTGAACGGAAGAATGCCGGATTAAAAAAACTCCAACTAAAAATAATAATTATTGAGCTAGTCTTTCAGTACTCGACAGTAGTGTGTCAACACCGACCCAAGGTAACGAGCGAATTCATGTTTTCTTGTGTTGCAAATACACTTATAATTCGAAACTCGGACACGATATTTAATGTAGAATTCTTTAAAATAACGCCTAGCATTATAAATGTACGCAAACTGTGTTTTCAACTAAATTTCTTGAAGCAAATCACACGTAGTTTCCACACCCGCCGCTAGAATTCACTGCAGGAGCAGCTACGTCAACTATAGAATCATTCCAATTGCAGAGCGAAAATTTAAAATATATAATGAAACGGCTCTGATAAAAAAAATTAATAATATTAAACCCTGGCCTTGTATCTGATTTTCGACAAGGAATTATAATAAAATACAGCTCATCTTGAAAAAATTAATTAAGAAGTAAATACTGTAAAGTTTCCCTTTTCTTTGTGAACTTCTCGCCATCCGCCACAGATGGCAGAACTGTGGTTACACATTTCCGTTCCGCGTTACTTCCGTCGCATTCTGAAATTTGTCCTACCAAAATGCCGTATTCCGAGATCTAGGATGGTAAACATCATCAAACAACGGTTTCAAATCCTGTATCTTTGTTCAACCTCCGGTTGAGCATCGTCTAGTAACTTATCTAATAGGCTAAACAAGCTTGCGTAGCACCGTGCGGAAGCTACTAACCACTAGCTTGCTAACACACCTTGTTAGGACAGGTTCGCGTCAAACCACTTACATTTCTTGACCTCTCAGTCACTTCCTCTTTATGCGACCGTTTAGTATACGAATACTAAAATGTACGAAAATGAAATTGGATTGTTTTATAATCTCAAATTTATTATTTGAGGGTACCTACATTTTGTAGAATCATACCACAGCCGTTCTGTTCCTTTTAATTACTGTTACGTTTCCATGTTTCGGAACGCCAATTCTAATAAGGTAGGTGACCCAATGGCGGCCATACCTAAGCTTTCAGTAATTTTCTTAATTTTTCTTTAGTGTTTAAAGACTTTTAAATATTTTTATTTAATATTGTGATTCATTCTTTACAGTATACAAAAATTACAGCCATGTATTAGTCACTACAACCGAGTAAAAATTCAAAATATAATAACCAGTAAATGGGCCACCTTTGGAACACGGGTACCAAAGGTGGCCCACCATGAGTTACCTAAGGTGGCCCATACTGGTTTTAGACATTTAAACCTAAAACTATAGTGATTTGACAACAAAATACCTAACAAATGGATATTCATTCATATCACATATGATTGACAGGCATAAAAATGTATTAATCATTACTAAAAACATTATTTATCAATAACAACAGTTATTAAATTAATTGTCTGTAGGTGTAACACAAAAATATGCATTAATAATAGTGATACATATTAACAGAATCAATTTTCAATTTGAATCTCGACAAAACATACAACGTAAATTTGGTATTACATCGTTACAAGAAATACCTTCACATGCTTCGTGCACATAACGTAAACAGAGATAGCAAAGTCTCATATCTTAAACTCTGTCAGTCTTGCATAGGAGGCAAAACCAGGAATCATTGGGCTGGTTTTTCTTCTGAGAAGATGTGCTGGGCAGTTCATAATGTGTCACTAATATCTTTCTCTTTTTTTGTTTCCATCAGATCAATTTTCTCTTTAACCTCGGTCTTCTTACTTTTCGCTTCAGAATTTATCATGTTCGACTTAGAATGTTTTTCTTCGGTTGCAGAAATAATCTCGTTGGTCTTAGTATGCATCTCTTTGTTTTCAGATTTGTTCTCATTTCTCTTCGAAATTGTTTTTCTTTTACCCAAATTTATTGCTGTTCTTTTTGGATGCAGTCGTGGCATTTTGGAAAAGACTATCTATAACCTTTTGACATCTGTAGTTTATTGATTTGCGTCTTTTAATTTTTGTGATACCTTTTTTTTCTTGAAATTGGATGTTCTCAAAATTTCTGTTATCGTGGGTGATAACTGACACTGTTCAGACACTGAATGTTCGGTAACATCAAGATTTTAAAAGCTTTAATCATGATCAGAGTAATCTGAATCTGAGAAAGAGCTTCCACCTTTACATTCTTGGGTGTTTTGACATCTAGAGGAATGCAGAATAAAGTACCTCGTTAAAAATTAAATTTAATTCATATTTGCTCTATACAGCTATCTATATTTATATTATTATAATTATAAAACAAATTTCAAACAAGGTTCCCAAGGTGGCCCACTATGGCCACCTTGAGAACCTATCCCACGACAACGTTTCAACAGTATTTTGGTAGAGAAAAAATAAAACTTACATGTTATATATGCTTACATATTCATAACACCCATTAAAAGATCTTTTTAAAACTATATAACAACAATGAAATGTCTAAACATTAACTAGTTTTATTTAAGTTTCAAACTCACCTTAAAAATAACAAGCGTGGCCTGCGTGAACAGCGCCACTGTAATGATGGCTCACAACATGGCGGCCGTTCAACCGAGAGGCTTAGGGCGCGGTTATACGGGACCCTGAACTACTTCAGGTGAACATGTTTAAGTAAACACGTTTACAAACGCGAAAGTGTACGGTTACATGGTAGTTGCACAAAAGTGTGTTTAGCTCTAAAACCGATTGTCTACTGTCAACGAATGACTGTGTTGTTGATCTCTATTTTGTAATTGTATCCAGAAAACGCGGGATTTTCTCACTTGTTTATACAGCATTATCAGCAGAAATGGAATATGTTTACATATTGCTCAATATTTTTTTACAAATCGGGAATTCAAACAACATGCACAGTAAAATTTTTAAACTTATTTTTTATTATTTTTTGAGCGAGAGTACCTATCTCAGTTTTAAGAAAATTAAGGTCAGGATCAATTAAAAAATATATATATAATTATCTGTTGATTTTTTTTTGTTGCATTCGGTAAAATATTACTCGAACTTGTGCCAGAAACACTTTCCATCTTGAATTTCTGCAAAAGACTGTTTATATTCTAAACAGCCAATCAGAGGCTAATGTAGAAGATATGTCGATCTGAACTACTTTGCCAACCTGTTTAAGTTAAATGGGAAATGGCCTCGAACGAAACATGTTCAGACTGTGTGTAACCGCACTCAACAGCTGAACATGTTCACCTGAAGTAGTTCAGAATCCCGTGTAACCGCGCCCTTAATTCCTCGTTTCTTTGCCTAGATCGCGACTCCATCCAACAAGATATTCTCATATAGCTGCTAGTAGCAGTGCCAACATGAAAAACAAACTGCGGGCCACCTTGAGAATCCGGGCCACCATTGGGTCACCTACCTTAGTAAGGCCTATTTGTCATATCTTATAAGTTCACAACTATTGTCAAATATGTTAATATTTTACCTAAGTATGCGTATTAAAAATCTAAGTGTAGTGAGCTTTTAAAAGGTTAACTTTTTAAAAAATCAGTTTGAAATACTTCCAGAACTTAGACTCTAATCAACAATAGCCGTTATAAATATTGAGGACAATGAAAGCCTGATACACGTCTTTTTAAGATTATTCACAATAGTTGAGGTGAATAGTCCCAATATAGATATATTAAATCAGGCAACACCTTCCACCCCCCCCTACCCTAAAAAATTATAATCATATATGGTGATTGAAACAAAGTCACAATTTCAAAAGAAATAGTTTGTAATATTACATGACAGATAGATATTATAACTTTGTATGGTTAATTTTAAAAAAATATGACATACTTTTTCGAGATATTACCTACTGAGCATTTCTTACGGCAATCGGCGCATAACATTTTATTTTATTTGATTTTTTCATTCAAGTATAATTTTTTTTAAACTATGTAAAATATAGTATAATGCTTATTAAGGGAGTGCGTTGTTTGCCCTACAGGCGTTTGCCCTAAACGCATTTTCGAAGCATATTCTCGCATTCCTCATTCCAAACAGGCGTTTGCCCTAAAAGCATTTGCCCTAAAGGCGTTTGTCCTAAAGTCGTTTGCCCTACAGGCGTTTGCCCTACAGGCGTTTGCCCTAAAGGCTTTTGCACAAAATGTTTGATAATCACATTCGGACCAAGCTCCGGCATTTGCCCTAAAGGCGTTTGCCCTAAAAGAAGTTTTTCGACAGTCGTTTGCCTTACAGGCGTTTGCCCTACAGGCGTTTGCCCTAAAAGTTTGCGAATTTTCAATAATCCAAAAATGAATGCTTGCCGGCGTTTGCCCTACAGTCGTTTGCCCTAAAGGCATTTGCCCTAAAGTCGTTTGCCCTACAGGCGTTTGTCCTACGAACCTTTTCGAAGATAGATGTCCTTACGTGTGTCGCCCCTGTTGACAAATGTTGGAACCATTCTCCAAATTAGTACAAAGTACAAAATTCACAAATTAGATGGCAGCACATACGGTTTGCTTTCCCAACGTTGAAGTCTAAGAATGCAGCTGGTAATTCAACCTTACAACAGATGGTGCGCCAATCTCAGTGACTGGATTGTATTTTTAAATAATTTTTTAACAGAGAGGTTGATGATATAATATTTTCCAGGGTGGAGGGGGGGTAGCTAGCAAATGAATTAACTTAATTTAATATTGCTGCTATATATAAAAACAAGCGTTAACAAAAGGAGCTTACAAAATTTTATCATCCTTGCCTGCTGTTATTTTCACTTAAAGTCGTCCTAAAAACGATTACCCTAAAATAATTTAAGGCAGAGGATTATACATATGCATTTATAAAAACATTTTCACTGTTTAAAAGTTACTGTTAAAATAGCCTCCGAGACCTTCATGCCTATTTTCAATTTTTATATAACATGTGCCCAACGGAATCTGTCGTTTTATTAATATGTTTGTAGAATGCGGTGAAAATACTTCCATCGAGAGTGTGCATATTTTGCTAATTCGCCCAGACCATCTATAGCTTAACCCCTAATAAGTTTTATGGAAACAAGTGAAGTATAATTAAAGACTGATTTAATGTGTGACAGCCAATGAAATGTACAACTTTTCAAAATGCATTTAATCATTTCATCCATATTGCCACAATATTTGAATGAATGTCATAGGTATGAGTGTAAACTAGGAACGATTTTGATACGTCGTGGAATGTACAATAATGAATTACGTAAAAGTATAATACACAAAGAAAGATCATTAAATATAACTCTGTTTCAGATGCTAATGAATCAGCATATCGCAAAAAAAAAAAAAGTTCAATTTTAGTTAATATATTTTCAAAATAATTTATTTTCAAAATTGCTATGATCTTGTTTTTAAACACTGAATCAACTTCTCTATATTTTTTGCAAGTGAAGCTTAGAAAATAAATATTTAAAAAATAATTCACCGAATTACATAATTTTCAAAATAAACAGTTGCAATTTTATTTAGTTAGTTACATATTTGTCACATGTCCACAAACAGTCTTACGACTTTAACAGTGGGCACGATATATATATATTCAGTATTTGGTTAAATGTACGCAATAGGTTTATCCAACCCGACTTGCTTGCCTTGGTCGGCAACTATGTTGGCTCTTTTCTCGTTAGAACTCTGGCTATCGTGTGTATGGAGTAACATATTCTTTCTTCACTTCTGCTAATGAAATTTATATAACCACTTTTATACCCATGGGTATAATAGAATATAAAGCAGAAATTGGGCGTCGAGTGGGGCGGGCTTACAGGACAGCAATTCATAACAAAAATTGTTAGCATAACAATCCTGTATCAAAAATAGTATTATTTGTGCACGCGCAGTTCATCTCCACAATTAAGTTTGTACGTGACTATAATTTTTTTTCTCCTGAGATCGTTTTTAGGTAGATTTCGCAGAGCGACTTACAGAAAATTTCACAATATTTTCTCCAATCTAGGTCCTATGAATTTCAGAATTTCTAATTGAGGTAAATATGAATGTCTAATGTATTGTTGGATTGGATTTATATCCCATACATATTGTTGAGACAAAAATTAATTTGCAATATATTGTTACATTGGATATTCTAGAAATATTCATAAGATTTTACAGTTATTGAAACTTCTGGAATTTTTCAGAAAGTTTTTTTTTATATTGGTAGATCGTACGGCGAAATCTACCTTTCCGACTGGCTGCCATCGGGGATTTTTCATTTATAATTATGGGAGATTTGATTTCACACTATTATGCACACATACGCTTCATATCTAAAACAATCTTGTTCGAACGAAAGGTTTTTAATTTTTTAATAAAACATTTTTTTTGTGACAGATATCTCAAAGAAAACAAAACTAGTAATTCGGCAGAATTCTATACGAGCCTCGTTGCCAAATTTAATGGACACAAAATAATAAATTACCTACACACAGACACAGCGAGGCTCTTTTCAGCGTAAATGTTACATGGCAGGACAATATTCAAGAATGGTTTAGCTTGGGAGAAGAGTCCTTTCAAAAAAATGTCAGGTAGGAGCCCTGGTTCAATACACAAGAAAGTCATTCGTAAAAAGATTCGACACGGCACAACTCGGCGTAAACTGGCTTACCAAGAAGATACCTAGTCGGTTGAAACTAAAACGGCGTGAACTCCAATCGACTAAACCAAATGTTGACTATGGATCCTCATCAGGGCAAGTTACTGATGTACAAGGGTGTGATCTTCCTGAAAATGAACTATTAAGTAAGTGTGAACATTACATCGCGTCACTGCAAGTCGCTATGGAAGAAGGAAGGAATATTGTGGAACAAACAAATATGGATACAATTCCGCAAGGAAAGTCGTTCTGTGTGCGGTGGGCTGCTAAAGTAACATTATTATTATTGAGAAATACCATTACGTATCTTCAATATTTTATTTTGGGAATATAAGTGGAATTCACTATGGAAATATGGGAAATATTATGGATATATTTTAATATATATTATATTACGGATAAAGCCTATTTTTAGAATCATGCCAACCAATGACTATTATCGGCCAACTCTTATAACTGAACATCAAAGTGATCTAACACAAACATTACAAACTGAATGAAAATTATGGAAAACCCAGAATAAAACGAAATGGAATATTTCTTCATTGTGTACTTCAGCGGTATGTTGTGCATGCATTCCAGAATAAAAAAAAGGATGAACAATATGTAGGAATTTAACCGCATTAGTACTATTATGCTAATTAAGAAAAATTTTAACAGCTAGTATTCGCATTATTTACCTATATGCTCGTAATATTTTAAGTAATCATAGCGTAATGCGCGTCTGACAGCTGAAATTGAAATAACGAAAGCCCCGGGAAAAAAAGTTGAACCTTTTTCCAGCGATATTTTTGTTAAATCGCCAATACTGTTTTTTTATACGATTTTTTTTGGTCGAAGACCTTACATCACCTAATGTTCCGAAATATTTTACAGAAAAAATATTCGATAACATTGAACTTAGCGCAGGGAACCATCTGTTGGTGAATCTTGGAAGTTCATACCACATGAATTCCCACCAAACCTCGATATAGGCTTACATAAGTGCCATCTAGCGACGGTTTTAAAACCTTTGCATTTAGAGGGAAAACATTTATTGAGGTACTGCCACCTGCGGAGGAAATATAAACAAGAACACTGTTTGAATCGATACATATTTGAAAAAACCTACATCACCCAAAATAACCTAAACTTCGTTTACCCTAAAGTCATTTGCCCTACAGGCGTTTGACCTAAAGGCATTCGCCCTACAGGCGTTTGCCCTACAGGCGTTTGCCCTAAAGACGTTTGCACAAAATGTTTGATAATCCCATTCGGACCAAGCTCCGGCATTTGCCCTAAAGGCGTTTGCCCTAAAATAAGTTTTTCGACAGTAGTTTTCCCTACAGGCATTTGCCCTACAGGCGTCTGCCCTAAAAGTTGGTGTGGTTTCGTTAATCCAAAACTTAAGTGCTTGCCGGCGTTTGCCCTACAGTCGTTTGCACTAAACGGCATTTCCCCTTAAGTCGTTTGCTCTACAGGCATTTGCCCTTCGTTTAGGGCAAACGCCTGTAGGGCAAACGATGTGTACCCCTTATTAATGTGCGCAGTTAACACTGGAAAGCTATTCAGGGAACGGTTTACAACATAACTGTAATTATTGGAGGTACTGGGACAACACTAAGCGTACATTCCCAGGCAAGAATAATTACTGCGAACACTATTTTGTAGTGACACTGTTGTTTTGATGTAAATGTACAAATTTACAAGCATCTGTAATTTTACACGAGTATATATGAACCATTTACAAAAATAAAATACGCTCTATGTAACTGTTATTTTGTGAATTCACCTCCGATGATCACGGCATTGTGCGTTGATCCCCCTGCCTCAGACAACACTCTAGAGCCCATCTTGCATCTTGAATCTTGCATCTTGTATCTCGCATCTTGGCCTTCAAGCGTGCCGGTCTGTGACGCAAGCATCGGCGGAAACACAACAAGTTGCGAAGGTCAGTTAAGCCCGAGGAATTAATTACCCCCATCTCCGACACTTTCTGTAAATAATTTTTTTGATGTGTAACATCTTCGCTCTTTACACGGCATTCGGTGAGAGTAATTTCGTAAATGTGACGGAAGTCGCATGGAACGGAAAATGTGAACCACTGTTTTTAAGGGGAAACTTTACAGGATTAACTGCTTGGTGAATTTTAACAATATGGGCAGTATTTTAATAAAAATTCCTTTTTTAAATAACGTTAAAACTCGAGGGGTTCGTTTTTTTTTTCTTCAGGTCTTTTTCGTTTTCAATTGGAGCAAGTTTCATTGCGTGTAGTTTTAAAATTTCTCTCTGTAAATTGTATGATTCAATAGTCAACGTAATTTCACTGACGACTTGTTCTAGTGACACGTCCTGAAATGTAGTTGAAAACACAAATACCGTATATTCAACACGCTCAGTAGGTATTATTTTGAAGAATTCTACGTTGCGAGTTTCGTATTGTAAGTGTGTATTTGCTACGTGAGAACACACGAGTTCGCTCGTCACTAGAGCTGTAGCAAACCGTATGTATTCGTTACTGAGTAACGGGTGCGCCGTCTATATACGAGTAACGAAACGTTACACACGGCTGCATTTCGTTACTCGCATTTTTCGTATGTTTCACGCATGCGCGCGCATATTCGATGAATTTACGTTACAAAGAACGATGTTTGTTTATTAAGTAAAGTATAATTTGGAAATTCGTCGTCCAAGTTTTTTACTGTTTTTTAAAGGTATTGTGTGTGTAGACAAAGTTTGAGATTGGAACAGAAACAACGTAAGAAATTATTTTTTACAAATTAGAAATATGTATGTTTTTGTTTTTTACTATCGCGAATTTTCACTTTTTTTTTATTATCTTAAAAGAGATAATATAATAAAGCCGTTCTAATGAGATTTAATTGTTTCTTGGTTAACAAAAACTGTTAATTATCAAATATTGTTAATTGTTTATATTCTATTTATTATTATTTACGCGACGTCATACTGTACGCGTACGCAATACGACTCGATTCGTTCCTGCAACATAACATAGCATGTTATGCGGTATCAAAAGTAACGAGTAACGATACGATAGTAACGAGTACTAATTCTTATAGTAACGAATACATACGGGTACGCTTTTTTTCGTTACTTTTACACTTCTACTCGTCACCGATGTTAGATGTTACACATATCTGGCCAGTAGTGAAAGACTCGTTCGCCGCTAGCGCCACCGTCGAATGCTCGGAGTCGGGAGGGTGATAGGGAGGGAGGGGTTCGTTGCCGTGTTATCACCATCTCACCGCCGCGGCGCCTGTCGGCAACCAAGTGAACCGACGGCGCGCCGTGTGTGACTTCATCATTGGCTGCGCCAACGTACAAGCTACAGCCTCGCGAAACCTCGGGGACCATTTTTAAATCCAGTGTGCTGTGGACGCCCAGTTCACTGGGTGTTTTGAGGGGCGCCAGCGATGATGTGCTAGATGGGGGTAGGCGCCAGCAGTGCTGATATGTCTGAGGGCTAAGGACACAGCCAACTGTCTGTTTAGCCGAGTGAGCTAGGGGGCCCAAGTGGTGACTATGCTGGGATGGGTAGCCAAGGGCGTCGCCAGGAAGGGGAGGTAGGGGGGGGGGGCAGTTCCTCCCCCCCCCTAGAGCCTTAGAGATATAAAATAATGTAGCCAAATGCAAAATAAATACATACTTTTCCCACAACTTGCCCCCCCCCCCCCCCCCTTTTAGGCCGTCGGCTGGCGACGCCCTTGTGTGTAGCCCAAGCCTCTGGTCATAGTTGAAGCCTTAACACCTTCCTGATCAAAAGGGGGGTAGTAATCCCTTGACATTTATGTCTTAATTTACTTGCTCTGGAATGCTTAAAAATCGATCTGTAAGCCGACTCCCAAACCACCCTTAAAGGGCGCATGTTTGGGAGGACAAGCGAGGATGCCGACCTATTGGTTGGAATACGATGTGACGCTCAGTTCGTGAGTGCCTGGAAGTCTTGTCAACTATGCAGTCGCTTTACCGATCGTTTCAGCTGCCGTTTTATTTCGCGAGTAGCGATGAAAGTTTCATACGTTCCAAGGTCAAGGTGATTCCACAGCGAAACCAACAAAATAACTACTTGACAGGCCGGAGTCTCCTTGGTAACTTACACTATTAGTTTTCAACAAACTGAACAAATTGCAATGGTGTAAGTATACCAGTATTTTTAAGTGGTTCTGTTTAGAAAACTACAGCTTAAAATGTTATGGTTTCAACTTCATACTGGTTCTTATTTTCCAGTTGACTGAAATTATCTACGCCACTCTAACGCATGCAGGGATAGGTACGTAGCGGAGCATGCTGTATGCTAGTTGCAACGGCCGGATGGGGAGAGGCAGAGAAAAGGTAGAAATGACGCAGCAGTGATGCTACGGAATTCTCGTGACGCTGTTATTGTTTGTCTACTCCTCAGTTTTCGAAACGGCTAACGATTGACGCTTCCATATTTATTTTATTTAATTTAAATTATTTATTTATTGTGTATTTATTATGTATTTATTGTATTTATTTATTCGTGTGGAAAAAAATTACATATCTGTGCAAATTAACTTTATAATAATCATTCATTTTTATGTGAATAGTGTGAAAGAAAATGTAAATAATTTATCTCTAAGTATATATCTAATAAGCAAGAAGTTTCACTACTATCGCGCTTGGACTTCACGATCACGCTTCTTTTTAATAAATAACAATAATTCAGAGATCACACACCAAAAGATTTCCAAAGACAAATAACAAGTGTCTAATGACGGTATTGTTACGAGTGAGAAAACAGGTTCGGAAAGTATAGCCCGTTAATTAAATATAGTATTATTTATCACCTCGTATTTTCACTATTCGTTTAGTTATAAAAAAATTAACCTGTGAGTTCACAAATTAATCACACTTTCTATACGTCCACAATTTACTCTCTCCATTGGAGCTCGGCTCTTCAGTGGCTCTCTACTATTCTTCACTCGAAGCTGTGTCCAGTTCACTGGACAGGGAATGGAACAATGCAGACACCCTGGTCCAGTAACTGGTGCCAGCACTGGAAGCGCAGAGATTAGGAAAGGATCCAGATGGAGCATTAGCCGTCAGAAGTGAAGCCGTCTCATTTTCACATACCAATATGGCGGACGTTTGTTTATATTTACAGCCTTCTTAAATTAACGATTAACGACTGTAGTTGTTAAGCTGTTCGAAAGAAAATTAGATGAAAATATTACTGGTTAATATCTTTATTATAAAAACCAAAACTAATCTTAATAATACAAAAGTAATGACATGAGTTGAAATTTTTCTCCGATTCAACCTCCAATCCAAGTATAAATGACGCAATCGTAAAAAAACGGCCGTCATATTGTTACGCGTGTGTGTGTGTAGGTGTGTGTGTGTGTGTGTGTGTGTGTGTGTGTGTGTGTGTGTGTGTGTACTTAAATCCGCCTCACCTAGAATCGGACCATCTGTATATTTACCTAATGCACAATTCCTGGAACTCCGAACAATCGGGAACTTGAAAAATGTACCTCTGGCAATGCTACAGCAGCAGAAAGAAATGGCTACGTGGAGTGGTTAAAATACCCTCGCTTTTTGTATGACTGTGCGAAATTCTAGAATGTTTGTGAAACACTAATCACAAGAATCGCAGTGAAAAAGGTAAAAGCGCCGAAGCTTAATGCAGTAAATATGCCTGTACCAGGAACAGAGCAAGATGTTAAAAATAAAATAAAAGCACTCTGGTCTACGTACTGCCAAGAAGTGGCGAAGATACGAGGGTATAAGAAATCTGGAGCTGTCTTGGACGATGTATACAAGCCACAACAGTTATGGTTTACGAAGGTGGATTCGTTTATTGTTCCAATTGTAACAACACCGGACAAGGACATTAAATTTGGTGTATTATAATTTTACAAATGAGGCAAAGGAAATATGCGGGGGAAAAAAACAGACAGAAAGCTCGATAAACAGATACTTCTATTAGCCTATTAGCAGAAGCTGCAAATATGCTATTCGTCATTTTAAACAGAAAAAAAGTAACAATTTAAATGTTAATTAGTTCAGCACTTGTTTTGTTCCCCAAAGAACTAGGATTAAAAAAAAATATATTTACCTTTAGTGACTTACTTTAAAAAAAAAAAAAAAAAGAGTGAGTCTTTTAGTACTCGCCAGAAATGTCTAACATTTAACCTCAGTACGAGCAAAATTCGTGTGTTCTCATGTTGCAAATACCCTTATAATACGTAACTCTGGGCAACGATATTTAACGTTGAGCGTTATAAATATACACGCAAATTAGGTTTTCAACTAGGTACATTAATTTCTCGACACGCAAATCACGTGTAGATTTCGCAAACGGCGCTAGAATTCGCTGCCGGAGCAGACAGAACTTTTAAACTGTAGGTATAATGAAACGGTTCCGATAGAAGCAAAAAAAAAACTTGGGGAAAAAAAAAAATAATAAACTCCGTGTTTGAACCTGATTTTCGACAAGTAATTTTATTAAGATTTTGCCCATCTTGTTAAAATTCATTAAACAGTTAATACTATAAATATTCCCTTTGGCTTTGTGAACTTTGGGTATTCGCGTCATCCACCACAGATGGCAGCAACGTTATTACACGTTTCCGTTCCACGGGAACTTACTCTTACCGAATGCCGTACGCCGAGAAAGGAGGGGGTGATATTTCGGTTTCTATGTTACTACCTAAAGCTGATTTTGACATGTTGTGTGTGGCAGTGGCGGATCCAGAGGTTCACCTCGGAGGGGGGGGGGGGGGGGGGGGGGCACTCTAGGATTTCAGAATAGCCAGAGAAAAAAGTCTTAAAATTACTAAATTTGTATTTAATCTACTCACACTACACATAACATCCAACCACCAGATTTTATGATTCTACAAGAAATTCATTAATTATGTTAAAATATTTTATTGTTTCCAGAAACAATCATTTTTGTCGGCAATATTAATGTAGCAGACAACTGGTTTTTCGGGGGGGGGGGGGGGGCACTTGCCCCAGGTGCCCCCCCTTGGATCCGCCACTGGGTGTGGGCAGAAAACAATAATGGGTGTACGTGTGTCGTTGCTCTATGGGGGGGCCGCTAGTGCGCCGACGCGGCGGGAAGCCTTCTTTTCACAGACGAGAGAGCCAAAACCCGAAGTTCCCCGAAGTTCATGTTTTTTTTTCCGTACCTTTAATGTAGCTAACCTAACCTAATTGACCATTAGTATCATTTTATCAACACCGCCATATTTATTTACAATGAACAGAAGAAAAAAATACGAAGAGGCACGACCGGGCAGTTTGGCTCTTTCGTCTGTGAAAAGAAGGCTTCCCCCGACGCGGCAGTTGGTTCGGCGCGCGATCACGTGACTCTCATTACCGCGGGCACGGAGGGGCTGCCAAGCGCGCTTCCTGCCGCCAGGCTGCAGCACGGGTCCTTGCTCTTGGAGCGCGCCCAACCCCCCTCGCTCCAGCAACCCCGCGCAACCGGCCAATACCACTGACACTTTCTCCGAGGCCCGGTCTGCAGTGGCACGGAGACGGAGACGCAACACAACGCCGAAATGCCACAACGCCGAAATGCCAAATTGACCACAACGCCGACAGCTAGAAAACTGCTGTGTACCACAACGCCGACTTACCACAACGCCGAAATACACTAACGCCGAGAAATGTCATTGCAGGACTGCCGCAAAGGTTAGGTTAGGTTAGGTTAGACTAGGTTAGGTTAGGCTAGGTTAGGTTAGACTAGGCTATGATAGGCTAGGTTAAGTTAGGCTAGGTTATATTACGCTAGGTTAGGTTAGGTTAGGTTAGGTGGGTTAGGTTTGATTGTGGTATTTCGGCGTTGTGGTAACGACCCAACGGTAAAATGGTCCGGATCTCACGGACCATTTTACCATCGCGTCCGCTGTCATCTGTGGCAGATGGCACGGACCAAAGTTCACACCGCCAAAGAGACACTTTATAGTATCGACTGTTTAACGAATTTTAAACATATGGGCAGTACTTCAATAAAAATTCCTAGTCGAAATTCAAGTCCCAAACCGGGGTTTAGTAAATTTTTTTTTTTTCGCTTTTATTGGAGATGCTCCGGAAACAAGAAACTACGTGTGATTTGCGTCAGAAAATGTAATCGAAAACACGTATGTATATCATGCTCGGCATTATTTTTAAGAATTATACGTTGAATTTCGTGTATTTTCGACATGACAAAACATGAATTTTCTCGTTACCGACGTTAGATGTTACACATCACCACGAACTATTAATATTAGTTCATATTAGTAGGAGGAAACACATATTTACACTGTCAGACAATGGCACCTCTTGGGATATTATGAACTCTTGATGTCACACTGAATCACAGCAATATTTTATGAAATAAAAAACAGCGTGTTCCGATATCTCAAGGTTTCACTGTCCTACATTTCCCTTTCGACTCGTGAGGAACGATTACAGGGCGCAGTCATGGTGCATTGTTACTTCAGGGGAAAAAAAAAACACGTGGTCCTGGATATGCTTGGTTTAAATAGTGACTCTCAAAAATGTTAACATGCTTTCCCAAACGCCAAAGGGAATGACAATGTACGTAATCTATACTAACGTAATAAGGCTGAAGAATTTGTTTGCTTGAACGCGCTAATCTCCGGAACTACCAGTCAGATTTGAAAAAAAAAAATCGGTTTGCATCTGATAGCCCCAATTCTTGAAGAAGGTTATGTATACAATTTTTAACATCATTTAAGGACTCTTAGGAGTCAAACAAAAAGAAAAAAATCAGAAAGAACGCTAAGAGAAAACGACGTAATAGCGCGGTCGGGCGATGCGATGCAGTGGTAGGTGGGAAAAAATACTGGTAGTTCCATAGATATATTAGTATAAATAATTTTCTTTAAAAAATGAGGTTTATATCGCTATCTTCAATGGTTTTTTTTTCAAACTATGTTGACAAACTTTAAAATTCTTCTGCCAAGAAAAGAGTTCAAGTGAAATATGTACTTGATTTTTTGTTTCATTCAAAATGCCTCGAAGAAAATCTCAGCTTTTTCAGCAGTCTGCAACATCAAAACACCTGAGACTTATGCGTGAAAATGAAACGGAAGATGAGCGTATGAATAGGTTGGAAGTCAACGTAACATTACCGAACAAACCCGGCTTAGGTAATCGAGTGCTGAACGCTCTCAGCGTTTGATTGAACAGAATGTACGAACTTCCGCAAACCGTGCTCGAGAATCAAGCGTTGAACGTTCACAGCGTTTAACCCAACAACGAGTGAGGTAAAATGTTATTAGAGCACGTAGCCAAGCCAAATTACTAAATTTGCCATTTCTTTATGACTCTAATGTAGATTATTTCGAGATAAACAACGATGACATTGGCAGAATGAATAATATTTGCCACAATTGCCAAGCCTATAAATGGACATCTGAAGCGCCCGGTTTATGTTGCAGCAGCGGTAAAGTAAATATCCCTAAATTTCCAGAACAATCCCAGTTTTGAAAGAATTATTATTAGGTATACATTCAGGCTCAAAACATTTTCTAAGTCATACAAGACAATATACTACTCTATTTCAAATGTCTTCGTTTTGTGCCAAAGAAAAATTCGCGCGGCGAATTTTATGCCTATATTCAAGATGTACGGACAAGTTTACCACTTGATAGGAAATTCACTTCATGCTCAAAATGCGCAACCCGATTTTTTGCAAAATATATTTTGTTTCCCCAGATGCTCAGCTATCTTGGCGTTCAAATTTAAATCCGAGTCTACGAATTGACCTTACTGATCATTTGCAAAAATATCTTCAAGATAATAATAGTTATATTCAAAGTTTCAAATATAATCTTGAAAACAGTTCGGCGCACGATCTAAAACTAATATCCACGCTGATCTAAAACCTCCCAACGATCACAGTGGTAGATATAATGCGCCAACTGTAGACAAAGTAGCTATTCCTTTGGTAAATGAAGATAAAGGTCCGAGAGATTTTGTGTTAAATACTAGAGATGGTCGTCTTCAAAGAGTTTCTAAGTTGCATAGATCGTATGACCCACTACAGTATTCCCTGCTCTTACCACGAGGATATGATGGGTATTGCATCAACATTTAACAACAAAACGGTGCTGCACGACCTAAGACAATTTTATGCATTCAGGCTTATGGTAATAACAAATTATATGTCAGAGGATTGTTTACTCAATATTGTGTCGATATAATGATATGTGAACGGCTTGAATTTAGAAGAAGGAATAAAAAAATTGACAGCTGATGAATATATATACATTAATGACACACTGTCTTAAATGATAAAAATGTTAATGCTTCTAATAAAGGTCAGTATGTTATAGTGCATTCTTCATTTACAGTATATCTACGATATATGGATGAAAAGAGCCAAGACGCCACGACACATGATAGAAACTTTGGAAGATCAGATCTTTTTATCACTCTCACTACAGAATGGCCAGAAATTAAAATTGAGTTTTTTTCCAAAACCAAAAATCGCAAGATATGCATTATTTTATTTCAAGAATTTTCCATGAAAAAAAAGACCTCTAACAAAAAAAAATTAGGACCAACTAAGGCCTTTGTTTATAGCGTTTAGTGGCAGAAAAGAGGTTTACCGCATGCTCAATTTTTGCTACGGCTTACAAACAAATTGCAACCAGATTCCATAGATGATATGGGCTGAAATACCCAATAAACAAGATTCTGGACTTAACAACATTGTAATGAAAAACATGATCCATGGCTCTTGTGGAGCAAATAACTCAACATCACCGTGTACGAAAGAAAACATGTGTTCCAAAAAATACCCAAGGAAATTTATATCTGAGACATAAACTGGTGATATTGGTTACCCAACCTATAAACGTAGAGCTCCAGATAGTGTGGGAAATATACTGTAGGTGTATTGCATGTGAGGGAAACTGAAATGAATGTAGACAATAGGTAGGTTGTCCCTTATATAATCCAGTTTTATTACGAATTTTCAACGCGCACATTAACATGGAATTTTACCAGTCAGTCAAAGCTTTAAAATGTATATGAAAATAAATTCATAAAGGTTCTGATCAAGCCACATTCAATTTGTACAATAATAACGATGAGGTAGAAAAATATCTTAATGGTCGCTATATTAGCACTTCTGAAGCTATTTGGAGAATTTTTCAGATTCCTATTCATGAAAACTTCCCAGCAATCGTTTATTTAGTGGTCCATTTGAAAAATGGACAAAAAATTTACTTTAATGATATAAAATCTTAAAAATCGCGTTGATAATCCTCCTGCATCGACTCTCACTGGATTTTTCGAGCTCTGCAGAAACAACGATTTTCCAAAAACTTTGTTATACCATGGAGTGTCCCAATATTACACCTGGGGAAGAAATACATTTTCTAGACGAAAACGTGGCCAAGATGTTGATGGCTACCCTGGTGTGAAAAAATGACGCAGCTTTAAGCCGTGTTTATTATTTCCATCCAAATCAAACAGGTTGTTTTTACTTAAGAATGTTATCAATGAATGTGCGCGGACCAACTTCTTTCGAACATCTTAGAACTGTTAATGGCAATATTTTGACAACATATCAAAGCGCTTGCCAATGATTAGGATTATTAGAAGGAGATGAACATTGGGAAAATACTCTTTCAGACGCAGCTATTTCTGAGTCATCAACAAAACGTAAGAGCTATATGTTAATATCCTAATATTTTTCCATCCATCAGAGCCAACCAAATTATGGAGAAAAAAATTGAAATAATTTGGGTGAGGACACATTAAATAGAGATAGAAACGAGGATCATGACCCGCTAATGCAATATAATGATAAAATATACACTGAAGGGCTTACATTGATAAAGGATAAATTTCATGAGAGATGCGGAACAACTCTTACAGATTTCGAACTCCTGACACCTATTCGCGATAATATGGACTCTCTAAACGAAGTTTTGTGGAGACTATATGATTTAAATGAATTAAATAAATATATTTCCAAAGAATAACTGAAGTTAGTAAGTGATCAACTTTTCGCTTATAATTATGTTTTAAAAAGTCGTTTTCAGTGACGAAGGAAAAAATTTTTTTTAAGATTATACATGCGGTACTGGCAAGACTTTGGGACCAATTTAATATTATCATAAATTAGATCAAGGGGAAAAATAGCCATAGCCGTTGCGTCGTCAGGTACCGCTGCCACACTATTGACAGGAGGAAGGACGGCTCATTACACTTTTAAACTACCCCTTACAGTATCACTTCTAAGAGAGAGCGTGTGCTCTATCCGTAAAAATGGCTCATTGGGCAAGGTATTCCAAGATGCAAGCTTAATAATATGGTTTCAGTGCACTATGATTCATATAGCTCATGTGGAGGCCTTAGCTACAATTATCAGAGACATCAGCAGCTCAAATAAAGTTATGGGTGGAATTACTTTGATGTTTTCTGGAGATTTCAGACAATCATTGCCTGTAATAGTTAAGGGGACTAGAGCAGATATTATTAAATCTTGCAAAAAGAACTTACCCAATGTGGAAGTCTGTTGAATCCTTGAATCTGAATACCAACATGAAGAGTCACTTAGGTGGAGGAAGCACAGATTTCCCAATTAAGCTCATTTTGATTGGTGACGGGAAAGTACCTGAAACAGAAAAAATAAATTGTCATTGATAAAGACCTTGGTGAAATCGTAACCAACATTGAATAACTTATCTCTAAAGTGTATCCGGATGTAGCCAATATCCAAAATTATTAATTATGTGTGAGATGTCAATTTTAGCGGCCCGGAATATAAACGTTGACGCCATCAACGACAAAATAAAGTCTAAACTACCAGGCGACATCGTATACTACCTTGCCACTGATTCCGTCATGGATCAAGAAGACGCGTATTTTTAAATGCATTGAATCCGTGTGGGCTACCCCCACATTCTTGAAATTAAAAATTGGCATTTCAATTATTTTATTATGTAACCTTAAACCACCAAATTTATGTCATGGAACCAGACTTTAAGAGAAATTTCTTATAAACAATGTCATATTGTCTACAGTTTTGACTGGGCCAGCAATTGGGCAAACGGTACTAATACCTCGCATTCCGATGATACCCATTTTAAATGGTTACAATTTCCTGTGAATGTATTGCGAAGGTATCGTTTGCAGTCACTATAAATAAAGCTCAGGGACAAACTTTTAATTATGTCGGAATAGATTTTAGAGAATACTGTTTTTCCCCACGGACAATTTATAAGTTGCCTTATCTAGATCAGGTTGCGGAAGAAACCACAATATACTAATACCATACGAAAATATGACTCAAAAAAGTGTATATGCTGAATTAATCTCAATAATTTATAAATAATCCGATATATTTTAAATAGTATGTGTAAGATATGTATTTACTTAGAATGTAAAATTTTTAAGTAAAAAAATTAAAAATGAAAAAAAAACTTTATAAAAGAAAACTATTTTAGCACCTGTAATTTATACCAAAAAAATGTTATTAAAAATTAAAAAAAACGACCTAACAAACCGGCGAAGCTGGTACTTGCAGCTAATACATAGATAAAAAGTTACAAAATAATGTCACTTGAAGATACCAAAACAGGCAAAGTTAAACAATCAAACACACAAATGGTTAAGCAATAAGCACAAGCAAGTCAAACTAAGCAGAATGCAGAAGCAACATCGTGGCAGGAAACACATGCGCCGAAACAAGCCACACACAAGTTAGCACCTCCTTTGAGCGAACTCAAAAATAGCACTACAAGAGTGTGTTCAAACGTGTATTACTTAACGGTTCATAGACTTACAAGCGGTATACCATGCCAACATCTTAACTCCTCTTAAAAAAATTTCATCTAACAAGCAATGTGTGACTACGCCCTCAGAAATATTAGTGGACCGCATGCACAAGTCAAACGCACTAACATATTACGAAACAAAGAAACCAACTATTATATTGTTACGAATGTGAGCAAGGCCGCGACACGTGCAGGTGCAGAGCTGGCTGGCGACTGCCGCAACATGATATGCGTCGCGCGCGCCTGGAAGATAACAAGGATTGTCGTTTCCCCCCTCCTTCCCGCCACACCCCGCGGGCCCCCTTCCTTTGACACGTAACTGACACCGGACAGCTGGGAGTTATGCGAGCCGCCGACACGTGTTTCAAGAGATTTCTACCCACGTGTCGGCGCGGTACGACGCAACTGGCCCCGGCCGCTCTCGTAAGTTCTGGAATTGCGCCGGGGCCTATATATATGCCCGAGGACGTCAGGGTAATGAGTCGGAGTTCAGAGAGAGAGAGAGAGAGAGAGACTGAGTTCAGGCGGGAGTTTTCCCGCGGCGGAGTTTCCGGGTGATAGAGTGGCGAAGTCCCTGGACGAAGATTCCAGGGTGAAGAGTTCAGTTCCGGGCGATAGTGTCGCGGGCGCGACGGAGTTCTGAGCAAGGTTCCGAGTGAAGCGTTGAGTGGGATCTCGGCGAAGGGGAAGTGCGACGGCGGCGGCGGAGTGCGGCGACGGAGGACCACGAGGGGTGCTGCGGCGTGAGCTGCGCCAGAGGTGCGATCCAGCGAGGTGTGTGGATTGTGAAAACGACTGACTGGGGAAGCAACATTATTTTTAAAGTGCAATTCATATTTGCCATTTTGGAGGATTATTTGTAAGTGACATAAATAGTGGCTATAAATAAAACTGTGTGTGATAAAAATCTTTAATTGGACTATCCTTTACGAACCCGCAGTAAATCGTAACAATACTAATGCCTACCAACATCATTTGCGCTAGCCTACACAAGACGAACCATACCGACAGTGCGACCACTCTCAACAATACAAATTAAGGAGGAGTCTCTCACTAGCGTGCAAAATAAGCATTACTCACGTTTATAATGCCTAAAACCTAAGCTTACGTGATCCCTAAAAAATTTGTTGTCTGTAAAGTCGGTAAACGGACGATAGTTTAACGTGACGCCATAACAAAACATTGATAAAATTATTGCATACTTTTATGAATAAAATTGAATCATTTTTATTGAATTATCACTATTTTGTATGGATAAAAAGGAGTGAAATGAAATCTACAATTTAATTGATAAATTTAGTTTTATTTGCACTCATTAATTCAAATATGTTTATTACTTTAACGAACATATTATTTTAACTATAACTTTTATACATGTTTGCTATTTAACTTCTTCCAATCTGTGTTATTCTGTTAAGGATATGGCGATGATAGGAAAAGTAGGAAACGAATGGGAGTGTTTCAAGTTTAATGTGCCTCGAAAAAGTCAAATCGATGGTTGTTCCAATCGAGTGGACGAGAGATATTTGCGCCACGGACTCTGCAGCAATGCTAGGAGGAACGGGTTAGCAAAGAGCAATGAAAATGTTATATTGAAATGCATGAAAACAGAATTACGCCACGGACTCGGTCGCAATGCTAGGAGGTTCAGGTTAGCAACGAGCAATATAAAATGAGCGTAACGGGACACAGCGAAACGGGACACTGTGCGCAACGGGACACTTTTCGTGCGTGCAGCCGGCGTTCATCGATTTATTAGACGTCACGTCAAAAAAATAGTATTGACTCCCGCGTGAAAACCGCTATAGAGAGCACAGCGACGCAAAACCACAAACAAATAGAACGCAGAGTATTCATAAACGGGCCTAAGTGAGCACTCGCCTCAGAAGTCACGACATTCGAAACTATCAGACCGAGAGAGTGTTTCCGACAGGGTGGTTCCGAAAGGTGAATTTCGCCTATCACGCGATATACTACCAAAAAAACAAAAACACAAGTCTTACGTGGGGCACACCACATTCGGCGCGGCGGCATGCTGCCACGTCCGAGACCGAACGCAAATTTAAAAAAAATGGGGGGGGGGGGGGGTTTGTTTGTAAAGTCGTATTACGGAAGATAATTTTACGTGATAAAGTCATAAGAAAAAAACATTGATGAAAAATTGCATACTTTTTAATTATCAAATATTATTTACAGTTATTGCAAATTTAATTTAAATAATAATTTGTTTAAATATAATCACGAACAATTAGTTAAAAAGCCGCCTTAACATGTTTGATAGTATAGAATATTTTCCCGCACGGTAGTTGGCCGGTTCTTGCACGCTCGGCTCAGACGGAACGTGACAATTTTTCGTGCGTGCAGCCGGCGTTCGTCGAATTATAAGACGTTATCACGTCAGAATCCAGGCTCGTTATGTCCCTCATCAAGGGTTCGTCCCCTCCGCCGGCCAAACCCTTCCCCCCGCTAACGGGAGGGGGTCAGTGGCCCATGGTCAAGGGAAACTCGCCCACAGACAACATCTAGCTTAACACAGCAATTAAGCCCAGCCCGAGCCTACAAACTCAACTAAAAAAAAATAAACACGATAAACTGAGCAGTTAAGGCCAGCTGCTCAGCTAAATATTACATCCCCCCCTCCACCCGCCACTAAACCAGGGAGGGCTGGACAACACACGAGTTTAACGTACAAATAAATTCATTTCCCTCGAAATTAAATTAAATTTAACTGAGGCCATTTGAGGTCACCAAGCTTCGCAGCACATTTTCAAAGTCAGTTATTTCACAATCCCTGTCAAAAATTATTGTTCATAGGAACCAATCAGGTGGTTAGGGGCCGCATTCAGCCGGCCTGGGACACCTCGCGGGCCTCGGGGTTGGATGCCAAGTTGGGGTGTTCGCCCCCTGGGATCCGCTATGGCGATGATGATATCCCTGTCGATCAGTTAGCAATGGCTGCTTGGGGGTTGCTTCGTTAAGCAATTGAACTGAGCACGGGCGCGGTTAAATGAGGGGAGGTCGATACATCACCAGCGAACTCTTTAAGTATCTCGGCGCGCAGTTCGTATCTTCATCATGTCCGCCGACCTCTCTGACGGCTCAAAAGTTATGGTATAAGGCTCTTAGAATCAGACAGCAGGTGTACATCGTCAATACACACAATACCACCTTTCGGAATCTTAAAATCTCCTGGTGTAATACTAACAGAAACTGCACAATTTTGACTTATAAGTGAACAACAGTGGGTGTTCCAATATTCCCAGCTGGCCAGTAAAAACACTTACAAGCGTTCAGTAGATACAGTACTTTACTATATAATACGATCTGTGACGGACGACGATTCATCAGTCAGTCTCTTAGTCGTCAACGTTTAGAGCGAGCCTTGTGAAATAATGGTATTAGGCTCCTAGGACCAGAGAGGTGTGCTTTATTAACACTGATTATTAGGGGCATGACGATTACGCGAAAAGATTTCGGGACTAGATGAATGTTAAAACACTGTAGCATCGTCTGTGTTTCGTTAATGGGTGAGTTTCTTCCAGGTACATATCGATTGTAACAACACCAATCACAGTGATTCATTGTGGAAGTAAATGCATCCTGAGTGGCTCGGTCAAGCAAGGCAACGACTTCTCTCACAGACGGCCGCCAATCACAAGGAAGAAACCACAGGCTCAGGTATACCTTGTTGCAGTCTATTAAGTGTTCAGATCTTTTCGCGAAATCTGCATGCCCCTACTGATTATGCACCACAGTATCACCTCCTTGCATCTTATAATCTCCTGATATCAAACTGAAAATGAAATACGAGGTTCATTGTTCTTTTTCTTTTAAGTGATAATAATTCCACTCCTTATACATATCAATTTATATAGCCTATATATAGTGTCCATAAAATAATATCCCAGTTTCAATAGTATGTTACATCAGTTTAATTTTAAAATATTTACAAAAAATTATATATATGCATTTGAAGGTAAATAACCTATTTTATTTTTACAAATGTTCAACATGTGTGTACACCTTAAATTATAAGGTACCACATCCAACCTAAAGTCAAATTCTTCCCACACTTCGGTTAACACGTCCGGAATAATGGAAGCAATAAATAAATAAATAGCCTCTTCAATTCTGTCTCAAATCTAGGAAATCCATTAGGTAGCGGCGGAACGTAGACACAATCTTTTATAAAGCCCCAAAGGCAAAAAAATTGTCACAAGAGTCTAGCGGCAGCACCGCTACTTCCTGCAACTGGCTGCAAATGCCGCACCGCTCACGCTCGTTCCGGGGCCGGCGGAGCGATCCCGCAACGGGAAGCCTTCTTTTCACTTGACGAGAGAGCAAAAGTCCGATCGTGCATCTTCGGTTTTTTTTTTCATTGTAAATAAATATGGAGGTGTTGTTAAAAGGAAAGACTATAAACAAGGCAACGGTATTTATTAGTAATTATTTTTAGAGGAAAATACCTAATTGAAGAAACGTACTTTGTGGATTTGTATATTTTTTATACCGTATAAAATCTAGGAAGTCTTTGTCTTCCACAAATATTCTCGGGACGCCCCATATTCCCTTGCAATTTTACGCAACTTGTAATTTTCAGGTAATGACATCATAACTAATGGTCAATTAGGTTAGGTTAGCTACATTATAAATACTTTAAAACATTGTGGACGGTTGATTTGGTTAGGATAGCTACATTAAAGATACTGTGAAATAATGTAAACGGTTTCCTAGCTAGTTAGCTACATATTAAAAAGTTATTTGCTAAGCAACCATAAAATGATTTTACAGTAGTTTTAATGTAGCTATACTTACCTAATATAACCAACCATCCACTAAACAGTCTGTGTGGCTTTTTTATACTGGAGAGAAAAAACGCGCGCGTAAAAATAAAAAAAACATCCAGGGGAAAGGCGCTCCCGATCGGCCAACTTCGGAAAGGATCGGCATTTGCAGCCAGTTGCAGGAAGTAGCTATGCTGCCGCTAGACTCTAGTATGTTCGTTATGTCGATAGTCAAGTAAACGTGGAGGCCGGCGATAAAGAGTTTTTTTTTTTCAGAGCGATACGGTAAACTTCGGGGGAATTCGGAGCTGTTCGGGTGTGTCTCTCATCCCTGTGAACTGTAGGCTTTTCCCTACCCCTCCTCCGGCCAAAACTCACTCAGGGACAGGATGGGAGTTGTGTCGGTCGAGAGCGGAAAAGGGGGGGGGGGGAGGTCTAATTAGCGTCGGGGTCTCCCTTCCTGCGTCGGCATTTGTTGCGGGCAGTCCGGGCAGAAGTATGTGCTCGGCATTTAGGGCCACAGGATGGAGGGCAGGGTCCTATATATCACTTAGCGGAACTACCTCCGACCCCTCTAGCGCCACGTGCTGGGGTCTAGCCCAGGGTTTCACTTACCCCTGGCTCAGTCCCGAACGCACCCCTAGGCGAGCGAGTCTTTGAAGTGTTTGCCAGAATATGAAACATATAACCTTGGTAACGAGCAGATTCACGTGTTCTCATATAGCAAATACAATGATAATACGACATTCGGACACCACATTTAACACAGACCTATTAAAATTAATGCCGAGCGTGATTTCATATATATATATATATATATATATATATATATATATATATATATGTGTGTGTGTGTGTGTGTAGGTGTGTGTGTGTGTGAGTGTGTGTGAGTGTGTGTGTGTGTGTCAAAAACACGCAAATTGTGTTTTCAACTACATTTCTGGACGCGCTTCACACGTAGTTTCTGCACTCGCCGCTAGAACCCTCTTTCGGTGCAATTACGTCGACTATGGAATCATTCGAATTACAGAGAAAAATGTGTTAAACTACGCGATGAAACTGCTCCGATTGAAAACGAAAAATACCTGCTTAGAAAAATCTCTGGCTTTGACGTGATTTCCGACAAGAGATTTGATTAGAACACTGCCCATCTTGTTAAAAATTCATTAAAAAATTAATACTACAAAGTTTCCCAATGGTTTTGTAAAATTTGGTTCGCGCCATGGTTATACATTTCCGTTCCAGGCACATAATATAATACTTATGTTGAAAATGTTTGTGACTTAATAACAAATACAAAGGAGGTATCCCGTTAGAAATTTTAAAAAGTCTATAAATAAAAGTAATGATTAAAATATTTTCAAATGATAACAAATCATCACGGTGTTTTAGACCGAGACTTAATTGTCTGTCTTTATCCAATCATCGCCATCGAGTGCCCCACTCTCAAGGGTTTCATTTCGGGATTATTCGGACGCCTGACTCGGGGTTAGTGAGTGTTCTAGTTTAGCCACGAGCCAGAAAAACCTTCCCCATCAAGGCGGTCTAAATGAGTTGCAGACGGAAAAGAAGAGGGTACACAAAGGACAGACGGATAACGCTGAAATCGCATCAGCGCGATGCGAACAAAAGGAATTTTACAATGCTGGAACCACCAATGGCACGAAATTGCGTGATGCGACGAGCGAGAATATATTATTCTAACCAATCACGCTCGACTCGTCCATGACGTCAGCACCATATCAATGGCGGACAACAAAATACTTCTCGATTAGAAACATGTTATATGTTCTATTTCCATCGCTGGGTGGGCGCGACGTTACCGAAATAATAGTCACATTTTTGTTCTCTAAAGTTGGTTAAACTGGTGCCTTCGTAATATATTACAACTCGTTATATTTTGAGGTTTTGTTTAAAAAAAATTATATGTGAAAATTCTTAAATGTGTTCCAGTACGATGTTACATTTCAATTAATCATGGTTCTCTGAAACAAGTCCATTTAAAAATAAACCCGAAAGCGTTTACGGATGTTGTATGTTTTTTTTTATGTATGTAATGATAATTTAACTGATGTTTAAACATCATAGCTCTCAGTATACGGCATTTGGTAGGAGTAATTTCGTGAATGGAACGGAAAAGTGTAACCACGGTCTACTATCCACTATTAATGACGTGAACCATTATGAGTTTATGGTATTTTAAAAGCAACGAAGAACTGTTTTCGAGTTCGTCGATTTGGCAATTTTGAATAGCGACGACGAATGTAGGAGAAAAAAAAGGGGGGGGGGGTTGTCTGTAAAGTCGGTTTACGGACGATAATTTTACGTGATATCGTCATAAGAAAACATTGATGAAAAATTGCATACTTTTTCATTTTATAATATTACATTTTATAGTTTTTGCAAATTTAATTAAAATAATTTGTTTAAATATAGGTAATCACGAACAATTAGTTTAAAAAAAAAAACCGCCTTAACCTGTTTGATATTATAGAAGATTTTCTCGCACGGTGGCTGGCCGGTTCTTGCACGCTCGGCTCAGGTGGAACGTGACAATGAAGACGTGCTTTTTCGTGCGTGCAGCCGGCTTTCATCGATTTATAAGACGTTATCACGTCAAAAAAAATGGGTGAATATTCAACAGCGGCGAGTGTCTGTTGCGTGCTAGTGCTTCTACTTGTGCATGACCTGCCTGGAGGGCCGTGCCTATATTTAGCCGCGGCGGCCACGCAAAGGCCGCTAGTGCGCCAGAGCTATTCCCGCCCTTCCGCAGTGCACCGCGCCAGTCGATACTCGACCCTACCGGCTCGTCGTTTGCCGGGAAGCCCAACATGTACATCAAGTTCTGTCCCTGCCCGAACACGCCCGAATATTCACCTTCGGCCAACCTCGGGTGTATATATATATATATATTATATTTCTCTGTTTATTTTAATGTAGCCATACTAACCTAACTAACCGTCCATAGTGTTTTAAAGTGTTTTAATGTAGCTAACCTAACCGACCCCTTTTAATATTTGAATTCATTTTTCCCTGCGCAAAAATAAAACAAATCCCGAGGTTGGCCGAAGGTGAATATTCGGGCGTGTTCGGGCAGGGACAGAACTTGATGTACATCTTAGGCTTCTCGTCGTCTGTCCCTCGGTTTTGACGCCAACTGTACCATTCTCCACGTGCACCATAGCACAAGGAGAGATGACACACAGAGTCGCGACTCTTACGGTGGAAACTGAAACCATGTTTAGAGCTACGTGTGAAGCTATCTGCTCCAAGGGCGGATCCAGAACAAGGTTCAGGGAGGGGACAAATATTTTTTTCTAATAAATATTAGTTTATTTAAAATTGAAATACCGAACAGTAAGTTTAGCATAGTCTTAATAAGCTTGATGCTCTATTTAACAGTGGGTTGGAAGCTGAATAATAATTTTGTAGTTCTTATTTAGTCGTGTGCATTTGATTTCTGGTTCAAAAATGTTCTATTACGTATAGGTATATAGCACCTCTGGATCCGCCAATGTATATGTTGGGTGGGCTCGTAACTGCTAGCAAAAAAAATCGGACTGGAGGTTAAAATCCCAAGTGTTAGGTTCATTTACTTGACTTATTGCTTGGAAACCGATATTTAAACTGTGCGAGAAACACTTAATACTGTCTTGAGATTAAAAAAAAAAAAAAGCACGTTCTACATAAACTGGTAGAAGATGCAACATTTCCGGTACGCCACACCACAAAATATGTGTCTACTAAAATAAAACTGATTAGTTCTCTCTGGTAGTAGCTTATGCATTACTTCTTACAATCAATACAGCTCTGTTAGTGATGCATTATGAAAGCTTTGATATTGCGGGTGGGCCCAAACTACTTCAAAAAACTAGGTCTCGGCAATAAGAGTTTTTCAGTATAAATATACCAGATTCAGAGAGTAGATTCCTACATTATTATTATTATTACAGGTGTGGAAAACAGGTCATAGCCAAAATTATATAACTAGAGTTTATTTATTAACTGATAAACTATTTTCTAAATTACAACAATCTTGACGGCTATCCACAAACTAATCACACTGTAATGAGACTGATATTTACTTCCCCCTACAGGGGAAGGGGAAAGCAAAATCGGATCAAAATAGTTCAAACGGATGAGGTTTCTTTAAATAGAAAAATCACAATATCAATAGCTCCAATATCTTAAACTAATTCTAATGGCTCCAAATAGCTGGTTTCAACAGGCGCATGCAGGTTATACAAGGCAATATTGTATGTAGCCCGTACGGTCCATGTTTCTCTGTCGAGGGATAAATTTTCAGCATTTTGCGAAGCACGTAGAAGTCTTAACCTGTCGAAAAAAATGTTTGGATCTCTGTACGAAGTGTAATCAATATCTTTCTCTGCTGTCATTTTTCTTACATGTTTATTATTTCATGATCAACATCATCATCATAGCGATTATCATCATCTCCATGATCAGTATACTTTGTTGTCAGCTTTGAATTGATTCTATATTGTTCGCAAGTTCGTGTTTACGACTTGAATTTGGTGCGATTTTCCCTCAATAGAGACAGAAGTTCCTTCTTCCACCACTGTCTTTTTAATACCTTCACCAGCTTTCAATTCCAAATCAATTTGTGAGATATGAGGTAGTGTTGGTAGAAAATAATTATCACCTTTTTTTTCGAGATCATAATATTCGCATAATAATTTGCTTTCATACCACTTCCTTTATGTTGAAGACCCCACCTCGTTATCATTAATTAGCTTGGTTGTACAGATCTTGCGATGTTTCTTAAAAACAAGTTTTGGACCGGAAGGTTTTCTGGAATTGGTTGCAACTAAATGGTTTTTGGTAAGGACCCAAAATACACTCGCTCTTCTCATGATACTTAGCATTCTTTCTTAAGGTAAACTCCTTGCTGCAGTTGCAGTAACTACAACGGTGGGATTTCAATGACAATGCATGTACACTGAAAGTTTGTATTGAAATAAAATACTTAAAAAAGGGAATTTCAATAATACATCAACGAGAGTTAATTTTCCATTTAAAAAAATAATGGCCATGTAGTTCCGCTTCTTACCAACAGATCACATAATGACTCGAAGCGTGTTCGTGCTTTTTAAAAAAGAAATATATGAATCCACGTAGCTTAAGTTACCTTATATAATAACATAGTATCAAAAATCCATAATTGTTGTGTTGTAAAAAAACGGTAGCTGTCTTACCTGGGATGCGGGATGCTCTCTAACGGTCGCAACAGGAGGGCTTCGCTTGGCTTCATGAGGAAGGGGAATCATCCTGCATGATATTGTTTGTAAACTTTACTTAGAATAGTTATCGACGGAACAATGGATCTTTTAATTCAAGTGCCACCTGATTAAAATATTAAATATTGCTGATTTGGCTACAGAAATTCACGGCAAGTGCCAAATAGATAACAAAAAAAAATCCCCTGGGAATTGATGACTCAAGAATAACTAGAAGCACACAGAGAGAAAACCACTAGAAATCTTGCAAACTTATACTCTGTGAATGTACATTTTGATGATTACGTTTGTTCATAGGTTGGTAGGTACCTTTCCCGTGGATTGCTGGAACGAACGCTTCTGTTCGGGTTCTGCGCGTGAATGTAAAGGAACACCTTTGCACGTTAAGTAAGGCTGGTTTCACAGTTAAAAAAAAAAAAAACACAAGCGAGCACACAGCAGGCCATGCGCATGACTGTGAACACGTCTTGTGCGAAGTCCGTTCACAATTTAAATCTTACAGTTAATTTCAGCCAATTAAATTTCGCGATGCATCCTACATCTGTCGGCAGTGTTATTATGTAATTATATTAACAACCAAATGATCACCCGTAAAAAATTTGTGAGCACAGTTTAAAAAAAATAAGGGTTGTATAAAATAGTTGTTAACCATTCTAACCACCACATTTTTTTATTTACAATTGTTTGCTACTGACCTATAAGTAATAGCATTAATTAATTTTTTAAAGCAGAGAATTAATTACACCTGAGCACTGTAATATCTCGATAACTTCTTGCAAGAATGTTATTGATAATATAAACTGTTATCTAGTCCTGTCAAAATGGCTTCATACTCTCCTCTCATTGGTTGCTGTGCTACGAGTCCGCAAGAGGAATTACCCACTTCTCTGTGACTTAAGCACGAATGGAGATTTATACTGAAACCATTGACAATAGAGCATGAAATATTACATAGTTTTACAAGTTTTAAATTCTCAATAATTGTTTGGGTGTGTGGAATATCTTTTGGATGATTTTAGAGCTATGTTTATTTTAAATAAATGTCGAGATGGTGGCCTTTAATTCAGCACTGCAATAACGCAGACAAAAACGTGGTGGTGATAGCAAGGGAGTAGGTGTGTGTAATATGTGCCATGTTAATAATTGGAGGTCAAAATGACATTTCCCAACTATTTGGCAATATATATTGTTATAATCATTGAGTTAGGTATTTTCAATACCTGTATGGCATGCCGTGGCGTAGTTGATGTCGCTTTTCCACCTCGCCATTGCCATATTTTCACGCCCAAAAACATTGCAGGAAATGGTGCTTGACCACACCTGGTGAATAGTAAGTGCAACCAGAAGCTTCGTCGTTAAACACAGTCACTTCCATATAAAAAAAAGAAAGTATTTTGAAGCTGTTTTCACAATGCAAACACTACACTTCGGCCTATTTTTTTTGAGCGTCTAACCAACATGGTGCAGGCCATAAGAGCTGATTAAAAAATTATAGGCTTCACCAGGACACCATGTAATTATGCAGAAATGGCCAACCCCTGGTTATAATCAAGTTTAATGCTTATTCCTTGCGGGTGTATTTTTGAAGTGAAAACTTCTATACGAAGGTTTGGATAGGGAGTAAATTCATGTAAGTCGTCATCGACATGGTCACGTGACGTGTTAATATTTTTTTATATTTCAAGGATAAAACTTAAATCATTCTATTTTTAAAGATACAAGTTTTTAATTTTATTTTTATTTTCCAAGGAAATTTTAACGTTATTGTGTGGTACATATTGCGAGTATTGGATATTTTTTAGTAGGTAGTTAATTTGAGGTTATGTTTTTTTTCCTTTTGTTTATTTATTTACGAGTGAATTTATTCAAATGTAAGGTTATTGATTTATTAGAGATAATTTTGATTATTCGTATATTTAAGTTAATAATTTTTTATTCTTTCAATGAAAAAACTTCATTTCTTCTAGTTTTAAAGTTATTATTGGTAGGGGCAAAACTTATGGGTTCGCGTTACCGACATGCTAGTGATAAAATACCAAAGTCATTTTCTTGCGTACATTTGACGTAGAAATTATTACATATTACACATTTAAAACTAATTTTTAAGTTTTCACTTCTATCAACAATCCCCATAACTGACTTTTAGTTGTTTTTTTTTAATAATACTCACTTCATGGCAACATTATTTTTTTCTATTCTTTATGTTGCATTTCCTTACAGCTTTGTAACAAACTTCGAGAATTAACCTTTTTAAACAGCCAAGATTTGTTTTGCCAAACCAATTTGCCAATCAGAGTGATTTCAGCTTTGGAACAGACAAGAAACCCACTACGTGGTAAATAACCAAGAAAACTTTGATGGCTGAGGCGCTAGGGTCGTTGACTTACATAGAACAACTTGGTATCCGCCACCCACCTCCTTCTGAGATAGCGCATACGTGTTTTCATTGCAGTTAACGTTTACGTGCCCCTTGGGCGTCGTTAAGGAAGTGTACGTTCCCACCAGTTCTGTGGAAAATTCCCCTCTTTCAGGAGCAATTTCTCTTTCTCACCCCCACACACTATTACATTTCCGATTTTCTTCTGCCGGCGATCTAGGGGAAATTCAACAGAAGCTTACACAAAGAGCTTCACAAATAAACTCGCTCTAAACATTCAAACCGTTGGAACTACAGCTAATTAGTGGCATTTCACCACAAAATAACTCTTGAAGCTATTCTAGACTTACTAAACAACGGAACAGTTTCAGTTAATCAGCACTGTTTTGCAGTTCCATTTCACATGCATATAATTGCAGATTTGTCATAAATTTTGGAAAGTCGCGCAGTAACCAAGCTGCATGAGAACAATTTCTCAAACTACGATGACATAGACAATAAAGTAAAAACGTCATTCAAATAGTTGTTGAGCAAATTTTAATTATTGGTTTACAATGTAATGCTTGTGTAGTGAACGAAATTTCGTTGAGGAATAGTTATCTCTGACCAAATATTTCTTACATATTATTTTTTTTCCTGGTTCAACAATTTTTTTCGAATTAATTATTAGAGTTCTTGTTCCACCAAAAAAAATCTATTTCAAATTATATTACCTTGATCAACAAATAAATGTTCACTTTAAAATGTTTATTGGAAATTATTAACACTTTATTCACATGCATTTGACAAATGATTTCTCACGCAACATTAAAAATTATGTAAATGCTTTAAACTAATAAATTAATTTTTAATAAATGATCTATTAAATGAGTAACGACCACCATTAGTCATTAAAATCTAATCATAATAAAGTTGCCTTGGCGAAATTGTGTGTTGGCTACTAAACCTGAAACGAAAAAAACTCACTGCAAGTAATTTCATAACAAAAATAAATTAAATATAAAATATAAAAAATGCTTTAATGTTCAACTGCAACTACAATTACTAGTTTGTTCGCTTTAACTTTTTTTTACTGCGATTTGTGTTGTTTTTAGAAAAAAATTATAATTTTTTGAAATACTGATTTTTGTTAATTTTTATCGATTCACAAACGTTTAGTTCCAAAAATTTACTTCATTTATTTTTTCTGTCCTTCAGTTGTAATGCATAGGTTCTCGGTGAAACCTCAAAAGTGAGCAGTGTCGCCGAAAGATATACAGTATGAGTCTGAATTCAACCGACAAAACCTCATCTGCAGCTTCATTGCCAGAAAATAAGTAGAAACATGTATACAAATTATGGTCTAAAATGCCTCCCAGGGCTGGTAGGTACATGCCTTTGGAGTTGGGGCTGAAAAACGTTTTTATTGTAAATAATAGAGAAAGTATTCAAGAAAGAAATCTGATCGTCTGGGTGAATGAAGTTCTACAACCGTCGCAAAATTATTTCATTGAAATTATGGGCGATAAAAACACGTCACAAAAATATGTAGAAAATAAAGGTGTTACTCCCAATTATTTCAATGGAATATATTTTCATTTTGCTAGAGTGACACAATTCCTGGTGGTTATATAAAATCATTCAATTAAACCCTCTACTGCATGATTTTTTTTATCTTAATGAAAACATATATGTTTATCATTTACAGCATGGAGATTACAGCAAAAAAAATTTAAAAATTTAAATTCATTTTTAAATTATTTACTTAATAAAATCGATTTGTGCCATATAAGACAAAATATGCAGTTATTGGAAAATAAAAATAATGTAATATAAAAAAATATATATCTACAGCTGAACATTTTCTTCCAGTAAATAATATTAATTAACAATAGGTAATATACACCAAAAAAATGTTTTTGTTGATGTAATGATCATCAGGAGCTGCCAGAAATGGTTTCTGTAGCTTGCGCCGCGTATGGAGCCCCAAGCAGCTGCTGTCCTGGAGTAATTTCGTTTGTGGAGAAAAATCTAAAATGCTTTATGCCATATGTGTCACAGTATGCAGTAGAGGGTTAAACATGATCCAAAACGTCCAGTGTTCCGTCATTTTAAATATTTACTATTTATTTACAAACATTTACTAGCTCCAACTTCAAAGACATATATTAATCAGCCTTGGCAAGCACTTTAGGCCGTCAGTCGAACAGACATGTTTCAACTTATTGTGTCGCGATGAACCTTCAAGCGAAGTTTTGTTGGTAAAATTCTGACTGACCTTGGGTAGTACACATACAGATATGTAGTTCGTACACCGGAATTGAACCATTTGTTTGCCAGAATATTTTCTTCCCTGACACGCCAGAATATCAGAATTTTGTCTTCTGGTAAAGAAATCTTGTCTTTAAATGACCTAATGAAAAGCGTGGAAAAAAAAATTGCCTGTAGTTAACCATATGCTACATTTATCTCAGTTCATTACCAACCTTGTAAAAATAATTTTCACTCGACACAGTGCACGTCGTACTCCACATTGAACTGTGTATTTAATTTTTGAGCTTGAATGTTCTTATAACATCGACTTTTAAATTTGGTAAAGAACAAGCCTTGGTCTTTGGATATATATATATATATATATATATATATATATATATATATATATAGTAAATATTCAAAACTATCAAGTTCGCATTTATTAGTGCGAGGAAATTCTGTGGACAACACCGGCCGTTTTAAATCTGTTTGGTGACAGGACTTATTCATCACTATCTGAAAATATTTTTTGCATTTTTTCCTTAACCAGAACTTAGTTGGCAGCGATTTATGCCATTATTATCTTCCCTGTTTCAACCCTAGACAATTTCTAGTTTAAGTTGGGCTCGGGTTCATCTTGCGTAGACACCTGGTAGCTAACAGCCGTTCCGATTGCAATGTGGCATGTACAGTATGACCAAAAAATCTCACACTTTGACATGCGAATAAAATTGCAGTTAGAAACATTTTTACTAAAAAAATATAAAATGGTACGAGAACAGTTTGTAAAGCAAGTACTGTGTTAAAAGTTATATTACTCTGTGATAATGTGTGGCAATGATGAAAATACGATTATTTTCAAGAAATAATAAAAAATATTTATAAGAAAATAAATGTCGATAAAAAAAATGCGTATTGCTCGCAATGAACAGCACTTTGCCATGCGTCATTTTCAAAACACAGTCGTTACAAACTGTTGTCACACCCACTGTATATTTTTGAATAAACAAGTTTCTCTCTGCAATCCATTGTGTTTTATCCTTTCAAAAGTGGAAGGATTTTTTTTTTGGGTCATGTATAAGCTGAGCGCTGGAACATGATTGCAGACGTTAAATTTTTCGGCGGTCCTAGGTTTGGTAACCAGTGGTGCATGCACTGTTCCCGTCGCTCATCCGTCTGCCAGCTTATGAATTTTAAGATGTTAAGAAGAAAGTAACTGGGTACAAAATTTGCTATGTTAATCAACTAAATCTGATGTCTTATGAGTATTAAAACATCAACTTAGTAATTGCGAAATTAATCTCGATCTTGTTCATTGGACTTGCAGAATTTCATCTTCGCCATTTCTGGATCTCCGTTATCTGGCAACACCGCTCTAGAATTTCATCTCCGCAATCTGGCAACTCTGCTCTAGAATCTCACCTTCGCTCGTTCGGCAACACTGCTCTGCCGTACCTGACAACGTGCGCTGCGTGGGCGGATCTTCCCCCCTCCCCCCCCAACCCTTCATCATCGGCACAAAAGACTGGCGCCCTTCACTTCACCCAGCGCAGCGGTAGGCCTACCGTGTGTGGCTGGCGACAAAGGATACCAACCCACGAGCTTCCAAAGACCGTGTTCATCACGGTGAAGTTGGCGACCGTGCGCCAAGCAGCCGAGAGAGTCAAGATCACTGAAATGGCCCGAAACTTCTTTTTTTTTTTTCCGTCCGAAACATGTTGGTATGGTCCGTGCCATGTAAACTTGTCTCTAAATTTTTAAGGTTCTGATGATTTTTTACGAGACCTGACAACTACATAAAGTTGTGTTCAAACACTGTTGACAGAACATCAGTGGTATATGGATACGTATACAGCTGATAGTACTGAGATCTGTCTAACTTGAGACAAATTACAAGACACCAACTACAGAGATAACTATGACTTGATGTCCAGTGTGTTTCAATATTTTAAGATGTTTTTGAAACTCGATTTTGCTATGTTTGATGTTTACAAAAAATAGAAATAGAAATGGATGAATTAGATTTTGTGAAAACATGAAAAATTATTATTATTTATACTTACTACTATAAAGAGTCATATATTTACTGCAATAATGATAATAATGAAGTTAATTTCATTTATGGTTCTTTAAAAATGCATTCAGGCATTTTTGTTTTTAGCTACATAACTGATAAACAATTCAAAATATATTTACATTGTTCTTTGAGAAGCAAAACAAACATGAAAAACTGTGCGAAATCAGTACCAAACTATAAATGAAGGAATTCAAATGTATTTCTATTCCGTATAATTCGCCTCAGGTATGTACGATCAGAGGTTTCTAGAGGGCAGTTTCAGGCATAGTGACTTCGCTCTCAGTACCACACTATACTTGGTGGGCATGGACTACAACCATGCTGCTTGGGGCAGCGCCGGTGAAATCTCTCATTCAGCGCGGCGCATTGCGAACTTCCCACCGTCACATTGTGATAACAGATGGAAGTGTAGTTGTTTTTAAAATAGTGACCGATATCACGGGATGATGAGCTGCGCTATTGGCTTGTAGGGTTTATACACTTCGAAGGCGAGGCATGCACCAATGTTTCGATCAACCTTCCAGTCATCATCCTCAGGATAAAGGTCTACCCAGTGAGGGCATTGTAGGTTATAGGGAACCTCTCTCCATAAACCTCAAAAAAGCAGCTAGGCAGTAAAAAAAATTGGTTGTCTGTAAAGTCGGTTTACGGACGATAGTTTAACGTGACGTCATAACAAAACATTGATGAAATGATTGCATAGTTTTATGAATAAAATTGAATCATTTTTATTGAATTATCACTATTTTGTATGGATACAAAGAAGGAATGAAATTAAATCTACAATTTAATTGATAAATTTACTTTTATTAGCGCTCATTAATTCAAATATGTTTATTACTTTAACGAAGAGATTATTTAAACTAACCCTTTTATACATGTTTGCTATTTAACTTCTTCCAATCTGTGTTATTCTGTTAAGGATAGGACGATGATAGGAAAAGTAGGAAACGGATGGGAGTGTTTCAAGTGTAATGTGCCTCGAAAAAGTCAAATCGATGGTTGTTCCAATCGAGTGGAAGAGAGATAGATGCGGCACAAGCGTACAATGAGCGTAACGGGACACAGCGTAACGTGACAATGTGCGTTACGGGACACTTTTTTCGTGCTTGCAGCCGGCGTTCATCGATATTTTAGACGTTGTCACGTCAAAAACAGATTACCTCTGACTGGCCAGACAGCCAACCAGAAGAGAAGAAGGTCACTGTTTACCCAAAGCAGCTCCAACCAATCAAAATAAGCCACCGCTCTGACTGGCCAAACCACTCGGCCAACCAGAAGTAAGGAAGTCTATCAGTGGCCCACAACCGCAGCAATCAGAAAACACACATTCATTAGTTTTGTGGTCTGTATCTTGCCTCTTGGAAATCAATGTCTCAATCTTTTACTTTTTACTTCTTACGCGGTATTTTTTTTTGGGAAGTGGAAAATAAATATTGATATAAAATTACTGACTTTTTAAACTTGTAAATTTACACGAAAACAACTGTATCACTGAAAATAGTGTTCACACTAATACTCGGTTCGGATTCTTACCCAGACATTAATGGTTTTTGTTGTCCTAATACCTCCTTTTAGATTATTTCGGTTATTTCACATTAATATGTCCTACAGTTAGGTACCATTTCCACACATTTCAGTTCTTTCCTTTGATTTATTTAGTTACAATTCAAGCATTTAATCATTAAAATTCGGTTCAATTAAAGTACTTTTATTTCATAACAAATGGGTCATTTTGATGCTTTTTCATGTAATTTTACTTTATTTTATTTATTCAATTACATTTGGGTACAAATAATTTCATGTGTACTGTATCAAGTGATTTTGTTTGTTGTATTAGGTTTCCGATTCATTTATAAACCATACCCTGAATAGCTTTATAGTATTAACTGCACACATTAATAAGCATGATCAAACAAAATGAAGTCCAATTATTGAATATTCGGTTATCTTTTATTTTGGTTTGCAAAATTATACTTGAATGAAATATTAATAAAAATAAAATTATGCGCCAATTTTCTTAATAAATACTCAGTATTATCTCGGAAAACGTTATTTCATGCACGCAAAAATAACCATAGTCATGTGTTGTACAGAGTTACAATATATTTACTGTATTTCTTACAAAGGAATATTCTGTAAAAGTACAGAATTTTTTTTCTGTGTAAAAACCATCGTGTGTCACTCTTCAGGTGGACATGTTGGGAAAAATGGATGCAACCAGTACTGCTTCTCAGATCTGTCAAAATTTGATACAGTTTACATGTCACACGGACTTTACCCCTGCGGAACTCATGATATATATATATATATATTTTTTTTTTTGGACACGTCATATTTCACAGCAACCTTCACCTCAACCTCTTGTCTTGTACGTGGGGTAGAGCGAACACTAGTTCCGCAACGCGGTATACCCTTCATTACTTTGCAATGTGTCCTACGTCATTCTCCACCCTTCACTCTCTCGTCTCCGGCAGTCAGGATGGTTTGGGGGGGGGGGGGGGGTTGTAGGGGAGAGTACCACCCCCATCATAATTTAATGTTTCCCCGAGAGACTTGGCAACGCGGCGCTTTCAAATTTGGCAGCACAGGCATCATGGCGCTGTACGGGCACGTCGCCATAAAGCACTGAATGTCATCGGTCGTGCACTGACGTGTGTAGCGCGGACATATCCCTCGTTTATAAATCATTACCTACTAAACCCTAAAGTGCCCTCCTTTTGGATGTTTAATAACGTCTTAGCTCTCTGTATTACAGCATTTAGGTAGAACGTAACCACGGTGCTGCCATCTGTGGTGGATGGCAGAAACCAAAACGTTCACAAAGCCAAAGGAAAACATTCAATTATTTAGCTGTTTAGTGAATTTGTCGAAAATCAGGCCCAAAGCCGGGGGTTTAGTAAAGTTCAAAGTATTTTTCGTTTTTTTTTTTCGGAGCTATTTTATTATATAGTTTAAAATTTCTATATGCAAATGGAATGGCCCGATAGTCGACGTAGCTGCTCCTGCAGCGAAATCTAGCGGCGGGTGATTCGCATAGAAAAATGTAAATGAAAACACAATCTGCGTAATATATTTATCACGCTAGGCATCATTTTAAAGAATTCTACCTAAAATTTTGTGTTCCAAGTTTCGCATCTTAAGTGTATTTGCAAAATGAGAAGACATGAATTGTCTCGTTGCCGAGGTTACATATTGCACATTATTAGCGAATTCTGAAAGAGTTGCTCACATGATTTTTAATATTTATATTAAGACTTTCGTTACATCCTAGTCAAAACTTAAGTATTTTACAGAAACTCTACAAATATGCAACTCCTTAAATAAGCAACGCATTTCGCCGTATCTATGAAATTTTTATGGTTACTTTCTACCGTTCCTACAATCATCAGATATTGTGTACCGAAAAAAGAAAACAACGAAAATTTGACTTTTTTTCAAGTAAACGTAAACCTAACACAAATTGTACATTAAAATTACTTTAATTGCATTATTTTATTCTATTATCGTATTTCAACACCATAAAATATATCAAAAAACACATATACAAAATAAGCTGGAAATCCTGAAGAGTAAATAACTATGTTTTTCCTACGCTGTTAAAAATTTTCAGCTTTAATTTACGAAGAACTCTGGTTACAATTATCCAGGGATCTTCGTAGATTTAATGTTAACTTCGTAAACGGGGGCTAAGCAAATTGGCTTTCAACATGAATCCATGGAAATAATGTGGCATACCAGCAAAACATTCAAAAACTTACTAAGAATTCTGATTTCTTCTGCGTGTGTGCTTACCCTTAAAATATAACTTGGAAGTCGAAATACGACGTATTTTCTGTGAAGATCCAGTTATCTGACATTACGAAGAACCCTTCGTTTGTTTGAGGTAAATTCTTCTTTGAAAAGTCCGAAAATTCACTTTAATTTCTAAGAGTGTACACAAAGCGCACTATGTATCTATGGTCCACCCTGCGGCTTTCCCCAGTGTCTTCTCTGGTCGCAGTTCTTGTGCGGGTGTGGCTATTTCTGTTGTGTGCTCAGTGTTCTGAAGCAAGTCACAACCGTAACGACCGACGGTAACGGCGGCGTCGCTTTATTTATATTTATATTTCCTCCCTCCTTCCACCACTGTTTCCCTGCCAGGGTCCACCCCCTCCCCCCTAACCATACCCCTCATCCTCACACTCCCACTCGCTCAAAACCTCTCTCCCCGCAGCTGTGCGGAAGGAAGATAAGAAAAGAACCAGGCCCATGCTTAATATCTCCACAGCTTTTGTGCGGCAAAGAGACGGGGATAAGGGTTAAGAGGAATGGCGGAGGAGAATACTCGTGGGAGAGGAGGATTACGAATGAAAGCGTTCGCACACCCTGGATTTTTTTTTTTCCTTCCCTACCCGTTGCCGAGTTTGAAGACTCTTGCACATGAACGAGACCATGAGGATCGTGTGGGGTGGAGGCAAGGTGGGGGGTTGTGTTTGCTGTTGCCATGACAACCTCGAGGCAAAAGCGCGAGGTCGTTGGCTCTCGTGCCATCGCGAAAACTCTTTTAAGATTCACAGACACTGGAGTCAGACGCCCAAACAGTTACGAACATGTCTGAAGTTCGCCGCTAGCCTGTGCAACGTTGCGGTCAAGATTTAAAAAAATATATATATATATATTTTTTGGAAGACTACTTACTTATATTTTATTTTTGAGTAATTGAAACGTCTCTAACCTATCCTATTCGACATTTAATTTAAGTAACGATCATTTAAGACATAACCTTCCGAAAAAAAAATCAAAGAACTAAATTTAACGACAATTTTATTTAAGTGACACAACTAACCAAATATATTTTTTTTCTTTTACAACAGTACAAAAATAAAACAATCTGAAGATGCATGAACGCGGATAGTTCGGATGTCTGGTTCGGGGCCAATGTGGCGTGCGTTTCATGTACAACAAGAAAATTATTCTCGAACGGTTGAGAAAGAAATTAGGCACTGTCACTTCAAGCCAACAGCAAAAGAAAAAAAAGAGGGAAATCTTGATGTTTGTTGCTACGCTATCATTTCCAGCAACGTTTATTCTACAAATTAATTCCGAATACCAAATCTACGAAAACAGTTAAAAAGTATGTTCGTATCATGTGTGGTCAAAAATAGCTCAGTTCAGAATTATGTTCGTACTAACTGCACTACCCGGCATTGCCCGGGCTGAACACAGGGTGTAGTTAGTAAATGTCTTCTTAATTTGAATGTCAAGTGTGAAAATTAATTTATATCACTTTCAGATCCCGACAGACGTTGTTCTGCCAGTTTATAGTTATGTACCTGGTCTGTATATAATTTAGACTTTATAAAGCAATATAGAAAAAAGCCGAAAAATAAGAGATTACTAATATTGAAAAGATTCCATTATATAGCTAATGCTTGGCCTGCATTGCAGTGCCTCATTCAGTTTTGTTTTGTAATATGTTTGAAGTAGTTCCACATATACAAATAATCTATCCATCTTTCTATATATATTTATCTCTATCTACATCTATATACATCTATGTATCTCTCTATCTCTATTTATCTCTTTATATCTACATATATACTTCCCACTATCTCTATATCTTCTATATATAAGTCTCCATATAGCTATATACATCTATAGGTATATCTCTTTATCTAACCCATTTTATTCTCTATACCTCGCTCTATCTCAACTTATCCCTCCGTCTCTATCTTACTCTATATATAAATATATATGTATATCACTCTATCTCAGTCTCTCTTTTATATTTAAATAAATTGTGTCATGCGTGCGTACTTAAACAACAAAAACAGACGAAGTGCCGCTATATAAAATGAAATAAACACATTTTTTGACACGGTTCGTGCTCCAACTATTGAAAAATAGTTATACCGTCTCAGTAACCTTCATGGGCATGCGCATAACAAATCACCAAAATTTCATCGCAATAGGATGAATGGTATAGGAACGAATACGGCACAAACAAACGAAAATTAAAGACATGACAAACGCATCAAACGATGGTGCGTTCAAAATTCAAGGCAACTCTATCTATTAACGAAGTTAAGAACAAAACTGTTATTAGCGCCTTTATTTTGCTAGCCGCTGCGAGCTCCACTAAGCGGACTGGTCTCACCAAGGAGAAAAATATTAATTTGCCAGACCTTACTATGTGTATGATCGTGTGTCAGACATAGAGAAATGACACTCACTCACTATATGTATGTCTATGTCCTATGATTTTTTCTGTTATAAAATGAAATTATCACTTTTTCACTCCCTTAGGGATGGAATTTCATATTAATATGGGGTCTATGTGTTAATCCAGGTTATAAGCTAGCTGTAGGCCAAATTTCATTCAAATCCATTCAGTAGTTTTTACGTGAAAGAGTAACAAACATCCATCCATACTTACAAACTTTCGCGTTTATAATATTAGTAGGATCGTGTGTGGTCAAGAAGAGCATAGTTCGGAGTTATGTTCGTTTCATTATGTGGTCGGAAATAGCACAGTTCTGAATATGTTCGTATAGTGTGTGGACAAAAACAGCTCAGTTCAGAATTATGTTCGTATCATGTGTGCTCAAGAACAGCGCAGTTCGGAGTTATGTTCGTTTCATTATGTGGTCAGAAATAGCACAGTTCTGAATATGTTCGTATAGTGTGTGGACAAAAACAGCTCAGTTCAGAATTATGTTCGTATCATGTGTGCTCAAGAACAGCGCAGTTCGGAGTTATGTTCTTATCATGTGTGGTCAAGAACAGCTCAGTTCGGAGTTATGTTCGTTTCATTATGTGGTCAGAAATAGCACAGTTCTGAATATGTTCGTATAGTGTGTGGACAAAAACAGCTCAGTTCAGAATTATGTTCGTATCATGTGTGCTCAAGAACAGCGCAGTTCGGAGTTATGTTCGTTTCATTATGTGGTCAGAAATAGCACAGTTCTGAATATGTTCGTATAGTGTGTGGACAAAAATAGCTCAGTTCAGAATTATTTTCGTATCATGTGTTGTCAAGAACAGCGCAGTTCGGAGTTATGTTCGTTTCATTATGTGGTCAGAAATAGCACAGTTCTGAATATGTTCGTATAGTGTGTGGACAAAAATAGCTCAGTTCAGAATTATGTTCTTATCATGTGTGGTCAAGAACAGCTCAGTTCGGAGTTATGTTCGTTTCATTATGTGGTCAGAAATAGCACAGTTCTGAATATGTTCGTATAGTGTGTGGACAAAAATAGCTCAGTTCAGAATTATGTTCGTATCATGTGTGCTCAAGAACAGCGCAGTTCGGAGTTATGTTCGTTTCATTATGTGGTCAGAAATAGCACAGTTCTGAATATGTTCGTATAGTGTGTGGACAAAAACAGCTCAGTTCAGAATTATGTTCGTATCATGTGTGCTCAAGAACAGCGCAGTTCGGAGTTATGTTCGTTTCATTATGTGGTCAGAAATAGCACAGTTCTGAATATGTTCGTATAGTGTGTGGACAAAAATAGCTCAGTTCAGAATTATTTTCGTATCATGTGTTGTCAAGAACAGCGCAGTTCGGAGTTATGTTCGTTTCATTATGTGGTCAGAAATAGCACAGTTCTGAATATGTTCGTATAGTGTGTGGACAAAAATAGCTCAGTTCAGAATTATGTTCTTATCATGTGTGGTCAAGAACAGCTCAGTTCGGAGTTATGTTCGTTTCATTATGTGGTCAGAAATAGCATAGTTCTGAATATGTTCGTATAGTGTGTGGACAAAAATAGCTCAGTTCAGAATTATGTTCTTATCATGTGTGGTCAAGAACAGCTCAGTTCGGAGTTATGTTCGTTTCATTATGCGGTCGGAAATAGCACAGTTCTGAATATGTTCGTATGGTGTGTGGTCAAAAATAACATAGTTCTGAGTATGTTTCGTATCGTGTGTGGTCAAAAATAGCTCAACTGAGATGTGTTCGTGGAATGTGTGGTACAGCAACTCTCGTGTTGGGCTCGTGAGCCAAGTTCGCCGAGATATTTGGACTCGCGAATGCGCCCCTTTAAAGTTCCCCTCGTCCTTGCGGGCAGGACTAATTGGACGCTACATTTCACTGCGGTCCGTCCATAAGATTACCCAGCATCCCCGCGGACGTACGGCAGGCACTGCGTTCTCGTAGAACTAACCTGACTATTCGCAACCACCCGCGTGTCTCCGAGACAGAGATAACTGGGAATACCATTCCCTCGCTGGGTGTGCACAGAAACAAACTACTAGGTTTTTCATAAATACTGATTCGTGATTTACCATTTAGCTTATAATTAGGGACACCTGTATTTCGCGAATACATTTCGTGTCAAGGTATTTCACAAAATACTGTAGCTTTTCTCCTGTGGTTATTGGCTGAGGTCGGTGAGAGGTGTCGTCCCGCTCTTGACGGGGCCAATGAGAATGTGATCACCGTACTGCTGCACGCTCACAATTTGCCATGACTCTTAGAAAAAGCTACAGTGTTTTGTGAAATACCTTGACATGAAATGAAATCGCGAAATACAGGTGTCCCTACTTATAACTCATGACGTGTTATGAACGTTTAACTAAAGCAAGACTTGTAGGTTTTAGTTATTTTACATGGTGAATAAAAAAAACACTCGTTTACATTCATTATGTTACGTTACATTAAAATTTAATAGTATCAACAGTAAGTGTTGGTTCAAGGTCGGTCACAATTTTAACTCAAAACTCTCATGTCTGATGGCATCGCTCGCCTGGCAGGCCTCACCTCCAGTGCCGGCTGTGTTCTGAAAGGCATGAGATTTTGAATTACAGCTTAAATAATTTCACTAAATTTTTCTTTCTTCGTAATTTAAGTGGGCTGGCTGGCAGCCCGGCGGGAAACGACTAAAGTCGCCTCCGAAACAAACAGCACCACCCAAACCAATGCGGACAGCAATGTCCAAGCCCCCGCATGTCTCCAACTCTTCTTCCAGATCCATCCTTCTGTTTTCCCGTAAGCCTCCTGCTTGACACTAATGCATGAAATTTTACATCCCGCATGTCAGAGCCCAGGGTTTTCCCTGTGTCTATCCAGGTTTTACCTAGGCTAAACTTATCTAGTTTTAGTCTAGTATAGTCAGTGAGGGGAGTTATGGAGCCAATCGCTGCCATGGCTGGCCAATCCCCCTCCTAGCACACGATGCATGCTACCCCCCCCCCCCTGCATGATTAGAGCGTATGGGCTTCGGCCTGAGACGCACTTAGTTCCCTCCCTAACCCGGGACCCTCCCCAACACACTTAGTTTTAATTTAGGTTAGGAAAAAAATCAGTTTCAGATAAGCGCATGCGCGAATACTGTTTTGTTGTTTTCTCGCTTGCAGCGCGAAAGAATGTCTCTTTCCCCAATTAGTAGAGGGTGAATCTGTAAACTTTATTTGGCAACAGGATGGAGCCCCTCCCCATTGGAATCTCTTTGTACGAGAGAGGTTGAACGTCGAAGTCCCTGACCGTTGGATTGGTCGTAATGGTCGAGAGCTCTTTTTCTCTGATCTCCACGTATTATTATGGCAACCTGTATCACCGAATCCATAAAATCAGGAGGAATGAACTATTACAAACATGTTTTACATTTTAAATGAAATACAGGACTGTTTTGTTTTCCAATACCACCCCTGAAAGTTAAATGGATGGGTTGAGAAGTGAGTTGAATTTCAATAAATACCCACCGGTCTAGGAATCCACGAAAGTGGAAGAATTTTTTTTATATAGGCTACATTTAAAATAAATATGCAAGTGCTTCACACAATACAATTACTTCGTTTATAATCCTACTATGATTTAATCATTACTATTCAGAAAGGCAACTTTTTAGAGGGTGGTATGAAGAACACAAGTCTTATGGACTTGAGGGCTTTGCACCATCCATGAAATAATTACCTCATTCAAAATATTTGGTTGGATTCACCGACTTACACACGTACATAAATAATTCCCCTGCAATTCACACTTCGATAGTGGCAGTGATATGGTTTTGAGAGTGCAAATTAAATTGAAATTATAAGTTTATCGTTGAAATAAGAATTTAGTAAAAGACTGTCCGAAAAATACTTAATTTATAAACAGATTTATGTACTTACCTGTACTTTAGTTACCTACCATCTAGCGGCTAATAGAAAATCTTGGTTAACCGTTGTGAGTTCAGACATATCAAAACTATGCCAGTAAACCCACACAATTTTTTTTTAGTAAAATTTATAAAAATAGTGAAAAAATGTTTTTTATTTCAATATTTCAGGTGTGCGATTCAACCTAAATATGCTATGATTTATAAGCTACCAAAAAGAAGCGAAAGTTAATCGAAACTGATGCTGTAAAAATCTCTGTTGTTTCGTTTGACCTCAATAATATCGTCAAGACCTAGCTTCGCTCGAAAGAAGCGAATTATAGTACTATATATAATTTAACATTCATTCAAAACTGAAGATATTTTTATAATTGTATATAAAAATGAACGCTTGTTCAAACAAAACTGGTTTAGGTAAACATAAATTTACCGACACCTTAGTTGTAATTCGATGTAAAGACATTTAATTCTTGGTTGTGTAGAGTGTTTCATACACAAAAATGGGCAAAACGTGGCAGTAATGGAAAGAGATTTAAGTTAGTATGAATATTTTTTTTTTACTTTTAAACCAAAGTTGACATTTTAGATTGTACTTCACAGTGAGAAATTTTGTTTGTATATCAAGAGTGGTAGGTATAAACGATTATAATGTGATTAAAATAAAACAAGATGGGAGGATAATTTGAATAAACTTTGCTTTAGAGTTATACCTTCAGATGATTTTTTTTTAAATAAAGTATATTTTTCATACAATTAATTGCATCATAAAACTGAATCCACAAGAATCATTCTCATCACCCATTGAAAACATTTAGTAACTTTAATACAATATATATAAAAAAATACCTGCATATCTCATGCACGATACAGGTTGCGTGGCAGTTATTAAATGTTTAATCCATTAATTTCAATCGTTACTTTATTGTTTAATTTACATTTTCTATGAAATACCAATATATATGAGGTATTTTTTGTTTATGCAGTTTGAAAAACATCAAGATATACACATGTTTTTTGTATTTATATTTACAAGTGTATTTTGTATATCAATTCATATATTTATATATCTAAATTTCTTTTCATATAATAATATCTATCAAGCTGGATTTACTCGACAAAAAAATTAGATAAATGTTTGATAACACCATAAGAGTGTCAATTATTAAGCTAGTGCTATTAATCGTCTATTTTTTATTTGTGAAAGGAATGTACGTAAGTTAACTACAGAGACATTACCATGTAGTTCATTCTACAAAAATTTCATATACATGATTTGGTTCCGGCAAGACCTGAAATCACTGAATAATGTAATTTAAGTAGCTGTGTAAATAGTCACGTTATTTTAGCTTTAAACATAGGGAAATCACAATGTTTTGTGTTAATAACGTCTACATGGCTTGTCTTTGGAGCATACATGGCTTGTCTTTGGAGCAACAACAGCATTATTCCAAGGCTTCGCGATTTTTCTTGACGGAAATATAGAAAGGACACCAACATTTTGCATTTTGCCTTACCTACCAAGGTTTTTTTTTTAATGTGTCCCCATATTTCAAATTTTAGATGTGCAATTTATTATCCATATGAGTAGTATATAATAGTATGTCCGAGATCAGGATGCAGGTAGTGGATTGAAGATTGTCGGTCAGCCATATTAGATTGTGTCGTCACGGCGGCCATCTTGGACGAGTGTAACGTGACAATGTGCATAACGTGACACTTTTTCGTGCGTGCAGCAGGCGTACCGGGACACAGCGTAACGGGACACATCGAAACGGGGCATAACGTAACGGGACAAGTATATCACGGCGGCCATTTTGGATCCGCCATCTTGGATCCGCCATTTTGGATGACGTCATTGTGTTCTCGAAAATTCCGGTGATGTGTTTTCCGCCATATTGGATGATGACGTCACCGTTGCAATTTTCGTTATGGCCGCCATCTTTAACTTTTTTATTTATTATCCGATTTTAACGAATTTTTTTTTAAATTTATAAAAAAAATTAAATAATAAAATTTTAATAAAAATACTTATAAAAATTGTACTTTTTCGACACGCAGCATGGAGTCCTCGGTTCGAACCTGGTGAGGGCAAAAAATTAAAAATGGCGACCGATCCTTCCCCCGTGGTGGGTGCTGACAGACTGACCCCCACCACTTATGTCAAAGTATACATATCTTCACCTAGTATGATGTCATGTCCGCCATCTTGAAATTTGGACGCCATCTTGAAAATCTTTATTTATTATCCGATGTTAATGAAAAAAATTCCAAAATTCATCAAAAAATTAATGTATTTGAATTCTGTTTGAATATATCGATGTACGTCCTTGGTTCGATTCCCGACAAGAGTAATGGGTCGATCCTTCCTCCATGAAAGTTACCTAGACTGATCTACCACCACCAGTACCAAGGTATATATCATCAACTGGTATGACATCATGTCCGTCATCTTGTCTTCGTCCACTGGAGACCACCATCTTAATTTCGTTCGCTAGAGTGTGCCGATACCATGTTAGTATAATTATCTGGTCACCACACCTTTGACCTTGACCTTGAACTTTGACCTTGACCTTGAAATTTGACCCCTGACTTTGAAATATGACCTTGACCTTGAACTTTGACCTTGACCTTGAACTTTGACCTTGACCTTGAAATTTGACCCTGACCTTGAAATTTTGACCTTGACCTTGAAATTTGACCTTGACCTTGAAATTAGACTTTGTCCTTGAAATTTGACTTTGTCCTTGTCGACCATCATGGATCCGACATTTTATGTTCAGTACAGGCTACCAGGAGCTACCACCTGCTGGAGTACGCCATCTTGTGTGTGTACTTGTATTATAGAGTACATTTCCATCTGGATAATTTTATTCTAACCCGCTACAGTGCAGTAATCATTTATTACGGAGGTGCCCCCCCGCCATCTTGAAATTCAGCCGCCATCTTGAAATCATGTAATAATGTAGCTAGAAAAGCGGGAAAAATTCCAAAATTCATTAAATTAATCACTCATTAACTGACATATCGATTCGATCTGCTCCAGTCCTTGGTTCGATCCGCGATCGATGCAATAATGTTTAATTTTATGAAAAAAATAATAATTCCAATAAACCATGTTCAACATTCTTAAAGCGACTTTAAATCATCTACTACCATCATCCTATAAGACATCAAGACCACCATATTGGAAATTCGTAATTGCAATGCTAGAGATTCGGGAAAAAGTTCAAAATTCAATAAATAAATTTGTAATCCATATAATGATTGATTGGATTGACTAAGGTCCTTGGTTCGATCCCTGGCCGATACAAAACAACTTTAATATTTTAAAAAAGTACCACTAAAGTGGCAGGTTTGAGAAAATAAAAAACACCACAAGTTCCTTTAAAAAAACTTTTATTACATACATACTACACTACTACAAGTACAAAAAATACACAGAAAAATTACTAAAGCCTTTTGGATTCCTCGATTCAGTCAGTCTTCTTATTGTACGGACTAAGCCTTTTACATGACTTTAAATGTCTATCCGATCCGATCATCACCGCAGCCAGAGACGGACTGAATTTTATATCACTTATATAGTCTCATTAGCCGGTACAACACATGAGTCAAACAATAACCATGTTCATTATAGGTCTCGGAGCATTTTTTATAATGACGATGTAAGCTATCGAGACGTGAAATTAGTTTATTGCACTTATTGCACTGAAATTGTATTCTTTGAACATTATAAGAACAACCGCTTCTTTTATGTCTGCGAGCATTTGAGGTGATAGTAAATGATGTACCACAGTATTTGCACTAATGCGAAGTATGCTCTTCATTAATTGAAGTATTCAATGCTGATGAAACTTCAGCTGATGGTGGAACAGCACATATCGAAGTCTCCACCAGTGTTGTCAGAGGCGTTGCCAACGGGATCTGCTCCAACATCGTCGGCGATGACGTCATGGTTCCCGTAGTCGATGCTACATCCTCCATCGAGTTCGACGTTAAAGTCGGTAAAGATGCCATCGAAGTCTCAAGAACAGGCAATTACACGACTTATACACCAGAAGAAACAAACTAGGTGATCCGTACACCGTCGACGGCAGTAACAAACTGAGCGTCCTGCTGTCTAGGACTCGTTTATATACATTAACCGGTTTGAATAATACGCTAGTCAAATCAAGAACAATTTACTAAAATACTAGAGTCAAAACAACATTAAAAAAATAGAAGCACCATCAACAAAAAAAGAAGCACATTTGGAAGCACCATCAAAAAAGGAAGCACATTTGGAAGCATCATCAAAAAAGGAAAAACAATAGGAAGCACCGCCAACGAAAAGGCAGCACATTTGGAAGCACCGACAACGAAATGGCAGCACATTTGGAAGCACCGACTACGAAAAGGTAGCACATTTGGAAGCACCGTCATCGAAAAGGCAGCACATTTGGAAGCACCGTCATCGAAAAGGCAGCACATTTGGAAGCACCGACTACGAAAAGCAGCACATTTGGAAGCACCGACTACGAAAAGCAGCACATTTGGAAGCACCGACAACGAAAATGCAGCACATTTGGAAGCACCGACAACGAAATGGCAGCACATTTGGAAGCACCGACTACGAAAAGGCAGCACATTTGGAAGCACCGTCATCGAAAAGGCAGCACATTTGGAAGCACCGACAACGAAAAGGCAGCACATTTGGCAGCACCGACAACGAAAAGGCAGCACATTTGGAAGCACCGACTACGAAAAGGCAGCACATTTGGAAGCACCGACTACGAAAAGGCAGCACATTTGGCAGCACCGACAACGAAAAGGCAGCACATTTGGAAGCACCGACTACGAAAAGGCAGCACATTTGGCAGCACCGACAACGAAAAGGCAGCACATTTGGAAGCACCGACAACGAAAAGGCAGCACATTTGGAAGCACCGACAACGAAAAGGCAGCACATTTGGAAGCACCGGTAACGAAAAAGGCAGCACATTTGGAAGCACCGACAACGAAAAGGCAGCACATTTGGAAGCACCATCATCGAAAAGGCAGCACATTTGGAAGCTCCATCATCGAAAAGGCAGCACATTTGGAAGCTCCATCAACAAAAAAAAAGGCAAAAAGGAAGCACAAGTTACGAGATCTAAGTCTTAGTTAGAAATCAGAATACAATAAATAAAAACATTAAATTCTTATAATTTAAATTATTTATTTTATTGCTTTACATTATACAAATGCAAGTAAAACAAGCCATTATTGTATATAGCCAGCATTCCTCAGTTCCTTGAGTATGAAGGATATTTCTTTGATGCACGAATAGTTTCCTGCACAAAGCGAACCATGTAGAAGTCTTAGCCGGTCAACCAATATGTTTGGATCTTTCCATGATGTGTAATCATTCTCTTCTACCACCATCTTCCTTGCACCTTTATAATAAATATTATGATCTCTGGTGTCTTCCGTTTTACCACCAACCTCAGGGTAACTTTCATGTTTGAGACGGCGATCATCACAAGCTTGATCAGATTTATTTAATATATCACGTCGTTTCCACCGTTTCGGTCTCAGGACACCGCCACATTCTTCGATCTTGGCAGCTTTAGGTGCTTCATCATAATCTATGTCTTTGTCAACAGCCTCAGAGTCACTGTAACAATCACCGTTGAAGGAATCGTCTTCACCCTATTTACCGTAATAATTCGATGTTGATGATGTTGAAGTGTCTTCATCGTCTTCATGCTTCATTTTTAGGAGTCCATCATTTTTACAAAGTAGGAAAGATCTACTTGAATTCGGCTGGAATATATTCTCACTTTTCACGTTAAGGATTCTTCCATTGTCTTCATTCTTCCGTAAATCATCAACCTCCTTCAATTTAAGTTCTTTGTCGAGATCGGAAGAGCCAAGAAAATTATTGTCGTAATGCAGATCACTCTTCCTTAGGCTAGTAGATTCATCGTTGTCCTCTAGCTTGTACGCAGGCTTGGCGCTACAAGTTCTGCCATGTCTTTTTAGGCTCTCTCTCCGCGTAAACGACTTGCTACATCGAACACAACTTATCATATTGCCCAGTGGATTTTTAACACAGTCATTCTTCTCGTGTTGTCTTTTATTCTTTCTCAAGATAAACTCTTTACTGCAAAACTTACACCTATGTTCTTTCGATACAACGTCAGATCCCAAATCGGAATTCATATTAGTTACTGAGACTAATGCCAGATACCAATTGAGTGTTTTAAATTAGATGCAATACTTAAATAGAAATTTTTTCATATTTCATCAGCGAGAATTAATATATCTCATGCAAAAGTACTTTATGCATGTGGTTCTGCTTTTAAACAACAGATGTCGCCACATGTTGCTTGCAGGTAAATAATATTTAGTTCTTTTATGCGGGATGCGGGATGCTCACTAACGATCGCAAAAGAAGGATGGCTTCGCTAGACTCCAAGGAAAAGGAAGTTCGTCTTGCATGTTGGTGCTCCACAGATGTCTCATAGCGTAATATTAATTTGACTGAGTAATGATTTTTTTTCCACCTGATAAAAATATTGCAAGTTTTGATTTAGTAGCAGAAATTATCGAATTAAATGTAACTCCAAATAAAATGACATGTCTCATCAGACAAAAAAAAATCCATGCAGAGAGAGTGGTTTCTCAGAATAGTCAGAAACACTTGAAGAAACCACAGGAATGATTGCAAGAACACGGAAAAAACCATCAAAATATTGACAAGAATAATCAGGAGCACACGGAGAAAACCACCATAATATTGACAAGAATAATCGGAAGCACACGGAGAAAACCGCCACAAGTTTTCTTTGATATCATAAAAATACAAAAAAAAATAATAAAAAATTAAAAATAAAAACGAAAAAAATTCAAACATTCTGGCTTGTACTAGAACTCTAACTTTGCACATCAAAGAGAAGTTCACAAGCTAGCAGAATGTTTGAATTTTTTTCGTTTTTATTTTTAATTTTTTATTAATTTTTTTTTGTATTTTTATGATATCAAAGAAAACTTGTGGCGGTTTTCTCCGTGTGCTTCCGATTATTCTTGTCAATATTATGGTGGTTTTCTCCGTGTGCTCCTGATTATTCTTGTCAATATTTTGATGGTTTTTTCCGTGTTCTTGCAATCATTCCTGTGGTTTCTTCAAGTGTTTCTGACTATTCTGAGAAACCACTCTCTGCATGGATTTTTTTTGTCTGATGAGACATGTCATTTTATTTGGAGTTACATTTAATTCGATAATTTCTGCTACTAAATCAAAACTTGCAATATTTTTATCAGGTGGAAAAAAAATCATTACTCAGTCAAATTAATATTACGCTATGAGACATCTGTGGAGCACCAACATGCAAGACGAACTTCCTTTTCCTTGGAGTCTAGCGAAGCCATCCTTCTTTTGCGATCGTTAGTGAGCATCCCGCATCCCGCATAAAAGAACTAAATATTATTTACCTGCAAGCAACATGTGGCGACATCTGTTGTTGAAAAGCAGAACTACATGCATAAAGTACTTTTGCATGAGATATATTAATTCTCGCTGATGATATATGAAAAAATTTCTATTTAAGTATTGCATCTAATTTAAAACACTCAATTGGTATCTGGCATTAGTCTCAGTAACTAATATGAATTCCGATTTGGGATCTGACGTTGTATCGAAAGAACTTAGGTGTAAGTTTTGCAGTAAAGAGTTTATCTTGAGAAAGAATAAAAGACAACACGAGAAGAATGACTGTGTTAAAAATCCACTGCGCAATATGATAAGTTGTGTTCGATGTAGCAAGTCGTTTACGCGGAGAGAGAGCCTAAAAAGACATGGCAGAACTTGTAGCGCCAAGCCTGCGTACAAGCTAGAGGACAACGATGAATCTACTAGCCTAAGGAAGAGTGATCTGCATTACGACAATAATTTTCTTGGCTCTTCCGATCTCGACAAAGAACTTAAATTGAAGGAGGTTGATGATTTACGGAAGAATGAAGACAATGGAAGAATCCTTAACGTGAAAAGTGAGAATATATTCCAGCCGAATTCAAGTAGATCTTTCCTACTTTGTAAAAATGATGGACTCCTAAAAAGGAAGCATGAAGACGATGAAGACACTTCAACATCATTAACATCGAATTATTACGGTAAATTGGGTGAAGACGATTCCTTCAACGGTGATTGTTACAGTGACTCTGAGGCTGTTGACAAAGACATAGATTATGATGAAGCACCTAAAGCTGCCAAGATCGAAGAATGTGGCGGTGTCCTGAGACCGAAACGGTGGAAACGACGTGATATATTAAATAAATCTGATCAAGCTTGTGATGATCGCCGTCTCAAACATGAAAGTTACCCTGAGGTTGGTGGTAAAACGGAAGACACCAGAGATCATAATATTTATTATAAAGGTGCAAGGAAGATGGTGGTAGAAGAGAATGATTACACATCATGGAAAGATCCAAACATATTGGTTGACCGGCTAAGACTTCTACATGGTTCGCTTTGTGCAGGAAACTATTCGTGCATCAAAGAAATATCCTTCATACTCAAGGAACTGAGGAATGCTGGCTATATACAATAATGGCTTGTTTTACTTGCATTTGTATAATGTAAAGCAATAAAATAAATAATTTAAATTATAAGAATTTAATGTTTTTATTTATTGTATTCTGATTTCTAACTAAGACTTAGATCTCGTAACTTGTGCTTCCTTTTTGCCTTTTTTTTTTTGTTGATGGAGCTTCCAAATGTGCTGCATTTCGATGATGGAGCTTCCAAATGTGCTGCCTTTTCGATGATGGTGCTTCCAAATGTGCTGCCTTTTCGTTGTCGGTGCTTCCAAATGTGCTGCCTTTTTCGTTACCGATGCTTCCAAATGTGCTGCCTTTTCGTTGTCGGTGCTTCCAAATTGTCTGCTTTTCGTTGTCGGTGCTTCCAAATGTGCTGCCTTTTCGTTGTCGGTGCTTCCAAATGTGCTGCCTTTTCGTAGTCGGTGCTTCCAAATGTGCTGCCTTTTCGTTGTCGGTGCTGCCAAATGTGCTGCCTTTTCGTAGTCGGTGCTTCCAAATGTGCTGCCTTTTCGATGACGGTGCTTCCAAATGTGCTACCTTTTCGTAGTTGGTGCTTTCAAATGTGCTGCCATTTCGTTGTCGGTGCTTCCAAATGTGCTGCCTTTTCGTTGGCGGTGCTTCCGATTGTTTTTCCTTTTTTGATGATGCTTCCAAATGTGCTTCCTTTTTTGATGGTGCTTCCAAATGTGCTTCCTTTTTTGTTGATGGTGCTTCTATTTTTTCAATGTTGTTTTGACTCTAGTATTTTAGTAAATTGTTCTTGATTTGACTAGCGTATTATTCAAACCGGTTAATGTATATAAACGAGTCCTAGACAGCAGGACGCTCAGTTTGTTACTGCCGTCGACGGTGTACGGATCACCTAGTTTGTTTCTTCTGGTGTATAAGTCGTGTAATTGCCTGTTCTTGAGACTTCGATGGCATCTTTACCGACTTTAACGTCGAACTCGATGGAGGATGTAGCATCGACTACGGGAACCATGACGTCATCGCCGACGATGTTGGAGCAGATCCCGTTGGCAACGCATCTGACAACACTGGTGAAGACTTCGATATGTGCTGTTCCACCATCAGCTGAAGTTTCATCAGCATTGAATACTTCAATTAATGAATAGAATACTTCGCATCAGTGCAAATACTGTGGTGCATCATTTACTATCACCTCAAATGCTCGCAGACATAAAAGAAGCGGTTGTTCTAATAATGTTCAAAGAATACAATTTCAGTGCAATAAGTGCAATAAACTAATTTCACGTCTCGATAGCTTACATCGTCATTATAAAAAATGCTCCGAGACCTATAATGAACATGGTTATTGTTTTGACTCATGTGTTGTACCGGCTAATGAGACAATATAAGTGATATGAACTTCAGTCCGTCTCTGGCTGCGGTGATGATCGGATCGGATAGACATTTAAAGTCATGTAAAAGGCTTAGTCCGTACAATAAGAAGACTGTTTGAATCGAGGAATCAAAAAGGCTTTAGTTATTTGTCTGTGTATTTTTTTGTACTTGTAGTAGTGTAGTATGTATGTAATAAAAGTTTTTTTAAAGGAACTTGTGGTGTTTTTTATTTTCTCAAACCTGCCACTTTAGTGGTACTTTTTTAAAATATTTAAGTTGTTTTGTATCGGCCAGGGATCGAACCAAGGACCTTAGTCAATCCAATCAATCATTATATGGATTACAAATTTATTTAATGAATTTTGAACTTTTTCCCGAATCTCTAGCATTGCAATTACGAATTTCCAATATGGTGGTCTTGATGTCTTATAGGATGATGGTAGTAGATGATTTAAAGTCGCTTTAAGAATGTTGAACATGGTTTATTGGAATTATTATTTTTTTCATAAAATTAAACATTATTGCATCGATCGAGGATCGAACCAAGGACTGGAGCAGATCGAATCGATATGTAAGTTAATGAGTGATTAATTTAATGAATTTTGGAATTTTTCCCGCTTTTCTAGCTACATTATTACATGATTTCAAGATGGCGGCTGAATTTCAAGATGGCGGGGGGGGCACCTCCGTAATAAATGATTACTGCACTGTAGCGGGTTAGAATAAAATTATCCAGATGGAAATGTACTCTATAATACAAGTACACACACAAGATGGCGTACTCCAGCAGGTGGTAGCTCCTGGTAGCCTGTACTGAACATAAAATGTCGGATCCATGATGGTCGACAAGGACAAAGTCAAATTTCAAGGACAAGTCTAATTTCAAGGTCAAGGTCAAATTTCAAGGTCAGGGTCAAATTTGAAGGTCAAGGTCAAAGTTCAAGGTCAAGGTCAAATTTCAAGGTCAAGGTCAAATTTTAATGTCAGGGGTCAAATTTCAAGGTCAAGGTCAAAGTTCAAGGTCAAGGTCAAATTTCAAGGTCAAGGTCAAATTTCAAGGTCAAGGTCAAATTTCAAGGTCAAGGTCAAAGTTCAAGGTCAAGGTCAAATTTGAAGGTCAAGGTCAAAGTTCAAGGTCAAGGTCAAAGTTCAAGGTCAAGGTCAAAGGTGTGGTGACCAGATAATTATACTAACATGGTATCGGCACACTCTAGCGGACGAAAATAAGATGGTGGTCTCCAGCGGACGAAGGAAAGATGGCGGACATGGGTCATACCAGTTGATGATATATACCTTGGTACTGGTGGTGGTAGATCAGTCTAGGTAACTTTCATGGAGGAAGGATCGACCCATTACTCTTGTCGGGAATCGAACCAAGGACGTACATCGATATATTCAAACAGAATTCAAATACATTAATTTTTTGTTGAATTTTGGAATTTTTTCATTAACATCGGATAATAAATAAAGATTTTCAAGATGGCGTCCAAATTTCAAGATGGCGGACATGACATCATACTAGGTGAAGATATGTATACTTTGACATAAGTGGTGGGGGTCAGTCTGTCAGCACCCACCACGGGGGAAGGATCGGTCGCCATTTTTAATTTTTTGCCCTCACCGGGTTCGAACCGAGGACTCCACGCTGCGTGTCGAAAAAGTACAATTTTTATAAGTATTTTTATTAAAATTTTATTATTTAATTTTTTTTATAAATTTAAAAAAAAATTCGTTAAAATCGGATAATAAATAAAAAAGTTAAAGATGGCGGCCGTAACGAAAATTGCAACGGTGACGTCATCATCCAATATGGCGGAAAACACATCACCGGAATTTTCGAGAACACAATGACGTCATCCAAAATGGCGGATCCAAGATGGCGGATCCAAAATGGCCGCCGTGATATACTTGTCCCGTTACGTTATGCCCCGTTTCGATGTGTCCCGTTACGCTGTGTCCCGTTACGCCTGCTGCACGCACGAAAAAGTGTCACGTTACGCACATTGTCACGTTACGCTCGTCCAAGATGGCCGCCGTGACGACACAATCTAATATGGCTGACCGACAATCTTCAATCCACTACCTGCATCCTGATCTCGGACTTACTATTATATACTACTCATATGCATTTCTTTATAATCTACCAAAAATGAAGATGAACAATAAATTTATTTTTAAATAATATTATTTATGCGAAAGTTAATCGAAAGTAATGTAAATTTATTTTCTGGAACTGTAAAAATTGCTGGTGTATCATATCATCTGAGTAAAATTTTTATGAACGGGCTTTGCTCAGAAGAAACGAATTATGTTACTATATATGATTACTCTTTCATTTAAAATTAAAGCTATATTAAGAATTTATACAAATTGTATGCTTGTTTAAACACAATTCGTTTAGGTAAATATAAAGGTACCGACTCCTTAAGATGAAATTTGATTGTAAAGATAATTGAGTCCTAGTTGAATAGTGTTTTTCATGTTCCAAAAATGCGTGATATGTAGGAGTTCAAAATAAATTTAATTAGTATGAAGTTTTCATACTTTGAAACTAAAATTGATATTTATAATTGTATTACACAGTGAGAAAGTTATGTTCATGTATCAAGAATGGTAAGCATAAACGATTCTAATGTGATGACAAGTTATAAGAAGGTAGAAGCATTAAGAATTAACTTCAGATAATTTTTTTAATAAGTTCTGTTTTCATACAATTAATTGAATTATAAAACTGAATCAACAACAAACATAATCACCGGTCGATCAGATTTATTAAGTCATACAATAAGTTATACAATCAAATACACGCATATTTCACGTATGACACAGACAGCGCGAATGAAAGTAAATGTGTGTTCCATTTATTTCAATCGTTACTTTATTACCATTTTCTATGATATGCAAATCTCTATTCCATATTTTTGTAAATTAATTGCTAGTATTTAAGATATAACACATTTCAAATGTATTTATTTTCACTAGTGTGTTTAAGTATTTCAGTACTAAAAAAAATATCGGAACGAAAGTTACAGTTTTAAATAACTTTTTACATAAAAACTATTGTTCTTATAGGTATATACAAAATATCACATTTCAAACTGTCACCCGATTTCTATAAGAAGTATGGAAAATATTTTGTTGATTTAAAAATTTTTTAATGTTTCAAAGTTAAAAGATTTCTTTAGTTATTTTAAGTACTAGTCACGTACAATTTTTTTTTTCCAGAATATTATTACACAGGAAAAATAAAAAGGAAATGGTACCATTTTCCCACAGGTATATTTGCTATTAGGCCGATCCTTAATGCCGGTTTTATAAACGACGAAAGAAATACAAACACAAAAAAATTCTGTAAGGACGTTTTGAAATAGGCCCGTTTCTAACATACGCAAGACGTAAAAACGCAACGAATGCATCGACCAACTTACAACTTCTTGCGTTTCAGATTTCGTTTCCGCATTCCATATTCGAAGTGAAGAGTTCCAACAACATTTAAAGATGCAGACGTTATCTTGCATAAAAGGCCACAATGTTGTTTTTATTATATATATTACGTTCTCATTTGTTAAACTTTCACACAAGGAGAGCATTTAACACCTTTAAATCAAGTTATTGACAATTTCGTGTTCTTTCATTTTGGATATGAATTATCAAAAGAAGCCCGGGGAAGAAAAATGTTTTTTTCATGTTTTATGATATTCATTTCTAAATTTGATGACGTCTTGCTTTATAAACGACCTGTAATATTCTTGCGTTGTTTGCGTGTTATGTTCCTTGCGTAATTTTTAAAAACCGCTAAAGGGGCCCGCCTTTTCAAGGGTGTATTCGAGTGAGGATAAGTGCGACGCTCTCTGGTGCTTATATCGCGGTAACGCCTCTATGTGGAAGGCTGTGGATTGGATCATAGTCTTATCGTCGTGAGCCTTGGACAACTATGAGACTTTAGTGGTAACAACGAATAGAACATCATATGGCGCAGAAATAAGATGAAGGTGAAATGCAATTCACTTGAGAGCTTTCAGGAGTATGTACTGGTGTTTCATGCCTAAAAACACTATTCCTAAAACACGCTATATAGGGCTGTATTCCAAGACGTTCGGGTAAGGTAGCGAATAAGCACTGCCTTGTTGGGACACTACTGTAACCTAACTCTCTGGCCGTATTCAAGAACGTGTACAAATCAAATCCCAGTTAAGTAAACAGATCGGCAACCGTTTAAATAATCGGCGCCCTGCGGCGAGGCTAGAAACAGGCTTCAAAGCATTTTAGCAGATCTTCCATAACCATCGATACAAAAGTTACGGTGAATAATTCTAGCGATAGCAGCACTATCACACAAAAAAAAATTGGTTGTCTGTAAAGTCGGTTTACGGACGTTAGTTTAACGTGACAACATCATAACAAAACATTGATGAATTGATTGCATACTTTTATGAATAAAATTTAATCATTTTTATTGAATTAACACTATTTTGTATGGATACAAAGAAGGAGTGAAATGAAATCTACAATTTAATTGATCAATTTACTTTTATTTTCACTCATTAATTCAAATATATTTACTACTTTAACGAAGAGATTATTTTAACTATAACTTTTATACATGTTTGCTATTTAACTTCTTCCAATCTGTGTTATTCTGTTAAGGATAGGACGATGATAGGAAAAGTAGGAAACGAATGGGAGTGTTTCAAGTTTAATGTGCCTCGAAAAAGTCAAATCGATGGTTGTTCCAATCGAGTTGAAGAGAGGTAAATGCGGCGCAAGCGTACAATGAGCGTAACGGGATACAGCGTAATGGGACAATGAGCGTTACGGGACACTTTTTCGTGCATGCAGCCGCGTTCATCGATTTATTAGATGCTGTCACGTCAAAAAAGTATTTCTAATCATCTCAAGTACTTCTTTAAGTAGCGATTATTTCTTGTCATGCCCATTAAAGTGTAGGACATAATGTATTCCAGCATAATTTCGCTATCATAAAATTTCAATCGGCACACCCGAAACGCAAGATACGTCCCGCCGATGATCACAACAATGACTATACACGAGTCAATGGCGCCATACGCAGGTCCGCCATCTGGACGCAATCATTCGAAAAGTGTCAGTTCTGCGCATGCGCGAAATTCGGACAACAGATCGGCAACGGACAGGCCACCGTAATCCGTTCCCTGAAAACAAGGGACTGGCCATGTCCTATCGTGCGCTCGTGAATACTGTTATTTATTTATTTTATTTATTACATTTATTTGAGTGCCTACCAACAGTCAGAGCCTTTAACAGCTGGGCACTTAAAAAAATATTACAAAAAAAAAACATACACAAAACACAATAATAACATAACATTAAAATGAGACAACACAAACATAAACAAATGACAAAATACACTTAAAAAATTATAATAACTAAATTGGTCAATTTTTAATTAATTAATGAAATAAAATAATACATTATTTACATAAGAAATTATCTTAACTGCAAGAAAATTAAGAATTCAAAATGTCTTTCATTGAGTTTTTTGCCCTATTGAAAGGGTCTAAATCTTTCAAAATATCATTACAATTATCAGTACACCGTTTTGATAGCTCATTTAGAGAACAGGTGTAGCATATTCAACACCTAAACCATTTTTTTGTGTCTTTGGGTACCGGTTTTAGTCATTTTCACTCTTCTTAAAAATAATAATAAGAGTTTAAAATCTAAACACATAAACAGATTTACTCATCCGCCATCAGCGAATTATAATAATTTTTTTGAAGTTATACTTATTTATGCGCGTTATGAAAAAAATGATGAGAGTGAAATTTTCAGATGCGCGCTGATGAGAGTGAAATTTTCAGATGCGCGCGCATCACTGTAACACAAAATTAACAGGTTGAAGCTGCGTGCGTACCATGTGACGACATTATCACAAGAAGATGGCGGACTCACGTGTATGAACATAAACCCACATTAGAGGACATACCAAACGTATTGGTGTGCCAAATGAAACTTTATGATAGTGAAATTACCGTGGAATTTATTTTGGTAAACTAAAATAGTCATTGTAAAGAGTAAATTACAAGGTTTAAAAAAAACACATTATTTTGGTATTACATCAAATATAATACACATTTTCCTCGTAACCTTCTGTCAGAGCAGTGGTCAATATGCTTAAGGGCCGTGGTTCAAAACTCGGTGGTAGGTATTTCTTTTTTACTTTTTTTGAAGTTATACTTCTTTAGGCGCGTTATGAAAAAATGATAAGAGTGTAATTTTAAGATGCGCGCGCATCACTTAACACAAAATTAACAGTTTGAAGCTGCCCGCTAAACCACTCATTACGTCTCGAAAAAAAGCTACCAACAAAATAGAAATAGAACCTCTATTAGTCGCGCATGTTGGCACGCTCTTCGCCTCTGACCACTGTTTTCATATTTATAATATTTATCCACATGTTTCTAGTTTCTACGTTCACAACCCGTGTTTTAGTTTCATACAAGTGCGAATTATATATGTGCTAATAAATTATATTCAGTAGTGATTTAAATTGAATATTTTGATTAATATTATTTACTATTCGTAAATATTAGTAAAAAAATTGTGCCTTTATACTTTTTAAAGTGCTCCAATATAATTGAGGTTAACTATCCGTATGTATTATTTATTGATATAAATTAAAATATTATTATTTAATATAATTAATACTAAATATTATTAAATAATTAATGTTAAATATTTATTATTGGTTATTTAATATTTACAAAAAAAATTTAATAAAACATTTAATAAAAAATGTGATAAAAATTTCAATCGAACATCAAATTAAAATATTAATTTTTAATATTTATTATTAAATTGAATAAATAATAAATAATTATAAAAATAAATAAACAAATTTATTGAAAACTTTTTGATAAAAATGAAAAGTGAATATTAAATTAAGAAAATAATAATTATTTAAAAAATTTATAAACTTAAAGTTAGTAGTAAATTTAAAAAAAATAATTTATATATTTTATTTTAAAATATTAAATAATCAATAATAAATATTAAAACTAAGAATCTTATAATATTTAGTACAAATTATGTCATACATATTTAGTATTCTCTAAATTTTATTAATTTATTTTTCAAATTTAAACTGAACTTTATTGACTGTGTTGACTATCTTTTTTCAGCCCTTTGATTATTTTATTGTAATTAATTATTTGCATGTAATTAAAAACTATTTTTTAATGATGCCAAAGAAGTATAACTTCTCACGCGCGTACATAAGTACACGCACCAATTTTTTTTGCACAGGAAACAGTTCTAGTAAAGTGAAAATTGACTTAGTTTACACGGCAATTTATTTCCAAGTGTTCGGGAAAGTAGAAGACTAAATAATTTCGATTATCACTTCTATAAGGTTCTTGGATGGGTCACTTTAGAAAAAAGGAACAGCAATATTTGTAAACAACAACACCACTCTGGTAACGAGAGCAGTTTTTGGCGTGACAACGTCTAATAAATCGATGAACGCCGGCTGCACGTACGAAAAAGTGTCCCGTAACGCATATTGTCCCGTTACGCTGTGTACCGTTACACTCATTGTACGCTTGCGCCGCATCTATCTCTCTTCCACTCGATTTGGAACAACCATCGATTTGGACTTTTTCGAGGCACATTAAACTTGAAACACTCCCATTCGTTTCCTACTTTTTCTGTCATCGTCCTATCCTTAACAGAATAACACTGATTGGAAGAAGTTAAATAGCAAACATGTATAAACTTTATAGTTAAAATAATCTCTTCGTTAAAGTAATAAACGTATTTGAATTAATGAGTGCAAATAAAATAAAAATGTATCAATTAAATTGTAGATTTCATTTCACTCCTTCTTTGTATCCATACAAAATAGTGATAATTCAATAAAATTCTATTCATAAAAGTATGCAATCATTTCATCAGTGTTTTGTTATGACGTTGTCACGTTAAACTATCGTCCGTAAACCGACTTTACAGACAACCAATTTTGTTTGAATCACGCGTGTTTTTCCCTGGAGCCCTGCGCACCGCGTGTGTGCCCGGTCGCGCGGTGAGGCGGGCTCTGCGTTCTATTCGAGGAAGCCCTTGGAGTGCGAGGCGTATTCTCGGCGCCTCGACGCACAACACATGGCGAGGGAGAATAGGGGGGGGGGGAGGGTGTCTGCCGGGGAGCAGGGCACTCTCGCCCTTAGGGGCCAGGCCGCAGGGTGATTGGTGAGGCGGTTAACGCAGCCTGAGAGACCGCGCGAAGGTAGAAGGGGGAGAAAAGGAAATGGGGGGGGGTCTCCCCTTTGGTGGCCAGGTGTTAAGCCTAGGGCTGGTTCACGCTCGTCCACAAAGTTTTCATCTTTGAACTTACATTTAAAAAATTTGGTTACAAAAGAATCCAGAAATCGTACTTCCGTGTATGAACTCTCAAAAAATTAATTTTTTAAACTGTGAGTGACAAAACCTTCGTAAACTCGATTAAGTTAGCAGAGCACACCTTGGAAACCAGACACAGCATTGAATCAGACCAATTCAACACCACAGCCAAGATACCACAATACAAGAAAAGATCCATTCGAGAGTCAGCAGAAATATTAAAACACCCATAAAAAAAAACTAGAGAAAATGGACACAAATTAAGAAGAATATGGGGAAACACTCTTTCAGAAATCTTCAAAACCTAGCTCTGCATCAGACAAAAGACAGATCGCCTCTGACTGGCCAAACAGTCCAGCCAACCAGAAGAGAATAAGTCACTGATTGGCCAGCACCCCCAGCCAATCACAGAAGCACAGCTCCGACCGTCTAAACAACAGGTCAACATGGAGAAGGAAAAAAGGCTCTGACTGGCCCACAGCTGCAGCCAATCGGGAAACACTCAGGCGAGAGCATTAAAAGCCAGGAGAACTTACAAGAACCTCAGTACCCATGCATTTTCTGTGTTCCTAGGGGTTCGGAGGAGCGGCTCGCACAGCTTTACACTACAGGCCACACCCGAGTTTAACTAGGTCACTTGAAATTACAGCACACCGACAAGCCTCTAATGCACACCAACACGACATTACATCACGCCAGTTAGCCGATCTAACTGGTGGGGAGCTTCACTCCCCCGCCGAATTAGGTACACGTAACTTTTATAGCATTACACAACCTACCAGCGCACACACAGGCCCGTGTGCCAAACCTATCTCACAAGACACACACCCCCGCCATCGATTCAAATGATTCTTCACCAGTGTGGGGTGCACCTGATTTACTATGAACCTAGCGAGTTATAGAAACTTCGGTTTCTGGCCTCGCCCACGCTTACTGCCCCGGATGGCAGTATGATGAATCGGCGGCGGAAGAACCTCAGTAAGTAACTGCCACTCTGATGATGGCAACTGCAACGTCAACCGAAACGTCGGCTATATCTTTGCCTTCAATGTGGTTCAACCCATAAGCCAAGCAACTCCAGATAATGGACGTGAAAGCCTGCGCACTTTTCTAAGTATACATTTAATAAGCTTTCATTACCTCGACGGACATAAACTAATAAAGGTGACGACAAATAAGAAAAAGAACGTGGATAATTATCTGAAACAAGATTCCCACACACTTACTTCGGCTCACTTCCATGAGTTTTCCCTGTCCCAACTAAAATATTTTCTCTGTCTCATCGGTTTACAATTCCAAAACTCATTCCGACATACATGCATACATAACATACAAAATGCAAAACAATTTTTTTCTTTCTGGACGATAGGCTATATGTTTACATTTTGCACTGCCATCATTTGTATTAACACTAAATAACCAATACTGCCAGTTTGAAAAATATAACGAATCAATCTATTTTATAAAACTTTGTAATAAGGCTTCAGAACTTATTGATTGTTATTAGGCTAAAGAACTATAAGCATTTGATTCCGCTTCAAAAATACACAGTTGCATGTATTATTTACGTTTAATTAATACCATTAAACGTCGGATATGGGGACCCAAGAATGCATGAATTTATAGTTAAAATTAGGGATAAGCCAATCACATCCTCAAATACCATCAAATCCTTTATACTCGAATTCGATATTAGAGGAAAAAGATTCGAAGAAAAATATTAGAAATGAAATAAACTAAAAACTTAAACACTGGTAACTTCTGAAGTTTATTGACTACGTCAAGGTTTTTCTTCACACATATCCTGTTACCCTTCTTCAAGATAATGTAATTTAATATGTACCGATATAAATAAAATTACAGTAAGTATGCATTTATTCTAGAAACATTTTTTTTTGTGAAACAAACATTTAAAGGGTTGAATTTTTCAACATTATAAATAACAGTTTTATTTCTTGTGCATTATTTTATTTTGACCCTTGAGACCTAGATTCAGATTCCAGGAGTATTTTCTAGGTACTCTTTGGGATTCTAATTCGAGATTTTGATTCGATAAACTTGAAATTGGGCCCACCACCAGTTTGAATACATGTTGTTTTAAGACATTAAGATACTACACAGTTATGAAAATATACCGATACTGTTTTGTAATTATATAATCATAATTTCCTTGTGTTTTTTTTCCGGTTTTGAAGACAACTTTTCAATTCTCTGTCATTTTCCTGCTTTCAAGATTTTCACTTTATGCGGAAACCATGTAAAAAAGCACTACAGGGATGATTGGAGGAATATTGAAACTATAAACTTCTAAGTTTATGTCATTGCTGCAACTCAGATCTAATGGAAGTGCACAATGTTCAGTCACAAGCACAAGAAATTGTGTTCACACAAATGAGTTATTTATACCACATATGTGTGCTGTTCATCTGATAGTTTAATTTAGTTGATTTTCAGAAGTATACAAGGTAATAATTTATACCTACCTATTAAAAGTTTCTATAATTACGTCTACTCAAAACAATTTTTTTTTTACATTTTCATTTTAATTAATTCCGCGGTGGACTTCATTTAAACAGTATTATTTTTTCTTGTAAAGTAAATCCAAATGTTTTGTAACACTGTCAAACTGTCAGGAGTTGCTTTTTTATCCATAACACGGAGTAAAAAAAAATAACTTTCTCCATATTTAAGTAGCGTATAATTCTTGGAGTCATCAATGTAGTTTAAAATCACTGAAGTTATCTTAAGAGTGTAATATCAATTTGCAAGTTTCATTAACTGTTCTTGGTATAGCCTGATATATGTTTTTTTTGCCTGCTAAAAATTATCAGATTTTTGGAAAATGTGGATTAAATAAAAAACAGAAGAATATCTTGCGGCAATTATTTTTGTACGTTCGCGCGTGAACCGACCTTCACCTACAGGGGAGGAACAGACGGGAGTAAAACAGACGCCTGGGTCATTGCGGGGTGCTCTAGGGTCGCTTTCGGGGAAGGAGGGAGGGGGGTGGAGGGAAAGAAGACCTTCAAACCAACTTCCTGGAGGGCCGGCGAAACTCTCTAGTCAAAGGGGTACAAGGGGGGGCAGGGTGTCTGCCCTCGCGGCAGCTGTTTTCCCCGCTCAACCACCCCCTCCCCCCTTCACCCATCCCCCCCCAATCCTTTTCCTTTCCGGTTCCCCTACGGAAACCCTTCGCCACTTGGGATGGGCTTCCGGTGTTACCGTCTCGTCTGGCGTTCCCCGCAGCAAATATTGACTTCTTTCAGAGCTAGGCCCCCCGTCTCTCTCTCTCTCTCTCTCTCTCACTCTCTCTCTCTCTCACACACACTCTCTCTCTCACTCTCTATCTCTCTCTAGTTATTAGCGACTGTGATGTTCGCAAACAAGACCCACCGCCTACCTCTGCTGCTTGGTGAATACTCCCCGCTTTAAAGTCAATAAACAAACACTACTTCCATTCCCCTACCCAAATTTCCCCCTCCCCCTTCAAAATTAACCTGCACATATAGTCGACAACTAGGTCATAAAGAGACGGCAAACACGCAAAAAACACGGAACAGGTGAGATTGGTGAAAGAATCGCCCATAGCCTCAAGTAAAAATTGTACTGGAGTTATTCTGGAGAACAATGGACAATTGACATCAGGATGGCTGAATCAAGATTTGAATACGAGTCTTGTGTCTTACCATTTTTTTTTGTTTAAAGTTATACTTCTTTAGGCACGTTATTAAAAAAAATATGAGAGTTTTTTTTTTTTGCAATTCGTGCGCACCATGCAACAAAATTTTTACAGGATTAAAAGAAGGCTACGTGGAAATGAAAACTATATATGTGCTTTTAAATCTTATACATTAGTTATTGATATTAAATACGGTCCATATCATTTAAAACATTTAATCATTGTGAAAATTAGTGATATAAATTGTGTTAATAAGTATACTCATATGAGATGATTTTATTTGCACTATAAATTATTATATTACTATTTAATAAATAATTAAAATTTTGAATCAGAATACATATCCAGAATATTTATTGATTTCCATTATTAATAATATTTATCTTGATTTTTCTACTAATTATGTAACAATATTTACACACGCATTTATATTAATATTGAACACTGAGTATTTATTTTTATTTTTTAATTTGATTGAATTTACATTTTACCAACCGTATTAATAATATCACTCCAGTCATTTTATTATATTTTTATTAATTATTTGCATGCAAAATTAAAGTGTTTTTTTATTACGCCCATTAAGTTTAACTTCTAACGTGCGTACATAAAGTACAAGCACTTTTTTTAAATAGAAATAATTGGCATGCTTATGACTAGATGGAGATATGGTTGATATCATTTTGACAACTAGAGTAACGGTAACAAAGTGTAGTAACTTATTCAGGCCGAACACGGACTCACACACGTCTTTTACGCGGGACGCGAACCCAGAGCCCCTCGCGCCGAAAGCCGGCGATGGGCTACTATAGCGCCTACTTCGCTCTGAGACAAACCTGCCCCCCCCCCCCCCCCCAACATCATGCTCTGTGACATACAAACAATCGTTCAGGGTGAAACTGCAATCACGAAAGTGGACTGGCATTCGACTGCCGTATCATCTGTGGGAAGCCTTCTTTTCACAGACGGGAGAGCCAAAACCCGAAGTTCCCCGAAGTTCATGTTTTTTTTTTTCCGTATCTTTTATGTAGCTATCCTAACCAAATCAGCCGTCCACAATGTTTTAAAGTGTTTATAATGTAGCTAACCTAACCTAATTGACCATTAGTATCCTTTTATCAACACCGTCATATTTATTTACAATGAACCAAAAAAAAAACCGAAGATGCACGATCAGGCGTTTGGCTCTCTCGTCTGTGAAAAAAAGGATTCCCATCATCTGTCTACCAGAGACTACTGCGCCACGGCAAAAAGGAAGTTTTGTTATTTTTTCCCCGTCCTGTATAGTTCAAAAATAAACCTGGGTTTTGGATTTCGATAAATTTGAACTTCGGCACTGGCCATCGCCGGGTGAATTTAAATTTAACATTTTTTTTTTACTGCCTTGCCAGTGACTTCATTATCAGAAGTTTATGATAACTGAAACAGTGGAAGTACGTCAAGTATTTTTTTTATCAACGGAATGCCCGCCTTTGATACTAACTGTTAACCACGCAATGAGACGCGACGCAATAAAGGTGGCCCTTATTTGACCTACGTTCATAGCCGGCTTGTGTGCAGTTACACTGGACTTTCTTTTGCGGCTTATGAAACAGTGGCATGAAAAATAAAACTTTATTATTTGAGTGAGGTAACGAAGGATTTATAGCTGCTGGAAGTATGTATATTTCTGGCTAAAGTTGCGTTGGGCGTAGAAAGACAATTTGATACTGCCGTATTTGCGGCCAAGTAATGCTATGTTTTGATTTTCCTTCGCTTCTCGCGAAAGTCCTTTCTTTTGGGGGCGAGGGAGATATTTCCGTAAACGACCCAATTAAATTTTGCAAACTAAATCTCGTAAAACAAGTATTTTTTTAATTAGCTCGAACATGATGCTAAACACAGCTTGCGAACACAAGGTTCTGTTTAAAAACAGTTAATTTCAAACAGTGTGGGTACTCGAAAACTTCTCTCTTTTCAAAAATTTTAATGAATTCATGCATAGATTTTGCATGTGAAATTTCTAACAATAAGATTTTATAAACACAATTACCGTTCCAAAAAAAAAAAAACTACGTTATGTTGAAAACTTCCCCTTTTTCACTAGCGCGGGGTCTTTCTCCAACTGAATAAATGCGCAACTTTTGGGAGGGATTAAAAAAAAATAATAATTGGAGAAATAAGGTACTCGAATAATTCTTCAGAGTTCATTAGTGAGGTGCGACAATAAAACTTGTTTTATGCTTGTAAAAGTTCGAAAGTACTCATTACTATGATGTCGTGTTGTTCAGATTATCAGCTTAGTACCATCGTTGACTTCCTCTGTTTCTTTCTTTACTGTCCAAGTTTGTTTGTTCGTCTTTATTAACTGGTCTTGTTGCAACTTTATCGTCGTTCCATCAGTTCTGTAATCTATTTATTTATTTATATTAAGATACGAGTGTGTGTAGGTATGCTGGTGTGTGTGTTTGTGTGTATGGTTGGCGTATTCATTTTATGTGTTAAGTATATCAGCTTAGTATGTAGAATAAAATATTAAATAGTTTTTTTTTACTTTTTAAAGTAGTACTGTGTAGTTTACATAAGTTTTAATTTTTGAAAATTATAGTTTTTTTCTTATTCATTTATTTTTTTAGTTACATACCTGTATTTGTTCTGTGTACTTTTTCTCGGTAAGAAATGAGACCAGTATTTAAGAGCACATATGGAAAAAAATTACATAATTATAAATTATTTTTTTCCCCGTAGTTTAAGTGTGAGTATTTTCTTAGCTTAGTCGTCTTTTTTCAGTGATCACATCTTTGTTTTACTATTTAATGTCCATTTGTAAAAGTTATAAATATACATATATATTTGTGGTTAAGTGTAAGACAAGGTGGTATTCACGCCACACTTAGGAGTAAGACAAATAAATAATATTTATACTATTCTTAATAACAGAGAAAGTATTTAAGATAGAATATTGAGCGCCTGGAATATGTTTAATTGAATGAAGTTGTACAACCGCTGGTAATTTTTTTGATGTAGCAAAATTATTGCATATGTGAAAAATAAAGTTGGTATCCCCAATTATTTCAATGAAATAATTTTGCTACCACGACAAAATTCGTGGTAGTTGTAGAACTTCAGTAAATTAAACATACTCCAGACTATCGCAGTCCTATCTTATATACGTTCTCTATTATCCACAGTGTAATTGTTGATCAGCTCCGACTTCAATGACGAACACCAGCCTTGTAAAGCCCTTTAGGCTGCAAGTCGTATCTGTTTTAGACTTATTTTGTCGTAATTAAACCTGCAGTCGAAGTTCATCGGTCGAGTTCAGGTAAATATTTCAATTTTACCCTGCCTCACTCTTAGTGACATACTTAATGATTCACGAGAAATTAACACTAATCACAGGGACTTCTTCCGTGCATCATTTGGAGCAAGATATGTCATATAAATGTGGGTCCTACACCCATATTGACCTAGTAATTAGACTAATTGGTAATGTTATTGAGTGTGAGGATTGCTGAAGGACACTGTCTACCAAAGGACTTAACTAACACGTATCACGCGTGTCACTACAGTAATTACACACAGCCGCGTGCAGCAACGTGTATCAATGTGAAGCAACCTGGAGCAACGTGGAGCAACACGTGCGATACACGATCATGCGGCCAAGTGCGTGGAAGCAAACGTAAAAATTTCTCGACGTCACTTGTAAATTTCGTTACACACAGTTACAATTATCAACTGTAAACAACGTGGTCTGACTGTACATCACTATATCATCCACTCTGAATAGTGAGTTGCATTCGTCATTTTTCTACTGTTCCGAATAACTCTGTAAATATTTAATTTATTGGGTCAGATCCCACATTTATATCACTTATTTCAGTTTGCTATCAAAAGCTCCTTTATCTAATATTTAAGTTTATATAGGAGAGCAAAAAAATTGTTTTGGATATAATGGGAAATACAGATATGCTGTAATAAATAAAAATGTCAAAATGAAGTGATATGTAATGATAAAGAAAGAATATATATGTGTAAATGATTTATTAATTTTTTTTTACGACATAGAAGGTATTGAACAATAAAACGAAGAAAAAGACATAGGAGTTTTCAATTAAGTCCGATGGATGTCCTTGCATTCATAATTCTACTTTGGAGGTTTTACAGCCTGTGGGTCAGTAATTTATGAACCAAAGTCATCTAAAACACCAAAGTCTCAAAACTCAGACTTAGGAGGTTTTGATAGTAAACCGACGGTATTTTGCTCCAATGAGGCAAAATATAAGCCAGGTAAGAATTAGTAACTCCGTGTGAATCATGCTGTATATTGCGATCACTAGGTCTCTAAAAATTATAAATTATGTAAATTTGCGAACTTCTTCACCTCAAATAAACTAAGGATACTTTCTTCATAGTTTTAGATGAATTTATCATCTAAGAAACTACGCCGTTTCTAGCTCGTACTCGTAGTTCCGTTTTAAACATAATATAAATATAGGTAAACGTGGAAGGATGAAAAATTTTAATATGTATACTCAAGTAAAAACCTTTTTGAAGATTTACTAAACAATACACCAACATTATTCCTGAGATTTATTTTCTAAGGTAGCCTAAATAAACCAGATACAGAGATACTGAGATACCCGTCAACGTTTGAAAGCTCGATTAAACTGAGTCCCCTGGATAACGGGCTGTTAAGGCTCTATCACACGATGGAAGATTTCGTTCAGGCTCCTTTAGAAGCTTCTAGCAAAACCTATATCCAAGCCGCCTATGGCAGCAGGTATGGCGTCTCTATAGAAGAAACTGTCACAAGTGGAATGGTGACTGGTGCAGGCCTAGTTTGTGCGAGGTGAGATTATAAACAAATGCTTCCTACTCGACGGAAATTACTTTTAAATGCGACGTGGTACATTTGGAATTTATAAACTTGGACTGTCTCATTATTCTGAAACTGCTTCAACAGATCACATTTAAAATCCTTAGTCAAAAATCCAAGCCCTTCTAAATAAATTACTGTTTTTTAACACAAGAGCTCACTTAATCTTCATTCTTCTTGGCTAACTTTTCAACCTTGTTCGAAACCTTCCACAGAAATTCCACACACGATGGGTTACGAAAACGTCCATGAAAAATCCCAGCGCTCTGCTAATTATTCCACACAACCATCCATACAACCTGTCATGGAAACTCCCATCTTGTGGTCGTGGATTTTGACGCACCCTAAAATGTCTAGCAGCCAATGATAACAACTCCACTTAGTCGGGCCGAATCATGCGAAACCCGTGGAGGAGGTGAAATGTGGCAGCAGCAATCAAAGTAGTAGATTTTTTAAAATGTATGTATCAGAAAATTTACAAAGAAGTTGCCCTCATGCGAAGATGAGAAAAAAAATAAAACAAGTAGCAAGGCACCGTAGGACAGAGAACTGATCCTTACAAACTATTGTACAAAAAAATATATTTTTTAATTTGTATGGCTTTTGGACCCACCTCTAGAGCAAAAGAGGCTGAATTACGGAAAATGCACCCCCCCCCCTTTTTTATTTTTATTTTTTTACTTTCCCAACCAGTTCTGGCATATTCCGAAGAAAAAAAAACTTTCGCGTTTCTCTTTTGAGTTGGATGACTTTTGACTAGCGTTCTTCGTACATTCACGGTGGATAATTTTTTTTTTTTTTCACGTGTGACATCTTAGCTCTCGGTTTACGGAACTTCGTACGAGTAATCTCGGAAATGGAAACGTGTAACCACGGTGCTGCCATCTATGGAGAAGGGCACGAACCAAAGTTTACAAAGCCAAAGGTAATCTTTATGGATAGTTTTTAAATAAAATTCCTTGACGAAGTATTTTTATTGGTATTAGTATTTCTCAAGTATTTTTCCTTTTTTGTCGGAGCCGTTTCATTATATAGTTTAAAATGTCGGTCTGCAAATCGAATGATTCAATAGTCAACGTAGCTGCTCCGGCAGCGAATTCTAGCGGCGGGTGCGGAAACTACGTGTGACTCGCGTCCAGAAATGCAGTTTTAAAACACAACTTGCGTATGTTTATCACGCTCGGCATTATTTTAAAGAATTATATGCGTTGAATTGTGTTTCCGCGTTTCTTATCATAAGTGTATTCGCATCATACATGAATTTGCTCGTTACCGAAGTTAGTTTTTTTTTAAGTTTACTCATGATCAAGTTTACGTCGTGTGGTAAACTAGTTTTTTTTTTCCGGTCATCTCGCGTGCCCAAGTCTGGGTCGGTGGTGACTCAATCCGCAGTCACTAGATGTCCTGCGCAGCGCAGGGGAAGTGGGAATTCCCAAGGTCACGCCGTGGTCGCCTGGTGTTTTTTTTTGTACCTCGTGAAAATCATCCGTTGGGATGACGCAAGGTGTTGGGGAGGATGGGAGTGTTCACCTCCCCCCCCCCCTTTTCCCCTTCACCAACTCACGCTCCAGAAAATGGCGGCTGACTTGAACCTTCGAGGCACACCTTGCCGGGGACGCACCACAACGCCGAAATACCACAACGCTGAAATGCCAAATTGACCACAACGCCGACAGCTAGAAAACTGCTGTGTACCACAACGCCGAAATACCACAACGCCGAAATACCACAACGCCGAAATACCACAACGCCGAAATGCCAAATTGACCACAACGCCTACAGCTAGAAAACTGCTGTGTACCACAACGCCGAATTACCACAACGCCGAAATGCCAAATTAACCACAACGCCTACAGCTAGAAAACTGCTGTGTACCACAACGCCGAATTACCACAACGCCGAAATGCCAAATTGACCACAACGCCGACAGCTAGAAAACTGATGTGTACCACAACGCCGAATTACAACGCCGAAATACACTAACGCCGAAAAATGTCATTGCAGGACTGCCATAGAGGTTAGGTTAGGTTAGACTAGGTTAGGTTAGGCTAGGTTAGGTTAGGTTACGCTAGGTTAAGTTAGGTTAGGTTATATTACGCTAGGTTAGGTTAGGTAAGGTTAGGTTTGATTGTGGTATTTCGGCGTTAAGGTACATTTAAGAAACACACACAAATTCATTCAGTTGTTATTTCGGCGTTGTGGTACACAGCAGTTTTCTAGCTGTCGGCGTTGTGGTCAATTTTGACATTCGGCGTTATGGTATTTCGGCGTTGTGGTAACCACCCCACCTTGCCTAGATATGACCTTGTCACAGGGCCCGGATCTAGGAGAAGGGGGTTAGATTTAGGAGGGGGGGAAGCCTATCCCAGGCGCCTGGATGGAGGTACGTACGATGGGCCGACAAATTTCAATGGACTACAAAAAGTGTGAAATATAAAGCGAAAATGAAATTTTTATTTAAATAAAAACATTTTTTTAACAAACATGTTTATAAAACGGACTACAAAGTTTAAAATATATTTTTTTTCCTCGTCCTATACAGATTACTAACCCCATTACTGATTGTCCTGAAAATTTGTGATTTGTGAATTTTTAATAGGTATGAAAATACTTGTAACATTTAAAAAGGGGAAAAAAAGAAAGAAAGTAGGGCGCATGCAGTAGATAATAGTAAGGAGTGTAGGGAATAGCTGTCGTTGAGAAAACAACAGTTCGTATCATTTGGAGTGCAATAAAATTTTTAGTGACTTGATGAACTATTTATTCTTTAATTATCTATTGCATGCGTCACACAGCAAAAAAAAAAAAAAAAAAAAAGTATTAGCCGATGTTAAGCGAATATTTGGTGTATTGCAAACGGGGTTGGAAGCAACGGGTGGAAATCTCAATGGCTGTAGAAAACGATGGTGACCGCCTGTTTGCTATCTCTTTTGGAATCAATGAAGGAAGTTCCTGAGTGCTGTAAGTTATCTGTAAGAATGAAAATGATGCAAGTAATTGACAGCGCCTGCAGGAAAGACGTGCCCGTTCACGGCTAACAGAATCCACCAACTTATGGACAGAATCTACACTACACGAACCATACATCAGCCCAGTGTCACGTCACCTCACCTGTGTCAGTGACATCACGCTAGTCGAGCTATGGCTCAGAAACGAGTGAAATTTGCATTCTATTTTTTTAAATGACTAATAATTAGAGACCAAAAATTCGCGGATTCATTTCACGATATGCTAGAATCCAAACAACTGTACATTTATATTGCTTCTGTGATTGGCTTACAGTTTATCTGAAGAACTTTTAGCCAATGGGAAGCCTTCAACCAAAAAAGTATCGAATCGCAAGCGTCCCAGTTGACTAGTGTCACGAGTCAATAGCCAATGAGCAGATGGCATTTGCCTGAGTATGTAGACGGTTGTGGAGTCTATCCTAGAGGTCATCGAAAGCGCGAATTTTTTCCAGTCTCTACTAATAATCATTTATTTATTGCCTTATTTTAAGTGGCAAAGTTAAGGCGTACCGCCTTGTCTTACACTTAACCACATACATCTTTACTAACTAGGTACATGCAAAGTAAATCTGATAAATATTATAGCCTAGACATACCAAAAACTTTATTCTTTGTCTTTCAATTTATTTTATTTATTTCTCATTTCTACTTTTCTGACAATATGACAACTTTGTCTTTTTTTTTCTTACCTCATTATCAAAATCGACTTTTCCTTCGCCAGTATGCTCTCTCTCTCAGTTGCGTATCAACGCCAGTCAGTTTTTCTTACAAGCACTGTAACAGCTCATCAAATGTTCCGATACTCATACGCGCAAAAAGATCAAACTTGTCTGGATTGTGACGAATATCAGTGTACAGCGCGTAAAATATCTCTTTCTTAGATCGGCCGGGTGGGATAGGACGACTTCCAATATATTTTATGTTTTACAGCGTTTCTTTCGCTGCAGCAACAACACAAACAACGCACTTGCTTCCTCCAAATCAGCTAGCAAGCCGCATGAGGCTCTTACCAAAGGACTTTACGGCTCTACAACTCACTGCGCTGCCACAGCACTAAACAACCATGCCGAGCAAAATGAAACGGCCCAATCACAACGCATTGTCCTCGACCTGCGACTACACCACTACCCCGCACAGGTGCTTTATTTTAATTTTAACTGGGTTTTCTTGTTTTATCAGTAGAGCTCTACTAACGACTACCATATATATATTAACATTTAAGCTACGTGTTTTTTCCTCAGTAGCCTTTATTTTTTAAGACTTTATGGTGAATTTGTGAATAAAATATTTGGATTTTATCTCGTTCCTTTTGTCATGTTAAAATTCAATGTAGACGAGAGAAAATAAACGTTGGAGTACTCTAAAAAAAACTGGAGAATCTGTTCACTTATATCTGGCTGGTCTCTCTCGAGAGTCTGCCGACCCCTGCTCACACTGGCAACAGGGTATGCCGTGGGGCAGCGCCCTCTCAGTGGCTCTCAGTGGTTCTACTGTGTAGCGTTCCCATTGGTCCAGCGTGAAGGGAGACAGCCACATCACAAGGGCCGTCCAAACTGGGAGTGAACAATGCAAATGAATATGTGTTGGATCTTCTCGAGTAGTTATGGGGAAATAAAAGTCGCTATTTAAAAAAAAGGCGTTTCAGGTTATATTTTACAGAACATTTAGGTAATCGAAAGATCATTAAAATTATTTTCATCACACATTTCATTGGAAATATCGATTTTAAATAAAAAATATATATTTTAAACGTTTTTATACAGAAGTATCAACAAATTAATACACATACTTACTAAAACAAAGGTCGAATCTTAATGTTACCGTAAATTCTTCTGTCAGTAAATAAGTGAAACATGACTAATTTTAGCTTAACAGGTTTTTGTTATGAGATTTATTCATAAAAAAAACTGCAAAGACCTGCCTGGTTGGCTGATAGCGTTTGTAGCGGCCAAACATTCTACACGTCTCTACTTTTCTAGTGCAGCTCGAGGGCAGAAGAAGTATGCTGGGACGCAAGTACTTAGCAGTGTACTTGAACTCGGACATGCCCCAAGTCGTCCCGAACATTCTACACTTCTCTACTGTTCTAGTGCAGCTCGAGGGCAGAAGAAGTATGCCGGGACGCAAGTACTTAGCAGTGTACTTGAACTCGGACATGCCCCAAGTCGTCCCGAACATTCTACACTTCTCTACTGTTCTAGTGCAGCTCGAGGGCAGAGGAAGTATTCTGGGACGCAAGTACTTAGCAGTGTACTTGAACTCGGACATGCCCCAAGTCGTCCCGAACATTCTACACTTCTCTACTGTTCTAGTGCAGCTCGAGGGCAGAAGAAGTATGCCGGGACGCAAGTACTTAGCAGTGTACTTGAACTCGGACATGCCCCAAGTCGTCCCGAACATTCTACACTTCTCTACTGTTCTAGTGCAGCTCGAGGGCAGAAGAAGTATGCTGGGACGCAAGTACTTAGCAGTGTACTTGAACTCGGACACGCCCCAAGTCGTCCCGAACATTCTACACGTCTCTACTGTTCTAGTGCAGCTCGAGGGCAGAAGAAGTATGCTGGGACGCAAGTACTTAGCAGTGTACTTGAACTCGGACATGCCCCAAGTCGTCCCGAACATTCTACACTTCTCTACTGTTCTAGTGCAGCTCGAGGGCAGAAGAAGTATGCCGGGACGCAAGTACTTAGCAGTGTACTTCAACTCGGACACGCCCCAAGTCGCCCCGAACATTCTAGAAGTCTGAACAGTTCTAGTGCACCACGAGGGCAGAAGAAGTATGCCGGGACGCAAGTACTTAGCAGTGTACTTGAACTCGGACATGCCTCAAGTCATCCCGAACATTCTAGAAGTCTGAACAGTTCTAGTGCACCACGAGGGTAGAAGAAGTATGCCGGGACGCAAGTACTTAGCAGTTTACTTGATCTAGGACACGCCCCAAGTCGTCCCGAACATTCTGCACTTCTCTACTGTTCTAGTGCACCACGAGGCAGAAGAAGTATGCTGAGACGCAAGTACTTAGCAGTGTACTTGAACTCGGGCACGCCCCAAGTCGTCCCGAACATTCTAGAAATCTGAACAGTTCTAGTGCACCACGAGGGCAGAAGAAGTATGCCGGGACGCAATTACTTAGCAGTTTACTTGATCTAGGACACGCCCCAAGTCGTCCCGAACATTCTATAAGTCTGAACAGTTCTAGTGCACCACAAGGGCAGAAGAAGTATGCCGGGACGCAAGTACTTAGCAGTTTACTTGATCTAGGACACGCCCCAAGTCGTCCCGAACATTCTATAAGTCTGAACAGTTCTAGTGCACCACAAGGGCAGAAGAAGTATGCCGGGACGCAAGTACTTAGCAGTTTACTTGATCTAGGACACGCCCCAAGTCGTCCCGAACATTCTTGAAGTCTGAACAGTTCTAGTGCACCACAAGGGCAGAAGAAGTATGCCGGGACGCAAGTACTTAGCAGTTTACTTGATCTAGGACACGCCCCAAGTCGTCCCGAACATTCTATAAGTCTGAACAGTTCTAGTGCACCACAAGGGCAGAAGAAGTATGCCGGGACGCAAGTACTTAGCAGTTTACTTGATCTAGGACACGCCCCAAGTCGTCCCGAACATTCTTGAAGTCTGAACAGTTCTAGTGCAGCTCGAGGGCAGAAGAAGTATGCTGGGACGCAAGTACTTAGCAGTGTACTTGAACTCGGACACGCCCCAAGTCGTCCCGAACATTCTTGAAGTCTGAACAGTTCTAGTGCAGCTCGAGGGCAGAAGAAGTATGCTGGGACGCAAGTACTTAGCAGTGTACTTGAACTCGGACACGCCCCAAGTCGTCCCGAACATTCTTGAAGTCTGAACAGTTCTAGTGCACCACAAGGGCAGAAGAAGTATGCCGGGACGCAAGTACTTAGCAGTTTACTTGATCTAGGACACGCCCCAAGTCGTCCCGAACATTCTTGAAGTCTGAACAGTTCTAGTGCACCACAAGGGCAGAAGAAGTATGCCGGGACGCAAGTACTTAGCAGTTTACTTGATCTAGGACACGCCCCAAGTCGTCCCGAACATTCTTGAAGTCTGAACAGTTCTAGTGCAGCTCGAGGGCAGAAGAAGTATGCTGGGACGCAAGTACTTAGCAGTGTACTTGAACTCGGACACGCCCTCGAGTGCAATGCCTCACCACGTGAATCCTCGTTTGGGGCTCGAGGCTGGGGAAAAAAAAAAGAATAAAACCATGACCCCAGTTACGATCTACCTTCACGTCCTAAAGCATCGTGCATCAACGGAGCGGTCCGGCGAGACTGGAAGATTATGTAAATATCACCGGACAGCATTCCAGCGAGCCCACTATCTTCCGGACAAGTGAACAACACCACACTCTGGTCCCCGGCTGCAGTGCCGTAAAGTCTCCCGTGGCCACAGGAGAAGAAAAAAATCACTACCTGGAATGTCTCATGGATAAAACGTCTGGTCTTCAAGCTGTTTAGTGCTACTATCAAATACTCTTAATTCAATCCCAATGGGTTAAGAGTCCTAAGATTCCCAAAGGTTCACTGTACTTAAACAAGGACCACCCTTTCAAGGTTTGAAAATGTTTTTTATGCATTGAAATGTACAGAAAGATGCACTTTACACACAGCATTCCAAACATTTTGTTTCTTCCACTGAGGATGAGGCAAGTATTTTTGTTCAGATTGATAACAAAAACCTTGTTTTATACGGAGTCTATGGTTTCGCCGGGGAAAATAGAGAAAAAAAAACTCAGCCAATAGAAATACGAACTGACTTATAAAAAAGCAAGACAAATTTGACATTAAAAAAATTCAAAAATGAAATAACACCATAAAGTCGTTGCACTCATTCAGAATGAAAGTAACACTGCAATGATATTCATCACAACGTGATTACTGAAATAGCCGATTACGTAAGAGCTCCAGGAGTCGATGAACTGCATGTCGGCGAAGTTTCCAAGGATTTTCCTCGTAAAAAAATACAAAAAAAAATTGGTTGTCTGTAAAGTCGGTTTACGGACGATAGCTTAACGTGACAACGTCATAACAAAACATTGATGAAATGATTGCATACTTTATGAATAAAATTGAATCATTTTTATTTTAATAATAAAATAATAAATACTTGAAATTATACTAGTAATCAGATTTTTAAAATGAAAGAACAATTAACCTATATTTTCCGAAATAGTTGTTTTAATAAGCAATGAAAACCACATTAACTTTTCACTTCATTTTATAAACAGTCGAGTGGAAAAGAGATAAATGCGGCGCAAGCGTACAATGAGCGTAACGGAACACAGCGTAACGGGACACTTTTAAGTGCGTGCAGCCGGCGTTCATCAATTTATTAGACGTTGTCACGTTAAAAAATATTTTACTGTGATTTATACCGCGGCTACCTCCTTTTTTTGAACCTCGCCTACCGGGAGACACACGTGAGGTGTGCGGAGCTTCAGAAGAAACCACGTGACTTGAAAAACTGATCACGATACCCGAGTGATGAGAGCGGTTTAGAAGTTCTGTTTTTCGAATTTGTCCCGTTAAGCTCATTGTACGCTTGCGCCCATCTATCTCGCTTCCACTCGATTGGAACAACCATCAATTTGACTTTTTCGAGGCACATTAAACTTGAAACACTCCCATTCGTTTCCTACTTTTCCTATCATCGACCTATCCTTAACAGAATAACACAGATTGGAAGAAGTTAAATAGCAAACATGTATAAAAGTTATAGTTAAAATATTCACTTCGTTAAAGTAATAAACATATTTGAATTAATGAGTGCAAATAAAAGTAAATTTATAAATTAAATTGTAGATATCATTTGTGCCATTGCACATTTGTAGTAATGCGCATACTCACTTTATCTATTTTATAGTTATTGTTTTTATTTTTTTTTGTATAGCAAACTGGGAGCCATAATTTTTTTTATTCTTGAATTTGTAAATCATCTTGTAACCAACAATTTCAGCATAATTTATATTTATAAAAGCACAAGTTTCTGTGTTAAAAATTGTTATATTAGTTTTACAACAAAATAATTTTACTTCTGTCCATAATGAATGTTGATTTGGGAAATCGCACTATAGTGTAACTCTATTTGTTTTACATGTGCAGTCTTTCATGTCTCCACTCTATGGTCTTCTTCAGTTGCACAAAATAATACGTCTTTCTTTTTGAAGCATGTCGGCCATGATGTAACTGTTCCTTAGCTTCGGCCGTTTCTTAATCTCTTGACATCAATGTCTTAATTAATTCTCCGTACACCGCAAGTGGTGAGTAAAATCACATATTCCTTCAAGAATATGTGGAAATGATATTTTGTTCAATTATCTTATTTTGTAAAACATTTATGTACAGTGTGTGTGCGGAAGGCGTGGGTGGCCATAGGCGCGATTCCTTCGTGACACACTACTTCTTCGTCACCTGAGTCATGGTGCTCCTCAGTGCCTGATGCAGCTCGTCTAATCAGGAAAGATCTTCTTTGTTACTTTCTGCATGCAGAAGAGCAACCATGAGCCACCACATACCAAAAGATAAAATTTTAACCTAACATTTTCGGCATTGTTTTGGACTAATAATTAATTTTATTTTTACTTAACCTATGTAATTCTTAACATCAAAATCAATGTGCTTAACTTAAATATCTAAAGGGGCCCCTTATCTTAACATTCATTTTTACTATAAGTATGACTGTATACTCATCAACTGATATTATACTTGTTATTGTTATTATTTAAAGTAAAAGAATTTAAAGAAAAGAAAATATAAGGAACAGAGAAACGATATTGCTGTATTCATTTAACTAAAACCACTGTTTGTATTAATTTTGACTATTATATATATTTAACTATTTTATCCTGTAATATGGCCTACCCAGTCGGCTCAAGGTTCTCATGATTTTCTACACGCCTAACAAGGCACCATTGAGCCCGTTCCCCATGCTTTCACTGCTGGCCTCTGTACCTCCTTGGTATTTGGTCAGGTTGAGGTGAAGAGGGCGGCAAAGCTTGGTAGCAGAGCATGGTTCTGGTGTTTTGTTGGTCGTGTTCACGTGTGTAGATGTTTGTCTTGCATGTGTCCACCCTCAGATGTGCATGGCTTGGTTGTGGCAATAGTTATTTGCTGTTGTTTTTATTGTGGTAGTTTTGTTATTTGTTATTTTCATTATGTCCTCTTCAATCATCCCTGAGTTCCTCATAAAGGATGAATTGATCTTTGAGTGTCAATTGCGTGGCATTTCATGTGAAAACGCCACAGTGGCACATTTGCGTAAAACATTGCGTTTGGCTCTTCAGAACAGCACTCCAGTTAATCATGACCTTTTGATAACAGTGAACCCTAATGAGGAGTATAAAACCTGCACGAGTAAGATACTAGTTTTACAGGAGTTGGTTACAAACTTAGATGATGAGAATTTTGCCGTAACGCTCCCTCGTGTCAGAAATCGTTTGAATCACTTGAGTACACGCATTAAGTGTTTGCTTGATGTTCACACATCTAAACTGTCTGAGTTACAAGTTGCCTCACTTGAAAATATGATGGAGGAGATTCAGAATTTAGTTGAGACTGTTGGTAACGCTGAATCTCAGTTCTCGTTAGTGCGTGATGTAACACCTATCACATCCTTGACAAATATTTGTGAACAGTTGAGCAGGGTGACATTGCCCACTTCCACTGTCCCGAATCCACTTATTTCGTCAGTTCCTGGTCCGTCCAAGGTAGACTTTGATCCTGTCGGCAACGTTTGTAGCCCTATGTCCATTCCTAACCTAACTAACCCAGCCTATACCACATCCACTCAGTCCACGAGTCGGAACCCTCATGTTGTATTTAGTACATCAGCAAGCTCGACACATAATCCTACTCTCACTAGAAATTTTGCGCTGCCAAGTGTGTTTGGTAAACTTACTCATCCTCTCGAAACAATGTTGAAAGACTTCCCAGCCACTGATGGGTTGCACATACCTAAATTTTTAAATTTCCTTAAGATTATTATTAAATTGCGACAAAGTAACACCATCCATGAGTCGCAGATCTTGGAAACTATTTATCCTTTCACTTTTGGGCCTTTAGCCGAAAGGACTCAGCAGGCAATTGCCCAGAACCTTTCCTTCGATGCCTACCATGAGAATATCCTTAGTTTTTTTATTCCCTTCAGGTTGCTTACACAATTACAATTAAATAATTTCAATCGGTTACAGAAACCTGATGAACCACTTTCTGTGTATGTAAATGAGGTTAAGGAGGCCGCTGCCATTTTGCGACTTGGTGTAACTGAACAAGAGATTGTTAACACCATCCTAGAGGGGCTTTCCCCTGATGAGAGATCTCGGTTAGTCTTTCTCAGCAAACCCTCCACATTTTCCGAGCTCGACAGAATGTGTATCCATTCGCAAAATGTTAGGTTTGCGGATCATTACCGTAACCTACAGTTTGCCCACCCCACATTTAAGACTCAAAACTATGGTTTTCACAGTTCATGTAACACCACACAGGTTAATCCTAACTTTAGGAAGAGTAGTGTTTACAACCAAACAAAAACTAAGCCAGACAATCAAGCACAAGGTCAATTTTGTAATTATTGCAAAAGAAATAACCATGTCATCAGAGACTGCAAGGTTCTGCAACAAAAAAACGCCAGAAGCAGGGATGTAAGGTGAGCGACTTACCCTGCAAGCAAGATCGGAAGCCTAATTCACAGTATAATGCTCACGTTCTTCAGCAGATTAACTCAGCTCTTTGTTTTCAAACATATTTTGGAGTACGAAAACACTTTCCAGATCAAGTTTGTAAGGTTAACTCCCCTAATATTGTGGGAATAAATTCCGTGCCAGTACCTCGTATTGTGGTATCGTTTGGTTCCTTTGATACTCCTGCTTTAGTTGATTCGGGTTCTACACGTTCTATCATTTCCTATGAGTTGTTCACCAAATTAAAGGAAGCTAAGGGCATTAAATCAATTGTAAAAGGCGATTTCAAGTGCTATTCTGCTTCTAATGATATTTTAACCATAGATTGTTGCGCCACTATTAAATTAAAAATAGCAAATTTCACTTGGGTTTTCCCTTGCTTGGTATGTAAAAATATAGGTTTGGATTGTATTCTCGGAGCAGACTTTATGATGAAAACCGGACTTATACTTGATGTGCAAGAAAAGTGTATTTTCTTTAAGTTCCTACCTAAACTCAAAATTCGGTTTGCTGACAGTAACCAGCACCTTGATAACCTTGCTGAAATCAATGTACACAACTCTAGTAAAATTGAAAGTGATACTTTGAGCCATCTGTCTGATGAACAGCGTATTGCTATCAGAAAACTATGTGAATCATTTTCTAAAGTTCTAACCTCCGAATTAGGTCTTACCAACCTCTTGGAATATGAGATTAAGCTAAAAGATAGCAGCTATGTTAAAAATCAACCTTACAGATTGGCACCCATTCAGATGAATCTTTTGCGAAACGAAGTACAGCAACTTTTGGATAAAGGCGTTATTGAGCAGTCTACCTCTCAGTATGCGAGTCCTGCATTTCTAGTTCCTAAATCTAATGGTAAGCAACGAATGGTGATCGATTTCCGTCGTGTAAATCAAAAGATTGAGATTGAATCAGTTCCTTTGCCCGATCTACATTCAGCTTTTCATTGGTTTGCTAGAGCTAAGTACTTTACCACCATTGATTTAAATTCAGCATATCATCAAATCCCTCTCAAAAAAGAATCTAAGCACATCACTAGTTTTTGTGTACCCTGGAATTTATACCAGTTTACGCGAGTTCCTTTTGGGCTTGCTACTGGAGCTCAAGTCCTCACACGATTATTGGATCAAATTTTTCATGACATTAAATTTAAATTTGTATACAATTATTTGGATGATCTTGTTATATATTCTGAGAATTTTGAGGAACATCTTCAACACTTGAGAGAAGTTTTCTCTCGTCTTGAGAAAGCAGGCTTAACCGTTAACCCACAAAAGATTAAAATTGCTGTCCCAGAGATTTCATTCCTTGGTCATAAAATTTCTTCTCAAGGTATTTCCATCGATCCAGAACGTACAAAATCCATTAGAGAGTTTCCTCCACCCCGCGATGTTAAAGGTATAGCTAGATTTATCGGTATGGTCCAGTTTTTTGGAAAATTTATTCCTAATTTGGCCGAGAAGGCCGTTCCTTTGAATCAACTCCGTAAAAAGAATGTGAAATTTGAATGGGGAGAAAAACAACAAAAAGCTTTTGAAACACTAAAGAATGATATAATGAGTCCACCAGTACTCCATATGGCAGATTTTTCGAGACCTTTCATTTTGCAAACTGATGCTTCAGGTTCAGCAATAGGGGCAGTTTTAGCACAAGAGTTTGATGGTGCCCGCCATCCGATAGCTTTTGCATCCCGGACTCTGACCAATCAAGAGAAGGTAGCATCTATTTATGAATTGGAATGTCTCGCTGTTGTTTTTGGTATAGATAAGTTCAGGCCTTACTTAGAACATACAGAATTCCTTTTGGAAACGGATAATCAAGCTCTATCATGGCTCTTGGCGCACCCACGACAATTAGGCAAAATCGGTCGTTGGGTCATGAAAATCTCATCTCTAAAATTCAAGGTTCAGCATATAAGAGGAACACAGAATGTAATTGCTGATACGCTTTCACGTATGTTTGATTGTTCACAGCCTAGTAAGGAGGAAGCCACTTGTAATGTTTTGGTCACTGATTTCCCTTTAGCCTTCAAGACTATTCAGGCTCATCAGGAGGAAGATGAGGAATTGCAGAAAATTGTCCAAAATTTGAGTTCAGGTATCCAACAAAAACCATATTTTCTGTCCAAAGGTATCTTGTTTTCCAAAACTCGAAACAATCAGAAACGTATTGTTCTTCCCAAAATATTGAAACCCCTGGTATTCGAATATTTTCATTCCTCGCCTATTGGTGCTCATCTCGGTATATATAAAACTATTGAGGCTATTAAAAGGCATTTTGTTTGGAAAGGCATGTATGCTGAGGTGGCTGATAGAGTCAAACAATGTCATCTTTGTGCACTTAGTAAACCTGCTCAGAATACCCATTTAGGTTTTTTGTCTTCTGAAATATCCGACAAACCTATGCAAAAATTATTTGTTGATTTCGTAGGCCCTTTTCCAAGGAGTAAAGATGGAAATAGTATCTTATTAGTTTGTGTGGATGCATTTTCCAAATTTGTTTGGTTGATTCCTTTAAGAAAAGCTGATGCGCCATCCACGATTCGGGCCCTTCAAACCTACATATTCCAAAGTTTTGGGGTTCCTTCATCAATAGTTTCGGATAATGGATCACAATTTACTTCCAAATTATTCAAAATTATGTGCTTCACACATGGTATACGTCATATCACGTTGTCACCATACTATCCTCCACCTTCGCATGCGGAAAGGTTCAATCGTAACCTCCATTCGGCCTTAATTGCCTTCCATGCGAAAGATCAAGTTAGTTGGGACAAAAATCTGCGTTGGCTTCAGATGGCTTTTAATTATTCACGTCATGAGTCACATAAATCTTCGCCTTTCAATTTGATGTTCACCTATGCTCCGAACAATCCCTTGTCTAATCTTTGGTCCTTGGATGACCTGTTACCTAAGGATTCTAAAAACATTAAAGTAATTTGGGCAGCTGCCCTTAAAAACCTTAAGCACTCACATGAAAGAAGTCGTATTAAATATGATAAGAATCGAGTCAAAAATCCTTTTCGACGAGGTGACCTCGTCTTATGCAAGTCACATCCTACCAGTAAAGCAGTGGATAAGAGAATGGCGAAACTGTCTTTTCGCTGGTCAGGCCCTTATCACATCCAACGTTTTTTAACCCCAGTGACAGCTGCCCTAGCTGATCCTGACACGAGTTCTTATGTGACCAGAGCTCACATTTCACACTTAAAAAGGTATCACTCTCCACCTCCAGTTTGAATTGTCCAATGTTGGGAACTGCAGGTCCTTTCGTTTGGTCTTCACTGCAGGTGTTTACTTTTGTCCGATCCTTGACTTAGTTTGATCGTGGCTTGATCACCCACTGATCCTAGTCTTGAGGATTCAGAATTTATTTAACTTTTTTCAGAATAGGCCTATTCTTTATGCATATTACATAAACAAAAAAACCATGGTAGTAATTTAAGTTTTAATAACATCTATTATTTTATCTTTGTTTAGGGTATGTTTTTATGGGGTATGCTCTAGTTTAGATCACATGATGTGTGGGTAATATCTGAATAATGTTGGGTATTATTAATAATTAGAAATCTTAAAATGTTGTTTTATTTTATATTTCACTATCCAAAGGTGTTTTCCTGTGTTCTTGTTTTAGTGTCGCTGTGAATCTCCCGTCTCCTGTATTTCCTTGTGGTCGTGTGCCATGTTCGGGGTCTTGTGCCTCCTTGTTTGTGCCTACTCCTTCGCTCTTGGAAGAGTTACGGTAAATCATTTGAATTCTGGTATTCTCTTCGAAAAACAAGATTCGCTCATCTTTTCGGACAATGTTTATTCCATTGTGCTTGACTTCAATTTAGTTCAACTTGAAAATGAAAGTAAACAAGTGGATGTTTTTCTGAACAAAGTTATTTCACTGAATAGTGGTCATCACGATGACGAAGCTTGGAATCAGAATTTTGCGTTTGTGGTCAAACAACTACAAGAAAACTTTATTGCATACAAAACTGAGACTATGGCTTTAACTTCACTTCTGCCCCATCGCCCTAGAAGGCAAAAACGTGGTTGGTTTAATTTTGGTGGTTCTATATTGAAGACAGTTTTCGGTACCCTAGATAGTGATGATTTGACTGTCTTAGAGAAAAGACTGAAAGTGGTTAACGAGAATCAAGATGACATTTCTAACAGTATGTTACATCATATGATTGTGGTCAAGAATTTAGAAGACAGAGTCATAAACAACACTATTCTCATTAAAAATTTGGCGTTACATTATCTAAATAGCCATAATGAATTTTACAAAGCATTAAACAGCTCCATCCATGAAGTCTGGGACAAAATCACATTAATAAGTTGGAGAATTGATCTAAATACCCTTTTGTTTAGGGTTAGTGAGACATTATCTAGTGCTCGGCTGGAAATTTCCGATCTAAGACAAGCTATTGAAAACAGTGTTCATGGACAACTAAGTTCCACTCTTCTAACACCCACGGTGTTTATTGATCTTTTGTTTAAAATTCAACAGTATATTGCCCTACCCTTGCATATGTTGGCTACAATTTCGCATGATAATCTCTACATATTTTATGGTTTGAGTAAAGTCCAAGCCATCGTCTATAATGGTTCATTAAATGTCATTGTTAACGTGCCTCTAGCAAACAAGGATAGCAGTTTTGAGGCTTATAACATTTTCGCCTTCCCATTTTTCTCTTCTGAGTTCAAACATTATCTTTTACTCAACGTGCACGACACTTTGTTGGTTAGTCCAGACAGAAAAATATTTGCTCCTGTGTTTTCTTCTTCTCTCTCGGGTTGTAAAAAATACGGTGTAACCTTATGTTCCCCGACCTTTCCGTTTTTTGATGCTCATGTCAGTAATTGTGAGTTTAACCTTTTTCTTGGTAAACCCACTTATGATATTTCTGATAAAAGCTTTGTTTCACTGGATTTACCTTTCCTTCAAAAAACCAATACACTTTGGTTATTCGCTAGTAATCATTCATTGGATGTTACCTTACTGTGTCGATCAACTGCGGAGTCATTTCCACCTTTAACTATTTCTTTAATTGGTAGTGGATATATAAATAATGTTTCCCATTGTGACATTGTAAGCCCATTTTTCAAAACTTTCGGGTCAGTAATTTCTACTTTACATTTCAATCTAACTTTACCTTCTATTCACATACCAAAATTTAATTTTAACCTCAGCAAGCCGTCCTTTGCATCACTTCCTAATTTAACCATCAATGCTTCTCTTATTAAGGATATTAATGGTATGTTAAAGTCCCGTCCTAACGGTGCTCCTTTTTACGATGTAGTTAATCTCTTTCGTCCGAAGCAACAACACGTTGAGTCCTACTCTCACTTTAACCTTGCTGCCATATCCATATCCTCCCTGGTCTTAATTTGTATCCTCATTTTGAGCGTTATCCTGTTCTTGAAGTTGCGCTCCATCTCGACCACCCCCCCAAATCCTTCACCTCCTATCCCTTCCGGGACAATGTTGTTTCCCTTAGCCTCGTCGTCTAATGTGGAATAGTAATTTTTTTGATATATATAGCTAAGTGTTTATGTGGGTATTGTTGTAATTGGGATGTTATTTTAGTTTTGGGACTTATAAACTGTTGCCACTCACCGGCTGTTGCCCTTTGAGGGGAGGAGTGTGTGCCATTGCACATTTGTAGTAATGCGCATACTCACTTTATCTATTTTATAGTTATTGTTTTTATTTTTTTTGTATAGCAAACTGGGAGCCATAATTTTTTTTATTCTTGAATTTGTAAATCATCTTGTAACCAACAATTTCAGCATAATTTATATTTATAAAAGCACAAGTTTCTGTGTTAAAAATTGTTATATTAGTTTTACAACAAAATAATTTTACTTCTGTCCATAATGAATGTTGATTTGGGAAATCGCACTATAGTGTAACTCTATTTGTTTTACATGTGCAGTCTTTCATGTCTCCACTCTATGGTCTTCTTCAGTTGCACAAAATAATACGTCTTTCTTTTTGAAGCATGTCGGCCATGATGTAACTGTTCCTTAGCTTCGGCCGTTTCTTAATCTCTTGACATCAATGTCTTAATTAATTCTCCGTACACCGCAAGTGGTGAGTAAAATCACATATTCCTTCAAGAATATGTGGAAATGATATTTTGTTCAATTATCTTATTTTTTAAAACATTTATGTACAGTGTGTGTGCGGAAGGCGTGGGTGGCCATGGGCGCGATTCCTTCGTGACACACTACTTCTTCGTCACCTGAGTCATGGTGCTCCTCAGTGCCTGATGCAGCTCGTCTAATCAGGAAAGATCTTCTTTGTTACTTTCTGCATGCAGAAGAGCAACCATGAGCCACCACATACCAAAAGATAAAATTTTAACCTAACATTTTCGGCATTGTTTTGGACTAATAATTAATTTTATTTTTACTTAACCTATGTAATTCTTAACATCAAAATCAATGTGCTTAACTTAAATATCTAAAGGGGCCCCTTATCTTAACATTCATTTTTACTATAAGTATGACTGTATACTCATCAACTGATATTATACTTGTTATTGTTATTATTTAAAGTAAAAGAATTTAAAGAAAAGAAAATATAAGGAACAGAGAAACGATATTGCTGTATTCATTTAACTAAAACCACTGTTTGTATTAATTTTGACTATTATATATATTTAACTATTTTATCCTGTAATATGGCCTACCCAGTCGGCTCAAGGTTCTCATGATTTTCTACACGCCTAACAAGGCACCATTGAGCCCGTTCCCCATGCTTTCACTGCTGGCCTCTGTACCTCCTTGGTATTTGGTCAGGTTGAGGTGAAGAGGGCGGCAGACATTTCACTCCTTCTTTGTATCCATACAAAATAGTGATAATTCAATAAAAATGATTCAATTTTATTCATAAAAGTATGCAATCATTTTATCAATGTTTTGTTATGACGTTGTCACGTTAAACTATCGTCCGTAAACCGACTTTACAGACAACCAATTTTTTAAACTGTATTTTTTAAGGGAGTATGAAAATGAATATAATTCCCCCCCCCCCCCCCCCCCTTCAAAATAATAGCTAGGCATAATACAACCGGTGTAGAATTTTGCAAGCACTTAAAGGGACTGCCATTACACCCTTAGTACCTTCATTTCTCCGCCGTATAACGTTAACATCGCTGCAGAACTCTCCAGTTGTCCCACGCACACGTGAGAAAGCCGCGCGCCGGTTCAGACACGACACAGCGCTAGAAGCTCCAGCGAGCATCGCGCGTGTATTACCGCCTCAGCACACAGATGCACCCTTCACTGAGCGGCCCCCTTTTTGACGTGAATACGTCTTTAAAATTGCTTCCATAGTGGGAGGCAATTTAAAAAAAAAAAACGAATGATAACCAAATCGGGGGATACAGTTTGGTGTTCCAGCTACATACATATTGTTACGATTTACCGCGGGTTCGTAAAGGATAGCCAAATTAAAGATTTTTATCACACACAGCTTTATTTATTGCCACTACTTACGTCACAAAAATCTTCTAAAATGGCAAATAATTAATTACACTTAAAGAAAGGTCCCTAGTCACTCGTTCCACACGCCTCGCTGGGCCGCACCTCTGGCGCAACTCTCGCCGCAGCACCCCTCGTGGGTCTCCGCCGCGGGACTCCGTCGCCACACTCCACCGCCGCCGACGATCCTCTCGACTCCTCGCTCGCAACTTCACTCGGGACTCCGCCACGCCCGCGACTCTATCGCCCGGAAACTCCGCCGCGGGAAGACTCCCGAACTCCACTGAACTCACTCACTCCCTGCCCTGGAACCTTCGTCCAAGGACTTCGCCACTCGCCCGCACCCGCGGCACTATCGCCCGGAAACTCCGCCGCGGGAGAACTGCCGACTGAACACTCCGAACTGACTCTCTCCCAATCGGCGTCCTCGGGCATATATATAGGCCCCGGCGCAATTCCAGAACTCACGAGAGCGGCCGGGGCCTGTCGCGTCATCGCGAGTCGTCCCGACGGCAGAAATCTCTCGAAAACACGTGTCGGCGGCTCGCGCAACTCCCAGCTGTCCGGTGTCAGTTACGTGTCAAAGGCAGGGCACCGCGCGGGGAGTGCGGAGGGCTGGAGGGAGATAAAGCGGCGACCCAGGTGCGCACGGCACATCTCATGTTACGGCGTGCACCTGCGCGTGACGCAGCCTTGCTAACGTTCGTAACATTATCATTTCCATCCAAAATTTATTTACACCACTGGATAGCTAAAGGATCAAAGAATTCGTTACGTCAAGTGAGAACTGTGACGCATCGCGAGCGGTGGAGGGGGAAGTGCCGCCATTTTGAGGTCATTTTTGCTGCGTTTCCAGATTTCCATTAAGTATAACTTTTGACTAGGAGAAGCTACGACGTCCGTTTAGTTTCAATCGTCAGCTCTCGTCAAAATATATCGATTGCATACATAAAACATTAATGTAAAGCAGTTACAGTGGAAAACCGGAAGACTTCTTAGTGTTCAATCATGATTATAACATACATAAGATAGGGTATTTTATAATTTGTATAGAAAATATTACCTGTTACGTACACGTATTCACGTACAACACACGGCCGTGTTACGGACACGGCCATACCCCATTTTTTTCTACAAATTATTTCCGACGGCACTCCCAATACGAGCCAACACAAGTTTCACCCAAAAATCGTTAATATTAAAATTATAGCACGAACCCACTTATTAAAATGGGTAAATCGAATTTTAATTGTTTGACAAAATTGATATTTGTAGTTTGAATAAAACTTTTGGCCACTTTTGTTGATAATAATATTTGATAAATAAAAAATATATATGCGAGCTTATCTTTCGGTGCTCGCCACAATCCTAATCTTGGTAACATGTGTTATCATTTTGCAAATACACTTTCAATACAAAACTCGGACACGAAATTTAACGTAGAATTCTTAAAAAAATAATGCCGAGCGGGACAAATATACGACAATTGTTTTTGGCTACTTTTATTGACGCGAATCACACGTAGTGTTCGCACCCGTCGGAAGAACGGTTGCCAGAAAAGTTGCGTCACCTCGAATAATTCTATTTGCGAAGCAAAATTTTAAAAATATATAAAGAAACTGCACCGATAAAAAAAAACTTGAAAAAATACGCAACCCCGGTTTGAACCTGGATATCGACGATACAAACTAATTTAAATAAAACTCCAAAAATTTATTTATAAAAAAATAAACGAAAACAAATATTCAAGTTATTGCATGGAAATATATTTTTCAAACTTATAAAACAATAATAAATGAGATTCATTCACTAATCAACAAAACAATCTTAAAAATTTTTAACTTCATATTCAAAATAGAAGTAATGAACTTGCCATTTTTTTGTTTCATAAATATCCTATCTTCAGAAATATGAGAAAAATATCAAAATAAAACATATAGAGTTAATTCTGCGATTGCTGTCTAAAACTTGCTTTGAATTTCAAGTCACTAGAATTAGCTTTTTTTTTTTTTGTATTAAATATGATCCTGCAGACAGAAATTTTTACCGGTAGACTAGATTTAGGTATATAAAATGCTTAAAGGAAATATAATTAATATGAAATGATTCGAAAATCACAGTCACTTAGAATTTATTTTTAATTGATCGTAATACATAATCTGCGAAACCACGCCGTTCATTTTTTTAAAGCCACTTTTGCTTGGAGACGGCCGTACTAATTGTGATACGACCTTTATAGTTCCCGTTCTTCTAAGTACCTAGTGTAATGGACTCGGGAGGTACTGCCGTAACGCCTTGATAAAAACTTCCGAGCGCGGCACTGACGACATCTCATTAACGAGTTCAGTCGTTAGGAGAAAAGAGCTAGCGATATCACTGATACCTGAAATCCCGCGCAGTTTTAAATTTTCACTTTATACACTGTTAGAAATTAGAATAAATTTACTGAATTTTCAACGAATTAATCTGTGTTGTTATGGAAGAGAGGGTTAAGTCAAAAACATCAAATTTTAAGAGAGGTGGAAGAAAGTCAAGGATTATTTTAAGGATATGCCTTTTGACACTTTATATGGTTTGTAGTTTTGTGTTGCCTGTATAAGATATCAATAATTAATAATATAACGACTAATATTTGATCGTGAAAATAATGTTAGACTTTCTTCCACCTCTCTTAAAATTTAATGTTTTTGACTTAACCCTCTCTTCCATAACACCACAGAAATTACCCCAGATAAACGAAGAGGGCTTCGTAATTTCAGATAGCTGGTTCTTCGTACAAACACTAGACCGTGTTTCGACCTCTGAGTTTTCATAAGGTAAACACACACGTAAAAAAAGAATGTTTTTGCACGAGTCGTGACAAGTTTTTGTAATGTTTTGCTAGTATGCCCAAGATTACTTTCATGGACTCATTTTCAAAGTCAATAAAATAAGTAACCGAACATAACGACCAATCCACAAAGATCTCCCGCTAATTTGTGACTAGCGTTTTTTTGTACATTTAATATGAAAAGTTTTAACAGTGTACTTACAAAAAAACGTTTACAATGGGGCACAGATATAAGAAGAGGTGATAATTGTGTAGTTTCTATACGAAAAACCAGTTTCCTGTAACTACGAACTGTAACTCAGTTTATTTTAGGTGTATTCTTCGTTGAAGAGCCCGTAATCTTAATGTAATCTCTACAGTGTAAGAGCGATGGAAATGTAGGAAAGCACTTACGTTTTCTCATTAACACTCCGTTTGTGTACATTCATTCCCAAAACTATTTTAAAAAAAAAGCAGATAAATAAAATCGGGTTGTTAAGTTGTGATTGCAGAAAAAAATAACTATGTGACAAAGAGTCGTTATAAATAATTAATCCATTTTAAAGACGAACGTTCATGGGCTTATCTCTTTACTGGTTTCTTTTCGACAAATAATGAATTTTTATCTACTAAATAAAAAAAAAGTTGTTGGCCAGATCACTTAGACCAATCACCATTTAGAAATTTCCGGATCTGTGTTTTCGTTCGCTACAAATTGATTATTTGTGTCAATGAAAATGTTGAAATATTTTTTACATTGCTTTAAGCCAATCCACATATCAATAATTGGGTTGTCCTCTATTTGATTAATTTTTTACTCTAGTTTGGAGAGTATAATTTAGTTCCTTTTTAAAATAAAAATTTTAAAATGTTTTTATCACTGCAGATATCTTTTTATTCTTTTTTTCTGTTTATAAAAGTATTATTTAAATGTAATCATACTTTTTATAGTTCAGTTTTTACATTAGATTTTTTAATATTATTCATCTTTCTATGCTATAATATATACAGCGCTATATTAAGTTATTATTTTTTGTACTCTGTTAAAACACGACTAATTGGAAACCTGCCGAGAAGTGAAATGTGTTGATATCTAAATAAATAAATCATAATTTGGAAAACTGCAATACTTACTTATTTATATAAATTATTACTTTCTACACATTCCTCCTCCTCGTTCAATTTGCTTTGTTTTATTTGTATGATTTTTTAAAAAACTTTTGCAGTTTGACAATAAGTTTTCAAAATATTTCTTTGTAGAATAACAAGATTAACTTTTCACGGAGTAGATATTCCGTACACGGCTTGGAAGATGACGCACTCAATATGTACGGCCTGAAGCAGAAGGAATTAACAATTGCCCATCTCGTCCGTCCGTCGTCAATCCGTCCGTCGCCAATCCGTCCATCGGCCGTCGATCGATTTACAATATTTAGTCCGTCATAATATACAGAATAACTCAGTGTCTATTGACAGTATAATTATAGTAAAACAACGAGGAAAAAATATAGTTACTTAGAATTAAGGTCTTATTATATTGTTATTATTACACGTTATTTCACATTATCTTGATCACCGATGCAAAATGCAAACTAGTGGCATTCTCAGCGATACAGTTGGAAGCTTACCACATTAAACAAATATTGCACATTATAAATATTGAAATCATTGAAATCCTCCGAATGGTCATAGGGTCCAGGTTTAACTGTGGTATCGTAATTGTGAGACATAAAATGCGAGAACAAATGAGACAATATTTGAGAATTGGTTAGTATTTTAATAATACTAAGTTTTTATTAGTTTTTAAGTTTACTAAGGAAAATATATTTTATTATTCAAAATATAATATTATGTAGATTTTAAACTTTTTTCTACATAAATCTTTCGAAGGTGTTTTAATATTTTCGGTAATATTGTTTATTTTTAGTTTAAAAACATTTAGTTAAGAACATTTTTTTTTAAAATAATTTATGTACTTTGTAAACATTTGTGTGGTTAAGGGTGTATCCAAAATATGAGGGGGGGGGGGGAAGCCTCCTCTCTTCCGAAGTGTAAAAACAAGGAGAAAAAATCTATAGTTATAAAATCCATAACTAATCCTAACAAATTATTGTTCAATTTTTTTTTAAAAACTGATTAATCATTTGCTAGTATTTATTATTAAATGGCTCCATGGAAACGGGTTGAATTACAAAAAATGAAACTCTTACTTTTTTTTTCTGGATACGCTCTTGAGCACGTCTTAAATTCGCCGCATAAAAAATTCGTCCCGTAAAAGATAATAACTGAATACAGGAGACTTCTGCGAAGCTTTAAGAGCTTGCACAAGTAATCTCCAGTTCAACCTCGTCTCTTTAATTCCGCATTTCCGTCACCTCGTTATCTTTCGTCCAGGCTCTCTGACGTCTGCCGTGCATTCGGCCAAGCCAAGTGTGCATGGCTCCAGGCAAGACGGGCAGCATCATGTAGAGTCAGATGGCTTTCAGGAAGAACTTCCAAGAAAGACCACCTGTTGCAGTCGTCACCATGGTGCCACTTCCCGGACAATATCCGCCTGTCTTGTGCCAGAACTTCTAACCTTGCCGAACAAAGGAGAAGTTCACAAGCTGGCAGAAACTATTTTTTAATTTTTTTAAAAATTTTCAAATATAATTTTCGTGGTTCCCTGTTCTTGGTTGTGGCAAAACGTGCGTTGGTTGTCTCCGTGTGCTCCTGATTATTCTTAACAATATTTTGTTCATTTAATTTCCATTTACTCCTGGTTATTCCTGACCAGACTTCTGCTAATATTCTGCATGTGGTTCTGGTTATTCCTAAGAAGATAATTACTGCGTGTAACTTTTTTTTTTGTAATAAGACATGCAACTGTATTCAGAGTTTCGTTTAATGAGTGAATTTCTGTTTTCAAATCAGCACTTATAATATTTTATCAGGTGGAATTCAGCAAAAATAAATATTCATTACCAGACGATTACTTTGTCTTAAAACAACTGAGAAACACTACCAAGTGTAATTCAAACAAAAAAGATTACTTATTAGTCAATTAGTATGCCTTGAGGCAGCTGAGAAACACTGACATGCAAGACGAACTTCCTTCTCCTTGATGTCTAGCGAAGCCCTCCTTCTCTTGCGATTGTGAGTGAGTAACTCGCATCCCACATAAAAGAAATAAATAATATTTACCTCAACACAACACGTGGCGACATCTGTTGGCAGTTATAAGAACTACTTGCGACAAGTTTCTTGTACGAGATAAATTAATTCTTGCCGACGAAATATTAAAAATTCTATCTGAGTAAATGTTTAATTTAAAAATCTCAGTATGCATTTGGTATAAGTCGCCGAAGCTAATAGGCTATGGATCCTGGTTATTTGCCTACAGATATATCAAAAAGACAGCGCTGTAGATACTGCAGCAATGAATTTGTCCTGAGAAAGAATGCTAGACAACACGAGAAGAATGATTGTGTTAAAAACTCACTACGCAAAAGGTTAAGCTGCGATCGGTGAAGCAGGTTGTTTACACGAATTGATAGCTTAAAAATACACGTCAGAACTTGTAAAACCAAGCCTACTTACAATATATAGGACAACGATTGAGCTACTATTCTAAAGAAGAGTATGCTACATGATGTAAATAATTTTCCTTGTCTCGAATGTGATTATGTTCGTAGCTATCTTGATCTTGATAAATAACTTAAATTGAAGGATGCTGACGGTTTAAGGAAGACAGAAACCAATGGAAATAACATTACAGTGAAAATTGAGAATACTCAACTCAAGTAGATCCTCAGTACTTTGGAAAAAGATGGGCACTAAAAAAGGAAGCTTATACGATGAAGCAGCTTCGACGTCAACGATTTTTAATTCTCACAATAATCCAGATGAAGATACTGACTTCTAAGATGACGGTGATAGTGACTTAGAGGCTGGCGATAAAGAGTAGACTTCCGAGATCTTTAAAATATCAATAATAAGCATTTCAGGAAGATGACGGCAGCAGAAGAGATTGATTATTCGTAGAGACCTGCAAAATTCGCGGATTCATTCGGTTATAGGCTAGAATTCAAACACATATACCTCTTAGATAATTTTGCTATTGCCTTACCGTTCATCTGGACGAATCTCAACCAGTTATAAACCCTCAACCAAAGAAGGATCGAATCACAGACAAACCAGCTGAGACGACTTACAAGTCGGCAGCCAATGAACTTGCGTTATTTGCCCGAGTGTGCAGGGGTATGTGCAGTCTATCCTGAAGGCCATCGAAACCGCGAATTTTGCAGGTCGCTAATTATTCGTCATGAGAAGATCCTAACATATTAGTCGATCGTCTGAGAATGCTACTAGCATCGATTAGTAGAAGAAACTATTTGAACCTCAACGAAGTAGCCACCGTACTCCGAGAATTAAGATATGTAGGCTACATACAGTAATGACTTGTTTTACCTGCATGCATATAAAAATTAAAATATATATATAATTATTATTGATTTTAAAAACATTGTTTTATTTCTCGAATTCTGATTTCTGATTTCTAACTAAGAATGAGTTCTCACAAATGTGTGTCCAATGAGTGTATTGTGTGTTCATTGCGTGTTCGGTGTGTGCATTGTGTGTCTAGTGTGTGCACTGCATGTACATTGCATGTCCAGTATGTTCATTGCGTGTTCAGTGAGTGTATTGTGTGTCCATTGCATGTACAGTATGTACATTGCATGTCAGGTGTGGGCATTATGTGTCCAGTGTGTGTATTGTGTGTTTATTGCATGTCCAGTGTGTGTATCGCATGTTCATTGCATGTCCTGTGTGTGTATTGCTTGTTTATTGCATGTCCAGTGTGTGTAGGTATTACATGTTTATTGCATGTCCATCACATGTCCAGTGTGTGTAGGTATTACATGTTTATTGCATGTCCATCACATGTTCAGTGTGTGTATTGTGTGTCCACTGTGTGTATCGTGAGTCCATTGTGTGTATCGTGGGTCCATTGTGTGTATCGTGGGTCCATTGTGTGTATCGTGGGTCCATTGTGTGAATCGTAGGTCCATTGTGTGAATCGTAGGTCCATTGTGTGTATCGTGGGTCCATTGTGTGTATTGCATGGCCATTGTGTGTATTGCATGGCCATTGTGTGTATTGCATGGCCATTGCATGTCCAGTGTGTGTATTGCGTGTACATTGTGTATTCTCTGTGTGTATTGCGGGTCCATTGCGTGTCCAGTGGGTGTATTGTGTGTCCATCGTGTGTCCTTTTTTTAATGTATGTCGTTTTGTTGGATGTGCATAGTCAAGACTGTAGTCAGGTAATAATTGTCCTTGTGGTTCGGAGACGTCTGGTCTATATGCCTGGCACTGAACAACACTTGTTTAAAATGTTCGCCGAGTATCGAAGAAAATTACCTATTGGTTCGGAGACTCATGGCATGTATCAAGATTTTTTGTTTCTTATTATTTGTAAAGATTTTTTTTTTTGTGTTATATGGCCTGGGTTCGACTCTAGTATATGCACTACAAAATTTTTTGGGGTGGAAATGTTACCTTGGCAAGCAACTGTTCTACTCTCGTTCCGTTTTTAGTAGTTGGAAGAGATCCCAACAAGTACTTTTCATATTCTGAGTTATGATTTCAACAATGTTCTTATGTATTGGCTTGATGGCTAGTGCGATGAGTGTCTGGAGCGAGCAGCCAGCTTGATGGTCACTCTATGCTTGTGCAAGCTTTCAGATCTCTGCCCGCGCCCGAGGTCAATGTTTTCCTGTTCCTGCAACAAAGGGGTTTCTCATTCGGCCAGCGCCTGTCTCTAGCATTAAGAATTTTTGACGTGACAACGTCTAATAAATCGATGAACGCCGGCTGCACGCACGAAAAAGGATGACTCATTGTCCCGTTACGCTTTGTCCCGTTACGCTCATTGTACGCTTGCGCCGCATCTATCTCTCTTCCACTCGATTGGAACAACCATCGATTTGACTTTTTCGAGATACATTAAACTTGAAACACTCCCATTCGTTTCCTACTTTTCCTATCATCGTCCTATCCTTAACAGAATAACACAGATTGGAAGAAGTTAAATAGCAAACATGTATAAAAGTTATAGTGAAAATAATCTATTCGTTAGAGTAATAAACATATTTGAATTAATGAGTGCAAATAAAAGTAAATTTATAAATTAAATTGTATATTTCATTTCACGCCTTCTTTGTATCCATACAAAATAGTGATAATTCAATAAAAATAATTCAGTTTTGTTCAGAAAAGTATGCAATCATTTCATCAATGTTTTGTTATGACGTCACGTTAAACTATCGTCCGTAAACCGACTTTACAGACAACCAATTTTTTTTTAAAAAACTTTGTGATAAATGAGCTCGAATTTGGGTAACTCTACTAGTCGTATGTTAATACTTTTAACTTCACCTGTATTGGAAGTTATTTTTCCACACAAAGCATGAAAAAAAAATTACAAAGTTGGCGGATGGGTATCGATTACATGGTCCTACCACATGAGTGATTGTCACTTGGGGTGTGCTACCTCCTTTATTTTCTGCTCTGCTGTTTCATGTGATATTTATATTGTTTTTTAGTTATTGTATCTTGGAACACAGACTGTTTAAAATATAATTAATAAATTTAATTAACTCTGTACTGTCTGGTATCAAAACCACGGACAGGAATCAATGAAATCAATCAGCACATTAATAAGTAATTTGATGATTTTTTTTTCCAAATTTCCAGGTTAATGATTACGAATTTTCAAGATGGTGGCCATTATGTCATCATCGGCTTACTGGAGCCTGGTAGACTAGGAATCTTAAGCTGCTTTTTAGTATTTTTCACCATACCTTTTTCAATAAGTTATTTTATACCTTTATCTTTTTTTCTGCATGATTCAAGGATCTAACCAAGGACTGATATCGATTGAATAAACCATTATTTTGATGCGTGGTTTTTTTTATGAATATTGGAATTTTTCCCGAATTTCTAGCTAAATAATTACACAATTTCAAGATGGTGGCCAGGGCAACTGACAAGATGGCGGATCCAACGGTAATAAATAATTAATGCACTCTAGCGGGTAAAAACTAAAATAATATGAACGAAGCGCACTCTAGCAGACGAAAACCTTATGTTGGATCCAAGATGGCGGCCTCCAGAGGACGAAAACAAGATGGTCGCCATGACATCATACTGGATGACGTAATATTTACCTTGGCATTAGTGATGGGAGATCATCGTACCGGGTGGCTTGTGTGGAGGAAGAATCCGTCACCATTTTTAATCAAATGACCTCGCAGGGTTTGAACAGAGTACCTTTTTAAACATTTTTTAAAACATTTAACTAAGTGATTTTTTCATGAATTTAAAACTTATCGCGGTATTATTGCTTAAAAACTATGGATTTTCAAGATAGCGAACAAATTAATAAAAGGCAAAATGATTTTTAACTAATTTTTTTTTGATCGTCGGTTTATTTATTTTATAATTGTTCCGAATTTCCAGCTTAAAAAATACGGATTTTCAAGATGGTGGTCGTAAAGAGAAGTGAAAAAATATCGGTTAAGATCAAGATCATGGCCTCAGCGGCTTAGGGCGGTTTAACCATGGGGAATTTAAGCCGCTTTGGGGAATTTTCTTTTTTCTAAGCCAAAAGTCTTTTGAGGCATTTCGAATTTTGAATTTTTGGGAATAAAAACGGGAAATTTTAAATCAAAACGAGATTTATTCCTTCAAAGTAGGAAATTTTTGAATTTTGAATTTTTTAAAGATTTTTAGCGGTTTTTTTTAAATATAGAAACTTTGGTGAAGTTTGACCCATTTTTGACAAATATTGTTAAGTTTGTTGAAAATGTTTTATAAATTTTGAAGATCAAGGTTAAGGTCATCCAAGATGGCCGCTGTGATGTCACAATCCAAGATGGCGGACATGAGCTCCAGTTCCAGTAGTCCCCATTATATACTACTAATAACAATGCGAAGATTTTTATGATTATTTTTTTATTTAACTCAAAGGGTGCTCAAATTTTGGTGTTTTCTTCATTTAAATAAATATTTAGCCTCATTGTAATAAAACAATTTATCCATAGTTTAAAAATTACTAGTTTTACCTATTGTATTGTATTAAAAAAATTCATGCAATTTTTCTCGCACTAGATGGGACTATATAACACTATTAAAAGTTCGATCAAGTATATCAGTCAAAATGAACAATAGTATTTTTTTTTTCACACTGAACATAAAAAGATTTCTGTCTGCAGGAAGACTTCTCCCGTCAGGTCTTTACTCCCTTCCTTATACTCCTGAAGAAGATAAGTAGTCTACTTTACGCTGGAGAGGATTGCTTTACGAAGGTATCACATATCGAGGAAATGGAAACCTAAAGAAAAGTCTGAGAAGTTAAGGAGCTTACAAGCGTAGAAGGAGGGAAAAAGAAATCCACTTACATAAAAAAAATCCATTAACTTTTTTCACGGCTTGTGTTATGTCCTCCAAAAGGTTTTGACGCTAACGGATGCAGAGACCTCAGAAATATATCCACCAATTTAAATCCACTCCATATAAGATATTTTACTTAAAAAGAAATTTTGTTCGTGCGTATAAATTTAGTGGGTGTAAAAGTCGCCAAGTGAACATATTTTATAACCCGGGCGTATTTTGACTTTGCCCTTGAAATACAGCTAACTAAGAACTGATTAGTGCAAAATTATTCAGAATAATATAAATAAAAAATTAACTTTGCTAAAGAAAGTTTATTCAAGGTAATATCTCTTTTTTTAATTATTTCGATGACTATTTCTAAGAGGCTCGAATAATTTTATCTCGCAATAATTTGCCCTATCAAGCTTAAATTTAAGCAATGGTTTTCTGTCATTATTTGCAAAAATTTATAATAGTTTAAATAATTTACTTTTTTTTACATTTTTTTTTTGTTTGAAACTGCTGCCATTCTCCTCTCAAGAAGACAATCTTATATTTTGTCACAATATTAGAGGATTCCTTGAAAAAAAAGAGTCTTTATGAATATTTTTCTGGATGTTTGGCGCCTATTTATTGATATCTCAAAGCGAAGCTTGAAATGGTTCATCTACACAATGGGAACAAATATGTTTCAATACCAATTGCTCCCTCAACGACAATGAAAGAAACATAGCACCATAGCTTTGGTCTTGGAACATATAAGGTTATCGTGAACATCAATGGGTGATTCGTGTGGACTTAAAAATGGTAAACTTTCTCCTCGGACAGCAAAGTGGCCACACAAATATCCTTGTTTCTTGTGCTTCTGGGATAGCATAGACAAAACTCACCACGGGTTAGACAAGAGTGGCCTAAGAGAAAAAAAACTTGGTCGTTGGAGAAACAAACGTCATTAACAACCCTTATTTGAACGAGAGAAAATCATCTTTCCTCCTCTGCATATCAAGCTAGACCTTATGAAGCAGTTTGTAAAGGCTCTTGATAAGGACGGAACATGCATTGCTTATATAAGAGGGGGGGGGGGGGGGGGGTGAGATGTCTCACTTGAGTAACAAAAAAATTAAAGCAAAAATATTTAACGGCCCAGAAATAAGAAAATTCATTAAGGACCAAGCCTTAGTAAATTCCATGAATGAGAATGAGCGAAAATCCTGGAGTTCATTTGTTGCAGTTGTCGGAAATTTTATAGGCCAACGAAAAGCAGAAACCCATGTTGAACTGGTAAACGATATGCTCAAAAATTTCAAATCCCTTGGGTGCAGCATGAGTATTAAGGAACACTATTTAAACAGCCACCTGGACGGTTATCTTGAAAATTTAAGAGACAGCAGTGAGGAGCAAGGTGAAAGATTTCATCAAGATATTAGAATTATGGAGGACCGCTATCAAGGAAGATGGGATACGCAGATGATGGCAGATTATTACTGGAGTTTAAAAAGGGACTGTTCCAAGATGTATTCAAGAAGTTCACGAAAAAGAATCTTCCGAAGTCTTGAGTGACCGGATGGTTCCATCGATGACTTGGTACTATCTTTGTATACATAATAATATTAGTATATACTAATAATATTTGTATAATATAATAATATTTGTGTAATTTAATAATAGAATTGCATCTTTAATTCTTATATTTGATTCATGGATTTAACCTAAAATAACGTAAAACTTAAATTTCACTAAAACGTTATATCTTAAAAATTTGAACTCCATGGCAAAAAATAATGCCATATTTGAATTCAAGGCACCAAATTCATTTTAAATCAGCTCCAAATACAGGTATAAGTTACATATATAATAAAAAAAAACTAAAAAGTAAAATTAGAGCAATAGATATTCTTGTACTGTAAAAAATTGGTTGTCTGTAAAGTCGGTTTACGGACGATAGTTTAACGTGTCAACGTCATAACAAAACATTGATGAAATTATTGCATACTTTTATGAATAAAATTGAATCATTTTTATTGAATTATCACTATTTTGTATGGATACAAAGAAGGAGTGAAATGAAATCTACAATTTAAATCATAAATTTACTTTTATTTGCACTCATTAATTCAAATATGTTTATTACTTTAACGAAGAGATTATTTTAACTATAACTTTTATACATGTTTGATATTTAACTTCATCCAATCTGTGTTATTCTGTTAAAGATAGGACGATGATAGGAAAAGTAGGAAACGAATGGGAGTGTTTCAAGTTTAATGTATTTCGAAAAAGTCAAATCGATGGTTGTTCCAATCGAGTGGAAGAGAGATAGATGCGGCGCAAGCGTACAATGAGCGTAACGGGACACAACGTAACGGGAAACTTTTTCGTGCGTGCAGCCGGCGTTCATTGATTTATTAGACGTTGTCACGTCAAAAAAATTTTTTTAACGTATTTAGAACACGAACAAATATAGCTACCACCGCAGCTAAAGTATTCGGCTTCTATTAGTCGCACGGAGTAACGTAAACGGAAGAGCTCAGCATCGCCGAGCTGATCCGTACGGGTCCGTCTGCCTCCGTCTGCGTGCCGTTGCAGACCGGCCTTCAGGCGCAGTGTGATAAGTTGCGCAGGCGCACACATTACGTTGCACTGCGGTGTTACGGCAGCCCCGCGGTGACGCAACGGGCGGCCGACAGTGGCGTGGGCCGCACTCGCAACGCTCTGATTGAAAGCGCGCGGGAAGGTTCCCTCGCGGTAGACCCCGCTGGGAAGCGCTTCCGGCGCGGGAACAGCATTCCTCCGGCCGGCACACGACGGAGTTTCGCCACGAGACGCGAGAGCCAGAACGCGGAAAAGAGCTCGGAATGTCTCCACGGACAGAGATAAAACCAGGCCAACAATGGTTTCTGGTGCCGCGGTATTCGGAGCTGATTTCGTGTGAACTTGCTGCCTTCAATTCAAATATGGCATTACGTTTTTTTTTTTGCCTAGGAGGTCAAATTTCTAAGATATAACGTTTTAGTGAAATGTACTTTTTAAGTTATTTTAGGTTAAATCCATGATTCAAATCTAACAATTAAACATGAAATTCTTATTAAATTACACAATTATTATTATTGGTATAAACTCAATGTTTGTATATACACACACACACACACACACACACACAAAGATAGTTCCAAGTCATCGATGGAACCAACTAGTCATTCAAACAATTCGGAAGCTTTTTTTTTCGTGAACTTCTTGAATACATCTTGGAACAGTCCCTTTTTAAACTCCAGTAATAATCTGCCATCATCTGCGTATCCCATCTTCCTTGATAGCGGTCCTCCATAAATTTAATATCCTGATGAAATATTTCATCTTGCGTCTCACTGCTTTCTCCTAAATTTTCAGGTAAACGGACCAGGTGGCTGTGTAAATAGTGCACCTTAATACTCGTGTTGCACCCAAGGTATGTGAAATTTTTTGAGCATATCGTTTATTAGTTCCACATGGATTTCTGCTTTTCGTTGGCCCATAAAATTTCCGACAACTGCAACAAATTAAGTCCAGGATTTTCGCTCATCCTCATTCATGGAATTTACTAAGGCTTGGTCCTTAATGAATTTTCTTATTTCTGGCCCATTAAATATTTTTGCTTTAATTTTTTCCTTACTAATGTGAGGCATCTCATCCCCTTTATAAAAGCAATGCATGATCCGTCCTTATCAAGAGCCTTTACAAACTGCTTCATAAGGTCCAGCTTGATATGCAGAGGAGAGATGATTTTCTCTCGTCCAACTAAGGGTTCGTTAATAACTGTTTTTTTTTTTCTCCTACGAACATGTCTTCTCTCTTAGGCCAGCCACTCTTGTCTGACCTAGTGGTGTGTTTTGTTGTTTTTTTTTTTTGTTGGCCTCTGTAATCGGTGACGTAATGCTGCAGCCACAGAGGCTGTGTGTTCTGGCGAAAATGAATTCGCCGGAACAGCTCAGATTTGTTCGATAAAGGAGAGTATTAAATGGTCTTTCAAGAAATTTTATGATTATTTCAGAATGACACCTTCAACGATAAAATATATAATTTTTTCTACGTCCATTGTTTTGCCCTACTGATCAACCCGCAAAAATCACGTGGACGTCACAACTAAATGGTTTGAACGAACAAATAGTTCTGACGTGTTCGTGCGTAATCTGTTGAGGCGGTTGCAGGCAGTGGAAACACTTCCATTTGACTCGCGTTGTTTAGTTGCGCTAACGAACTCGTCAGAACCTCCGAATCAGAACACGCATCCACCGTGGCCGTAGCTCAAGGGGAATCAGGCCCCGCCATCTTGGTTTTTCCCATTTTTGACGTGACAACGTCTAATAAATCGATGAATGCCGTATGCACGAACGAAAGTGTCCCGTTACGCACATGGTCCCATTACGCTGTGTCCCGTTACGCTCATTGTACGCTTGCGCCGCATCTATCTCTCTTCCACTCGATTGGAACAACCATCGATTTGACTTTTTCGAGGCACATTAAACTTGAAACACTCCCATTCGTTTCCTACTTTTCCTATCATCGTCCTATCCTTAACAGAATAACACAGATTGGAAGAAGTTAAATAGCAAACATGTGTAATAGATTATAGTTAAAATAATCACTTCGTTAAAGTAATAAACATATTTGAATTAATGAGTGCAAATAAAAGTAAATTTATAAATTAAATTGTAGATTTCATTTCACTCCTTCTTTGTATCCATAAAAAATAGTGATAATTCAATAAAAATGATTCAATTTTATTCATAAAACTATGCAATAATTTCATCAATGTTTTGTTATGACGTCACGTTAAACTATCGTCCGTAAACCGACTTTACAGACAACCAATTTTTTTTTGCTATATTTCTAATTTTGAACTATTATCCCAGTTTTCTGGCATATCAAGGCATAAATCATCCCTCCCTTCTCTACCTTGTTGCAACCACTTACAGGCTGTAGTCTGTAAGCCCCGCGAGAAAATAACGTATTATTTCACGCTGGTAACTACAGCTGTTAATCCAGTATATAGGCTACATATCTTCCAAAAACTATCGAATTCGGTTCTGAAGTAAAGACATGATCAAAAACCACACAAATACACCAAATTAAAAATTTCACAGCTGTTTTTCTGCACCTCGGAGGCATAAGAAATTATTTCATAGAAACCACATATTTCACGACAGCAGTTTAAGGTATTTAAGATAGTTCCTTACTTATACGCTCAAATATTTTCTACCAAAAATATGTGGATTGAGTGTTGCATGCTACTAGAAAGAACGTCAAACGGTGGTCACATTTATAGTTAAAACTGCATCTTGCCCAAAAGTGAACGTAGTGTCTTGTGCCTACAAGGTACACATATTTTATTAGAATGGATTGTTATTTCTTAAAACAACTTGATTTCATGATGGCGTCTCTCGGTTAATATTTCTCTCTGTTAAGAGCCTTACCTAGTACTGGGTGTTATGTGTGTTAGTGAGGCGGATGATAAGGGGACGCTCGCTGGTGTTCCTAAGGCGGTATCACCTCTACGCGCAAGGCTATGAACTGGCGCGCAGTCTTCTCGTCGTGGCATGGGACAACTATGATATTCAACCGGTGACAGTAGCGTTGTGTGGTGGAGAAATGAAGATAAAGGTGTAATGCAAGTCCCTCAAGTGCGTTCAAGAATCTGTACCGGTTGCTTTTATGCCTAAAAATTACTCTGAAAACACGCCTTATAGCCATTTTAACTCATCTAAAAACACAGTTCAATGGCTTAATCAGGAAACAAAACTACTTATCGGTAGGGGCAGGTATTTTTCGCGAATAAATTACAATGCCTATTAGACTGCAACAAGGTTTACCCGCACCAGCGGTTTCTTCCTTGTGATTGGCGGCCGTCTGCGAGAGAAGTCGTTGCCTTATTTGACCGAGTCACTCAGGGCACGTTTTTCTTCCGCAATGAATTACTGTGATTGGTGTTGTAACAATTGACATGTACCTGAAAGAAATCCACCCAATCACGAAACATAGACGATGCTACCGTGTTTTAACTTATAACTAGTCTCGGAATCTTTTCGCGAAATATGCATGGCCCTACTTATCGGTGCTCAGCGAATTCGTAAATGTTTTTTCGTAAACAGACCCCACTCGGATATCTCTAGTAGTTTCGGAGTCACGTGGTTTTTCCTGAAGCTCTGCGCACCGCGTGTGCGCGCGGGTAGGTGGGGGCGTTTATATTAACCGACCACGGAGCGCACCGAGACACTTCAAGCGCCCGTGTGCTAATTACGGAACAAGGCACGGGTGTTAACGCGCCGCTGGACGTCGGAGGCTGTCTGCGACGCAGCGGCCTTGAAAACCACGTTTCTGTAGCAGTGAATATGGCTTAGCAAATTTAAGGATGATCGATAGAAAAAATAATTTGTGAGCGAGTCTTCTAGAATTAGCCAGCCCCGCCATATAACCTCAGCGAAGACCAATTTCATGTGTTCTCATGTTGCAAACACACTTATAATTATTCGAAACTTGGACACGAAATTTAACGTTGAATTATTTCAAAATAATGTCGAGCGAGATAAACATACTCATAATGTATTCTCAACTACAGTTTCCGACGCAAATCACACGTAGTTTCCGCAATCACCGCTAGAACTCGCTGCCGCAGGAGCTACGTCGACTATTGATTCATTTAATTAGCAGACTGAAATTTTAAACTGTATAAAAAAACGGCTCTGATAAAAGTGAAAAAAAAAATTGAAAAAAATACCAACCCCTTGCTTTGGATCTGATTTACGACCAGGAATATGGTTAAAATACTACCCATCTTGTTAAATTGTATTCAACAGTTATTACTATAAAATTTCCCTTTGGCTTTGCGAACTTTGGTGCGCGGCTAATTACTCCAACCAAATGCCGCATTCAGAGAGCGCAAATGATACGCAACTAGAAAAATCACTAATGCTGGAATAACAAACAGCGCTGTAAACGTGACGCGAATAAAATTACTTTCTTACCAAAACACGTCAGCGCCTCAAAATCCGCGGTTGCGACAGAATCTCTGCTTTGCCACTGAAATGCATGTCAGACTTCTGTTTACGAATGATGGATGGAACTAAACACTTGTTGTATTATTATTCACACAAATTATCAAAAGTTTTTTGTATACTAAATTTACCCGTGCCATCTTGAAATGTATGTATGAAATGTATTCACGCACAGTCATATTTCGTAATGAATGTTAAGCTTGAATCTCTCTGAAACACGTCAAACGAAATTAAAATGCATATACATTTATTTTCATTGCTGTCGTGTATTTGGTACGTACATTATAAAAAAAATTAAAAAAAAATTGGTTGTCTGTAAAGTCTGTTTACGGACGATAGTTTAACGTGACAACGTCATAACAAAACATTGATGAAATTATTGCATACTTTATGAATAAAATTGAAAGATTTTTATTTATATAATAAAAGAATAAATACTTGAAATTATACTAGTAATCAGATTTTTAAAATGCAAGAATAATTAACCTTTATTGCCGAAATTGTTGTTGTAATAAGCAATGAAAACCACATTAACTTTTCACTTCACTTTATAAACAGTCGAGTGGAAGAGAGATGCGGCGAAAGCGTACAATGAGCGTAACGGGACACAGCGTAACGGAAAAATGTGCGTAACGGGACATTTTTTCGTGCGTGCAGCCGGCGTTTATCGATTTATTAGACGTTGTCACGTCAAAAAACTTTTATTTTGGCTTGTTACGCTTTTGCAACTCCAGGATTACGGTTTCTGGAAATTATGAATTTGTTTTGCCTTATTTTAATTTTCGCTTTATCTAACATAATCACATAGGTACGCACTTTAGTTAGGATGTCCTTTACATGCGGAAAAAAGAAACACTATTCTTAAATTGCAATTTTAGGACGGGTAACCGAAGATGTTTGAATCTCAGCGGCGGACCCAGCCTCGAATTTTAAAGTGGGCGGATGTCCGGAGAGTGTCGATGGGGGGGGGGGGGGGGAGGGGGGGGAAGGGGAGAGAGTTTGAGTAATACATCCTAATTAAATTAGGAGTCCGACATTTTCAACCCGTTAAGGTCGGATCTTGCACGCCATGTTGGTATTTTATTTTATTTTAATAGTCATTATTATTGTTAGCTAATGGCTATTTCTGTAAATTTAACAATATACCTCCTTTGCATTTGTTGCTCTGTCCAAATTTTTAAACAGATATTTACTGCCTAAATGTGTGTTATATACCTAATGTGTGTAAAAAGTAGCGAAATTGTCTGTAGTTTTTATGACTTCGGCGACTATTTAAAGAAATTCTTTGACACTTAGTGTATACCTATCCTTTGAAAATATTTGTGACATAACAAAGGAGGTATTGTGCTAAATTTTAGAAATAGCTTTAACCAGTGATGGATAAAATCCCAATTTCCTCGAATCCAAATTTCGAATTCGACTTTAGGTGTCAAGGGGCAAAAATAATATAATGTACAGTAAATAAAAATATATTAACCATGGTGTAGCAACATTCTACCCTTTAAATGGTTGTTTCAGAAAATTAGTATGCCAAATAATTCCCTCAATTCATTTTGTCTTTTATTTACTTAATAAAATGCATTTTTAATAATTTTATAGGAGAACGATATTTTAGGACAAAAAAAGATTATTGCAAATCTTTGGGGCTTAGTCGGCACGGGTTGTAATCGTGCTATAATGTTAAAACTTCATATTTTAGTATGGTTTAGCATTGATAAAAGATATAGAGGTATGCATTTCAAAAAAATCTATAAAAATATTTTTCATCATATAAGGGACACCCTGGTATATATATTAAACTTTATTAATAAATATGGCAATTGTTCAAACATATTGTATGTTATTTCCTAGTTTTCGTACCCTGGTTAATCATTTGATATATTAAACAAGTTGGTTGACAAGAATACATATGTTTTATAGTAGTATAATTAAAATTTGTATAATAGTTTTAAATATTGTGAAATTAAGTAAATTGTATAAGTAAGAACGGTAAATAGTCAAAAGATTGTGAGTGAAATGAATAATAGACCAGGCGTGTGATAATATTTTTTTATAAAAAATTCAGGTAGCCTAGTGGTTAGCAACTTTGCTACCTAACCCAAGGTTTTTTCTAAAATATTTTTAGTTTAAATTATGTCATTAAGGACGATACTATCATAAGCATTAAATGGAATATTTGACCTAGACACACGTGCCTCTTTGATGGTTGCGATAATAGTGTGCACTAGCATAATGATGAACGAATTAATATATAATACATTTAGTAAAAAAGTTAAATAAATAACCTATATAATCCAATATAACAACTATAAAAGTTATATCTAGCATGCAAAAAAACCTAAATCCGAAGCCACAGGTCTCGTTAGCTGCGATGAAATGCAATATGACTGGATAATAATTGAATGATAGACCATCAGAAAAATAATCCAAGATGGCAGAATGTTCTAGAAAACAAAATGGAGTTCTATAATGATAATGTGAAAATCCGAATCCACAAGCCCCCCCAGGTCACATCAATAATGACATAATCCAAAATATTAGACAAAGTTCTAGAATCCAAAATGGCGAAGGTTCTATAAAATAAAATGGCGATTTCATAATGGTAATGTGAAAATCTGGAATCCGAATCGTTAATATTCAAGTCTTATCAGTGGTGACGTAATCGAAGATAGTAGAAAGTTCTAGAATTCAAAATGGCGGAAGGTTCTAGAAAATAATATGGTGGTAGAAAATGATGTAATCCAATATGGCGGCCGGAAATAACATAATCTGAGATGGCTTCGGGAAACGAAGTAATCCAAGATGATTGCCGGAAATTATGTAATCCAAGATGACCGAAAATTATGTAATTAAAGATGGCGGCTGTGACGTCAGGGGTCAAAGGTCCCTAGTCCTGTATCTTGATCCACAATCCACTGCCCTCGGACGAACATAATCATAATCATACTACTCAGAAACTAAGGTTTCAGCATCAACACATATTGTAATATTATTTATAGAATTACATCTTAAAAAGCAGATTATCTTGGGAAAGGAAACAGGATAGCTATTGAATTTTTAAATGAACTCTATTTCCTCCAATAATTTTATTTGAATCTTTTTTTTTTCGAATATAGGATCCTTCGAATAATGATCTGATGTTATTTTGAGGATTAGATGATTTATTATGACTTGGGGATCAATTACAAAAAATGGAAACATCAACATGAGGAGCGATAACAAACCCCCTCCCCCCTTCCTTTTTTCGCCAAATCACCACTTCTATAGGACTGCCACTTGTGAATCTTAGACTGTGTTTATAAACTACCCAAAAAACTCAACGCGCAACATACTCAAGAAAGTTACAGTCTCTTATAAATCACGCAAGTCATAAGACGTCACCAACTCTATAACTTAAAATGTAAAACAGTCGAAAACAAATATCTACCCATGACTTCTTTTGATAATTCATATTCATCACGAAAATAAAAGAAATTGTCAATAACTTGATTTTAAAAAGTTAATTTCTGTCACTGTGTGAAATTTTAACAAATGTGAACATCAGCGGCGTAGCCAGAAGGGGGGGGGGTGTTTAGGGGTACACCCCCCCCCCCTTAGCACCAAATCTTTAATTAATTTCTTATTCATCACTCAAACTAATTTCATATTAAAATTAATAAAATTTTTACCAATACAATATTTAAATTTAAGTACCGGAAACTGCTAAAATAGCACTATTTTACACCTTAAAATCCCAATTTTCCCGGGGGAGGACCCCCGGAGCCCCCCCTCCCCTTTTAATACGGGGGGGCCATGCTTCTTATTAACACCCCTCATACACAAATCCTGGCTACGCCACTGGTGAACATAATGCATATAATAATAATAATAATCATAACCCACTCTCACTTTTCATTTAATTAAGCGTCACAATATTTAGTAGGCTTTGTTTATATCGCGCCAAAGACAAACTGAAAGAAAAGAGTTCACACATGAGCGAAATGGTTTTCTTTACAATGTGCGACTCTTTTCTTTCAGTTTGTCTTTGGCGCGATATAAACAAAGCCTACTAAATATTGTGAGATTATATAAATTGACAAAAGTCTTATTTTGCAAATTTAATAATGGAATAATCTTATCAAATTAGTGTATTGTCATCGGTCCTCAATAAATCTACAAAGTTTGAATGAAATCTGGCCGTTTAAAGTGGGTAAAAATTGCACCCAAAGGAGTCGGTTACAAACATACAGGTGAAGCTAATATAAAGCGTGTAAAAGAACATCGTATGCTTCCACGCACAGAACATCGGAACACTTCTCTTCGAACACGGCCGTCGAAAACGCCAGCTAAAACGCAAGAAAGTTGGAAGTCGGAACAATACTTTCGTTGCGCTATTGCGCCTTGCGTAGTTTATGAACCGGTTCTCCTTGCAATGTTATTTCTGAACATTTTGCGTCTTGCGTTTCTCGCGTATAGTTTATAAACCCAGCCTTAGACCCGTCCTGCAACGGCACACAGACGGAGACGGACCCGTACGGATCAGCTCGGCAATGCTGAACTCTTCCGTTTACGTTTCTCCGTGCGACCAATAGAAGCAGAGAACTAGACTGCGGTGGTAGCCATGTTTGTGTATGTTCTAAATAACGTTTTTTTTTTTTTCCATTTACAAGAAATTGTAGTGTTCTATGACTGCATAATAATGGTATGATAAAGCATGAGAAAATTAAATCCAAGATGGTGGAATGTTCTAGAAAACAAAATGGCAGTTGCATAATGATAATGTGAAAATCTTAATTCACAAGGGGCCCCCCCCCCCCTCCAGGTCACATCACTAATGACATAATCCTAAATATTAGAAAATTCTAGAATCAAAAATGGCTAATGTTCTAGAAAACAAAATGGCGATTGCATTATGGTAATGTGAAAATCCGAAATCCGAATCCTTAATCCTCAAGTCTTATCAGTGGTGATGTAATCTAAGATAGTAGAAAGTTCTATAATTCAAAATGGCGGCAAAATGGTGACAGAAAATGAAGTAATCCACTATGGTGGCCAGAAACAACATAACTCAACATGGCTTCCGGAAACGATGTAATCCAAGATGGCTGTCGAAAATTTATTTTTATTAAGTATATATGCAATTTCTGCCCGAGCTAAAATATAGTAGCATGATATATTTTTTTTAAAAATTAAATTAATATTTTGTGACCTTGGAATGCAATCTCACTGGCTGCCACATGTGACGTTTCCGTACTTTTAAAGGGAGCAGCAGAGACGCGATACTGAAATTTTCCGGGAGATCCGTCTACGTTGCCGAGCCATTGTAGAACGGGCCTTAAGGTGGGTGCACAATTGAAAAAAATAACATTACGAGTATGTCGTGCGCACAAGATTTTACCGCCATGTTTTCCAACCTACTGACTCACAACAACGCATAGGATGGCCGTGTGCATGGAAGGGAAATGAAGATAGTTTATTTCTGTCACGGAAACATGGCGCAAAAAAACCAATGAGAGGACAGTAGGAAGCCATTTTGGCGGGACTAGAGAACTGTTTATATTTATCAATCATATTTTAGTAAGAAAGTGTCGAGATAGTACAATGCACAGGTTAAATTCCTGCTATAAAAATAATTAATGCTATTACTTATAAGTCACTACCAATAAATTGTAAATTTAAAAAAATGTCGTGGTTAGAATGGTTAGCTAAAAAATTTATACGAGACTTATTAATTCATATTTTGAAGGGAAAAAAAAATGTGCTCACAAATTGCTAGTCAGATGTCACGGGATACTCGTTTTTGTAGTTTTTGTAGTTAATGTAGTTAGTTATTTACACGGCCAACGGATGGTGGATACATCGCTAAATTAACAGTAAGGTTTCAATCGTGAACAGACTTCGCACTTGTGTGGTGCACAGCACATAGCCTGCTATGAAATCGCTTATGTTTTTATTTTTTTTTTATATATATTTTGAACCCTGCTTTAGGCCACCGATGCGACTTTGCGTTGGCGCCGGTGGTCGCTAGGAGAAGAGGGGAGACTAGCGGCGCCGCCATATTTTCAGTCTCCCCCCCCCCTCCCAACCCACACACACAACTCACCCCATATGATCATTCTCGAAGACCGCTAACGGCTCGCGGAGTGCATTAACGCCCCCCATGAGCTACACTGACACCCACGAACTCCGAGGGTCCCACAAGGAAGGGAGCACAGAGAAAATAAACTACTACTACTACTACTGCAGAGTGGACACTTAAATGCTATTAAATTCAGGCATCTCCCTCTCCCCCCCCACCCCCCCCCCCCCCCACCGATATCATTATACCGAATTGAAAACTTAACAACCTTTAAACACATCGTATCAGAGCTTCAAAAAATACGAGTAACGCACCATAAGCAAATACGCCATAAACCAAAAGAGGAGATAGCCTTATGACATTTTGTGCAACACGTCTGCCGATGTTGTCAGTCCAATGGATGGCAAAATATATGGGCGGTGATAACGTAGTAATTGTTTGAAATATATGATACCAACATTATGGCAGTTAAAAAAAAAATCTGTTATCTAAAAAAATATATAACATTTTTAACGAATTTATTGTAAAAAATAAACCTAATCTTTTGAAAAATAATGTGACATATTTTAAAGCCCAGTTTCTTCCGAATTCAGTCCGGCCGCAAAATAAATGTCCTCGGAATATTGAAAATATTTGTGATATCGATTTGTAACCAAAAAAAATGCGTGCGTATCTCAGTACACGTGATCGAAATGAAACTTATTTGGCAATTCAATCCTCGACTCGTAATTATATCGTAAGGCGTAAAATGTCATAGAGAGAGCGAAAGAATGAAAGAAAGTATAAGAGAAAAGGGACAATCTTCTAAAAATAACACAGCGTGGGTTTATTTGCTTTCATTTCTTTTTCAAGTATTTAAAAAAACATAACCTTTTTTGTTATTATTAAGTTATTACAAATTAAATTAACACAAAAATTAAAATTAAAACAATGTATTGTATAAGAACGGAATCTGTTCAAACGTTTTTTTTAAACTAACATATTCTAGGTTAGACTTAACATATTTACGCGCTGGTGGGTTCATTATTATAATAAGATATGTGATTTTGGTAACTCAAATGATAATTCGTGACAAATAATTCCCCTTCGAACTAAGGCGTGAAAGGCATTACACCAGCAAAAAATATTTAGTTACACAGTTAAAACAATACTCATGTAACACTGTTTAACAATATTGATCTACATAAGTAATTAAAATAATACGTACTTGAGAGAAAACAATTTTCTTGAGAATATGGTCCGTGGCGCGGTGCACAACAGTAAGCTCAAACCCCGTAGTGTTGTCCTCTGCCCAAATATTTCCTTACTAGATGCCAGCAAGTCGGCTGGCGTCAGGCGCAGGCGGGTCCCTACCGCCGCGACACGCCTATCCCTGCAGCATGGCGGGGTTCAACCTGAGCCACACGCCGCCACGTGGAGCAAGTTCTCTGCACCGTCCGCAACAATTTAGCGTCAAAAATCGTTTCACAAGAATGTTTCACAATTAATTTAAGTGTGCTGGCTGGCAGCCCGACGGGAAACGACAAAAGTCGCCCCCGAAACAACCAGTGCCATCCCAATCAATGCGGACAGCAATGTCCAAGCCCCCAACCCCCCTGCATGGTAGACTCTTTTCTACTCTGTCCAACTCTTCTTACGGAACCATCCTTCTGTTTCCTGTAATCAACCTGCTTGTCAATAATGCATGAAATTTTGCATCCCGCATGTCAGAGCCCAGGGTTTTCCCTTTGTCTATCCAGGTTTTACCTGGGCCCAACTTATCTAGTTTATAACCTAGAATAGTCAGTGAGGGGAGTTAGTCATGGCTAAAACGTTGCCATGGCTGGCCAATCCCATCCTAGCACATGATGCATACTACCTCTCCTGCATGTTTCATAGCCTGCATGCTTAGAGCGTATAGGCTTCGGCCTGAGACGCGCTTAGAGTCTTCCCTACCCAGACCCCTCCCAAATACACTTAGTTATTAGTAAGATTAGGAATAAAAACTAATTTTTCACGAAAATTTTGCATTGATATTCGGCATTAAACATTTTACTCCCGTCGCGCCCAAAGAAGTTTCACTTCAAAAACCATTTTGTAAATTATGAAGAGTAGTATATAATAGTTCTTCCGATCGCAGGAGTAGGAGAGAGGATGGTTCTTAGTGGTGTTTTTCTTCCCCAGCCAATGATAATGCAACCACGTTACAGAAGCTGAATTTTTGTATTTGTAGGTATCGTCTGCATTTTGAAGTGCATTTTGGTTAGGGAATCGTTGCTGATTGATAAATTGTTCAACGTAAAATTTTTATCCACGATTTAATTTTTTATGAGCCCCTTGAAATACCATACATAGCCTATGGCTACGACTGAATCTAAAAATTGTAAAATTTCAGCTCGTAACCTAGAATTCGTACACAAATAAGAATCAAAAATATTTAACTTAAAATACCATTTCATGTAATGCAAATAGCCACCATAAAACTGCTGTATGGTTAAAAATATATATTCGTGAATTATAAATACATTTTTTTATAGACTCATAGGCCTATGTATAAAATCAAATATCAACCTGAAAAACCACAGAATAATCAATATTTACGTAATCATAAAACAAAATAAATATTTCCATTACAGCCTTATTTATTTATTTTTTTAACTTTTCGTACAATTTTTTTATATCTTATCGTTTCTTGACGCTAATAATTCAGCATTTTCTACTCCTTTCTTAATATATCATAACCTCCTTTCCCCAAGGAAACGTTATTTCGCACCAACAATAAATTTTATTGTGCTCTGATTGGTGCTTCCCATAACTCTTAAAGAAAAATATAAAATATAACCATCTCTGTTAGTTCTTGAGTCAACATACGATTCGCACACGACCCTTCAAAAACTCTTACACGACATCCATAAACCATTCCACAAGTATACATAGTCATATTTTAAGTACACGACGACTAATTCTTAATTCTTAATTTTCAATAGTAAGCCCACCTTTAGGAAATGAATCTGTGTCCAGTGTTGCCAGATCTCCCGCGCTGTATTAACGCACCAGCAGCACGAAATTTTCGTGTTTCAGAATCTGTTTCCGAACACATGCTTATCTTCATCAATTTCAAGAGTTTTTCGTAAACATTGAAATCGTAAATTCGAATATACGAAATATATAAGTAAGTTTAAGAATACATAAATTGTATTTGAACGAAACGGAACACTGCGATTGAACGATCGTGTTTTGTTTCGCATGTAAACGGAAGTGAAGATATATACGTATGCCGTAATTGACAGTGAAATACAGTACAGGCATGTAAGCATACATCGGAGGGGCAAGAGGACCCCCCCCCCCCCCCCCGAATTATAAATACCAACACTTTGTGAGGGTATTGTCAACTTTTTAAATTTATATTTTTTGTTCAAATACTGCGTTGTAGTGTGTTGGTTAAAGGTCACAAATAAACAGTAACTCAAAACCGTTTTATACAAGCGCATGCGCGAATACTGCTTTGTTGTTTTCTCGCTTTCACAGGGAAATAATGACTTTCTCCCCATTAAGTAGAGGAAGAACCTGTAGACCTTACTTGGCAACAGGATGGAGCCCCTGCCCATTGGAATCACTTCGTACGAGGGTGGTTGAACGTCGAAGTCAGGGACCGTTGGATTAGTCGTAATGGTCTAGACGACAGAGCTCTTTTTCTCTGGCCTCCACGTTCACCTAACATAACGCAATGCAATTTTTTTCTTTTGGGGCTTTATTAATATCGTGTCTACTTTCCGCCACTACCTAATGATTTGCCAGAGTTGGGACACAGAATTTAAGATGTTCCTGCTTAGATTAATCCGGACGTGTTAATCAAAGTGTGGGAAGAATTGGACTTTAGGTTGGATGTGTGCCGAATAACTAAAGGTGCTCATATTGAACATTTGTAAGAAAAACGAGGTTAGTTTACCTTCAATTTGATGTAAAATTTGTTGTAAATAGTCTAAATTAAACGGTTATAATATACCATTGAGACGTACGTTCTTTTAGGACATTCTGTACACCATACAAGCACAGGGATGTTTTATGATAGTTAACCCACGGGCAAAAAATTATGCCACCTTTCATTTTATTTTCCCTGCGCAGAGAATCCTACATCCCCCATGGATAGAAGCGTGTAAATTCCCGTGGATCTGGCAACAATGGGTTGGCACAGCCTATGGAGGAGAGGATGCGAAAAATGGCCCCTCCGAGGAGCACTTCGCCGGGGGCAGTTACGAGATAATCACGAGGGTGCTTCGCCCAACTCGCGCTCTCTTTTGTTCCGAGATTAAATCCCTTAACTTCCTACCCCCTACCCCCCCCCCCCTGGGCCCTTGCCGCTTCACGATAACTCTCCGTAACAGCGTGTCTGCTCGTCTTTTCAAGTTAAGTGGTCCTTCGGGAGTTGTCTACAGCTTCAGTTCAAATGTGCACTCGTGAAACTCTGCTGTCGTAACTCAGAAACACAATAATAGAATACATTTTTCAAGCTATTCGGTTTGAACCTGAGTTAAGTCCTAGTTCTGTGATTTACTAGCTATAACGTTTCTTTGTGTGGTTCGAGACGTTGCGTGTTTCTAAAAGTAACGTGTTTTGACGGTTCAGCTTCAGGCAGAGGTGCCGAGCGCCATCTTGGATTGTGACGTTATGGCTGCCATCTTGGTGTCAACATTTCCCATTTTTCCTCAAAAACGACTAAAAAAATCCTCCTAATGGCTAAAAGATTTCCTATATCGAGGGGAAAATTCACATTTTTTCCCCCCTTAAAAATTCCAGACGCTTAATTTTCTTCGCAGTTGCTTGGATTACAAGTGGAAAAAACTCAACCTTGACCTTGTACATCAACTAAAAAATTTATAAATTTTAAACAAAAAAAAAAGAGTCATAAGTTACATTTATTTTAGGGTTGTAACAATTTTAAGTTTTAAGATACTTTTAAATATAATATATATTGATTTATGTTGAATTCTGGTCCATATAATTAAAAACAATATTAATTGTGAAGATTAGTGATATAAATTGGGTTTTAAAACGTTTTCAAGGTTTTTTATATGCTACTGGTGTTTATGATTTTCTAGGTTATCATCGTTCTAACTGGTGTGCTTATAAGCTATTATCTTTCAAGGCTGTGACAGTTCTAACGTATTTGATTTTTTTTTTTTTTTTCGAGAATTCTAAGTTACCTATGGCTTTTCTAAGTCTTACTGTCTAATTTATGTTTGGATAACATGCAGTACAGTATTCCTAGCAATAACCTAAGGATGTTGAAGGGTCCCGTAGACGCTCATGTTTTAACATCGGCAACGTAAGGTGCTGACGGTAGGTAGTAAAAACTTACCACCAAAAAATACTTGTGTCATCATGGTTACACACTATAAGTTAATTTCTTCTGTTTCTTTAGCTGGGTAAAGCATACAACTTCACTTATGCAGTACCAATTTTCAAATTATATTTTCTTAAAGCTCTGGAGTAAGTACAAAAAAAATTATAACATGGACGTTTGCTTGGTTCGAGTTAATAGTCGTAAGGTTATGCACAAATGATTAATGCTGGAACCACAAAAGCTGGAAGATGGCAATGCGACAGCCAAATATCGCGTTATTGAATACATGTATAGATTTTAACAGCGCGTTTGTAAATTATTGTATATAAAATGTTTCTTACCACTGCATAAGCACCAAAGTTTTTTTTTTTTAAATTAATTGAATATCTCATACTAAATCATCATTTGTAATATTTTTATCAAATGGAATTCAAACGACAAAATCATTACTCAGTCATATATAATAATAATAAGCTCTGAGACATCTGAAAATCACTAAAAAGCAAGAAGAACTTCCTTGTGGTTGCGTACCGACTTAGGCACACTGACATAAGTATCCCCACCATACCCCATTACCCGCAGTTTGAGAAAGTGTTCGGGTTTGGCTCCCAGGTTCAATTGGCGAACAGGGAACATATTAAAGACATGCTAGAAAAAAATTTCTTTAAAAAATTTAATATTTACAAATAATTTTTTTAAATAAAAACTTTTAAAAAAATTAGAATAGTAATAGTACTGCCAATGCATCAGTCAGTCCACCATTTGAAAACAAATATTTGTAATCGCGAAGTCTGTCGCGTCCGACATTGTCGTCACGCTGAAGTCACAGATGTGCTGAACGTGATTGGTTGGCGATTTTCGCGTCGCGCACGTCGCTTTATTGTGATCACGACACGAGGCGAAGGCAGTTTCAAGATTATCACGGGCTGCGAATCGCTTAAGAGCGGACCTAGTGTCAGAATTCTCGTGCATATTCTATTTTCTGATTTGTTAACATCTTAGCTCTCGGTACACATCATTTGGTGGGCGTAAATTCGTGAGTGCAAAAATAAAGAAACGGAAATGTGTAACAACCATGCTGCTGCCATGTGTGGCGAATGGTGCGAACCAAAGATCATATTCACAGTGACCAAAGGAAAATTTAAGGTTATTAACTGATTAGTGAGTTTTAATAAGATGGTCGGTATTCTAATAAAATTCCTTAACGAAAAGCAGGTGCAAAGCCGGGGTATAGTGGTTTTTTTTCCCCCAAGTCTTTTTCGCTTTTATCGCAGCCGTTTAACCTTTCGCTCTGGAAATCGAATGATTCTATAGTCAACGTAGCTGCTCCGGCAACGAATTCTAGTGGTGGTTTGCGGAAATTACGTCTGATTCGCGCAAAGGAATGTAGTTCGCGATGGACTGGATAATTTCCCTAACCGACTTTGGTCAACCTGAGGCTCTATCCACTCCTGAGTGCAGGCTCGATGCATCAGCTCGCGAAAAAGCACGATTAAATTAAAGCTACCAACTAAACATATTTTAAATGTTTTTTATGTTAATGTAACGTTTCTTTACATTTGCTTAAATTCAAGAGCGTACACGAATTTTTCCCCTTCTGAACTTAGTATAGGCTGGCTGGCAGCCTGGTGGGAAACGACAAAGTCGTCCCCCGAAACAACTAGTGCCACCAAACCAAATGCGGACAAAATGTCCAAGCTCCCGCCCATTTGCATAGTAGTCTGTCTACTCTGTCCAACTCTTCTTCCAGAACCATCCTTCTTTTTCCTGTAACCAACCTGCTTGTAATTAATGCATGAAATGTTGCATCCCGCATGTCAGTGCCCAGGGTTTTCCCTGTGTCTATGCAGGTTTTACCTGGGCCCAACTTATCTAGTTTTAACTTAGAATAGTCAGTGAGGGGAGTTAGTCATGGCTGAAAAGTTGCCATGGCTAGCCAATCCCCTCCTAGCACATGATACATGCTTCCTCTCCTGCACTGTTCATAACCTGCATGCTTAGAGCGTATAGGCTTCGGCCTGAGACGCACTTAGAGTCTTCCCTATCCAGACCTCTCCCAAATATACGTAGTAATTAGTTAGGTTAGGAAAAAAAGCGAATGTAGTTGATAACAATTGACGTTTATTTATAACGCTCGGCATTATTTTTAAGAATGCTACTTTAAATTCGTGTCTAATTTTCGTATTATAAGTGTATTTGCAACATTAGAACAAGTGAATTCGATCATTACCGAGGTTAGATGTTACACATCACCGGCAAATATTGTACGACAGTAGATGAATTTGGTTCGTTCTGGGACAGGGGAGGGGGGAGGGGGATTCGGGGATTATGTCACTTCCTTCGACCATGCACACACGAAAAAGTGTCCCGTTATGTTCATCAGCCATGTACGCACGAAAAAATGTCCCGTTACGTAACGAACGAACGGAGGAGGACGGACAGACCAGCTCGCCAGGACGTCTCGCTATGAAAAGTATTAGGCGGTAATAAACAGCCAGGAGGTAACGAATATAAGCCTACTTCTACACGTGTTATGAACGCCGGATACATACGGCCAGGCAACCGTGTGTTTTGGCGCGCTCTACTTCCACGACGCGCAACGGCACCGGCAAGTTTTTATTACTACCTCCTCTCAAGTTCTGATCTCCTAATACTTCACAGCAGAGAAGCGCTGTTGGTCGGAGCCCGTAGGTACTTCCTTCGCACGCCTAACCTAACCTAACCTAACCTAAACTACCCTCACCTAACCTAATCCATATGCTAATCTATGCTAACCTAACCTAACCTAACCTAAACTAAACTAAACTAAACTAAACTAACCACACCTAACCTAATCCATATGCTAATCTATGCTAACCTAACCTAACCTAACCTAACCTAATCCATATGCTAATCTATGCAAACCTAACCTAACCTAACCTAAACTAAACTAAACTAACCTTAACCTAATCCATATGCTAATCTATGCTAACCTAACCTAACCTAACCTAAACTAAACTAAACTAAACTAAACTAACCACACCTAACCTAATCCATATGCTAATCTATGCTAACCTAACCTAACCTAACCTAACCTAATCCATATGCTAATCTATGCAAACCTAACCTAACCTAACCTAAACTAAACTAAACTAACCTTAACCTAATCCATATGCTAATCTATGCTAACCTTACCTAAACTAAACTAAACTAAACTAAACTAAACTAAACTAAACTAAACTAAACTAAACTAAACTAAACTAAACTAAACTAACCTAACCTAACCTAACCTAACGTAACCTAACCTAACCTAACCTAACCTAACCTAACCTAACCTAACCTAACCTAACCTAACCTAACCTAACCTAACCTAACCTAACCTAACCTAACCTAACCTAACCTACCCTAACCTAAACTAAACTAAACTAAACTAAACTAACCTAACCTAATCCATATGCTAATCTATGCTAACCTAACCTAACCTAACCTTACCTAACCTAACCTAACCTAAACTAAACTAAACCTAACCTAACCTCACCTAACCTAACCTAACCTACCCTACCCAAACCTAACCTAACCTAACCTAATCCATATGCTAATCTATGCTAACCTAACCTAATCCATGCCAATCTATGCTAATCCATATGCTAATCTATGCTAACCTAACCTAACCTAACCTAATCCATATGCTAATCTATGCTAACCTAACCTAATCCATGCCAATCTATGCTAATCCATGTCAATCTATGCCAATCCGTATGCCAATCTATGCTTATTCGTATACCAATCTATGCTAACCTGTATGCCAATCTATGCTAATCCGTATGCCAATCTATGCTAATCCATATGTTAATCCATGCTAATCCATTTGCCATTTTGTATTTCTAGTAATTTACACCAACTTCGAATCGTGACGTCACCGTTGCAATTTTCGTTACGGTCGCCATCTTGAAAATCCGCAATTTTTTATGTTAGAAATTCGGGAAAATTTTTAAAAATCATTAAAAAAATTAAATAATCGAATTAAATAAAAATCTTAAAAACCACTGTTGCAGTTATTGTTACGGTCGACATCTTGGATTATATAAATGTTGCATATTTCGTTACACCCGCCATCTTGGTTGAGTACCATATCATTCTTACACTTTTCGTTAAGACCGCCATATTGGGTCCTATTAATGTTACAATTATCGTTATGGTCGCCATCTTTAAATTTAGACGCCATCTTGAAAATCTTTATTTATTATCCGATTTTAATGAAAAAAAAGTTCAAAATTCATCAAAAAATTAACTTAATAGAATTCTGTTTATATCGATTCCCGTCCTTGATTCGAAACCGGCGAGTGCAAAAAATATAAAATCAACAGATCCTTCCTCCACAGAAGCCACCTTCAGACTGACCTACCTCCACCAATAACAAGGTATTTACCATCAGCTGGTATGACGTCACCACACCTTTGACCTTGACCTTGACCTTTGACCTTAACCTTGAAATTTGACCTTGACCTTGAATTTTGACCTTGACCTTGAAATTTAACCTTAACCTTGAAATTTGACCTCGACATTGATCTTTGACTTTGACCTTGATGTCCATCACGGATCCGTCATTTTATGTTCAGTACATGCTAGTGGTCATTGCCACCATCATGTTTTCGTCTGCTGGAGGTCACCATATTGTGTGTACTTGTCTTACCATCATGCAAATTCTATTCTAACATGCTACAGTGCAGTAATAATTTATTATTGCTGAGGTGCCCACCATCTTGAAATTTGACCGCCATGTTGAAATCATGTAATTATTTAGTTAGAAATGCGGGAAAAATTCCAATAGTCTCCGAAAAAATCAATTATTAATTTACAAATTGAATCGATGGATCCATGTCCACGGTTCGATTCTTGACCAGTGACAGTTGTAACTAATTATTAAATAAATTTTAAATTCTTTTTTCCGTTATCTTTCGCGGAGTTTATTAATCATAAGTCAATATACCTAACCAAAGAATTAATACAGTGACGATAAGCCTATCATGAAAGTCTAATTTTTGAATAATCTGAATAACCTATAAGCCGTTCATGTACAAAACCGCACATAAAGAACAATTGTCTTCAGTCCATGAGACCGAGTCATGTCATTATCAGACGTATAGGCTAGTCATTTCAGGACCACATGACCTTCGTCGTTAGCTAATTATATTCAATTAATCCATCGTGACATTTTTATACATTCTAAAGGAGCAAGTAACCTTGAAAAATATTTTAGTAACACCAAGAGGTGATAAACTAGTAAATATTCAATCACTACATTTTGTACTACGCGCAATCAACAAAAAGGAAGCACCATCAACGAAAAGACAGCACCACCAACGAAAAGGCAGCTCCGCCAACGAAAAGGCAGCACATTTGGAAGCAACGACAACGAAAAGGCAGCACAGCCAACGAAAATACAGCACATTTGGAAGCACCGACAACGAAAAGACAGCAGCGACAACGAAAAGACAGAACATTTGGAAGCACCGACAACGAAAAGGCACCACATTTTGGAAGCACCGACCACGAAAAGTCAGCACCGCCAACGAAAAGGCAGCTCATTTGGAAGCACCGCTTTCGAAAAGACAGCACATTTGGAAGCACCGTCAACGAAAAGGCACGGACCGCAAGACCGGGCCATGAACAATGTCAGTCATATAGTCCATGAACACAGTACACACAGAAAAACGAAATGTACACCCAGTACACACAGGAAAACGTAATTTACACACAGGAAAACGGAATATACACACAGTACACACAGGAAAACGGAATGAACACACAGTACACACAGGAAAACGGAATGTACACACAGTAAACACAAGAAAACGGAATGTACACACAGTAAACACAAGAAAACGGAATGTACACACAGTACACACAGAAAACGGAACGTACACACAGTACACACAGGAAACGGTACGTACACACAGTACACACAAGAAACGGAACGTACACACAGTACACACAGGAAACGGAACGTATACACACAGTACACACAGGAAACGGAACGTACACACAGTACACACAGGAAACGGAACGTACACACAGTACACACAGGAAACGGAACGTATACACACAGTACACAAAGGAAACGGAACGTACACACAGTACACACAGGAAACTAAACGTACACACAGTACACACAGGAAACGGAACGTATACACACAGTACACACAGAAAACGGAACGTACACACAGTACACACAGGAAACGGAACGTACACACAGTACACACAGGAAACTAAACGTACACACAGTACACACAGGAAACGAAACGTATACACAGTACACACAGGAAACGGAACGTACACACAGTACACACAGGAAACGAAACGTATACACAGTACACACAGGAAAAGGAACGTACACACAGTACACACAGGAAACAGAACGTACACACAGTACACACAGGAAACGAAACGTACACACAGTACACACTGGAAACGTATACACACAGTACACACAGGAAACGGAATGATCACACATACAGTAGCGGAAACACACAGGCTTAGTTGGAAATCAGAATACAAGAAATAAAAACATTAAATTTTTACTTTCAATATTTAATTACTTCTCAACATTACACAAATACAAGTAAAAGAAGCCATTATTGTATGTAGCCTGCTTTCCTCAGTTCTTTGAGTATGAAGGATATTTCTTTGATGCACGAATAGTTTCCTTCACAAAGCGAGCCATGTAGAAGTCTTAGCCGGTCAACCATTATGTTTGGATCTTTCCATGATGTGTAATCAATCTCTTCTACCACCATCTTACTTGCTTGTTTATTATAAATACTGTCAATATCACAATCATCCCAGTGATCATAATAAGCATTATCAGATTTATTTATTATAACACGACGTTTCCAACGTTTCGGTCTCAGGACATCGCCACATTCTTCGATCTTGTCAGCTCTAGGTGCTTCATCACAGTCTATACCTTTGTCAACAGCCTCAGAGTCACTGTAACAATCACTGTAGAAGACATCCTCTTCACCCAGATTACCGTATGAATTCGCTATCGATGATGTCGAAGTGTCTTCATCGTCTTCATGCTTCCTTTTTAGGAGTCCATCATTTTTACAAAGAATGGAGGATCTACTGAATATAGGCTTGAATGTATTCTCACTTTTCACGGTGTTGATACTGCCATTAGTTTCAGTCTTCCCGAAGCCATTAGCATCCTTCAATTTATGTTCTTTCTCACGATCGGGTGAGCTAATACCATCACGCTCAGGACAAGGAAAATTATTGTCGTAATGCAGATCACTCTTCTTTAGTCTAGTGGATCCATCAGTGTCCTCTATGCCGTAAGTAGTCTTGACTTTACATGTTCTACCATGTCTTTTTAAGCTGTCAATTCGTGTTAACAACCTGCTACAACGATTACAGCTTAACATGTTGCGTAGTGGGTTTCTAGCACAATCATTCTTCCCATGACGTCTAGCATTCCTTCTCATGGCAAAATCCTTGCCACAGTAACTACAGCGGCTTCCTTCCGATTCAGCTGCAGATAACAAACCACGATCCATGGTAGCTTCTGTGACTAATGCCAGATGCAAACTAAGAGTTTTAAATTAGATCCAATACTTAAATAGAAATTTTTTCATATTTCATCAGCGAGAGTTAATTTATCTCATACAAAAGTACTTGCTGCAACTAGTTCTGCTTTTCAACAACTAATGACGTCACGTATTGCTTGCAGGTAAATAATATTTAGTTCTTTAATGCAGGATGCGGGATGCTCACTAGCGATCGCAAAAGAAAGATGGCTTCGCTAGACTCCAAGGAAAAGGAAGTTCGTCTTGCATGTTGGTGCTCCACAGATGTCTCATGGAGTAATATTAATTTGACTGAGTAATGATATTTTTTAATTCCACCTGATAAAAATATTGCAAGTTTTGATTTAGTAGCAGAAATTATCGAATTAAATGTAACTCCAAATAAAATGACATGTCTCATTAAGAGTAAAACTCCTTCATGGAGAGATCGGTTTCTCAGAATAGTCAGATACACTTGAAGAAACCACAGGAATGATTGCAAGAACACGGGAAAAACCATCAAAATATTGATAAGAATAATCAGGAGCACACGGAGAAAAATCATCATAATATTGACAAGAATTATCGGGAGCACACGGAGAAAAACCATCATAATATTGACAAGAATTATCGGGAGCACACGGAGAAAACCGACAAAATTTTGACAAAAATTATCGGGAGCACACGGAGAAAACCACCACACATTTTCTTGGATATCATTAAATTTAAAAAAAAAATTAAAAATAAAAATAAATTAATAAAAAATTTAAAACAAAAAAAATCTACAAAAAAAATACACAAAATTCTGGCTTGTACTAAAACTCTATCATTGATGAGCAAAGATAGAGTTTTAGTACAAGCCAGAATTTTGTGTATTTTTTTTGTAGATTTTTTTTGTTTTAAATTTTTTATTAATTTATTTTTATTTTTAATTTTTTTTTTAAATTTAATGATATCCAAGAAAATGTGTGGTGGTTTTCTCCGTGTGCTCCCGATAATTTTTGTCAAAATTTTGTCGGTTTTTCTCCGTGTGCTCCCGATAATTCTTGTCAATATTATGATGGTTTTTCTCCGTGTGCTCCCGATAATTCTTGTCAATATTATGATGGTTTTTCTCCGTGTGCTCCTGATTATTCTTATCAATATTTTGATGGTTTTTCCCGTGTTCTTGCAATCATTCCTGTGGTTTCTTCAAGTGTATCTGACTATTCTGAGAAACCGATCTCTCCATGAAGGAGTTTTACTCTTAATGAGACATGTCATTTTATTTGGAGTTACATTTAATTCGATAATTTCTGCTACTAAATCAAAACTTGCAATATTTTTATCAGGTGGAATTAAAAAATATCATTACTCAGTCAAATTAATATTACTCCATGAGACATCTGTGGAGCACCAACATGCAAGACGAACTTCCTTTTCCTTGGAGTCTAGCGAAGCCATCTTTCTTTTGCGATCGTTAGTGAGCATCCCGCATCCTGCATTAAAGAACTAAATATTATTTACCTGCAAGCAATACGTGACGTCATCAGTTGTTGAAAAGCAGAACTAGTTGCAGCAAGTACTTTTGTATGAGATAAATTAACTCTCGCTGATGAAATATGAAAAAATTTCTATTTAAGTATTGGATCTAATTTAAAACTCTTAGTTTGCATCTGGCATTAGTCACAGAAGCTACCATGGATCGTGGTTTGTTATCTGCAGCTGAATCGGAAGGAAGCCGCTGTAGTTACTGTGGCAAGGATTTTGCCATGAGAAGGAATGCTAGACGTCATGGGAAGAATGATTGTGCTAGAAACCCACTACGCAACATGTTAAGCTGTAATCGTTGTAGCAGGTTGTTAACACGAATTGACAGCTTAAAAAGACATGGTAGAACATGTAAAGTCAAGACTACTTACGGCATAGAGGACACTGATGGATCCACTAGACTAAAGAAGAGTGATCTGCATTACGACAATAATTTTCCTTGTCCTGAGCGTGATGGTATTAGCTCACCCGATCGTGAGAAAGAACATAAATTGAAGGATGCTAATGGCTTCGGGAAGACTGAAACTAATGGCAGTATCAACACCGTGAAAAGTGAGAATACATTCAAGCCTATATTCAGTAGATCCTCCATTCTTTGTAAAAATGATGGACTCCTAAAAAGGAAGCATGAAGACGATGAAGACACTTCGACATCATCGATAGCGAATTCATACGGTAATCTGGGTGAAGAGGATGTCTTCTACAGTGATTGTTACAGTGACTCTGAGGCTGTTGACAAAGGTATAGACTGTGATGAAGCACCTAGAGCTGACAAGATCGAAGAATGTGGCGATGTCCTGAGACCGAAACGTTGGAAACGTCGTGTTATAATAAATAAATCTGATAATGCTTATTATGATCACTGGGATGATTGTGATATTGACAGTATTTATAATAAACAAGCAAGTAAGATGGTGGTAGAAGAGATTGATTACACATCATGGAAAGATCCAAACATAATGGTTGACCGGCTAAGACTTCTACATGGCTCGCTTTGTGAAGGAAACTATTCGTGCATCAAAGAAATATCCTTCATACTCAAAGAACTGAGGAAAGCAGGCTACATACAATAATGGCTTCTTTTACTTGTATTTGTGTAATGTTGAGAAGTAATTAAATATTGAAAGTAAAAATTTAATGTTTTTATTTCTTGTATTCTGATTTCCAACTAAGCCTGTGTGTTTCCGCTACTGTATGTGTGATCATTCCGTTTCCTGTGTGTACTGTGTGTATACGTTTCCAGTGTGTACTGTGTGTACGTTTCGTTTCCTGTGTGTACTGTGTGTACGTTCTGTTTCCTGTGTGTACTGTGTGTACGTTCCTTTTCCTGTGTGTACTGTGTATACGTTTCGTTTCCTGTGTGTACTGTGTGTACGTTCCGTTTCCTGTGTGTACTGTGTATACGTTTCGTTTCCTGTGTGTACTGTGTGTACGTTTAGTTTCCTGTGTGTACTGTGTGTACGTTCCGTTTCCTGTGTGTACTGTGTGTACGTTCCGTTTTCTGTGTGTACTGTGTGTATACGTTCCGTTTCCTGTGTGTACTGTGTGTACGTTTAGTTTCCTGTGTGTACTGTGTGTACGTTCCGTTTCCTTTGTGTACTGTGTGTATACGTTCCGTTTCCTGTGTGTACTGTGTGTACGTTCCGTTTCCTGTGTGTACTGTGTGTACGTTCCGTTTCCTGTGTGTACTGTGTGTATACGTTCCGTTTCCTGTGTGTACTGTGTGTACGTTCCGTTTCTTGTGTGTACTGTGTGTACGTACCGTTTCCTGTGTGTACTGTGTGTACGTTCCGTTTTCTGTGTGTACTGTGTGTACATTCCGTTTTCTTGTGTTTACTGTGTGTACATTCCGTTTTCTTGTGTTTACTGTGTGTACATTCCGTTTTCCTGTGTGTACTGTGTGTTCATTCCGTTTTCCTGTGTGTACTGTGTGTATATTCCGTTTTCCTGTGTGTAAATTACGTTTTCCTGTGTGTACTGGGTGTACATTTCGTTTTTCTGTGTGTACTGTGTTCATGGACTATATGACTGACATTGTTCATGGCCCGGTCTTGCGGTCCGTGCCTTTTCGTTGACGGTGCTTCCAAATGTGCTGTCTTTTCGAAAGCGGTGCTTCCAAATGAGCTGCCTTTTCGTTGGCGGTGCTGACTTTTCGTGGTCGGTGCTTCCAAAATGTGGTGCCTTTTCGTTGTCGGTGCTTCCAAATGTTCTGTCTTTTCGTTGTCGCTGCTGTCTTTTCGTTGTCGGTGCTTCCAAATGTGCTGTATTTTCGTTGGCTGTGCTGCCTTTTCGTTGTCGTTGCTTCCAAATGTGCTGCCTTTTCGTTGGCGGAGCTGCCTTTTCGTTGGTGGTGCTGTCTTTTCGTTGATGGTGCTTCCTTTTTGTTGATTGCGCGTAGTACAAAATGTAGTGATTGAATATTTACTAGTTTATCACCTCTTGGTGTTACTAAAATATTTTTCAAGGTTACTTGCTCCTTTAGAATGTATAAAAATGTCACGATGGATTAATTGAATATAATTAGCTAACGACGAAGGTCATGTGGTCCTGAAATGACTAGCCTATACGTCTGATAATGACATGACTCGGTCTCATGGACTGAAGACAATTGTTCTTTATGTGCGGTTTTGTACATGAACGGCTTATAGGTTATTCAGATTATTCAAAAATTAGACTTTCATGATAGGCTTATCGTCACTGTATTAATTCTTTGGTTAGGTATATTGACTTATGATTAATAAACTCCGCGAAAGATAACGGAAAAAAGAATTTAAAATTTATTTAATAATTAGTTACAACTGTCACTGGTCAAGAATCGAACCGTGGACATGGATCCATCGATTCAATTTGTAAATTAATAATTGATTTTTTCGGAGACTATTGGAATTTTTCCCGCATTTCTAACTAAATAATTACATGATTTCAACATGGCGGTCAAATTTCAAGATGGTGGGCACCTCAGCAATAATAAATTATTACTGCACTGTAGCATGTTAGAATAGAATTTGCATGATGGTAAGACAAGTACACACAATATGGTGACCTCCAGCAGACGAAAACATGATGGTGGCAATGACCACTAGCATGTACTGAACATAAAATGACGGATCCGTGATGGACATCAAGGTCAAAGTCAAAGATCAATGTCGAGGTCAAATTTCAAGGTTAAGGTTAAATTTCAAGGTCAAGGTCAAAATTCAAGGTCAAGGTCAAATTTCAAGGTTAAGGTCAAAGGTCAAGGTCAAGGTCAAAGGTGTGGTGACGTCATACCAGCTGATGGTAAATACCTTGTTATTGGTGGAGGTAGGTCAGTCTGAAGGTGGCTTCTGTGGAGGAAGGATCTGTTGATTTTATATTTTTTGCACTCGCCGGTTTCGAATCAAGGACGGGAATCGATATAAACAGAATTCTATTAAGTTAATTTTTTGATGAATTTTGAACTTTTTTTTCATTAAAATCGGATAATAAATAAAGATTTTCAAGATGGCGTCTAAATTTAAAGATGGCGACCATAACGATAATTGTAACATTAATAGGACCCAATATGGCGGTCTTAACGAAAAGTGTAAGAATGATATGGTACTCAACCAAGATGGCGGGTGTAACGAAATATGCAACATTTATATAATCCAAGATGTCGACCGTAACAATAACTGCAACAGTGGTTTTTAAGATTTTTATTTAATTCGATTATTTAATTTTTTTAATGATTTTTAAAAATTTTCCCGAATTTCTAACATAAAAAATTGCGGATTTTCAAGATGGCGACCGTAACGAAAATTGCAACGGTGACGTCACGATTCGAAGTTGGTGTAAATTACTAGAAATACAAAATGGCAAATGGATTAGCATGGATTAACATATGGATTAGCATAGATTGGCATACGGATTAGCATAGATTGGCATACAGGTTAGCATAGATTGGTATACGAATAAGCATAGATTGGCATACGGATTGGCATAGATTGACATGGATTAGCATAGATTGGCATGGATTAGGTTAGGTTAGCATAGATTAGCATATGGATTAGGTTAGGTTAGGTTAGGTTAGCATAGATTAGCATATGGATTAGCATAGATTGGCATGGATTAGGTTAGGTTAGCATAGATTAGCATATGGATTAGGTTAGGTTAGGTTAGGTTAGCATAGATTAGCATATGGATTAGGTTAGGTTAGGTTAGGTTTGGGTAGGGTAGGTTAGGTTAGGTTAGGTTAGGTTAGGTTAGGTTTAGTTTAGTTTAGGTTAGGTTAGGTTAGGTTAGGTAAGGTTAGGTTAGGTTAGGTTAGCATAGATTAGCATATGGATTAGGTTAGGTTAGTTTAGTTTAGTTTAGTTTAGTTTAGTTTAGTTTAGGTTAGGTTAGGTTAGGTTAGGTTAGGTTAGGTTACGTTAGGTTAGGTTAGGTTAGGTTAGGTTAGTTTAGTTTAGTTTAGTTTAGTTTAGTTTAGGTAAGGTTAGCATAGATTAGCATATGGATTAGGTTAAGGTTAGTTTAGTTTAGTTTAGGTTAGGTTAGGTTAGGTTTGCATAGATTAGCATATGGATTAGGTTAGGTTAGGTTAGGTTAGGTTAGCATAGATTAGCATATGGATTAGGTTAGGTGTGGTTAGTTTAGTTTAGTTTAGGTTAGGTTAGGTTAGCATAGATTAGCATATGGATTAGGTTAGGTTAGGTTAGGTTAGGTTAGCATAGATTAGCATATGGATTAGGTTAGGTGTGGTTAGTTTAGTTTAGTTTAGGTTAGGTTAGGTTAGCATAGATTAGCATATGGATTAGGTTAAGGTTAGTTTAGTTTAGTTTAGGTTAGGTTAGGTTAGGTTTGCATAGATTAGCATATGGATTAGGTTAGGTGTGGTTAGTTTAGTTTAGTTTAGTTTAGTTTAGGTTAGGTTAGGTTAGGTTAGCATAGATTAGCATATGGATTAGGTTAAGGTTAGTTTAGTTTAGTTTAGGTTAGGTTAGGTTAGGTTTGCATAGATTAGCATATGGATTAGGTTAGGTTAGGTTAGGTTAGGTTAGCATAGATTAGCATATGGATTAGGTTAGGTGTGGTTAGTTTAGTTTAGTTTAGGTTAGGTTAGGTTAGCATAGATTAGCATATGGATTAGGTTAAGGTTAGTTTAGTTTAGTTTAGGTTAGGTTAGGTTAGGTTTGCATAGATTAGCATATGGATTAGGTTAGGTTAGGTTAGGTTAGGTTAGCATAGATTAGCATATGGATTAGGTTAGGTGTGGTTAGTTTAGTTTAGTTTAGTTTAGGTTAGGTTAGGTTAGGTTAGCATAGATTAGCATATGGATTAGGTTAGGTGAGGGTAGTTTAGGTTAGGTTAGGTTAGGTTAGGCGTGCGAAGGAAGTACCTACGGGCTCCGACCAACAGCGCTTCTCTGCTGTGAAGTATTAGGAGATCAGAACTTGAGAGGAGGTAGTAATAAAAACTTGCCGGTGCCGTTGCGCGTCGTGGAAGTAGAGCGCGCCAAAACACACGGTTGCCTGGCCGTATGTATCCGGCGTTCATAACACGTGTAGAAGTAGGCTTATATTCGTTACCTCCTGGCTGTTTATTACCGCCTAATACTTTTCATAGCGAGACGTCCTGGCGAGCTGGTCTGTCCGTCCTCCTCCGTTCGTTCGTTACGTAACGGGACATTTTTTCGTGCGTACATGGCTGATGAACATAACGGGACACTTTTTCGTGTGTGCATGGTCGAAGGAAGTGACATAATCCCCGAATCCCCCTCCCCCCTCCCCTGTCCCAGAACGAACCAAATACATCTACTTACGACTCGCTCGAAAGAATTTTTTTTTCTGTTGAAATAGTTAAAAGTCTGGTTAGGTTAACTCAGTTATAAAAATAAATTTATCGCGAAAATTATTATTACTATTCTTTTTTCAGCGAGGGTGTATTTTTGCACGTGTAGGTGATTGTAACTAATATGAAGTGATGGTTTGTTTATGTTAGTGATATTTAAAATACTATATTAACGAGAAATTGTAATATTAATTGCTATACATACGCAGTACCCGGCGTTGCCCGGGCTGAACACAAGGTGATATATTGTTCGCGAGTTAAAGCAAAAATGGATAACGCAATATGACAAGAGTGGTGGACATTGAGAAATGTCACACAATTGCTGTTTGTATGTCTATGACCTATGATTTTCTGTTTTACCCGTGGTTTGAACGGTTTAGAAGTTGATGCCTTGCAGCGCAATCTAGCGGTGAGTTTCAAAAACAAATGGATGGAATAAAAACCTTCTCCGTGAAAAAAAAAAAAACTTTGATATGCCAACTTTCATGGCGATCGATCAAACGGTGTCTGAGTTTATCAACGTCATTCTTACATACATACATACCAACATCCTATTATAAATAATTCCTACAGTGAAGTTGTATGGAGGGTGCGGTGATTTTCAATTGTACTCGGGACTGATCTGGGTTCAATGAATCTTAGGTCTTCCATGCGGATTTCAGGCCAGTTCTAGAGTGACACGGAAACGTAAAAACGGAAACTGATCTGGACACGTCAGATATTAAAATTTTACTATCCGTCTGCCGATTCCACAAAGCACGGACACGACACAAAAGACATCCAATTGAATACACTGTTAACAAAAAATTAATAATTTATTTGAAAAATTATTTCACATTCAAGAACGAAATACTGTCACCATTTACATGTTTAATATAAATAAACCATACAATTATGATAAAAAAAAACTAGATATTTTTTGAAGTAAAAACTTCTTTAGCCGCGTTGAGCGATTTTTGGTAGGGGCAAAACTAATGGGTTCGCATCACCGACCTGCTTTAATAACAATAAGTGAAGTTAAACTGACCGCGTTGAGCGTTTTTCTTTTGTTTATTTGTTTACGTAGTGAATGTTGATTATTTGTGGATTTAAGTTCATATTTTTTCGATTTTTCAAGGATAAAACTTCATTTATTCTAATATTAAAGTTAAAAGTTTTTCATTTTATTTTTATTTTCCAAAGTGTACATATTGTGAGTATTGGCTAGTTTTTAGTAGGTAGTTAAGTTGAGGTTTATATTTCAAATGTCAGGTTATTGATACAAGTTCTGCTAATTTTAAAGTTATTATTGGTAGGGGCAACATTTATGGGTTCGCGTCACCGACATGCTAGTACGTAGAAATGATGTCATATTACACATTTAAAAACAAAGTTTTAAGTTTTTTTTAAACAATGTTTCGCGTATTCGTAACGTAAAAAAACGTGGGTACCACAGCGGCCACAAACACTCTGCTTCAGTTGGCCGCACGGAGTAACGTAAACGTAAACGGAAGAGCTGGGCATTGCCGAGATAATACGAACGGATCCTTTTCCGCATGCTTCAGATTGTAGATGATCCGTGTTCCGTGAGATCCGTCTCGTTTACGTGATCTGTCTCCGCTTCCGTGCCACTGCACAGCGCATCTCATCCTGAGATAACAGTGTGCATCTAATGCGGCATCTCTCTTTCCAATACACGATTTCTGTTATTGGCGTTATCCTTGTTGCCAGATGCACACCGTAGAGAGTAAAAGATTCAGACGCAACTTTGAAATTTTATGAAGAAAAAAAAATTAAATAGGTATATCTAAAAAAAATTGGTTGTCTGTAAAGTCAGTTTACGGACGATAGTTTAACGTGACGTCATAACAAAACATTGATGAAATGATTGCATACTTTTATGAATAAAATTGAATAATTTTTATTTTAATAATAATAAAAGAATAAATACTTGAAATTATACTAGTAATCAGATTTTTAAAATGAAAGAATAATTAACCCTTACTGTCGAAATTGTTGTTGTTATAAGCAATGAAAACCACATTAACTTTTCACTTCACTTTATAAACAGTCGAGTGGAAGAGAGATAGATGCGGCGCAATGAGCGTAACGGGTCACAGCGTAACGGAACGATGTGCGTAACGGGACACAGCGTAACGGAACAATGTGCGTAACGGGACACTTTTTCGTGCGTGCAGCCGGCGTTCATCGATTTATTAGACGTTGTCACGTCAAAAATTATATTTTGTAAAGAAAACTTTGGAACGAAAATTGAGAAAATACATTTTCCTGTCGTATTTCATCAATGGAATCATCCAATTATATTATTTTTTTATTTCTAAGTATACGTAATTTAAAAACGCCATTTTGATTCCAACAAGTTTTGGAAACATTTTGTTTGTATTATTATATTTTAAAAGTTTGTCTCTTTCCAGCATAGCACATACTTCATGGAATGTCTTGTTATTGATAGTGATCGATTGTAACATATAAATTCTCGTGTGAAATAATAATTTTTATTTAGCTTTTAATTATTATTTCTGTCCGAATGTAACAACAGTGTCAGTAGACACTATGTTATGGTCTTAGAAAAATCAAGAACTAGTATAATTTTAAAAATATATTAAAACTTATCATGATTAACGATGGTATACAAAATAAATTTATAATGTTAACAAGACGGTTCGTATCAATCTGGCAACAGTGTTCCCCATCTACTCTGTACTGCAATCTAGGTGTGAGACAGACCATAGAAGTTATACCCAACGTAGCAACTACGCATCCCGTCAGTCGCACGAAAAATACTGAACGTAGACACGGACAGAAGTGAGCTGGAGGGAGAGAAGTGTTAATAATAATTTCATAATCCAGTTTTACAAAAGCGCACAATTTGACACGCCACTGCCTGGAGGGAACATGGAGTAACTTCGCGAAAAGAGCCCGGGAAGCCTAAGATGTACATCAAGTTCTGTCCCTGCCCGAACACGCCCGAATATTCACCTTCAGACAACCTCGGATTTATTTATATAAATATTTTTATTTCTCTGTTTATTTTAATGTAGCTATACTAACCTAACTAACCGTCCATAGTGTTTTAAAGTGTTTTAATGTAGCTAACCTAACCGACCACTTTTAATATTTGAATTCATTTTTCCTGCGCAAAAATAAAACAAATCCCGAGGTTGGCCGAAGGTGAATATTCGGGCGTGTTCGGGCAGGGACAGAACTTGATGTACAACTTAGACTTCTCAAAGAGTCCACGCATCACCTGTTTATTTTCCCCAGCAGACGACAAACAAGGTATTTCCGACTACGCGGCCGAAGAATTTATTTCCAAAGATCACCCTACTCGTAAGAAACATATTAATCCCGCTTAAAAGTTTTGCATTATATAAACGTATGGTATTGTGCACTGATATATATAATTAAGTATGGTTCTATTATAAATAATTTTAAAATTAATCGCAAAAATACGAAATGCTAAGACAAAAATACACAAAAAAAATGTTTGCACTTTTGTACAAAAGATTCCTTTGGAAATCAGTTACCAAGAAATAGTCTGTAAGATCACAAGAAATATATTGTACCTTTCTACAACATGTACCGGAAATTTCATATATGAAATACATTTTTCGAGATAATACTGAGTAAATCGTACGAAAAATTTACGCAGAATTTTATATTTTAATTGATGTTTCATTCAAGCATAATTAAAAAAAACACACGGAAAAGATAACTAAATATTTAATATTTCGTCTTAGTTTTGTTTTATCTTGCTTACTAATGTGACGTGCTCAGTTGATACTGGAAAGCTATTCAGAGAACGGTTTACAAATAAATTTAAGTATCGTAAGTACTGGAACAATACAGAGCATAAAAGTCCGTGTGAGAATCCGAACCCAGGATTACTGCGAAACTATAGTTTGTAGTGATACAGTTGTTCTCGTGTAAATGTACATGATATCTGTAATTTTCCATTAGTATTTCTGTTCCATTCACGATGATAAATAATCTCAGTGTGGTTCAGACCACTGCCGCGTCTGGCCTGACGAGCGGGTGGTATCATCGCGCGCCTGGCACGGTGGAAGATAACAGCGGTACCAGCTTGCGTGCTGCACGGGGATATCTCAAAGGTCGTAGGGCATTAGTGGGAGGGGGGTAAGGGGTGATGAGAGGGGTTAAGGCCCACGGAAAATCGTCACGCAGTCCCGCTGACAGGGGCGGCTACAAAGGAAAAAAATATATAGAAACCAAAAGAAGGGCATACAAAACGTTCTTTTAATGATTCTCGGAATGCGGAGGATTTATTTTAGCTTGTTTTCTGTGTGTTTGCGTATCCATAATTTTTTTTTGCCATTTTTGAGGTTTCTCTATGACATACAGTATAACCAACAATGGTGCAATTCGGGGGGGGGGGGGGGGAATTAAACACGCCGTATAAAATCCAAACTATTTTTCCTAGCAGAAATACTAATAAAATTTAAGTAGTTTATTATTTGAAATTTTACCACGTCAATAGTGTTCTATAGGGCTACATGAAGTGAGAAAAAAAACACTTTGGTCTTTTTATACCTTCACGATTTTTTTTTGCACTAGTGAAAATAGTATTCTTTGAACCATAAACATTTTTCATAACAGGTCTGCTTTGTATCAAAAGATAAATGACAAAAACGCCCATATTTACTTATGATTGACATTTGACTGAAAAAAATACTTTTTTTTTAAAGTAAAACCATAACAGATAAGGCCACAGTTCTCTAAACAAAACCACGTCTAAAACGAGTACGTCGCAACATGTAATTTTTTTCGGTTAACAGAAAACAACTGGTCGGGGTTATTTTGTAAGTTTCACTCTCAAACCATCTTGATTTCAGACCCGGTTACCCTGTCCGGCCAGTCAAGATTTCTCTACCCGTGCTCGACCGAAATATACTGGGATGGATTACCACTACACCCGGAGGAAAACAAAAAAATCTCTAAACATGTAATGTGAGCAACGTTCGTGTTAAATTACAGATACTTGTAAATTTGTACATTTACATTAAAACAAATGTATCACTGCAAAATAATGTTCGCACTAATACCGGGTTCGGATTCTTACCCGGGCATTTATGCTTTGTGTTGTCCCAGTACCTCCATTAAAGTATTTATTTGTAAACCGTTCCCTGAATACTTTCCAATATTAACTGCGCACATATAAAGCATGATACAACAAATTAAAGTCCAATAGTTTAATATTCAATTATCTGTTCCGTGATTTCAAAAAAAAAAAAAAATTACGCTTGAATGAAACATAGATTAAAATATAAAATTTATGCGCCAAGAATATTTCGTAATAAATACTCAGTATTATCTCTTTAAACGTTTTTCATAAATGCCAAAATAACCATAGCCATGTGTTGTACAAAGTTACAGTATCTTTCTTGCAGTATTAAATCTATTTCTTGGCAACTTGTTTCCAGAGGAATCTTTTGTAGAAGCACAAAATTTTTTTTTTTCTGTGTTGAGGAATGTAGAATTAATTACTATTTGGAAATTCATCCCTCCCCTCACGGGCAATGATTTAAAGTGTCACACAGCTGATGTGACACTGTTTGAGGGGGAAAAAAAGAGTAAAATAATTCAGGGCGTATGATAGTGTTGTGGCTCTGTAAAAGATAAAGGAAAAATGGAGAGAAGCCAGCGACATCTAAAAAAAAAAAAAACCGTGACGTATTAAGAGATGAAAGTCGCTGTATTTTTAGATCCCTAATGTGAGAGTGCTCCTTTTTTTTTTTTTTTTTTTACGTTTCTACTCTTTGCAAGCACTTCCGGGTATCGCTTCAGCTTCAAATTTATTCGATATCGTTTTTTTTTTAAATAACAAAGCTAATCTTCTTGATTTGTTTAAAGCTATTTTTATAATACATTGACGACTGACACGAAAAACCTACAATACGCAGTCACAAAGAAGTAGGTTCCTTGAATAATTCTTGCGATGGTAAGATAGAGTTAACATAAGATCTTGGGCATACGTCATTACTGGTTTATGATGTTGTCATTAAAAAAAAACTGTATCGCTAAAAAAAAAAAGTGAGCAGTCATTCAGTACTCGCCAACGATGTGTAACATCTAACCTCGGTAACAAGCAAATTCATGTGTTCTCATGTTGCATATACGCTTATAATACGAAACTAGGTAGGACAAGGAATTTAACGTGGAATTCTTTAAAATAATGCCGAGCGTGATAAATATACGCAAATTGTGTTTTAAAGTACATTTCTGGACGCGAATCACACGTAGTTTCCACGCGCGCCGCTAGAATTCGCTGCTGTAGCGGCTACGCAGACTAATGAATCATTTGATTAGACAACAGATATATTAAACTATATAATTAGACGGCTCCGATTAAAGCGTAAAAATACTTGAACAAATAATAAACCCCGACTTTAGACCTGATTTTCGACACAGAATTTTATTAGAATACTGCTCTCCTGGTCAAAAAAAAAATCATTAAAAAGTTAATACGATAACGTTTCCCTTTGTCATTGTGTGCTGTGGTTTGACCAATCGGCAACAGATAGCAGCGCCGTTGTTACATCTTTCCGTCACGTTACTTCCGCCGCATTCATGAAGTTAATCCCTCCCTCCCCCTTTCCCAATGCCGTATACCGAGAGTTAAGATGTTACAAATTAAAAAAAAAAAAAAAAAACCTCAAGAATGGATAAAAAAATATGAACACATAAATTTCACAAGCGTTGAACAAGCTAGTATCGAACTCTTTTGTACCTGATGATGCGAGCAGACGTCAGTTACGGAAACTTCGCAAATGTTTCATCAAAGAAAGCCAATTGTGTTCATACGTGCTGACGTCATAGTGTTTTCCAGATTATCTGATAAGTTTAGATCTCTGTGTTCGTCCGTGTGTCGCTTTTTTGCCCAAGGCTGTCAGGTTTTTTTTCTCCCTGTATTTAATGTTTTTGTTGCAACAGTCCTGTAGTTGTCAACAAAGTGTGTTCGTATGTGCTGTGATATTTTTTTTTTCTGGATTAATTCCTTTCACGTAATTATCTGTGCTGTCTAGGTATGTAACATTTGACATCAGCTGTTATTGGCCTGTTATCCGTTTGTTTATGTGATCGTATTTGCCGTCCATTCCTAAAGTTTTTTCTATGATAAAACGTAAACCAGCTATGGCGTATGCTCAGAATATTCCGTTAAACCTGTCACATTGTACGACATATTATTCAATTGAGAACCAACTAAACTTGGCGTGATCTACTCTAAATAGACCAAAGGGACGGCTTATCTTTGTCCAGAAGTGGTCTACTTTCGAGTTCCACTTGAGAAGTGGCTGTAAATGGTGTTTCTTTTTTCGATTGTGAGCACAGGCATTTGAACTTGGATGGTGAATTTTCCGACTTTGACGTAAATAGCCTGGCTAATAATAATTTTATGAAGATTACAAACAATCCTAAAAACGTAATAAAAAAATATTATGCTATTATAGTTAGTAAATCTGGAACAAAATATGAAGCATTGTAATATATATAGCTTGAAAACGATACAATGTTTAAAATATATATTCAAAATATTAAACTATGAAAATATTTTTTTTGCAGTCCAAATTTTATAGATGGAAACTACTCCATGATAAGTAAATTTATATCGCAGATCTGTTTAAACTGTTTTAAATTTTAAATGGATTGCAACAGTTTTTTTTCTTCAGTTATTGGATTCGTCTGGGTTTGGTTAGCAAAGAAATTCAACTATCTCGAGTACTGACTACTAATGAATTCCATTGATTTACCAGTCGGTCGCAACTATTTGATAGAACATCCTGCTCATTAATTTAAATCATCGATTCAAATTCAAGCAACGACAGTTTCAACTAATTATTTGGAATATTTACCCATGTTTAACTCAACAACTTGTTTCAATGCATTCTGTAGGTACTTGCCCAATCATGTTGAGCTGGGGATCTTTAAGGTTTCACAATGTTAAAATTAAATGAACAGAAACAAGGTGTGATTCCGTCTGAATATAATTACATCAAATTTACTAAAGGAAAATTTATAACAGGTATTAAAAAAATATAAACATACAATATCAATTACGTACTTAAACAGATCTCAGGTATATTCAGAAAGAAAAAATATGGGTCGACCCGAAATTAAATTATAAAAAGGTTTCATTTTAAAAAATACATAAACCAATAAAAAAATACAAATATATTAAAACCATCCCAGTATATATATTTAAAGTCCAGAAATGATATTTATCTGATGAACTTCGTCTGACGGCGTAGTTTAAGAAAGTTCAGAAAAGGTTAAAACATACAGTAGCACCGGAGGTCGGGGCTGCGTTTCCTGGAGATAAATCGGGATCATGATGCCAGGGCGCTTGTGTCCTGTTGAGGAAGGGTGATGAAAGTGCCAATTCGGCGTCTGGCTCTCGGACCCTGTCTGCGAACAGTCCGAATCAAAACTGATCAGAACTTGTACACAGGCAGTATACAGGGCAGAAAATGCCCGCAAAACTAAGGGGAGGTTGGGGAAAGTCGCGGATCGTAACTCACCAGACAGGGAAGTCGGCTTCTATTTTCCGATGTGTCGCCAGCCAGGAACTGGATCCCGCGAATACGCGGCTGAGCGCGGACGTTTCCACCATTTCAAAACAAATAATTTAAAATAAAACTATTACACTTTATACTACGCAGATGGACTAAACTACTTGAAGAAGATTACAGGGATAGCATCCCTTATTTAAGCGACTACATCGTCGGTTGCGGCTGGACGGAAATCTTGAAGTGCGTTGATCCGCCGATAATCACAAACGGTCTGTCTGCAGTCGCGACGCGAAGTGCCTCGCGAAGAACCGCATCTCGTAATTAAAAGTAAATGTTCAACCAAAAGTGGAGGGGGGGGGGGGGTACTGGGACGTCCGGACCGAAAGGTTCCGAAGTTCCCCGAGTGGGCATCATAAAAAAATCTCTGATTTCGATGTCTCGAAGTTGGTAGCACTGGCCGACTTTAGCGCTACCTGTTGAGGGATGTCTGAAATAAAAAAGAATCGACTCGCATAGACGTCTGCTTAAACCAGGGGTTAAAGGGGCAGTCAGGTTCTGCACTCTGGCGGCCAAGATAATAAGTTACTGTTTCTGCCGCTAGATGTCGTGGGGTGGTCCATCTATGCACACACATTTTTTGTGCCAGAAGTCCTTGGAAGTCGGTCGCTGCCTGGCGAGGTGTACGACCGGTCAATGCTCCGGAGCTGAATTCTTAGAACCAAGATGGGAGGGGGTGGGCAAAAACGCAACGATGCTGGGAACGAGCGTCCATGACGTGCCTTTCGAGGAGAGAACCTAAGACGTATTCGTGACGGTAAAGGCTATGGTCAGCTCGTCTCTGAGAAATGGTAACAACTCGTCCAGAGCAGTTGTATGCAGTTTCAGTCATGAAGTGAAGTAATGTTACAGACCTGGGACGTGCCTGCAAGCGAGATAAATGTCAAACGGGCTGCCAACAAAGTCTTAGATCTGCAAAAGATCCGATAGGTCTCTGGGAAAGGTGCTTCAGTCTACTGGCACAAAGTTTAACTAAGGAGAGTACACCAGCCTAACAAAGAGAAAATCATTCAAAGTAACCAAATTATAAAGCAAATAAAATTTCCAAAAATAATTTAATATTATAATAAAATTAGGAAAAAAAGTGTCTAAATACCAAATTTCTGGCACAATGTGTATTTCTCATTCAAACTGAACAGGTTTTGCAAGTGCTTGGCTGGTGTGAACATTGAGCAGCAACAGAAAAACACAAAAGGTAAAAAAATTATATATTAACTGATTGGTTTTGTTTAAGGGCGTATGTCCCGTTCCAGTTCATTATTTTATATTTACTGTACACGCGGTTAAACTAGCCGACTTCTTGAGTGGTTGAACCTTCCCAAAATGTAAAAAATTATACATCGCATACTTTTTTGCTTAGTTAGATGCCAAAACTGCATTTTTAACCATTGTATGGTTTAAAATTATTTCAGAAGAATTTATTTATTTTATTTAGCTTTTTAAAATCATAAAAATTCCAATGATTTAAACAATCCATGTAAAATTAATTTTTTTAATATAAAAAGACGTTAAACATGCAACTTTGGCATCTAACTAAGCAAAAAAAGTATGTGATGTATTATATATATAATTTTGCTGAAGTTAAACTTCAGTCACTCAAAAAAAAGTCTACAGTTTAACTGTGTTTAACGTAAACATAAAATAATGACTTATACCTTCTTGAGTTAATTACAAGACAGCATCAGTGTGAGGTATGATAGCATGCAGTTACAGACTCATCTAAATAAACACTGAAACATAAACATAATCATAGCGATCGATGCGAGCTGTAAAAATTGACTACCTTTCAATCTGGCACACCTATCAGTGTGAGTCAAGTAAGAATTTTCAAATATTTCCACCCAAGCCGTGCCATATAGCTATTCTCTTAAGAGTGTACCACATTTTCGTTGGAGCTCTACACAAACTAAACCTCACACAGTGATCAGGTCGCAGTCACGACTAGCTCAATCTCCCTCCCCCTTAAGGTGCCTAAAGTCCTGCACCTTACTCGTTCATCACCCGACTCCACCCTTCAGTTATTTATGCGTCCCTTCCTCCCTGCTAGTCGCTGCAAACCCCCTCTTCACTCCTGGGAGGGAAATGCAAAGATCCGCTGTATTATTAAATCTACTTCGGAGAGTGCTGCTTTCCTTCTTGCAGATTCCAATCACAGTGCGTATCTCACATCTTTGAGTATAATCCTGTCAGACATTCAGATGCAGTGCTGAGTATGGCAAATTGATACAATTTATAGTTTCAAATAAAGTAAAAAACTGTTTCGTTTCACGTCTCAAGGTGGAACAGTCCTGAAAAGAACACAGGTAATTTTTTTATGGAAATGTAATTTAAAAATAAACACAAAAAAGCTAAGTTGTTGTGCTGTTTAACAAACCTTAAAACAAAAAAAGATCAATGATATGATAAGTTAAAAAAAAACGAGAGTCTTGAAAATATAAAATTATTTTTTATACTCTTCGCGAAACATTTATCCAATTATTGAATTACAACAGTAATGTTGTGACTAAAACAGAAGTGTCAATATAAGTTACTTTAATCCAGGCAAATGGTGTGTAATTACTTTTTTTTTGTCTTTTGCAAATTATGAGTCAACCATTGGGTCTACAGGCGTCGTTCTGTGCTAAATAGATTTGCTATAACGTCATTCTTAACAATGTTCCTCGTGGGATCAGTTTTTTTTTTTTTTTTTTTTATTGGGCTAAAACATTGGACCAAAAATTTAAATTTCACATTTTGGGGGAAAACAAATTACCAATTGTTGACGTGCTAGATCTCGGAAACTTTTGTGGAGCGCAAATTGTGGAAAATTTAGTCTACTTAAAACAAATGTATATAATGTTTTCGCTACTACACATACGTTTGAAATTATAATCGAAATCAAGAAAAAAAAGGCGCAAACTTTTCGCTGTTTTTTTTTTTTGCAAATATCTCAGAACGAACCGAGAAATTTTGTTGGATTCCCCCAAATTCAGATTCAGCACACAAAAAAACACAAGGAACAATAGTAAATCCGACTACTAAGTATTTTTTCAACGCGAAACTACCATTTGCCTGTATTTTTTGAAAAATGCAATAAAAACATTTATGAATATGTATATACATAAAATATACATATACTCTTGGTTACTTTCATTTTTTTGCTCGAGTGTGTGCTTTAAAGGTGGTGGAAAAGCCCTTGGAGTGTGAGTAGGTGTTTTGTGAGCTTCTCGACCAGGATTTGGCGACAATCGACTGATTCTTCGCCACCCTGAGCAGAAGAACTGATTACTGCGTGCCCAGCACTCCCCAATCTTCAACCCCTCCCCCCCCCCCCCTTTTTCGTCCTCGAGGGATACGTCCCCCTATTCTCATCCACAAAAACCAAAGAAAGTGTCATTAATCAGTGTCAGACGCTCCCGCGGAGCCAATTCGAGTAATCGATATCGTAGCAGGTGCGAGTTCCCCGCACGGGACCGCCTGCGTGTGTCACATTCCCGCTTTGTCTCACTTTTCCAGCCGCGCGCCCCTGGCGTAGGAATAATAAATTGAACTACATTTGTATCTCCCTCGGGGCATCAATGTATGTCTGGGAATCCTATTACGTTTCAAATCCGATCCTGTATTTCACTTATAAATCCGGCGAGTCAGTTTTTTTTTGCAAGTCAAGGCGACGGAGAATGGTTAGATTCCCATTGTCCTCAAATCCGAATTTCGAATTCGATTCATAAAAAAATATCGCACCATGGTTACAACGGCAATATGTAGTACCTGTAAAGTCTTTTTTGACGTGACAACGTCTAATAAATCGATGAACGCCGGCTGCACGCACTAAAAACTGTCCCGTTACGCACATTGTCCCGTTACGCTGTGTCCCGTTACGCTCATTGTACGCTTGCGCCGCATCTATCTCTCTTCCACTCGATTGGAACAACCATCGATTTGACTTTTTCGAGGCACATTAAACTTGAAACACTCCCATTCGTTTCCAACTTTTCCTATCATCGTCCTATCCTTAACAGAATAACACAGATTGGAAGAAGTTAAATAGCAAACATGTATAAAAGTTATAGTTAAAATAATCTCTTCGTTAAAGTAATAAACATATTTGAATTAATGAGTGCAAATAAAAGTAAATTTCATTTCACTCCTTCTTTGTATACATACAAAATAGTGATAATTCAATAAAAATGATTCAATTTTATACGTACAATGTGTAGGCTAATCATTTCATAAATTTTTTGTTATGACGTCACGTGAAACTATCGTTTGTAAACTGACTTTACAGACAACCAATATTTTTATATATGTGTGTGTAAAAATTAAGCTCTCGGTATACGGAATTTTGTATCAGTTAATTACGTGCATGCGACGGAAGTCGAATGGAACGGAAACGTGTAACAACCACGGTGCTGCCATCTGTGGCGTATGGCGCGAACCAAAGTTCATAGTGAAAGTTATAGTATTAACTGTTTAATAAAATTTAACACGATAGGCAGTATTTTCAAAAAATTCCTTGTCTAAAATCAGGTCCAAAGCCAATTTGTGATATATTTTTTCAAGTCTTCTTCGCTTTTGTCGGAGCCGTTTCATTAAATAGTTTAAAATTTCTGTCTGCTAATCAAATGATTCAATAGTCGAGATAGCTGCTCCGGCAGCGAATTCTAGTGGCGGGTGAGGAAATTACTTGTGATTCGCGCTCAGAAATGCAGTTGAAAACACAATTTTCATACATTTGACACGCTCGGAAATATTTAAAAGAATTCTGATTTTATTTCGTGTCCGAGTTTCGTATTATAAGTTAAATTACAAAATAAAAAAACACGTGAATTTGCTCCTTATCAAAGTTATAAGTTTACACAACACTGGCTAGTACTGTAAATTTCACTCACATATAATTTTTTTTTTTTTTAACGATTACAGCATTTTGGATATCCTTAACAAGTCACCTCGTGGCAAATTATTTTAAGTAGTCCGCACAAAATATTTCGCAAGATCTATATTAACCAAATATTTTGAAGTAACCGCAAAACAGTGAGTGTGCTATGTCACTGCACTAACTAATATACACCCTTAAGGCCGGGCTACAATCGCAACAGCACTTGCACAGCACAGACGCGCGTAAGTTGAATGTACACGAACAGACAGCAGCTGCACAGTGGGAAATAGCACACGCACAGTGCAACAGCTGTGCTGTGCGCTTATTTTAGCTTGCGGACAATCAGCAAACACCACGACAGCGGCATGGAATTATATATGTATTTCAAAAATAACGAGTGAAACTAATTCGGAAATCTAGGTATTTATTTGTAAAGTTTTTTTTGTAGTTATTTATTCCTAAACGTTTGAAAACAAAAAGATTTAATTAAATGCTTGAACTTCGGTGAACAACTGCTGACCAAATTCAAACATTTTAAACTTAAAATTACGACAGGAGGGAAAAATTGGTTGCTATGATTCCAACTGAAGTGTTGAGTGGGTAATGTAGCTTAGACTTGTCTTATGTGCTGTGCGTGGGAAACTGTGCTTTTTATATGCTGTTTGTGTGCTGTTGCAAATGTATTAATAGGTTTTAAGCAAGGCTGACTCGTTAATAACAGGTACGGATTATTGACTAATTTTTAAACTTGTAGGCTTCCTTGATGTAAGCTTTTGGACATACGCCATTGCTAAGCACATGTATGTCTGTAGAAGAAAACTACAAAAAACCAAAAGACAAAAACACAAATTAAGCAAAAAAAAATTGCTGTTGTCAACAGGGTATAAACACCACATACTATTCCATAACAGGAATATGGTCAACAAACAAAGAAAAACAAAGAAAAATGAACTAAGAGAACGAAAAAAAAAAAAACCACAACTGATGAGCACAAAACTATTAAACCCAAAAAAATTCAGCACAACAGTTGAAACGAGACAAAAACGCAACAAAGCGAAAAAGACGAAACATACACAATAGTTTTCCAAAACAGAAACAAGCGACGTTTCGGGAACTGCTATCTGCTCCCGTCCTCTGGCAGAGACGCACATGGTACGAAAACACAGGTGCGACTGAGCTTCCATTCGAGTGCTCCGATAGTTAGTTGACAGTATTAAGTTATGCTCAAGTACAGTCAGAATTCGTTATAAACGTGACTTTCCAAAGCACTGTTTCACACCAGCACACGCTTAAATAATTAAAAAAATTAATATCGCTAAAATTAATGTAAAAAACTTTCATTGTAAAAATTTTTACTTGATAATAATAATTACTCATTAACGTTATTATTATGCTCATTTGTTTGTGTGAAAACTTTATTTTACTTACATGGATACAACATTCATCCAAGGTTAAATAAGATGTGTTATTAACGTTTTTTTTTTTTTTTAGTTTTATTTCTTCGAAGACGAAAACAAAAAAAAAGTAACGATCTGAGAATTGAAATCTTGGCAAGGTAGCGCTCGAATAAAACTTGATCTCGAATCATACGCTTGAATAATCCACGTTCATGCTATTCGTTCGTTTTTTTACTCTTGCAAAAATTTAATGTAGGTTAATCTAGGTTTCTTTCTCACAAAAAAAAATTATCGCGAAAATTTGTGTAAACTATTGGTTAGGTTACGTCGGCAAAATTTAAAACACATTTAGGTACTTATGGTAAAAAAAAATTGTAATAAACCTGGCAAAATGGTGGTTTTTTTTATGTGTAACATTTTCGCTCTCCGTATAAGGCATTTGGTAAGAGTAATTTCGTGAATGGGACGGAAATGTGTAACAGGAAGTAGGGAGAATCGTGTGGTGCACCCTACAGCTGGCGCCTTGCTACAACGTATCAGCGAGCTCAAACACTCCCATAGAGTTTGGAAAGAGAGAGAAAGAGAGAGAGAGAGAGAGAATACTAAAGTACACACAGCTCTTTACCAATTGTTCCGCTAACAGTAGTCTTGAACAGCGCAACGCATTGCCACGTGGCTTTTTTTTTTTAATACGTTGAAAACATGTTGTGAAATAATAATAATTTAAAGTACCTAATGTTGTGTTAATACATATTTTGTAATACGAATTCATTCCTGGGAGTTATTTGTACGAAGTGAATATTAATAAGTAAAATCTGTAATTGACATTACGTCGTTTTGAAATTTGAGGTTTATTCCTTTTAATGAAATTTCAATACATAAGTAATTTTTTTTTTTTAATTTTTTTTGCTCGTTACCGAGGTTAGATGTTACACATTACTGGCACGTAATGAAAGACTCGCTCACTAATTTTTTTTCTAACCTAACTAAAACTAAGCGTATTTTGGAGGGGTCCGAGTTAGGGAGGGACCTAGGTGCGTCTCAGGCCGAAGCCTATACGCCTAGTCATGCTGGGATTAGCCATGCAGGGAGAGGGTCGCATGCATCATGTGCTAGGAGGGGATTGGCCAGCCACGGCAGCGATTGGCGCCATGACTAACTCCCCTCACTCTTAAATCTAGACTATAACTAGAGATAGGTTGGGCCCAGGCAAAACCTGCATAGACACAGGGGAAACCCTGGGCACATTCATGCGGGCTGCAAATTGGCATGCATTACGTGTAGGAAGTTACAGGAGACAGAGGATGGTTATTATTATTTCGACGGCGAAGCTACACGAGCAAGCGTCGGCACTTTGGGAATGTTCGGGGGATTGGTCCGGGGTTCAGTGAATCTTAGGTCTGCGCGGACAGCAGAGTCACAAGAGCGACGAGGCAAGCAGGAGAAACCGTTGGCTCACGAAGGAACAAAAAGGTTGTTGGTTGTTGGGAAGAGACAAGGGAGAGGGGGGTTTATGGTGGACTACACGAGGGAGAGGGGGTGGGGGGTTAGCCGGGGAGGTCGTGCAGAGCAGCGGTTCGTTAGCGATCGTGCGTTAATCACGCAGTTCATTAGCGGGGCGAGATCAGCCGCGGAAACGAAAGTCAACCACGCAACAGTGCCCACAAGCTCTACTTCCCAATTGAATCGGCGAATGCTAAAAGGGCCTCAGTCCAATAAACACAGTTTTGAGGAAAAAAAAGGCGGGGTTTTCTGTAAAGTCGGTTTACGTGTAAAACGTCATAAAAAAATATTGATGAAAAATTGCATACTTTCTAATTTTCAAATATTATTTACAGTTTTTTGCAAATTTAATTTAAATAATTTTTTTACATATAATCACGAACAATAAGTTATAGAAATAAACTGAAATCAAATGAATGTAAATAAATTGTTAATTTGAAATGAAGAAATTGGACACATAAATTTTTTTTTATTTCTGCTTTTAAAAAGCCCGCCTTAACCTCCTGTTTGATATTATAGAAGATTTTCTCGCACGGTGGTTGGCCGGTTCTTGCACGCTAGGCTCAGGCGGAACGTGACAGTGAGTCATGTTTTTTCGTGCGTGCAGCCGGCGTTCATCGATTTATAAGACGTTATCACGTCAAAAACGAATAAATTCTGTCTCTAAGCAAAACCCGTTTATCGTACGTTAAGAATTTCCCTAGCTGATATTAGCTAACCCGCGCTTGTGACTCAATCCCTTTTAGCATAGATAGTTGAAGCTATCCTATAACATGCGATTTTCATGCGTAACTCACTTTGCCATTTTTTTTTTGTGACTGAGGCCCTTTTAGAATGTGCCGATTCAATTATTGCATTCCCCTCTACCTCTATGTTTTCTTAGCGAACGGGGAAAAATATATATATCTGCGGGTTCATTGACCCCCTAGGATAGACTCCGCAGTATTTCTACGCACTCGAGAGAAAAAAAGAGGGGTGTCTGTTCAAAATGTACTGTTACCAACCTTAAAATAGTTTTGAGAAAATGAAACGCCCAATAAAATATACAGGGGACGTAGCCATTAAATTGTGTCGTACAATATTGTTTATAAATATGATTCCAGTGTGTATTGTAGTTGTTATATTATAAATTTTACTATAACTAATTCTAGCTAAAGAATCTTGAGTTGCCCAGGCATTACGAAGAGAGTTATAGTGATTAGGGAAAGTCGGAGAAAGTGAGTTTTTTTTAAATTAAGTTAGACAGTGATTTTCCTATTATTTTGGTCCTAAATCTTACAAAGCTTGAATAAAAGTGAAGATTTTACTAAGATAGATAACAAACATTCTTCTTTACATACGAGTTTGTACAGCCTTTTATTACAAAGGTTGAGAGTACGCACTGTTTTTCGTTTGTCCATACTTAGCGTTCGGAGATGAAGACATTCATTTTCCTCTCATTCTGAACGTCAAGTGTGCAAAAATGTCATCAAGAACTACCAAAATTCTGCTTTAAGAGGTCTTGAATGGGGATAAGCGCAGTTTTTCGTAATCTCATGTAGACAGCGACCTTCCTAAGGTTTTTAATGTCAAACGTGCAAAACATCATCATACTCTCAGTAAAAATTGTAGATTAGTATTATAAAAACAGAAGTATGAAATTGCTGGTATAATTTAAATGGGTGGCAGGAAATGACAAAAAAAAATGTATTTTTTGTTCATGAAAATATGTTCAGAAGCGCAAACCTCCAAAGGTACAGGAGTGAACTGGCACGAAATTTTGAATTTCGCGCGCATCAGGACGCTACTCCACTGGCTGGGATCGCAGCGCAGTGGCGTTCAAACTCCGCGGGAAGCAGACGACGAGCCGGGCTCACATGTTCAGAGTTAGCACTAGCGACCAGCGGTCGGGAAGCCTACGATTCACGCCGGGTATTCGACATGCCCGAACATTACCGAATACTTGCCTTCGGGTGTCTTCGGAATTCTTTTTTTTTTTTTTAGGTGAAAAAACGTTTGTTTTAAATGCCGGAAATGTCAATGCTAACTTCTCCAATGCTACCAATGAGAAAATCTAGTCAATGTGAGTGTTACATATAGTGGACAGTTATGTATGAATGAAAAAAGAACTAAAACACCATTTATGTTTGTTCTTCTGAAATAATAAATTTGCAATTATTAAGGTGAGTAATTTTTATAAAAGGGAAAATAATTATACTAAAAAAACTAATTTTTGACAAGGTTTTTCTGACATTATGATCTAATAGTTCACCATTTTAACAAATGATTAGGTTAGGTTTATGTATTACAAATCTGTGATATAAGAAAGAAAATGGTCAGTTGGGTTAGGTTGTGTGGACAGTGGATTATTATAGGTTAGGTCCATTTAATATTCTTGAAAATTAGGATGATTGGTTAGGATAGATTAGCTACATAGCTAAACAAAAGAATTCTGAAGTCACCCGAAGGCAGGTATTCGGTAATGTTCGGGCATGTCGAATACTCGGCGTGAATCGTAGGCTTCCCCCAGCGGTCTGGTGCACAGCTCGGTGGATGGAGCTATGTTTACACGTTTGGCTTCGGCCGATTAGCGCTAACAGTGCTGACTGTTAGTGGGTAGTCCAGGGACGCAAATCTGTGTAGGATTCGTAAGGGTGGTCCCCGCGAAAATTCTAAGGGGGAAAGAGGACCAGAGTTTTGCATGTGGTGCTAACTGACAGAAGTCATATCTGGATAGGGTGTTCGTGTGTTGTATAATTTCCATATGTTTGCCTATATACATTAAAATAAACAGAAAACTTTAAAATATACGCACATGGTGGATACCGTGCTGCGATTACAGATTTGAAAAACAGCAGAAAGCACGGCAGACTTTACATTCACAAAGATGACCGATATGTTTATGGTGTACTGAAAGGCAAGAGGAATTGCAACAGGAGCAGTGAGCAGTTAACAAGGGCGCTTTCACAACTTTAGTGTTCCGTCCGTCTCATGCATTAACCAGCGACTGCCTGAAACTAGGATTCCGCGTTATGTATGTCTAAGTTGCGTGTTTCTAAGTTATGACCATTCAAAGTTGTGATAGTTCTTATGTGTGATTTTCTAAGTTACGACTTTTCGCAAGATTCGTGTTTCAGCGCTATGTGTATCTTTGTTACATGTTTCGAAGTTATGACAGTTCTAAGTTGTGTGGGTGTTTATCGAGAATTATAAGAGCTGTTATAAGAAAATGGCTGTTATAAGCTGTTTTTTTCTAAGAATTTCGTCGAGCAGCACCAACACCTAAAAACATACGTGGTCGTCGCCTGCTTACCCGCGGAACATTTGAACGTCACGTGTGCTCTCAGCCACTGGAGTGGTGTCCAGTTGCGCGCGAAATTCAAATTCGCAGGCTACACCTGTTAGCGCCTGTAAATTGGCAAGGTTACGTTTCCGGACAGATGCCAAGGCCACCTGAATGGTCAGGAGTGTGTGTGTGTGTGTGTGTGTGTGTGTGTGTGTGTGTGTGTGTGTGTGTGTGTGTCAGTGATGCGGGATGATACGTGTGATGCTCGCTGGTGCTTCTAGCGTGGTGTCACCCAATGGCTATCGCACAAAGAAAGGTCGAAGTTGCAAAAAAAAAAATGAAAGTGGTCAGATATTGGCCTTGGAATATTATTTAAAAATTACAGGTTTTAAATACAGAACCGTAGTAGCTCCATGCAACTTTTGATGAGATAAAAGTTTAACATATGAAATTAAACATTTAAGTAAACATAAATACACACTAATCAATAAAATTGATCTCGGGAGGGGCTATCGCCCCCACCGCCCCCCCCCCCCCCCCCTTCTGGAGCCGCGCCTGGTGTCGCTTCTGAACTGGCGCGCAGTCTTCTCGTCGTACACAGGGCCACTGTGACATTTGAGCAGTAACCTTAACATTACATGGCAAAGAAATGAAGCTACACGCGTAATGCAAGTCCCTTGAGTGATTTTAAGAATCTGTGTCAAGGGTTTCATGCTTAAATATTATTTTGAAACCTTTGTTCCAATGTTCCAAAAGTCAAAAGGGAAACTTTGTAGTACTAAATAATTAGCAAATTTTAACAAGTTGGGCAGTATTTTAATAAAATTTCCTTGTCGAAAATATGGTCCAAAGCCGAAGTTTAGTATTTTTCAAAGTCGTTTTCTCTTTTATATGATCCGTTTCATTATATAGAGTAAAATTCCGCTCTGCTAATAAAATTATTCAATATTCGATGCAGCTTCTCCGGCAGCGAATTATAGCGGCTGGTGCGGAAACTACGTGTAATTCGCGTCAGGAAATCAAGTTTAAAACACAATTTGCGTATATTTATCACGCTCGGAATTATTTTAAAGAATTCCGCGTTAAAGTTCGTGTCCGAGTTTCGTTTTAAAAGTTTATTTGGCACGTAAGAAACGCATGAATTTGCTAGTTACCGAAGTTAGATGTTACACATGTTTGGCGAGTACCTACTGAAAAACTCGCTCACACGCATAGGTTTGTATTCAACTGCAATTATCTAATGTAAACTTTTTAGTTGTTTTCTTTTTGTTTTATTTTGTTGGAAAACATTAAAAAAACATTCGTAACGTTGTAAAATTTAGTTTAGGTTGCAGTTTAATAGGCTCTTTCTTAACACCTCTCTATTATCCTAAATTTTCGCTTATTCAAAGTTTTACCGGGCTCGTTGACGTCTAATGTGTGTGTATATATATGTATATATATATAATATATAGGCGTAAATCCGTTGGGGGGGGGGGGGGGAAAGAGAGAAGGGGCCAAAAAACCGGTGCGCGTCATTTGACCTAAAATTCATATCTCCTAAACATCACTTGACCTAAAAGTCACTTGGCCTAAAAGTCAGTTGCCCTAAAAGTAATTTGACCTAAAAGGCATTTGCCCTAAAAGTCATATCTTGTAAACGTCACTTGGCCTAAAAGGCATTTGCCCTAAAAGTCATATCTCCTAATCGTCACTTGGCCTAAAAGTAACTTGGCCTAAAAGGCATTTGCCCTAAAAGTCATACCTCCTAAACGTCACTTGGCCTAAAAGGCATTTTCCCTAAAAGGCATACCTCCTAAACGTCACTTGGCCTAAATGTCACATGACCTAAAAGTCATTTGCCCTATAAGTCATATCTCCTAAACGTCATTTGCCCTATAAGTCATATCTCCTAAACGTCATTTGCCCTACTAGTCATTCGACCTAACAAGCATTCAGCCGAAATTCATTTTAGGTCGAATGACTTTAGCGCAAGTGGAGTGTACTCCAAAAAAGCCTCTCATTGTTGGGGCATATTTGCGCTTGCGTGGAGTAAAGGAAGTAAAGAACATTCTCGCGGAACTGCAGGTCGTGCATATGTGCGAAAAACGGAACAACGGCCTCGTCGCAGGTCCGTGCGCAAGATGCTACTCGGGGTGCTGTCATAACTTAGAAACACACAACTTAGAAAAACACTAGATAAAATTTTCTAAGTTTTGCCTGTTCTAAGTTGCGTGTTTCTAAGTTATGACTATTATAAGTTATGTGGTTCGGCGTTATGTGTGTCTAGTTCTGACATTACTAAGATGTGATGGTTAAAGTTATGATTTTCTAAGTTACATTAAGTTATCAGTTATGTGGTTCGGCGTTGTGTGTTTTAAGTTAACTGTTTGTAAGTTATTACAGTTCTAAGTTATGTGTCCCTAAGTTGTGATAGTTTTAAGTTATGTCGGTTCAAAATTGTGTGTTTCTAATTTACGACAGTTATAAGTTATCTTTTTATTAGTTATTACAGTTCAAAGTTGCGTGTTTCTAAGTTATTATGTCTGAGTTGTGTGACTCGGCATTGTGTGTTTCTACGTAACATGTTTCTAAGCTACGAAATCTTCCCAGTCGTGATAGTTCTAAGTTGTGACTTGCGAAGTTACGACGTTTCTAAGTCACGTGCTTCGGCGTTGCGTGTTTGTAATTTATGGTCGTTCTAACTCATGGCATTTCTACGTTATTTGGATGTTTTTCGAGTATTCTAAGTTATGTGTGGATCCCACGCGAGTCGGCCACTCGACTGAGCCACGGTCACCGGGCCCGCCGAAAAAATAAAAAAAAAAAACCCTCGGGCGGGAAAACCTGTTGGTCCACAACACTGTTGCCTCCCTCCACCGCGCAGCTGATTGGGCGCATGCCTGCGTACTACCCGCGGCGCAAACATCGGCCGTTGCCGGGGGTCCTTCCCCGAGACTAGGACAGAAGCACTGACACAAGTACATTCCGGCGAGGGGGGCTTGAAACGAGCTCTGAAAGCGCGGGGACTCTTAAGGGAGACACTGGTTCGCGCATCGCACGCCCCTTCGCCTCTACGCTCAGGCACAGGATTGCAGTCTTCGAGTCGGTAACGAGCCTCTGCGGGACTTGAAGCGGCGACCCTGTCGTTTCAAGATGAACTCCCTGTGCTTTCCTGTACCACCTACAACACTGTGTGCAGAGTTTAACATACCTAAAAATGTCCTTGAAAACACCCCCTTTAGCCTCTTTCACTGTCCAAAAAGTACGCGTGTATGGACGAAACCATGGAACGATACTTTCACAGACCAGTGTAATGTCTCTTAAATGCTATTTTTAATCAGATAATTTCAATAAATCTCAAGAGGTTTGTAAATGGTGCATTAGCACTCGGAGGTCATGTGCTTTCTTTGAATGTTTGTTGCAATGGGGGAGATTGATTTACAACTTACTACTTCATGGACATACGTTAACCACTGGGTTAAACTGCATGTCCTAGAAAAAAAAACCTAAAGGAAAGTAAAAAAAAAAAAAAAGGCTGAACACAACAAAGTCAAAACGTCGCAACTGTTTTGTCGAACTGTGTTCGTCTGTGCTGTCGCCTTCGTTGTGCGGATTATCTGTTTACTACCATCGTTAAGTTCAACTGTTTTTCGCTGTGTTGTCCAAAACTATTGTTTCTCTGTATTTATGGTCCTTGGACAACTGTTTTGTCGCTGTTATCCCACTGTGTTTGTCTGTGCTGTAAATTTATATATATATTTTTCTATTTTAATTCCATCCACGGAATTATCTGTGAAGTCTGTGCATTTAAAATTGTAAATCAGCAGATTTTGGTAGTTTTATGTATTCATCTTTGTTGTCCGTTTTATGTCCATAACATACAATACAAGCCAGCTACGGTGCATGTCCGAAAAATTATTTTTAAAAATATATCTCCCCCCTGCAAGAATCATTCAAAGAACGTGTCTTTTGTAAGCCTGTCACACGCAATTATGCGATACCCACCATAAACAATATCTGATTATTTATCATTGTATTTACCTAAGAATGAGTTAACATTGAATGAGTCTTTTTTTCTAACGTTTCGAATTATTTAAATATTGGGAATTTATCTCCATTGATATGCTATGTTATGGGGTATTATTTTCTTGGGAGATTACTATACATGTAAAATACGTTATCTTAGAACATGGATTTTTGTAGATGAAGTGTAATGTAGTGACAGGTCATCTTAGTTATCAATTTTAGTTACAGCTTTGATCTAAATACCAAATTCATTATAATTAGAAGACACAAACAAAATTAAACAAAAAATAATGCGGCGATGCTATCTGAAATCGAGTGCTAGTAAATATTTTAAAACAATTTGAACTTGTATTACTAATTCATCAAAAAACAAACAAAACTCTTAACTTGACACTCTAAAGCTATTAATTTTATTTTAGGATACATACTTATACAATAACTCTTTATGCTATTGAGTTGTGAAACACGGCTTATAAAATAAGCTAATTTTCAAAATACTCATTCAACCACCGAGACTAATTAAATAGACCGATATTTATAGGGAAATGTTTTTAGAAGCACTTATATTTTGTTTGGCTAATCGTCCGAATTTTCCTGCAGCTATATTATAGTTTAAAAATTAAATTCTGACCTGCACTTCATTAACGTCGCCCACGATACGAATTTTTCGCACTGCTTCACAGATATTATGTCGAACGTGATTGGCTAGAATATTAGTTCATTCGCGTCGCTTCCACCGTGTTGCACACGCTGTGATATTGGGATTATTAAATTTCGGAATTTTCTTCCCATCAATTCCACAATGTTTTACAAGAATAAAAAATCACAAAAAAAAAGTTGTGTGCGAGTGCTACTAGTCCTTTTATTTCATCTGGTTGAAATTTATTGTTATGTGTACCAGGGGCGCCCGCAGGATTTATTCCCAGGGGGGGCAAAGTCAGCTGTTTCATAATTTTATACGCTAAATATAGGATTTCAAAAAATAATACAAACCATTTTCAAGAAAATCTAACTGTCTGTTTATTACTATTCTTCACACAATCACATATTTTTCATTTTAACAGGAACTGAACGCGTCTGGAGTCAATGGCAAATCCGCCAACAACTATTTCAATGAAATTTTCCTTGTCTTCTTTAATTTGGCCTCTATGGACAGAGAGAAAACACAGTCCACTCAGGCGACTATTTGACATCGTGCATCTTATCCACGTCTTTACTCGTCTGAGAGGGCTGTGGATCAAACATTCTAAGATAAGTTATTGCCAAGAGATAAAAGAGCAAGAACAAGTAAACATATGAATTTAAAGTACAATCATAATGTAGGCATATGTAGGCCTATTTGCTTTTACTAGTTACAATCAAAAGTAAAAGTGCATAAAAATGTAAAAATTATAACTATATAATTATTTATTTGTATAACTAATTTTTAAGGGTACAAGCTGAACTGTTTAAAAGATGAGATGGTTTTTAGAATATAAAAAAATGTTTTATAACCTAAATAGTTCTGCCACAACATTACTTGTTAACACTATTACTTCGACGCTTAATTCATATCTAAAGTTTTATTTTGATAAATTGAGTTTGAAATAGTTCCATTTTAATTCATTTCAATGTAAAATAGATTCGTTCATCCATACATATATCTATTAAATATTATTTTGTTGACTTACCTGAATGACCTTTCGACCGTGCAGGTTGTTGGTGGTAAGCATGATGCAATCTGAAGACATTTTGCCACTACAGGCAAAAAATAGGTGTGTTCATGTTGTAGTATGTCTATAAAATGCATATTTTTCAAGTCTTCATCATTGGTCTGAGAATTTTTCCAGAGAGTGTACCACACAGTGACCACGTTCTGGAAATTGTCCAATAGCTTGGAATATATTTTACCAACTTCTTCCATGGAGTATTCATATTCTTACTTTGATATTATTTTTATTTCTCTTGGGTGCAACTTGAAAATTTGAAATGCAGCCCGATGACGGATGGAGAATATGTCTTTCAACGATTGTATCAAGCAGTCCAAGTAGGGAAGATATATTGATAATCTGTAGTACTCAATAATTGTTTCGGCAGGCTGATTTGCACGATGTGTTTGCTTTTGTACTATTCGAGGTTTTGAGAGACTAATGCTTAGAACTTCAGCATTTTTTTCAACTATCTTCATTATTTTGTCAAACTCTTTGACACTTTCTTCTCTGTGAGTTTTTAAGGTGGAAATTAACTGTTGAATATGGTTTGATACTCTCAACAAATCAACTCTCGGACTTTGAAGCAATTGACTCACAACCTCAAGTATGCCAGAATACTGGGCTATGATCTACAAGCAGAGTAGATATGTTATGTTGTAAATGCACAGTGAAGTTGGAAGCCTTCTGCCTTGTATCTTTGTTTCCATCTGTGGACATGGTTTCAAGTGCTTGCATAATGTTCACATACTTGTTATTGAATTTTCTAATTTACTTATATTTTTCTGTCCACCTGGTCTCACAGAGTGTCGGAAGTATGCCAACAATTTCTCTTCTCTGGCCATTTTTTCGAAAAAACTTAATTGTCTCTTTTATTGTCCCTACGTCTAAATAAATGCCATATCTGTAATATATATTACTATCCCTTTAAATTAACAGCACTTTTTTTAATTACGATATAATCATTCATGGAGAGTGAATTGAAAAAAAATAAATTAATAAGGAAACAGTCCGAGAATTACTGCCATATTCTAGCCTTTAAGAAATGTATAAACATAAATTTGTGAATAGTAATTTTCTATGAGTGTAAAAAATTAAAATTTATGATGTCAATACTTGTATATGACTATTATAAGTATAAATACATTCAAGTACAAAATATTTTAGAATATATCATTCTGTTGTCCACGAATATAATTTAATTACATGAAATACTATGCAATGAGCAATCGGCTTTAGCGCCAAGAAATAAGTTTAAAAACAGTCTATAGAAATGCTGTAAATTGTGTTTTAAAAGGTAAAATGAATTTATTTGATTGTTATTACTAAGTATTTCAAAACGCTAGGAAATTATTAACAGAAAAATACCATACAATAAATCTAAACTACACCGAGACAACAAAACCAAATCACAAAGCTAAATCAATGAAACCATATAAACTATATGTAATCAAAGCTTGATTTCCCTGACAACTATCAATTCAAACCCAGGTAACCTAAAAATAAGCCACTAATATGTGTATATCTTGAAGACATGCATATCACTAGGAAATTAAGTTTCAACAATGCAATGACAAAATCCATTCAGCTATTTCAGCATGAAGAAGTAATTACATTATTACGCTCCAGATCAATCTCACAGGAACCGTACATTTTTCCGGGATAAAAAGTGGTCTATGTTTTATCGGGCCTCTAAACTGTCTACACACCAAAAATCAGGCCGATCGGTCACTCCACTCCGTTGAAGCATGAAAGATGGACAAATAAACAAAAAAAAAACATAATAAACCAACCAACACACTTTAGGATTTATTATATGTGTATGAATGAATTGATTTAGTGTTTTAACGACTTTTAAGGTTTTCAGCTTTATCTTACATTTAATCATTACACAGATCATGATATAAGTCAGGCAATCTTAAAATTTGTTTATAAAATTTAATGCCATTATAACTTTGATACAGGATTAGTATATACTAAACTTCAAAATAAAATAAAATTCAATTTAAACATATATTTAAATTTGAAGAAATAGCATGAAATAATTCCAACACTGGAATTGAAATATACATATACATATGTCTTTACAGTGTAAAAATTACCTTTTCGTGTCACTGACAATGTATAGATATTAAGAGGGCGGACTCAGTGGCACCATAGAAATTTATTTCGGGAGGGGAGTTGAAAAAATTGTCAAATAAGAATTTTTGTGTTACAGAAAACTTACGTCAAGGGGCTTGGACGTTAAATTATCATTCTCAACACGCATCACTGCCTCTGTGGTTTGTGATACAGGCGTGTACATGTTCTCTTATATAATTTAGACTGTATGTTTGTTGGCGCATCCACATTGTAAGGGTGAATCTCGCGCTGATGCCTTCGAAGTGTTAGAAAACTGTGCAAATTTCTTTTCAGATAGGGCTCCCTGACCCTTTCCAAGGTCATTACACGCGCACTCTTTTTTTATATTATTTCCAAGTTCCGCGCTCCCCACCCCTTCAACTCTTCCACACCGTCCTCGCTTCACCTTCCCCTCCGCCTATAGGCATGTCGCGCATGCGCAGAAAGATTCTGGCGCATAGTACGAGCCTGTCTTTAGGCGCTAGTACTCTACGGCGGGCATCGGGATGGGAGCGACGTCCGGCATGGTGTAGGGGTGGGACAGCTGAGTTGACACATCATCCAGCTACGATCGTCGATCATACAATTATTTAGCACAATAATTAATTACTGCTACAGTTATTAATAAGTTATGGGTAATTTTCTTCAAATTATATGTTAAACGTATTTTTCACTCAAAATCTCAGGGGGGGCAACTGCCCCTACTGCCCCCCCCCCCCTGCGGGCGCCCCTGATGTGTACGGTTTTACGAGAAAAAAAAGGCATAATCACCAAAAAATAATAATTAATTTTTTTAATGTTATTTATATCAAATTTAAATTATTGTCATATAAAAAAAAGTTATATTTATGAGAGAGTATAGGTCTGAAATGATAGCCAAAAGTAATTATTTAAGTTTTATTTATCAACCAATATTTACACTATTTACTGAATTACAACAATATGAATCACTGTGCACAAAACTAATCACACTTTAATAAGACCGCTATATACTTCCTCCCACTGGAGCCCGGCTCGACAGTGGCTCTCTATGCTATTCGTTCTCGCCAAGCAAGCGCACCTCAGTTCCGATACACTGCCTCGCACTACTCACTCGTCCGCCGCGCATACATCACCGTCCCCGATGCTCCGATATTTGCACACGAGAATCATCGCTCGTCGCCCGCTATCGCTCGCCAAACGGCTCACTTCATCATCTTCACTTCATTGCAGCCCGCAGGCTGCCCCCCCCCCCCCCCCTTTTTTTTGCTATATATCTCGGCTTGTCCTGTGGAGATGTCTTGTAACCTCCAGAAGTTTCGCGTCCTCAAAATCGCGCTACTTAAAACTCGAAACTCTGGAATAATGGCGTCCTAGTTACGCTACTTTACGTGACAGTGCGCTGGTGGCCCGTAGAATCTTCCAGATGAGATGGAAATGTATTTAGAAATTCGTGTGCTTGAGATGCACTGGCAGGAGGAGAGCGAGAGACGGGCGTTAACTATGCCCCTCCGCTACTTGAAGAGGTGGAGGGGGGAGGGTCCTTAGGGATCTGCCTGGCCTGCCGGCCGGACCTCGCCTCTGGCAGCCTCGTAACAATATTGATTTAAAAAATACATGCGAAACAACAATTTAAAACTTAAATTCAATATTTTAGAAAGAATAGCTACAATTTTTAAAAGCAAATTTAAAAAATGTATCTGTAAAATTGTTTTGTTAAACATAGGAATTGGTAAATGTATAGTATTTTAATATAATATACACTTCCACTATCAGAGTAATTTTTTAAATTCAAACTCACTATGAACTTAAGTCTGGATTATTGCATTTCACTGCATTATTTTATGTACTGATATGTAAGTTGTAAAACATTTTTTTTAATATAGCAGAATTAATTAAACAAGGTTTAAATTATTAACTAATATGCACACTATTGATTAAATTACAATTAAATCATCTGTCCACAAAGTAATTGCACTTTTAATAAGTTCATTATTTACTCTCTCCCACTGGAGCTCGGCTCGATAGTGGCTTTCTGTACTGTTAAGACTCTTACTTCGCACCTCTGGCCCGCACTACTCGCACGTCCGCCGCGCACACAACACAGTCCCCGATACTCCGATCTTTGCACACGAGAGTCATCGCTCGTCGCCCGCTATCGCTCGCCAGAGGGGTCGCTCACCCTCCTCACTTCACTTCACCCACTCGCTCCCCGGTGTCGCCGCCGGCCTCTGTCACTCCCGTACACTCCTGGGGCCGCCGAAGTGCCGGCCTGGAAAGGTCTCGTAATCCCTCCGAAGTGTCGCGTCGTCAGAATCCCAGACCAAACACTCGAAGCTGCGAGAACAACAGCGTTCTGTATTACGCCCAGAGATTAGAAACGGATACAGATGAAGCATTATCCATCAGATGAGAAGCAATATTTTCCCACATTCTTTCCCTTATGATTTGCACATACCTGTATGGCTGATGATTGTTTATATTTTCATCAGCTGTTCTAGCCTGCTTTTATTAATGACTGTAGTTAAGCTGTTCGGAAGAAAATTAAATCAAAGTATTTGTTGCCAATATGTTCATAAAACAAATCTAATGATGTGAGTTGACATTTTTTCTGCAATTTAACCTACAATACAGGTACAGCTGATACACTTTGCAAACAATCGGCCGCCATATTGGCACGTGCAGTAGGTACGCTGAAATCTCCCTCTTCTTTTGGCTTCAACCCTGTCGCCTAGAATCGGAACTTATGTTCCATCAGTGTGTTTCCCCAATCTCTGGTTATGCCACCTCACGCCGCTTGTATTCGGATTACCGCAGACGGAGGAAGGTGCCCGGCCGACCGGCCTGCCTCTTTGCAACGCCTATAGCATCCTCGTAACAGAATCCCCGATAAGGAACGAACCATGGATCAGTATCGGAAGAAGATGTGCCGTAACGGAGTTCCCTCCATTCCGTCTGCCATGCCCGCAAGCGGAGAGGACAGCCTGTGCTCGGTGTGATGCGACCGCCTCTCAAGTCCCCGTATCGACACCCGGGAGGACGCAATTAGTTGCGATCCTCCTTTTGTGTACGCGCACGGTCGCCTAGGCAACCGTCTGAGCGAGCCGCTGCGTCGTCAATACCACTGGTGTCGCCATTCGGCATCGGCCGTTGGGCGGTGGTATCGACGTCTGCTTCCGGAGCTACAATCGCTCGCCGATGAATGCACCGCAATCAATTTTTTTGACGATAAATCGATGAACGCCGGCTGCACGCACGAAAAAAAAAACATGACTCATTGGCACGTTCCGCCCGAGCCGAGCGTGCAAGAACCGGGCCAACCACCGTGCGTGAAAATCTTCTGTAATATCAAACAGGTTAAGGCGGGCTTTTTAAAAGCAGCAATTTAAAAAATTTGATTTATTTTTTTCCAATTTCGTCATTTCTAATTAACAATTTATTGACATTGATTTGATTTCAGTTTATTTCTATAAATAATTGTACGTGATTATATTTAAACAAATTATTTAAATTAAATTTGCAAAAACTGTAAATAATATTTAAAATTGGTGTGGAATTTTTCATCAATGTTTTCTTATGACGTTATCACGTAAAATGATCGTCCATAAACCGAATTTACAGACAATCCCCTTTTTTTGTAAATAGAACTGAAATAATCATGTAAAATTAAAAATATTTGCACATTTATGAAAACAACGGTGTCTCCAAAAAAACACACAAAAAATTCGCAGTAATACTGAGTCACATTCTTAACCGAACATTTATGCTTTGTGTTGTCCCAGTATCTACAATATTTAAAGTTATTTGTAAACCATTCCCTGAAGAGCTTTCCAGTATTAACTGCACGCGTTATTTAGTATAAGACAAAATTAAGTCCGACTGGTACATATTTTATTATATTTTTTCCTAATTTAAGAACATTTATGCTTTGTCTGGTGATTCGTCAACAACTATCGAGCATCGATTTCATTATGTGACAAGATATTCTCGAACAGTAAAGCTTGATAGGAGAAAAGGGAATGTGCTAAGAATCTTCCACGCAAAATTTTAAGCTATAAAAAGTGTCGCAAGCAATTTTAAATAAATGATACATTGAACTTCAAGGTCCTGCTGTGCGGCAAAAAAAAGTTAAGGTTTCGCTACAACAGCGATTGATTGATTCGCTTAAGAGTACATACAGCAGTTACATCAGCATCTGGCTCAAGCCTGAAAGGGTTCGTCTTCATCGTCGTTCGCATTTTCTCATGATGCACGAAAACACGAGAGAAGAAAATGCACGAAGAATCCTTTTCGTGTGAAGTTTCATTGCAATAAGGGCCATGTTTGGTTTACGTGTATAGACAGTTTGAGACGACATGCGGAAAACTGTATAGGTGAAGTCCGATCACCTGCTGTGGAACTACTAGGCTGGAGACTCGTATGCGTACAAGCACACAAGCATATGTGCAGCAACCGATTGCGATGACGCCTGGACTACTGTGCTTGGCGCATTACAGGTAAATGATAACGGATTGCACGTGGCTAAATTTTCATTTCGTGGAATGTTTTTAAAGACTACCCAGACGGGCAACAAGATGGTGGATGCACTGGAAATAAATAATTACTGCACTCAGGCGGGACCGCACCCTAGCAGACTAGCGGGCGAAAACAATATGTCGGATTCAAGATGGCTGCTTCCAGCAGACGAAAACAATATGGCGGACAATACGTCATACTGGTTGACGCAATATATGCATTGGCAGTAGTGGTGGGAGGTCGGTCTGTCGGTGGCTTCCGTGGAGGAAGGATCCGTCATTACTTTTATTTTTGTCCTCGCCGGGTTCAAACCAAGGACTCGAAGCTCCATGACGTAAGTGCGATTTTTATAAAAAATGTGCATAATTTCTTTATAAAATAAATTTTTTGGCCGAATTTCTAGGTTAATTATTACGAATTTTCAAAAGGCTGACGTTACTTCTTCGTCTTAGACGACGGAATTTTTTAGTTAGAATTATTATTAATTAATTATTAATTTTAAATATTTTCCCGAATATTTAGCTTAATATTTACAGATTTCAAGATAGCGTCCGTAACGAAAATTGCAACGGTTACGTTGAGGGTTAAAAGAAATCTGGCTACTATTCCACACAGTAAACTACCTCCGTCCCTACTCTCCGACTTGGCCGTTTCTCTATTTGAAAAGATACATCTCCGACCAAATGTCGGGAGTGGGCAAAAGTGAATATCAGGGTAATCAAAATTTAAGGCTGCGCGATTAGCAGTGAGATATGAAAACTATTCCAAGCCAACAAATTATTTAAATACCTAAAAAATTATCATACTAGGCCTTAACGCGCGAACAAATACACAAACATGGCAATGTACAAGGCGCATGAATAATCAAAAAGAAATTACAACTAAAATATGAAAAATTTTAGAAAAAATAATTTTACTGCGACAAAGTGCAAAATAATCGCGCCCGTGATCTCTATATCAAAAAGGGGTCCCCAATAACAAATAAAATAAATTAATAACTACGCGAAACTAACCACATAAAAATTAATTTCATATTGAAATATGATAAAGTCCTTTAAATAGATAATAAGAGTCCTGGAGCGCAGACACGCAAAAAAAAAAAAAAATAGCAGTTTAAATTCTACAAAGGTAAAACGAGACATTTATTTACCTGGCCAGCAAAAGAATTTAAAAAAAAACATTTCCAGCAAAAAAAAAATAGATTCGTACACAGTCTTGCACTATGCTGACAGTTCTACGATTCACATTGACGTTCAGGCACAGGTGACGTCACTGACGGAGCATTCAAAAAGTCGAAAGGGCAAACGCACGGGTAAGCTACGACGCAAAGGGCGGAGCAAGGGTTTTTTAGACGACGATCCACTTACTTGTAGTCCAGGGCTGTCAGTGTGGTGTAGAGCATGGTCCACACCTTCTTCTCACGCCGTCACACTTTACGATCATTGATAAGTGTTATAGCGCGATGACTGAGTGGGCTGTATACGATAATGATTATAGATGCCATTATAATCCAACAATTTAACCGTGAGGCTACACCATAGTACTACTCACCGCCATGATGAAAAATACGACTGACTTCCGGCTGGAAGTTCAGGGCTGTCAACTATTGGCACTACACAGCAGCGCGGGAAATACAACTTGAAGTAATCAGAGACTTCTCAGAAGCACTGATTACGTTGAGGTCTAATCAATGTTACTAACACAAAATTACACACACTAATACACAGTCTGAACAATAGAGCCTGCCCGCCGAGTAGAACCATGGCGAAGTCGACTCGGCCCTCCCTCTACCGCATCACCTGTACACAGTATACACACACTGACACACACCTCGTGCACTCGTAAAGTCCTAAACCCACCGTGCAGCTGCAAAACACGTTCAACACATTTCATGTGGACGAAACCAGGAGGCTCGCCTAGCAGAACGGTTCCTATCGCGCCGCGCTAAGTTCCGCGCGCGGAGACCGATGTGTACAGCCCGGCCGACGCGACACGACTCCCCGTTCCAGTCTTTCTCTCTCTCTCTCTCTCTCTCTCTTGCCACCGCTGCGCACGGGCGCTAGTGTCGCACGTCGCACGATGAAGACTCGAGAATCATAGGTCTCACACGTAGAATAAATAATCGAACAGTGATCTGCGCCTCAAAAATAAAATTATAAAAAATAAAAAATATTACCAAAGATTGATATAAAAAGTTACAAGTTACAAACATACACACTAGTTGAAATTACAAAATATAAATCTTTTAGCACCTGCCGGCACTATAGCCAACCTTAGGTAAACAAAAGCTCAAGGAAAGTGGTGAAAATAAAATACTAAAAGTAAAATAAATTAAATTAAAATCACTACACAACGATTTTTTTTATAAAAACAAGATAAGTTAAAATGCGTTGAAATTTACACAACAGAATTTAAAAACAAAGAAAATAATATGCCACGTACGTGAACACAACGTAACAATTCAAAATGGCGGCCATGGCATCTTAATTGTCAAGGTCATGATCTCAGAGGCTTAAGGCGGCTTGTAGATGTGGACTTTAAGCCGCTTTGCGGACTTTAATTACGTTAAAAAAAAATTAAGGACTAAAACTGGAAAGTTTTTATCATTTTGAGACATTTTTTGGCAAATATTAAGTCATTTTAGAGAATTTTTGGAAATTTTTGAAGGTCAAAATGATTCAATATGGCCACCATGACATCATAATCCAAGATGGCGGTCGGCTCCTCGCTCTTCTGCCCAGCTTCAGTCCTCGGAAGAACCAATATATACTACTCTATTCGTTAAATAGAATAGTTTTCTTTTCTTTTGCAAAATAATAAAAAACAACTTTGAACGGTTTTTATGATGCATAATGGATGAAACATGATTACAATATAATTATAAAGCCTTAACAAGAAATTCATATAAGAAACTTTAACACATTCTTAGTTAAAGTTTGGTTACTAGCAGGTAGGCAGGAGTTATGAAATGTTACAAGATGAACACACTGGTCTGACAACTACGAGACAGTAGCAACAAGAGAACAAGAACAAACACTTGGAGAACACACACAGCGATGCACAGACGCACCCGACCATGCAACAACAGCGTGATTCAGAAATGGCGTATTGTACATTCAATTATTTTTAATCAATCTTCTCCATTGCGAGTATCATTCAAAGAACGCAATTAAAAATAAAGTTATGCAAAAACAAACGAATGAAAAAAAGTAAAATCGAAGCGAGTGTGTCTGAATCAGAGTAAGTCTACTCTACTTGAAGTACCCGGTGAAACCTGGCTTTGACCACAGTGAAGAAATTAAAACTACTATTGACCACAAAAAAGAAACATGAACTAGGTCATGGCACCGATAGAGTAACGTTTTGTTTGGTAAAGAGCACAAAAAAAAATTTTTTAATCAGATAATGACAGTTTTTTATATTCTTTTGAATACCGAGTGTACAAAATTTCAAGAAGTGTCCAAATTCTGCTTTAAAAGGTAGGAGAGGAGGAGGGTGGTGGTTTTAAGACATCTTACGTAGAAAGTATCCTTCCTCTGGTTTTAGAGCTCAGGTGTGAAACTTTTCATCTATATCTTTCCACAGATTACCTCGTATATATCCCTCGAAACCGAATCTCGGTGTCAGTGTCAAAAAAATAAAATAATGTACAACAGATTAAAATTATTAACTATGGTGTTGAAATATTCTACCATTTAAATGACATTTTAACAAACCAAGTTTCCAGAATAGATACATATTGTAATTTTATTTATATAATTACATATTAAAAAAAGTAAAATATCTTGAGGAATAGTTCAAGTATAGGTATGAGGAAAAGGCTAGACATAGTAAACTTCAGAGGTTATCCGAGTTGAATATTGTAATTTACGTTATTTCCTCTAGTAATTTTCTTAGAATTTTTTTCCTCGAATATCGAATCCTTCAAATACTATGGATTTGATTGTATTTGAGGATTTTTTTACCCATCATTTATACCTATATATATGTGTATATATATGTGTGTGTATATATATATATATATATATATATGCATATACACACACCTGTTAGCCAACATACCAGCTGCAACTTCTTTAAACTTTTAAAATATATTTTTACAACCGCAATGCGTGCCAGGTTCTTAGCTGGCTCGCGGCCCTGCGCGGCCACTGGCGTCATGCGCCGAGTCACGCGCGGTCCACTGACGTAAGGCATGCCACGCGTGCCTGGCCGGAATACAAGGGTAGTCGCTAACCCCAACCCCCCTCCGCTCCCCGCACATCGTCCTACCACGGCGCTGTTATCTATCGCTGAGTAGCCTTGGGGGTTTCCGCGGGCCGCCGCGCGGAGCGGCGTGAATAGCGCCGACTTTCTTGATGTTTCGGGCGTCGGGTCGGCCCAGGTTGACGCCACTCGTCACAGCCTCTCTCGTCGGTTCGAGAAGGGCGCCCCAGGTACTTGATCAGCGACGCCGACCTGCGAGGGAGTCCCGCGACGAGTTCCACGACAGTTCCGTGTGAGTTCCGAGAGTTTGGAGAGTTCCGTGAGCGAAGGGGAATGCGACATCGGCGAAGAGGGTGAGATATCCCTCCAGAGTGGTGCGACTTAGAGCGAGAGAGTGCGACTGAGTGGCGCGAGACTGTGTCTGTGGACAGGCGCGAGGTAAGGGGCGAACCACTACATAGCCTGGCTCCAGTGAGGAGTGCGAACTGTGGAACTTGACAGAAATCGGGTTACTTGCGAATAAACATTTTTAAGTGCCAATGATTGGTGGTCGGACATTTTTAAGTACAATATTTATTATTAATTTAAATATTAATAATTAATAAAACTGTAATAAAACTTAATTGGGCTATACCTTACGACCCCACATTAGATCGTAACAATATGATTCACGCCGAAAATTCTGAACATAACCTTCCCGTACCAATTCGAGAGAATTGCGTAAACGTTCCAAATATCTTGGTAAATATACGCGAAGCTGCTTGTTCCCATTTGACTTCGAAGAGTTCAGAGTGAATGTTGGCAACACTAACTCTGAAGTATACGTGAACTCAAGACTTCGGGAACTTGAAGCGCTAGGGCAATTAACATTTTGAGACCCATTTATCCCGCACGCCCAACACAAGTCCTGCTTTCATCCAATTTTACACGGCGGTGAGGGAGTAAGGGAAATGAGAAATTCTTCGAAACGTTTCGGCCAAATTATTTATGTAGGAGTTGGGCTTTTTCCGACGAAAATCATTTAAATGTGATTAAAAATCAGGCAGAAGATACAGTTTAATTTGAAGTTTCGAACAATTAACTAACTTTGAAAGCAAACCTACTGCAAACGACCTATGCTGTTTCTGAATATTAAGCATGTTAACCTTTGCCAATGGTAAAGGATGCTTTAATTTCAAAGCTCTATTCAGAACAAAACGATGCGTGAAAAGGCTATACGAATTATTCAGACGCTGAAAAAAAACCTGGTGTATCAACAAAGAAATAGGTACTTTTTTCGGCAGTCATTTGTTTGCGTTTTCAAATTTTTCACACCTAATTTTTACACGTTCAATTTAATCATCTGGCAAGAAAATATCAACATAGAATGGTGCAGTCGTAGTTTCATTTTAACTAAAATACAGAGCTACAGAGCCCTAAATGGTATTGAATGTGGTATTACTGATTTTTTTAAATTTAATGTCTTTATCATAGTTGCGTGGAAGGGAGTACATAGTAAATAAAGTCTAACTCCAGTATCAAGACGTTTCACTGCGGAAGAATTCAAACTCAAAATCTTGCAATCGAGCCCACAGAAATATACGTAAAATGCAAATATTTCGATTTCTGGGTATGATGCTTGAGAAGCGAGTTTAAATAAAACTGAATGAAGATTTATAATAAACTTTTTTTATGAATACTAAGAGTATAGATAATTCAAAATATTTGACCCGGTAAATATTAAGACTGAGTCTGTTCGTGCTCAAACTACCTATGGAAATTTATAGGTTGAGATCTCTAATTATTAATCACAATATAATTAATTCAAGTAGTTAACACGAATATGTATATCTATATATACACAATTTTCAACACCTTCGTGATAACTTTTCAGTCTCTGAACAATAGGCATATTTGTTTTCAAAGCATTATTAGATAGAAAGGCATAAATAAAATATTTGTGCCCACTTTTTAAATTTTTCATGGTTGCCATTGTTGTGATATGATATAGTGACTCACGAAAATTCAAGAAACACCATTTTATATTAATGTAAATTTATCCGGCATGGTATTTGTGAAATGTTATTTTTTAATATACTAACAATTCGTTATTGTTTCCGTTTCCTCCTTAAATATTTTGCAATTTGCTCGCATTTTTAACATTCTTTTATTTTTATCTAACCCTCTAAAACATGATTTACTCATGCAACTATACCAATTAAATAAATAATTCCTTTCGGCACAGCCTACACGCGTAGATAGATTTCGAAGTACCTATTTCGTCTCGAAATGTTCTGGAAACTTCTATGAACTTCTGGAACATTTTAAGAACTAAATTTTCATGACATCCTATATGTTCTCCAATATTCCAAAATGATTGATAATATATTTTCTTATATTCCATGCAGATAAATTTTTTCAAATTTTTTTAACTTAATACATCCAGTGTAGAATAGCTTAGAACGAATTTCATATTACGCCTACTAAGTAAGGTAATTATGAATTTTTTGACCTTCAAACGCTATTTTTCATTCTTTGCACTAATATTTGGTCGTATAAAATTTTTATCTTGGTCAAGGTTTAAGATAATATAATAAGATGGTTTTAAATCAATACGAACGAATTTTATACTAACGATGTTTGATTTTTTTTTATTCCAACCCCTGTTTTTACTGTAATAATTGGTACCATATATAGGATTTGATAGTATATCTACTAAAAAGTATTTTTTTTTCAGCCATTGTTATTTCCAACCCTTTCAGTAGGCCTAATGGTTGGTTACAGAAAAAAATACTTAAGACAAACTTTTTAGATAATATTTAGAAAGTTAAAATAAATAAGAACGGATTCGGTAGTGTACATGGTACGAAAGTTTTATATATTATTTAATTCCAACCCCTGGTTTTTTCAAACCCTTGTAGTAATGATTCATCTTATCAAAATTTATTGAGACCAAAATTTGAGATAATTTTTAGAAGATATACATTTATTGTTATAAATTATTAGTTTACTTATAAGGGAGTTATGCTTTCTTTTTTTGTCCTTTAACTCCTGTTTATATCACATTTAACAGCAATGGTTGATTGCATCTAAAAAATTTCCTCCAAATTTTTAAGATATAATTTACAAGTTGTACAAACAATTTGAACGGATTTGATGGTGTGCTTACTAAGAGAAAGTTTTTTTTGTCATTTACCCCCTTGTTCCAACCTATGCAGCAATGGTTGGTTATATCAAAAATTGTTTTATACAAAAGTTTTAGATAATATTTATAAGGTATACAAACAATTCTAACGGTGCATCCTAAGGTAGATTTTTTGTCCATCAACGCTTGTTTTTTTGTCATCCCTTGCAGTAATGGTTGGTCGTATAAAAATTTATTCCACATTAAATTTGTTGATAATATGTTTAGGTTTTACAATAAATAAGAACTTATTTAGTAGTGTACATGGTATGAAAATTATCAAATTTTTATTTAATTTGAACCCTATTTTTTTCAAACCCTTGCAGCAATGGTTCATCTTACCAAAAATTGTTTCAGACAAATGTTTTAGATAAAAATTATAAGTTTTACAAACAATTTGAACGGATTTAATAGTGTTCATACTAAGAGAGTTATAATTTTTTTTGTCCTCCAACCCTTGGTTTTTATACCCTCTTGCAGTTATGGTTGGTCGTAACAAATATTTATTTAGACAAATGTTTTTTTGGTAGATATTCCTCCTACTAGTTATAAAACGTTCAAATGGATGTTTATTCGTCATTTTATTGGTACTATAGAAATTTTCCTATTTTTTTTCAAAGCCTTCCCCATTTCTACCACTTTGGTCAGATTTTTTCTATTAACAAACTCAACCGAGATTCTCCATTAATATATTAAATGTATCAGTTTGGGAGTTATTTGTGAAAAATTACGGCAGTTATAATGTCCATAAATATTGGCATATATATATATATATATATATATATATATATATATATATATATAAATTTTTGAGTTGACAGTGGTTTTGGGATTTCTGGACCAATAAACGAAAAACTCTATAAAGACTCTTCGGAAGACGCACCTGGTAACTGCTACAGTAGGTAGTCTTTCTTCTAAATATACATAAAAGAGTGTTTTGTTGAATATAATGAGTTGTAGGTTTTTATTAATCCAGCATTTGTACAAAGCTTTTCAAGATACCAAATTGAATTTTTCAAATATTGAAATGAATTTTCGGCTAACTTTTAAGTTCTCTGAAAGTTAAAAACAAATTTTGTCTGATGTAAAATTTAATTATTTTCCAAATGTTGTAATCGGATTTGTTTTAGCCCAAGTATATCATACGCCATTTTGATTTTGACTTTTTTGTCATCGCTTTTATTTAATTTATTTAATTAATAAAATCTCAACTCGATACCTCCTTTTCATTTGACGTTCTGCCACAAACACTTCAAAGAGATACTCAATGTAATATCACGCAAGTCACTTAATTAAATTCCTTTGAACTGTACAACTTAATTCCTGGCGTTTGGGTATAAGTAATTGAAACACCCTGTTTATAGGCGAGTTGAGTCTAGCCTGTACGAGATGAACCCACGAAATAATCGTTCCTCTGCCAATAAACAAGGAAAACTGCTCGAGTGTGTAGAGAATCGAGGAGTTCATCATGGATGTTGCTGAACTCGCCAAGTTTTCCAGTCACTACACAGAAAATACTTTTCTGCACTTTTACAAAAGATTCGTTTGGAAACCAGTTGCCAAGAAATTGTTTGCAATATTACAAAAAAAAAAGATACTGTAACTTTGTACAACACATAACTTAGCTTTAGTTATTTCTTCACATATGAAATACTTTCTTCGAGATAATACTGAGTATTTGTCACGAAAATTGAGGCAAAATTTTATATTTTAATTCATGTTTAATTCGTGCATAATTTTTAAAGCATTGAAAAAATAATTAAACTTTCAATTAATTTGACTTTATTTTGTTTTATTATGTTTATCAATGTGCGCAGTTAATACTGAAAAGCTAATCAAGGAACGGTTTACAAATAACTTTAGCTACTGGAGGTACTGGGACAACACAAAGCATAAATGCCCGGGTAAGAATCCGAACCCAGTATTACTGCGAACACCATCTTGCAGTGATACAATTGTTTCATGTGCATTTACAAATTTACAAAACTATGTTATTTTTCATGAGTACTTCCATTAAATTTACAGAAAAAATTGTGTTCGTGTACTTATGTAAGCGCGCTATATACTTATTATACTTTGCCTACTTGGAGTAAAAAAACGAACTAATTTGGCATGCAAATAATTAATAAAATTAAATAATAAAAGGACTGGACTGATTTTATAAATACGGTTAGTAAAGTATAAAGTCAATCAATTTAAATTTTAAACATAATACAGACACGTGTATAAATTTAATTAATTTAGTAAAGTAATCGAGAATCATTTTAATTAACTAAATAAAAACAAATAAATGTGCTGAATTTTATATTAATTCATAATTTTTTATTATTTATTGAATAATAATGTAATAATTTATAATGCAAATTAATAATACATACGGGAACATAACCTCACTTACATAAATACACTTCAAAAAGTTTATAAACACAACTTCTATAAATAATATTCACAATAAAATAATGTTTTTTTTAATTATATGGACCATAATTCAAAATCCATCACTGAAGTATAAGATTTAAAAGCACGTGTATAAATTTTTTTAAGTAGCTTTTTTTTTTTTTTTTTTTCATTTTGTGAAAATTTCGTTGCAAGCTGCGCGCGCATCGTGAAAAGTTCACTCTTATCATATACATAATGCGGCTGTAGAGTGTAGAGCGTAGAGCGGCGGACCCCGGGCGCGGGAGGAAGGGTCGATGTTCGCAGGACGGGTAGTGGCGGGCAGTAGTCTTGGTAACCCAGTTGGCGGCTGATCAATACACCCGGCTGGTCCAGGAGGCAGCCCCGGATGCTGCGAGCCGGGAGAAGAGCGACAAGTGCGGCGCTGGTCCACCTGGTGAAAGGGGGGGGGGGGGGGGAGCTCAGACCCACCTGTCAGTTCTACGACCTGCTTGCGAACAGGGGCAACCTGCAAAAGGCTGACTTGCACCGTCCCAGTAAGGCTGGGCGCACGCACAATCGCGACAGCTTGACGCCGTATTCCCGCTACGTTATTTCTTCCCGTATTCTTTGAATCTAATTGCTGTTGTGATACTCCTTCAACCATTGGTCTTTCCTGTACTAACACATCGATCTGCATCCAGCTCCATAATGAGAAAAAATAAATTAATTAAAATACTTCGAAAGTGAACATTTGCTCCAATTAAAAGTACCAATGAAGAACAGTACCTAACTACATGCCCTTGTTGACACTTTCTTCACAGTCGTGCATGCGCAGAACACTGCAGCCACCAGACAGTTCGATGTGGTTGCCCCGTGTCTGATCACGACAGTTTTGACGTGAGTACGTCTTTAAAATTGCTTCCATAGTAAAACGCAATTTAAAAAAAACGAATGATAACAAAATTGTGGGATACAGTTTGGTGTTGCAGCTAGATATCTATCTTCTCCATCCATAATTTAATTACACCACTGAATAGCTAAATGATCAAAAAATTCGGTACGCTAAGAGAGGACTGTGGCGCATCGCGTGCGGTGGAGGGGGAAGCGCCGCCATTTTGAGGTCATTTTGCTGCGTTTCGAGATTTCCATTTAGTATAACTTTTGACTCTGAGAAGCTACGACGTTCGTTTGAGTTTCAATCGTCAGCTCTCGTCAAAATCTATCGATTGCATATATAAAACATTAGTGTAAAATATTTACAGTGAATATATATGATGTTACAATAAAATAAAAAATATATAATGTCGGCCTATACGCGTCAAAAAGCCATAATCCAAACACAGTGATCGTATACGGTTGGAAAGGGCTTCCCAAAATCAATAGAATGTTACCAATAAAACATCATATGACCGAGTGAAGCAGTGGCGGGAACGTGAAAGAATGAATGCGGCCTAGCGGATCAACGACGGTTCCAGTACACCTGCAGCTGAGGCGGTTGAAATTATGCAGTTGGATGATGAAATATCTTCTATGTCGACGCCGGACTGAGTAGGCATCGATTGTGTACGATCGTCGATTATGAAGACACATTGGGCAGCAGCTTGTGCACGTTTCACTACGACGTTTGTCAACAATCCATTCGTACATAAGTGTGATGTGTGCGATCGTCTGTGGTTTCTGCGCTCATTGAAGCCAACAAAAGAAAAAAAACCGAAGGACTTCTTAGTGTTCAAACATGATAACATACATAAAACAGCGAATTTTATAATTTGTATAGTAAATATTACCTGTTACGTACACGTATTCACGTACAACACACGGACGTGTCCATGAAACATCAACACCCCATTTCTTTTGGTCTGATTCTGTGTGCACTGCTTATGCGCAAAATACACGGAAGTGAACCACTCTCAGGCTATCTGCTATCTGTACGTGCCCGACCTAACTTAAGTCGAGCGGCGAGTGGACGATAAAACGGCAAATTGGGCGAGCGAGAGCTCACACAAGGCAATAAAGAAGCGAGTTTGGTAGACGTTCGAAGTAGTATATATTGGGGGCTACTGGATCAGGCTTCAGGCTGTGAAGCCGGGAGCCGGTGTCCGCCATCTTGGATTGTGACGTCACGGCGGCCATCTTGGATTGTGACGTCACGGCGGCCATCTTGGACCCGCCATCTTGGATCAGCGTAACGGGACACAACATAACGGGACATAACGTAACGGGACAAGTTATTACGGCGGCCATTTTGGATCCGCCATTTTGGATGACGTAATTGTGTTTTCTCGAAAATTTCGGTGATGTGTTTTCCGCCATTTTGAATGATGATGTCACCGTTGCAATTTTCGTTACGGCCGCCATCTTTAACTTTTTTATTTATTATCCGATTTTAACGAATTTTTTTTCTGTTCCACTGAGGGCCGCCATCTCGGATACCATCGACTTTGTTTCTGTTGTTTGTTCCTAGATAGCGCCAGCGTCGCTCTGTCTCATCACATAAGGTCGATGTTCCATTACCTACCATAGCTATTATGAACCTTATCGACATTTTAAATTTAATTTTTTATGAAAAATATATTGGAAACGCTGTGATTCGAACCATCGCAGCTCTGATCTCTAGGTTGGAAAACATACGCCTTTAACCGCTCGGCCATGGAGACATTTACCAGACTGAAGATTAAATAAGGTATATATAAAAATAACATGCATATTTGGACTTGTAATTTTTTTTAATTTAAAGTAATAATAGCACCACCTGTTCGAGACAGACCTACCATCTTGTCATTTGGCCGCCATCTTGAAAATCCATAATTTTTATGCTAGAGATGCGGGAAAAAGTTCAAAATTCATTAAATAAATTGACAATAAATATAATGATTGATTATATCGATTCCCGTTCTTGGTTAGAAACCGGTGAGGGTAAAAAATAAAAAAAACATCAGATCCTTCCTCCACAGAAGCCACCTACAAACCGATCTACCGTCACCAATACCAAGGTTCATACATCGTCAGCTGATATAACATCATGTCCGCCATCTTGTCTTCATACGCTGGAGACCACCATCTTGTTTTCGTTGGCTAGAGTGTGCCGATACCATGTTAGTATAATTATCTGGTCACCACACCATTGACCTTGACCTTTGACCTTGACCTTGAAATTTGACCTTGACCTTGAAATTTGACCTTGACCTTGAAATTTGACCATGACCTTGAAATTTGACCTTGACCTTGAAATTTGACCTTGAAATTTGACCTTGACCTTGACTTTGAAATTTGACCTTGACTTTGAAATTTGACCTTGCGTTGAAATTTGACCTTGACTTTGAAATTTGACCTTGACTTTGAAATTTGACCTTGACTTTGAAATTTACCTTCACCTCGAAATTTGACCTTGACTTTGAAGTTTGACTTTGTCCTTGTCGACCATCATGGACCCGACATTTAATGTTCAGTAGATGCTACCAGGAGCTACCATATGCTGGAGTACGTCATCTTGTGTGTGTACTCATATTATAGAGTACATTTCCATCTGGATCATTTCATTCTAACCCGCTACAGTGCAGTAAACATTAATTACCGAGGTGCCCCCCGCCATCTTGAAATTCGGCCGCCATCTTGAAATCATGTAATAATGCAGCTAGAAAAGCGGGAAAAAATCCAAAATTCATCAAAAAAATCACTCATTAATTTACATATCGATTCGATCCGCTCCAGTCCTTGGTTCGATCCTCGATCGTTGCAATAATGTTTAATTTTATGAAAAAATAATAACTTCAATAAGCCACGTTCAACATTCTTAAAGAGACTTTAAAACCTCTACTACCATCATCCTATAAGCCATCAAGACCACCATATTGAAAATTCGTAATAATTAAACTAAAAATTCAGGAAAAAGTTAAAAATGCATTAAATAAATTTGCAAACAATATACTGATTAATTAGGTCGTCTAAGGTCCTTGGCACGATCCTGGACGAAGCTAAAATAAATTTTATTTAAATACCAGAAAAGCGTAAGGTTCGAGAAATAAAACACCACAAAGTAGTTTACAAACATAATATTTATTACACAATTTCTATCCTACTACAGAATCACTTGCGAAAGCCAGCAAACTTATAAACATTTAGCTATGCATAGACGTGCAACGACTACTTCTTAGCTCCAAATGCTCCAGCAGCTCCAAATGCTCCAACAGCCTCCAAATGCTCCAACAGCCTCCAAATGGCTCCAACAGCTCCAAATGCCCCAACTACCTTTTCTTTCAACAGCTCCAATGATATTGGGCCACAATGCTACGAGTCTAAGAGCCTACGAGGCTACAAGGCTACGAGTCTAAAAGGATCTAGCTGGTTCCGAGTTAAACATGGCTGAGAGACTGCATGACTAAAAGACCGCATGGCTACGAAACTAAATGTCTATGAAGCTACATGGATACAAGTCTACTCGGCTCCAACACGCAATGTACACACAGTACACACAGGAAAACGTAATGTAAACACAGGAAAACGTAATGTACACACAGGAAAACGAAAAGTACATACAGGAAAACGAAAAGTACAAACAGGAAAACGAAATGTACAAACAGGAAAACGAAATGTACAAACATGAAAACGAAATGTACACACAGGAAAACGAAATGTACAAACAGGAAAACGAAATGTACAAACAGGAAAACGAAATGTACAAACAGGAAAACGAAATGTACAAACAGGAAAACGAAATGTACAAACAGGAAAACGAAATGTACAAACAAGAAAACGAAATGTAAAAAAGGAAAACAAAATGTACACACAGGAAAACGGAATGTACACACAGGAAATCGGAACGTACACACAGTACACACAGGAAACGGAATGATCACACATACAGTAGCGGAAACACAGGCTTATTTGGAAATCAGGATACAAGAAATAAATCATACTTTTTTTAAATATAAATAATTCATTTTATTTTTCATTAGTACACACATGACAGTTAATCAAATGATTATTGTATGTAGCCAGCGTTCCGAAGTTCTTACAGTATGGGCGATACCTCCACAATATGCAAGTAGTTTCCTCTACGAACAGATGCCACCATCAGTCTTAGCCGGTCAACCAATATTTTTGGATCTTACCATGATGTGGAATCAATCTCTTCTGCCACCATCTTCATTGCTTGTTTATTATAAATATTATGATCTCTGGTGTATTCCGTTTTAACACCATCCTCAGGGTTACTTTCATCATCTAGCCAGCGATCATCACAAGCTTGATCAGATTTATTTATTATAACACGACGTTTCCATCGCTTCGGTCTCAGGACACCAACACATTCTTCGATCTTGTCAGCTTTAGGTTCTGCATCACAGTCTATGCCTTTGTAAACAGCCTCAGAGTCACTGTAGCAATCACCGTAGAAGACAACGTCTTCACCCAGATTACTGCAAGAACTCAATATCGTTGATGTCGAAGTGTCTTCATCGCCTGTATGCTTCCTTTTCAGGAGTCCACCATTTATACAAAGTATGGAGGATCTGCTAAATATAGGCTTGAATGTATTCTCACTTTTCACAGTGTTGATACCTTCATTAGTTTCAGTCTTCCCGATACCATCAACATCCTTCAATATTTGTTTCTCGTCACGATCGGCGTGCCATGGCTTCCATCTTTTCTATATTCATAATATTATTTGTCTTTAAATATCCGCGTCCGTGTCACTATCACAGATGTAAATCATCATCATAGCTGTCATCAATATTGTCATGAGCTGCATCAATATAACTCATTTTATGATATCGTTTCCACATTTCAGTTGTCAGTGATTTACCACAATCTATAATCTTGTGAGCTCCATTCTCATTTTCTGTAAAAGCCTATGAGTCCAGTTTTATTATTTAATATTTCAACCCATCATCACAAACTCAATTAAATAATTGTAGTATATAGAAAAAAAAATCATCAAAGTTCCTTTCATTTAATCTTGGAAACCGTATCATCCTTTCCACCTATATTAGGTATAGTTTCTTGAGCCCAAGAGTCTTTCATTATATATACCACGCAGTGTTCTTCAAGAGATGTAGTATACCACCATTTCTACATACAAATTCATCCTATCATTAATTTGTTTACACATTAGAAAAACCTTCACGCTATTTTTACGTGTTTTATTAAATTACCACTTCCACTAAAATAATTACCACACATAGTAATTTCTACAAAGGACACTTTAACCATAATCTGTCTGAAAACAGCCATGTCCCATCTATATCACAAAGTAAACGAGGGTTAGTGGAGATAGGTCAAACAAGTGCTAGTCACTCATAGGGTAAGAACCATGTGTTCGATACCTATCTCAGTCAATGTAGCATCTATGTATTTTTATTACCTCATGTAGAAAAATATGTTCCAATGCATACGAATTTTAACTTATTCACGTACGACTAGTCAAAAGTACATAAATTCAAGCACGCCAACCGCAAAAAAAAATTCTCAAGGATAGAGGCAGAGACTACACGATCGAGACACGCCTACCGTCACCTGCAAATGAACATTGACCCCTCGCGCGGGAATTGCAAGCTTGCATAATGCTGCGACACTCATATGTTTTGCTCAAGACATGCATACATCTCATCACTAGCCTTCCAACTCAGTACACGTAAAACTCCAGTGAAATCATAATCCAACATACGTAAAGTACTTGCTGAAACCACTTCAAAGTATACATCACCGAACCAGAGCATAAAATCAGCCTACGAATGTATATCTTGCTACCTACAAAAATAAATGTGTAGCACATATACGAGAGGAGTCGAACTTTACATACCATACTCAATACTCTGATAATTATAAGCGGCAAAATATTTTAAATCATGACCCCGGCTAGTATACATTTTTTTCGTGAACCCTAAATTCATGTTAGTAATCAGTACGAATGTGTGAGTAATTCGGACGAATAATCGCTTACCAAGTATCCAGAATCTTACTGTTACAGCCCAGCCAGTGCACCAGATTACTTCGAAGTGTACGCAATTGATTAACATTATTCAATTTTTTAATATCACCTCCGTAGTGTACACCAATATATGACAGGTTACGATTTAAGACCATAGATTTCCCACAAGTATGTTATGTTTATTTCGGGAGAGTAATAAATTATTATTTTAGAAATAATAAATCAAGTTCCTATCAGATTTGCTCTAATGTTGCGGTATTACCTGTACCAGCACTTTACCAAAACATCTCCCATAAAAATCTTAAGAATGCAGATGGCATACTCAGACTGAAATAATTTTAGCAAAAAAAACTGTCTTCAGCATTATTGGTAAACAAAATAATACTCATAAATAGACAAAACGGACATTACAAATCCGACCTAAATAACGTGCCACATGTAGTTTATTACATTAAGATAAACGATGTAGGTTAAGAAAAATTAATAAAAAAATTCTTTAATTCAATAATTTATTTTAAATTGTACATGCATACACAATAAAATCTGACACTGTATGTATATATATCGTATACATTTTCTCAGTCCTTGCAACATTCATTTCTATTAAAATAAATTATTATATTTCGTTTTAAGAGTGACAAAATACAACTAATTCATACAGATCACGATACATCAGATCAGGAGTGTAACACTTTAGAGGACCAGAGATGATGCTAGAAACCCATCTTTACAAAATTTATAATGTTTTTTCAAGTAAAATTTTCGTGTAACCTGTACACCGCACTTCTCACACAGAAATTTTACACGGTCAAGATTTCTTCTGCATCCATGCTTTTCATGGATGCGTGTACTTCGTAGTCGCTCAAATCGTTTACCACAGTAGCGGCACTGATACAGATATTCATCGCAATTATCATCGCTTCCTCGATGTTCAACTTGCAAATGAACTTTGTTTTTACAATGCCTAATCAAATTACTTTTGTTTGTGAAATGTACACCACATGGGTCACACGGAAATTTCACACGATTAGCGTTTCTTCTACAGACATGATTTTCATGTCTTCTTGCATGTTGACGGTATTTAAAACTTTTGTCACAGTAACAGCACCGATGTTCGTTAGTCGTTCTTGAATCACCAGTCATTGAAGTTTCCATCGAGGACGAAACGAAGTTCGTAGAGTTTTCCTGTGTAGCCAGCACCACCGGCATTAAAGACTCTCCTGCTGACGGTATCACGACTGTTGAAGTCTCCTCTTGTGATGACGTCGTCGTCGTTGCCGACGGGATCTGCACCTTCTCCGCCATAGCTGACGTCAGGGTTCCCGTAGTCGATGGTACAACATCCATCAAGTTCGTCGTTTTAGATGGTAAAGATGCCATCGAGTTCACAAGAACAGGTAATTACGCGTCTTATGCACCAGAAGAATCAAACTAGGTGATCCTTACACCGTCGTCGTCGCCAGTAACAAACTGAGCGACCTGCTGTCTAGGACTCGCTTATATACATGCACCGGTTGGAATAATACGCTAGTCAAATCAAGAACCATTTACTATAATACTCGAGTCAATACATCATCCAATGTTATTACTAAAAAAAATTAGGAATTTCAAGAAATAAAAGTTTAAATTATATATTAAAACAACTAATCTCTCATCCTACATACACGGTTCATTTAGACTTACTAGAAGGATTAAGAGTCTCTGAACAATGGAACTTTCAGAAACCAAACATAGTTTCAAATACTTAAATTTAAATTTTATTATGTACAGCTACACATAACCTCCAACTGACTCCAAATGTCTACAACACATTTCTAAAATAATTTATACGATACCGGGCTAGGTCCAAAGTCAATTATTTTTGTACCTCTCATCTACAGTTCAGGAGTCCTTCAGTGTTGATATAGCTACAGACAAGACATGTCCAGTACCATACATCTTCAAAGCCTTCAGAGTCGATCCTTGTTAAGCCTTATGACAAAAGTCTCCGAAACAAGAGTCCTACTCTATAAGTTTACTATACACTTTTATGCTTTTCATAGCACACATCGATAAATATCTTCGTAAATAACCCAACATATTATCAGACCACTAGCATTCGATTTATGCACATACAGTAGGACACCAACATATCAATCAACACAAGTCCATTTTACATTAAGCTCCTCACTTATTTTCATCAGTCTACACTCAGCACACAAAAACTAAATTAAGTCAATTAACAACCTAGTATTTATATACATCCAGTCATTTAACAGCATACCGATGGCTAGTTAAATAATATTGACAGTGACCATGTTAGCTAAGTTTAAATTTATATAGGACCAGGGACCCATTAAACCTTCAGAACCGACCAACACATACTCAGTGCTGGATGCAAGTTAATACTACACTCATTTGCCATCACCCATTTTCCATAATCGACTCTCTATTCGACACCCATTTTCCATCATCGACACACAATTCAACACTCATTTTCCATCATCGACACACAATTCAACACTCATTTTCCATCATCGACACACAATTCAACACTCATTTTCCATCACCAACACACAATTCAACACTCATTTTCCATCATCGAAACTCAATTCGCCACTCATTTTCCGTCATCGACACTCAATTCAACACTCATTTTCCGTCATCGACACTCAATTCTACATACTCTTTCCTTCTTCAACACTCATTTTCCTTCATCTACATAAAATAAAATGTAAACTTTCCAACACCCACACACACACACATAGATATTAAAATAGTCATCCGCAACTCAATTCTTTAATTTAAAAAACACATGAACTTTATTAGGACATGAATAACGACACATTTTAATATCAATTTTTAAAATTATATTTATATCAAAAATACAAATGTATAAAATTTCATCAGTCAATACACATTACTAACTTATTATATATAGGTACCCTGAAATTCTAAGTTCATCAAGAATAGTCCGCGTTTCTTTGATAACTGATACAATTTCGTCATCTTGCGAAACAAGTAAAAGTCGCAACCTGTTCGTTAACACGTTCGGGTCTTTCCACGATATATAATCAATTTCACTTGATGCCACCATCTTCTTCGAATGTTTGCTGAACATATTCTGAAAATCGTTGCAATAATGATTATGATAATTTGTATCATCATCATCGGTGCTGTTCACATCTTTATCAAACACACTGACATCTTCATCTTGCATATCCCAGTATTTCGAATTTTTTGACATTGGAGTACCATCCTTGGTATCAAGCTTACTTGCTAATTTTCCAAAAAAATATTCCAAAGTCCGTAGAAGTCTACTATAAGACGACTTGTCACTTTTTCTGGAGATGTTACTTTCATTATCTTCTACCTTACTTATATCTTCAACACCAGTTAAGCTATTTCCTTCCTCAAGACCTGGAGATATTTTAACACAATCGCTTTTAAGACTATGTAGATCAATTTCATTGTAAGACATACTGTCCCCGAGCATAGCGTCTCCATCTACGTACTTTATCTCCTGCGCGAGCTTGGCTTTACAAGTTTTATCGTGTCTTTTTAAATTCTCTCTTCGTGTCAACCGTCTTCCACACTTGCCACAAATTAGTATTTGACGGTATGGGCTTTTAACACATTCGTTCTTTTCATGTCTACGAGCATTATAGATGTTATCTAAGTATTTGCTACAGTATGTACAATGTCCTCCAGATCGAGATCGATATTTGTGTATCGTACCTTCACTAGTCTGTACGTACTCCATAATGGTTGAATAGCAACTAAAGGTTTTTGTTTAGGTACTTCGTATTTTCATGTATGAACATTCATCAATTATTTACGAAAAAAGATTTTTTTTCTCATTTTGAAGAAAAAATCATGTTCCACGTAGTTTTACTACCCACCTTCATATTTCCTCATATGTTATGTTGTAAAAGCAACCAAAGTTGGTTGTAGGTTATGGAATGCTCACTCACGATCTCTTGAAAAAGGTGTACCTCCCTAGATCTCAAGAGGAAGAACATTGACCTTATTTAAAAATTAGTGAATAATATCATGGTCTAGCAAGAATCACAAGATAATCTATTCTCATATTAGCAACCATCATGTATCAGTTGTCTGTGTAAGCAGTCAATGTTTTGTGTGGGATGCAGGATGCTCCCTTACGATCGCAACAGAAGGAGGGCTTCGCTAGAACACAAGGGGAAGGGAAATCTTCGTGTGTGATAGCGTTTCTCAGTTTTTTCATGACGTAGTAATCGTCTGATTAATGAACTTTTGTTTTTGCCTGATTTCCACCTGTTAAAATTCTTTTTTAAGTGTTGATTTGATAATATGACTTCGGAAATTTATACGAAACTCTGAATAAAATTACCTGTCTTAGACACCAAGAACAATACAGTTTGTCCTTCATGTTAATGCTTATCAGCTGTCTCAAAGCATATTATTTGTCTGAGTAAGGTTATTATTTTTTAAATCCACCTGATAAAAATATTGTTAGTGGTGATTTATTGACAGAATTTCACTAATTAAATGTAACTCTGAATAGAAATGACATGACTCATTAAGTAAAAAATTCTTCATGCAGAGATAGATTTCTCACAAATAATCAGGAGCACTCGGAGAAAACCATCAGATGTCTAGCCAGGAATAATCAGAAACACTTGGAGAAAGCCATCAATATATTAACAAGAATAATCAGAAGCACTCGGAGAAAACCATAAGATGTCTAGTCAGGTATAATCTGGAGCACACGGAGAAAACCACCATAATATTGTCAAGAATAATCGGAAGCACACGGAGAAAAACACCATAATATTGACAAGAATAATCGGAAGCACACGGAGAAAACCGCCACAAGTTTTCTTTCATATCATAAAATTTCAGGAAAAAATAATAAATAAAAATTAATTAATAAAAAATTAAAAATAAAATACAAAAAATACATAAAATTCTGGCTTGTACTAGAACTATATCTTTGCTCAACAATGAGAAGTTCACAAGCTAGCAGAATCTGTTTATGTATTTTTTGTATTTTATTTTTAATTTTTTATTAATTAATTTTTATTTATTATTTTTTCCTGAAATTTTATGATATGAAAGAAAACTTGTAGCGGTTTTCTCCGTGTGCTTCCGATTATTCTTGTCAATATTATGGTGTTTTTCTCCGTGTGCTTCCGATTATTCTTGACAATATTATGGTGGTTTTCTCCGTGTGCTCCAGATTATACCTGACTAGACATCTTATGGTTTTCTCCGAGTGCTTCTGATTATTCTTGTTAATATATTGATGGCTTTCTCCAAGTGTTTCTGATTATTCCTGGCTAGACATCTGATGGTTTTCTCCGAGTGCTCCTGATTATTTGTGAGAAATGTATCTCTGCATGAAGAATTTTTTACTTAATGAGTCATGTCATTTCTATTCAAAGTTACATTTAATTAGTGAAATTCTGTCAATAAATCACCACTTACATTATTTTTATCAGGTGGATTTAAAAAATAATAACCTTACTCAGACAAATAATATGCTTTGAGACAGCTGATAAGCATTAACATGAAGGACAAACTGTATTGTGCTTGGTGTTTAAGACAGGTAATTTTATTCAGAGTTTCGTATAAATTTCCGAAGTCATATTATCAAATCAACACTTAAAAAAGAATTTTAACAGGTGGAAATCAGGCAAAAACAAAAGTTCATTAATCAGACGATTACTACGTCATGAAAAAACTGAGAAACGCTATCACACACGAAGATTTCCCTTCCCCTTGTGTTCTAGCGAAGCCCTCCTTCTGTTGCGATCGTAAGGGAGCATCCTGCATCCCACACAAAACATTGACTGCTTATACAGACAACTGATACATGATGGTTGCTAATATGAGAATAGATTATCTTGTGATTCTTGCTAGACCATGATATTATTCACTAATTTTTAAATAAGGTCAATGTTCTTCCTCTTGAGATCTAGGGAGGTACACCTTTTTCAAGAGATCGTGAGTGAGCATTCCATAACCTACAACCAACTTTGGTTGCTTTTACAACATAACATATGAGGAAATATGAAGGTGGGTAGTAAAACTACGTGGAACATGATTTTTTCTTCAAAATGAGAAAAAAAAATCTTTTTTCGTAAATAATTGATGAATGTTCATACATGAAAATACGAAGTACCTAAAAAATACCTTTAGTTGCTATTCAACCATTATGGAGTACGTACAGACTAGTGAAGGTACGATACACAAATATCGATCTCGATCTGGAGGACATTGTACATACTGTAGCAAATACTTTGATAACATCTATAATGCTCGTAGACATGAAAAGAACGAATGTGTTAAAAGCCCATACCGTCAAATACTAATTTGTGGCAAGTGTGGAAGACGGTTGACACGAAGAGAGAATTAAAAAAGACACGATAAAACTTGTAAAGCCAAGCTCGCGCAGGAGATAAAGTACGTAGATGGAGACGCTATGCTCGGGGACAGTATGTCTTACAATGAAATTGATCTACATAGTCTTAAAAGCGATTGTGTTAAAATATCTCCAGGTCTTGAGGAAGGAAATAGCTTAACTGGTGTTGAAGATATAAGTAAGGTAGAAGATAATGAAAGTAACATCTCCAGAAAAAGTGACAAGTCGTCTTATAGTAGACTTCTACGGACTTTGGAATATTTTTTTGGAAAATTAGCAAGTAAGCTTGATACCAAGGATGGTACTCCAATGTCAAAAAATTCGAAATACTGGGATATGCAAGATGAAGATGTCAGTGTGTTTGATAAAGATGTGAACAGCACCGATGATGATGGTACAAATTATCATAATCATTATTACAACGATTTTCAGAATATGTTCAGCAAACATTCGAAGAAGATGGTGGCATCAAGTGAAATTGATTATATATCGTGGAAAGACCCGAACGTGTTAACGAACAGGTTGCGACTTTTACTTGTTTCGCAAGATGACGAAATTGTATCAGCTATCAAAGAAACGTGGACTATTCTTGATGAACTTAGAATTTCAGGGTATATATAATAAGTTAGTAATGTGTATTGACTGATGAAATTTTATACATTTGTATTTTTGATATAAATATAATTTTAAAAATTGATATTAAAATGTGTCGTTATTCATGTCCTAATAAAGTTCATGTGTTTTCTACATTAAAGAATTGAGTTGCGGATGACTATTTTAATATCTATGTGTGTGTGTGTGGGTGTTGGAAAGTTTACATTTTATTTTATGTAGATGAAGGAAAATGAGTGTTGAAGAAGGAAAGAGTATGTAGAATTGAGTGTCGATGACGGAAAATGAGTGTTGAATTGAGTGTCGATGACGGAAAATGAGTGGCGAATTGAGTTTCGATGATGGAAAATGAGTGTTGAATTGTGTGTTGGTGATGGAAAATGAGTTTTGAATTGTGTGTCGATGATGGAAAATGTGTTTCGATTATGTAAAATGGGTGTCGAATAGAGAGTCGATTATGGAAAATGGGTGATGGCAAATGAGTGTAGTATTAACTTGCATCCAGCACTGAGTATGTGTAGCTCGGTTCTGAAGGTTCAATGGGTCCCTGGTCCTATATAAATTTAAACTTAGCTAACATGGTCACTGTCAATATTATTTAACTAGCCATCGGTATGCTGTTAAATGACTGGATGTATATAAATACTAGGTTGTTAATTGACTTAATTTAGTTTTTGTGTGCTGAGTGTAGACTGATGAAAATAAGTGAGGAGCTTAATGTATAATGGACTTGTGTTGATGGATATGTTGGTGTCCTACTGTATGTGCATAAATCGAATGCTAGTGGTCTGATAATATGTTGGGTTATTTACGAAGATATTTATCGATGTGTGCTATGAAAAGTATAAAAGTGTATAGTAAACTTATAGAGTAGGACTCTTGTTTCGGAGACTTTTGTCATAAGGCTTAACAAGGATCGACTCTGAAGGCTTTGAAGATGTATGGTACTGGACATGTCTTGTCTGTAGCTATATCAACACTGAAGGACTCTTGAACTGTAGATGAGAGGTACAAAAATAATTGACTTTGGACCTAGCCCGGTATCGTATAAATTATTTTAGAAATGTGTTGTAGACATTTGGAGTCAGTTGGAGGTTATGTGTAGCTGTACATAATAAAATTTAAATTTGAGTAGTTGAAACTATGTTTGGTTTCTGAAAGTTCCATTGTTCAGAGACTCTTAATCCTTCTAGTAAGTCTAAATGAACCGTGTATGTAGGATGAGAGATTAGTTGTTTCAATATATAATTTAAACTTTTATTTCTTGAAATTCCTAATTTTTTTAGTAATAACATTGGATGATGTATTGACTCGAGTATTAGAGTAAATGGTTCTTGATTTGACTAGCGTATTATTCCAACCGGTGCATGTATATAAGCGAGTCCTAGACAGCAGGTCGCTCAGTTTGTTACTGGCGACGACGACGGTGTAAGGATCACCTAGTTTGATTCTTCTGGTGCATAAGACGCGTAATTACCTGTTCTTGTGAACTCGATGGCATCTTTACCATCTAAAACGACGAACTTGATGGATGTTGTACCATCGACTACGGGAAATCTGACGTCAGCTATGGCGGAGAAGGTGCAGATCCCGTCGGCAACGACGACGACGTCATCACAAGAGGAGACTTCAACAGTCGTGATACCGTCAGCAGGAGAGACTTTAATGCCGGTGGTGCTGGCTACACAGGAAAACTCTACGAACTTCGTTTCGTCCTCGATGGAAACTTCAATGACTGGTGATTCAAGAACGACTAACGAACATCGGTGCTGTTACTGTGACAAAAGTTTTAAATACCGTCAACATGCAAGAAGACATGAAAATCATGTCTGTAGAAGAAACGCTAATCGTGTGAAATTTCCGTGTGACCCATGTGGTGTACATTTCACAAACAAAAGTAATTTGATTAGGCATTGTAAAAACAAAGTTCATTTGCAAGTTGAACATCGAGGAAGCGATGATAATTGCGATGAATATCTGTATCAGTGCCGCTACTGTGGTAAACGATTTGAGCGACTACGAAGTACACGCATCCATGAAAAGCATGGATGCAGAAGAAATCTTGACCGTGTAAAATTTCTGTGTGAGAAGTGCGGTGTACAGGTTACACGAAAATTTTACTTGAAAAAACATTATAAATTTTGTAAAGATGGGTTTCTAGCATCATCTCTGGTCCTCTAAGGTGTTACACTCCTGATCTGATGTATCGTGATCTGTATGAATTAGTTGTATTTTGTCACTCTTAAAACGAAATATAATAATTTATTTTAATAGAAATGAATGTTGCAAGGACTGAGAAAATGTATACGATATATATACATACAGTGTCAGATTTTATTGTGTATGCATGTACAATTTAAAATAAATTATTGAATTAAAGAATTTTTTTATTAATTTTTCTTAACCTACATCGTTTATCTTAATGTAATAAACTACATGTGGCACGTAATTAAGGTCGGATTTGTAATGTCCGTTTTGTCTTGTTTGTGAGTATTATTTTGTTTATCAATAATGCTGAAGACAGTTTTTTTTTTTTGCTAAAATTATTTCAGTCTGAGTATGCCATCTGCATTCTTAAGATTTTTATGGGAGATGTTTTGGTAAAGTGCTGGTACAGGTAATACCGCAACATTAGAGCAAATCTGATAGGAACTTGATTTATTATTTCTAAAATAATAATTTATTACTCTCCCGCAATAAACATAACATAATTGTGGGAAATCTATGGTCTTAAATCGTAACCTGTCATATATTGGTGTACACTACGGAGGTGATATTAAAAAATTGAATAATGTTAATCAATTGCGTACACTTCGAAGTAATCTGGTGCACTGGCTGGGCTGTAACAGTAAGATTCTGGATATTTGGTAAGCGATTATTCGTCCGAATTACTCACACATTTGTACTGATTACTAACATGAATTTAGGGTTCACGAAAAAAATGTATACTAGCCGGGGTCATGATTTAAAATATTTTGCCGCTTATAATTATCAGAGTATTGAGTATGGTATGTAAAGTTCGACTCCTCTCGTATATGTGCTACACATTTATTTTTGTAGGTAGCAAGATATACATTCGTAGGCTGATTTTATGCTCTGGTTCGGTGATGTATACTTTGAAGTGGTTCCAGCAAGTACTTTACGTATGCTGGATTATGATTTCACTGGAGTTTTACGTGTACTGAGTTGGAAGGCTAGTGATGAGATGTATGCATGTCTTGAGCAAAACATATGAGTGTCGCAGCATTATGCAAGCTTGCAATTCCCGCGCGAGGGGTCAATGTTCATTTGCGGGTGACGGTAGGCGTGTCTCGATCGTGTAGTCTCTGCCTCTATCCTTGAGAATTTTTTTTGCGGTTGGCATGCTTGAATTTATGTACTTTTGACTAGTCGTACGTGAATAAGTTAAAATTCGTATGCATTGGAACATATTTTTCTACATGAGGTAATAAAAATACATAGATGCTACATTGACTGAGATAGGTATCGAACACATGGTTCTTACCCTATGAGTGACTAGCACTTGTTTGACCTATCTCCACTAACCCTCGTTTACTTTGTGATATAGATGGTACATGGCTGTTTTCAGACAGATTATGGTTAAAGTGTCCTTTGTAGAAATTACTATGTGTGGTAATTATTTTAGTCGAAGTGGTAATTTAATAAAACACGTAAAAATAGCGTGAAGGTTTTTCTAATGTGTAAACAAATTAATGATAGGATGAATTTGTATGTAGAAATAGTGGTATACTACATCTCTTGAAGAACACTGCATGGTATATATAATGAAAGACTCTTGGGCTCAAGAGACTATACCTACTATAGGTGGAAAGGATGATACGGTTTCCAAGATTAAATGAAAGGAACTTTGGTGTTTTTTTTCTATATACTACAATTATTTAATTGAGTTTGTGATGATGGGTTGAAGGATTAAATAATAAAACTGGACTCATAGGCTTTTACAGAAAATGAGAATGGAGCTCACAAGATCATAAATTGTGGTAAATCACTGACAACTGAAATGTGGAAACGATATCATAAAATGAGTTATATTGATGCAGCTCATGACAATATTGATGACAGCTATGATGATGATTTACATCTGTGATAGTGACACGGACGCGGATATTTAAAGACAAATAATATTATGAATATAGAAAAGATGGAAGCCTTAGCACGCCGATCGTGACGAGAAACAAATATTGAAGGATGTTGATGGTATCGGGAAGACTAAAACTAATGAAGGTATCAACACTGTGAAAAGTGAGAATACATTCAAGCCTATATTTAGCAGATCCTCCATACTTTGTATAAATGGTGGACTCCTGAAAAGGAAGCATACAGGCGATGAAGACACTTCGACATCAACGATATTGAGTTCTTGCAGTAATCTGGGTGAAGACGTTGTCTTCTACGGTGATTGCTACAGTGACTCTGAGGCTGTTTACAAAGGCATAGACTGTGATGCAGAACCTTAAGCTGACAAGATCGAAGAATGTGGTGGTGTCCTGAGACCGAAGCGATGGAAACGTCGTGTTATAATAAATAAATCTGATCAAGCTTGTGATGATCGCTGGCTAGATGATGAAAGTAACCCTGAGGATGGTGTTAAAACGGAAGACACCAGAGATCATAATATTTATAATAAACAAGCAATGAAGATGGTGGCAGAAGAGATTGATTCCACATCATGGAAAGATCCAAAAATATTGGTTGACCGGCTAAGACTGATGGTGGCATCTGTTCGTAGAGGAAACTACTTGCATATTGTGGAAGTATCGCCCATACTGTAAGAACTTCGAAACGCTGGCTACATACAATAATCATTTGATTAACTGTCATGTGTGTACTAATGAAAAATAAAATGAATTATTTATATTTAAAAAAAGTATGATTTATTTCTTGTATCCTGATTTCCAAATAAGCCTGTGTTTCCGCTACTGTATGTGTGATCATTCCGTTTCCTGTGTGTACTGTGTGTACGTTCCGATTTCCTGTGTGTACATTCCGTTTTCCTGTGTGTACATTTTGTTTTCCTTTTTTACATTTCGTTTTCCTGTTTGTACATTTCGTTTTCCTGTTTGTACATTTCGTTTTCCTGTTTGTACATTTCGTTTTCCTGTTTGTACATTTCGTTTTCCTGTTTGTACATTTCGTTTTCCTGTTTGTACATTTCGTTTTCCTGTTTGTACATTTCGTTTTCCTGTTTGTACATTTCGTTTTCCTGTGTGTACATTTCGTTTTCCTGTTTGTACATTTCGTTTTCCTGTTTGTACTTTTCGTTTTCCTGTGTGTACTTTTCGTTTTCCTGTGTGTACTTTTCGTTTTCCTGTGTGTACATTACGTTTTCCTGTGTGTACTGTGTGTACATTGCGTGTTGGAGCCGAGTAGACTTGTATCCATGTAGCTTCATAGACATTTAGTTTCGTAGCCATGCGGTCTTTTAGTCATGCAGTCTCTCAGCCATGTTTAACTCGGAACCAGCTAGATCCTTTTAGACTCGTAGCCTTGTAGCCTCGTAGTCTCTTAGACTCGTAGCATTGTGACCCAATATCATTGGAGTTGTTGAAAGAAAAGGTAGTTGGGGCATTTGGAGCTGTTGGAGCCATTTGGAGGCTGTTGGAGCATTTGGAGGCTGTTGGAGCATTTGGAGCTGCTGGAGCATTTGGAGCTAAGAAGTAGTCGTTGCACGTCTATGCAAAGCTAAATGTTTATAAGTTTGCTGGCTTTCGCAAGTGATTCTGTAGTAGGATAGAAATTGTGTAATAAATATTATGTTTGTAAACGACTTTGTGGTGTTTTATTTCTCGAACCTTACGCTTTTCTGGTATTTAAATTAAATTTATTTTAGCTTCGTCCAGGATCGTGCCAAGGACCTTAGACGACCTAATTAATCAGTATATTGTTTGCAAATTTATTTAATGAATTTTAAACTTTTTCCTGAATTTTTAGTTTAATTATTACGAATTTTCAATATGGTGGTCTTGATGGCTTATAGGATGATGGTAGTAGAGGTTTTAAAGTCTCTTTAAGAATGTTGAACGTGGCTTATTGAAGTTATTATTTTTTCATAAAAGTAAACATTATTGCAACGATCGAGGATCGAACCAAGGACTGGAGCGGATTGAATCGATATGTAAATTAATGAGTGATTTTTTTTGATGAATTTTGGATTTTTTCCCGCTTTTCTAGCTGCATTATTACATGATTTCAAGATGGCGGCCGAATTTCAAGATGGCGGGGGGCACCTCCATAATAAATGATTACTGCACTGTAGCGGGTTATAATAAAATTAATCAGATGGAAATGTACTCTATAATATGAGTAAACACACAAGATGGTGTACTCCGGCATGTGGTCGCTCCTGGTAGCATGTACTGAACATAAAATGTCGTATCCATGATGGTCGACAAGGACAAAGTCAAATTTCAAAGTCAAGGTCAAATTTCAAGGTCAAGGTCAAATTTCAAGGTCAAGGTCAAATTTCAAGGTCAAGGTCAAATTTCAAGGTCAAGGTCAAATTTCAAGGTGGGTCATATTTCAAGGTCAAGGTCAAATTTCAAGGTCAAGGTCAAATTTCAAGGTCAGGGTCAAATTTCAATGTCAAGGTCAAAGTCAAATTTCAAGTTCAAGGTCAAAGACCAAGATCAATGTTCAATGTCAACAGTTGAGGACAAAAGTATGGTGACCAGATAATTATACTAACATGGTATCGGCACACTCTAGCCGACGAAAACAAGATGGTGGTCTCCAGCGTATGAAGACAAGATGGCGGACATGACGTTATATCAGCTGACGATGTATGAACCTTGGTATTGGTGATGGTAGATCGGTCTGTAGGTGGCTTCTGTGGAGGAAGGATCTGATGTTTTTTTTATTTTTTACCCTCACCGGTTTCGAGCCAAGAACGGGAATCGATATAATCAATCATTATATTTATTGTCAATTTATTTAATGAATTTTGAACTTTTTCCCGCATCTCTAGCATAAAAATTATGGATTTTCAAGATGGCGGCCAAATGACAAGATGGTAGGTCTGTCTCGAACAGGTGGTGCTATTATTACTTTAAATTAAAAAAAATTACAAGTCCAAATATGCATGTTATTTTTATATATACCTTATTTAATCTTCGGTCTGGTAAATGTCTCGATGGCCGAGCGGTTAAAGGCGTATGTTTTCCAACCTAGAGATCAGAGCTGCGATGGTTCGAATCACAGCGTTTCCAATATATTTTTCATAAAAAATTAAATTTAAAATGTCGATAAGGTTCATAATAGCTATGGTAGGTAATGGAACATCGACCTTATGTGATGAGACAGAGCGACGCTGGCGCTATCTAGGAACAAACCACAGAAACAAAGTCGACGGTATCCAAGATGGCGGTCCTCAGTGGAACAGAAAAAAGTCAAGAGCGACGCTGGTGCTATCTAGGAACAAACAACAGAAACAAAGTCGACGGTATCCAAGATGGCGGCCCCCAGTGGGACAGAAAAAAAATTCGTTAAAATCGGATAATAATTAAAAAAGTTAAAGATGGCGACCGTAACGAAAATTGCAACGGTGACGTCATCATTCAAAATGGCGGAAAACACATCACCGGAATTTTCTATAACACAATGACGTCATCCAAAATGGCGGATCCAAGATGGCGGATCCAAAATGGCCACCGTGATCTACTTGTCCCGTTACGTTATGTCCCGTTACGCTGTGTCCCGTTACGCTCATCCAAGATGGCCGCCGTGACGACACAATCCAAGATGGCGGAAAACACCGCCACCACATCCTGCATCCTGATCCAGTAGCCCCATTTACTTACTACTCCCTATCTATCTCTATATATATCTAGCCATCTATGTCCGTATCACTATCTCTCTATATCCCTCACTCTATATCTATACCTATATATATCGATATATGTGTATACATCCCTATCTTTACCTCTCTATGCCTCTCTATAGCTCTATGTCTCTATGTCTACATCTTCCTGTCTATATCTTTATCTTTACAAAACAGAAAAAGAACTCACAACAGTCATTTATGTATTCCTATCTATATTTATACATGTCAGAAGTGTGACATGGGTATATATAAATAAGTGCGTATTCAAATACAACGTTGTGTCAAAATTTCAAAGCAATCGATGAAGAACTTTCAGAGATTTAAGATTTTGAACGAACAAATATTTATATTTTTATTTATATAGAAAATATTTCTGTTTTTAGCAGTTACATTTTACATTTGGTATTCCCGTTGAATGTATATTTACGTGGCATGACAGTGGTCCTAAAGTCGTATTAAAAAGCTATCACCATAAATTTAATAACTATTGCTAGAAAATATCTTTAATTGTAAATTTTTTTGTGCTAACTTTATTCCTTCGGCTCATTCTGCAGTGAATTAAAACGGAGTACAACAGAGTACAGAGGGGTAAGCAAGGTACAACGGGGTACGCAAGGTACAACGGAGTACAACTGAGTACAGAGGAGTACACCTCAGTACAGAAGAGTAAAACTAAGTACAGAAGAGTACAACTAAGTACCGTGGAGTACGACGGAGTGCAAATTGTTAGTTAAATTGAGTACAGTAGAGTATTCTCCATTATATTACTTTAATTATATTACTTTATTTAAATAGCTTTATTCCTTTCGATCATGCTTCAGTGTAGTAAAACGAGTACAACAGAGTACGACTGAGTATAATGGAGTGCAATTGAGAAAGTATAATATAATTGAGTACAGTTAGTAAATTCCTTTAAATTAATTTATTTTTTACTTTATTTATAGGTCTATATTCATTTGATTCATGATACCGTGGAATAAAAACGGAGTATGAAAGGGTACGAAGAGGTACGACTGAGTACAGTGGGGTTCAATTGAGTTCGATAAAGTAAAATTGAGTACAGTGGAGTATAGAGGAACTCAATGGACTTGTCTGGGTACAAATCACAGAAGCGGAGAGGTATAAAGAGTTAGTTTATAATTTTGTTGAAAAAAGTTGCTACAGAATACATAAACCATTGGAACTGTATTTAATAAATGCAAAATTTGAGAAGACTTATGTGGAAAAGAAAGAAGTACAGTACTGCCGAAACTTGCTAACTGTAGTCTGGTCGAGGACAAGTATTAATTAAGCCTGCAAGCTGTCGTCTTGGTTGCTCGTCAAGGCAATTAACAAGAGCAATTAAGTAAAAATTAAAATCAATTGTCAAGGTTACAAATTTTTGTATGTGTAGGATAAAAACGCAATGCCAAGCCTCCGTTTGGATAACAGCAGACACACGCACTTGAAAAAATGGTTGTTTCCCTGTGCATCTCTTAGCACATGTATCACAACAAATCGCATAAATACTTAACGAACTTTCGTAGCAGATCGGGAAATAAATACTTTTTTTTTGCATCCATAGTGTTATGTGAATTGTACCTTAAATTTATGTGCATGACTCACATTCCAGTCTTTATCGCTGAAAGTTCCAAGTTAAGTAAGTAAGTAAATGCACACTAACAAGAAAAGAAACAGAAACAATTCAAAATTTGTCACAGTGAGCAATTACATAAGAGCAATTAATAAATCTTTTTAATTAACATCGCTGTAAAAAAAAGTGTAAATTTACACATTCACTGTAACGTGTATTTTTACATTTTTCAACGTGTAATTCAAAAAATCACATAGGTACTGTTTGTGTACTATTAAACATTCCTTGAGGAAACTTATCCCTATGTCGTGCAATTTTACACCAAACGTATATTTATCATCTATAAATTCAACTTTGGTGTACAAATACGTATTTTCCATATAAATTAAAGAGTCATCTGTTAGTTATACCTTATACGTCCACCATGTCCTTGTAAAAGGATACTTACATTAAGTAAACTAACACATTGTGTTGTGATAATAATACACCAACCTAGTGTGTGTAATTTAACACAAGCAGAGTGCATTTTAAAACACTACCAACATAATACGTTTGTGTGTAGTCTTTGACACATATTACTTAATTTTTTTAATGTAATTTACGAATCAATAACAATCTTTATTTCCCGAAACCTTAAAGAAGAACTCATATTTGTATTATAGTGGGAAAATTAATATTTACATTGATTTATGAACGATACACAAAAGAAATGTGAACGAGCCTTTCAGTACTCTCCAGTGATGTGTAGATATCATCTAACCTCGATAACGAGCAAGTTCATGTGTTCTCTCGTTGAAAACACACTTATAATGCGAAACTCGTACACGAAATAAAAGTAGAATTCCTTTAAACATTAGCCGCGCGTGATAAATGTAAGAAAATTGTGTTTTCAACTACATTTATGGACGCGAACCACACGTAGTTTCACACACCCGCCGCTAGAATTCGCTGCCGAAGCAGCTACGTCGACTACTGAATCATTTGATTAGCAGACCGAACTTTTAAACTGCATAATGAAACGGCTCCAATAAAAGCGAAAAATACTTGAAAACATTCTAAACTCCGGCTTTGAACCTGATTTACGACAAGAAATAATATTATAATACCGCCCATTTTTTTAATTAATTAAAAATACAATAAAAAAATTTTTTTTCTCATTTTTGAACTTTGGTTCGCGCCCTCCGCCACAGATGGCAGAACCGTGGCTACATATTTCCGTTCCACGCGACTTCCGCTCCATTCACGAAATACTCCAACCAAATGCCGTATACCGAGAGCTAAGCTACATCTAATATAAAGTACATCAAAAATGAAGTAATAAACGACAAAGGCTAAAACAAAAGATTGTTTTCAAACTGTATACAACACGATTACATATCCCTTTAGTTCATGTTAGAGTTGACATAAAATGGGCCTTTAAGATTATAAAAAGCCATTAAATAATCCTTTTATAATCAATTAACGACGGTTAAGTTATACATTTATTTAAATTACTGAGCGCAAACACTAAATTATGGCAGCAAAATAATTTAAGATTCTTCCCCGTTAATAAATAGGTAATAACTAGAGACTGGAAAACTTCGCGAATGACCTCCAGGATAGATTACACGATCCTCTGCCTACTTGGGCAAACGGCGCCCGTTCATTGGGTACTGATTTTGAGGCGTCTCAAGTGGGGTAACTTGTGGTTGGATACTTCTTTGATTGGTTGTCTCTAACTGGCCAAGAGTACTACATATTAACAGTGAACCAATAGCAGAAGCAGCACAACGGTATAATTATTTGAATTAGCATATCAGGAAATGAACCCGCGAATTTTTCCGGCCTCTAGTAATAGCTAGAATTTCAGTCGTAAAGCACAGTGACTTCCATAAAGCGCAGTCTATGAAAGCTGTCCACGCTGGGTGTCGGACAAACACGGCGCGGACTCGTCAGGACTGGACAGAATCCACGGAGTAATTGACGCATACGTGGCCACCGCGGACAGCAACAAGGGACTGCCAGCGGCACAGAAGAGGAAACCTGACCACGCCGCGGGGTTGGTCGGAAAACCGGGTCAAGGCGCGGTTACCGCGAATCACGCGCGCGCCTGTTTATTTTTTCTTTCTCTCTGTTATTTCGAAGCAGCGAAGCGACGTGTCAAGTTCGCGGTTTCTCCCTCCTCACACCCCCCCCCCCCCCTCTCCAAACTCACTCTCCAAGGTTTGCGGTACGTTGTTTGTCGGCAGAGGAACGAAGAAACAGAACCGTTGGCTGAGCTAAGATTCATTCTTCCACAGGGTTTCCACGGGGTTTCGGAGGAAAAATGTTTTTGAAGACATTCCGCGGTGACTTTGGTCATTTGTTTGCTGTTTGCTGTGTCCACAATCACTTTTGGATCGTAATGTACTCCCCCCCCCCCCCCCCTCCCTCGCGTGTTGCCGATGTTACTTATAATTAGAGTCCCGGAAATTTCGCGGATTCATCTGGCCTCAGGATAGAATTCAGTTATAGGTGTGCTCGACCCATGTTTACTTTTCCATTGGTTGATTTCTTAGCGAGAACATTTTTATCCTTGTTATTTGGCACTACCTGATCCGCTAACTTCTCTCCTAGCTGGACATCGTTGGCTCACGGTCGTAGAGGGGCGTGTCCAGATAACTGCGGTCCAATCATGAACACAGTGCGACAGTGTGGAGGTTTGCATTCTAGCCTGCGACTAAATGAATGCGCGAAAATTCCGTGGCTCTACTTATAATCTTCTTTTTTTTTCCCCTCTGTGTGTTGAAACATGTAGCATTCGTCTGTGTTTCGTAATTGGTTGAGTTCATCTCAGGTACCTCTCCCTCCTGTCAGCACAGTGCGGAGGCAAACTGTGCCTGATTGGCTTGGTCAGAGCTGGCAATAGCTCCTCTTGCAGTCGGCAGCCAATCACAATGGAGAAACTGTCGGCGCGGGTATACGTTATTGCAGTCTAACGAGCGCTCAGATTTTTTCGCGAAAAATACTCTACTCGTACCCTTCGGGGTCGTAACAATATTCAAAATTCAAATATTAAATTATTAAGTCGTACGTAATTTTAGTGCGCTTTATCAGCAGTAGGTAGCCTATAAACAGTTGGTCATTCCGCTGCGTCTTTCACGTAAGATCGGCCTCACCACGCCAGCGCCATGTTGAATTTTTTTTTGGTTTCTTTAGTCATTACTATTTTTTACGGATTTTTTTTATTTTAACTCCATACCTGACCTACATTTATTTTTCTGCAACAAATGTCTTCAACATATATTCGTTTAGTGTAAAATCATGGGTTGTATAAACCTCGCGAAAATGATGACAAATTACTAGAGACCTGTAAAATTCGCGGATTCATTTCGCGATCGGATGGAGTCCAAATACTTTTGACATTATTTTGCTTCAGTGATTGTACCACAGTTTATCTGAAGGAATCTGGGCCAATTAAAAATCTTTAACAGAAGAATTAGCGAATCACGTTCATTCCAGTCAACAGGTGTTACGAGTCGGTAACCAATCAGCAGATGTATTTTGCACGAGTGCATAGAAGATCATGGAGTCTATTCTTTAGGGATTTGAAATCGCGAATTTTACAGGTCTCTACAAATTACGAAGACTCCGAGCCTTTATACACCCATTAAAGGATAAGAGTTAAAAAAAATTTTTTTGGCAGAACGAAAAAATGGCAAGGGAGATATCGAATAAAAATATTATAAATAACACTTAAAAATGTAATGAATATTAAACAAAAATAAATCAACACGGTGTGAGAGTACGAGCTCTAAAATTTACAGGAGTGTTCGAAGCAGTACCAGCTTGAAGATTAAGGGTTTGGCTGTTACGTAGTGTTAATTCGTACCAATGTATCAAGGGTTGTATGCTAACTCCCCCAAATCTCAAAACTATTTAGGGTCCTAACATTTTCACGCATTTGGTCACTTTAGATCATAAAAGTGGCGATTCCGAGAAAGATATAATAACTCGTCAATGATGGAGAGTTCTTGAGATTCGGAAATTTGGCGGATTTTTTTGGTTCACCAGCTAGACTTTAAACACCTGTACTTTAAGCATTGCTTTCATGATTGGATCAAAATATTTCCCAGTCCCTTCTACGACCGTGAGTCAGCCAACTACAAGCCAACAGTGCAGAGACTGAATCACATCGACACGTCACAAACCAGCCAATAGGAAAGCAAATGAGGGTACAGTTTATATTGGACTGTAAATTTTAACCCGAAATCAAATGATCCTGCGACATCTAGAGTTTACAAAAATTGACAACTCAGATATGTATTATAAGAAGTAAAAATTTTCCCAAGAACGGTAATTCAACACGAATTTCGTTTCTGCCATTTACATCAAGCAAACATTTCACGCTAAGAGAACGAACCGCGCACCTAGCGTCTAAAATGTTCCCTGTGCCAAACTCGCCCGTGACCTGTGGTCGAATAAAAATCTTGCCACATTCACGTGATGGCGCAGATGCGGGTATGGTATTAGATTGGTCCACGTGACTTATGACGTCATGTATTTATGTTACAGTCACGTGGAGCGGATGTGTCTAACCAGAGCTGTAAAAACTATCTTCTGATGTCAGATGCGTCACACATCACCGTATGCATATGACGTCATTAGCAATAAACTCGCGCGAAATAATTATTTCCATTTAGGATTTTATCAATTAGTCTTAGTCACCATTTTGATATATTCCGCCAGGTTGCTTTGAAATGGTAAACGAAGTTCTTGAGACTGCAAAATTAAAATATTAAAAAAAAGTGCGTTGGCATGAAAATAACAGGTTTTGGACATAATACAGTATGTCCATAAAAGAATATCCCAGTTTTACTGGTATATTACTACCATAGTTTTTCTTACAAATGTTCAATATGTGCACCTTTATATATACGGCACACATCCAACGTAAAGTCTAATTCTTCGCACACTTTGGTTAACAAGTCCGGAGTAATGGAAGCAATAGCCTCTTCAATTCTGTGTCTCAAATTTGACAAATCATTAGGTAACGGCGTTGTGGCATGATCTTATGTCATATGTAAACGTGGAGACCAGCGAAAAAGAGCTCTGTCGTCTCGACCATTACGACCAATCCAACGGTCAGGGACTTCGACGTTCAACCACTCTCGTGCAAAGAGATTCTAGTGGGAAGAAACTCCATCCTGTTGCCAAATAATGTTTACAGGTTCACGCTCTACTAATTGGGGAAAAGAGACATTCTATCGCGTTGCAAGCGAGAAAACAACAAAGCGGTATTTGCGCCTGTGCTTATCTAAAACTGTTTTGAGTGACCTTGAACCAACACACTACAACTCACACAGTCGATACTATTAAAATTTATAACTGGGACAATCTCTTATGAACATACTGTATATTAATTTCTTATTTAAATTTACAAAAAAAAATGTAGGCCTACCTAAATTTCATTAACACAATTTTTTTTTAGATCTCTAAATCAAAGACCTACAATAATACACCATGCTGCCCTCTGTGTAATACCATGTGAACCAGATGCATCTGACGAGTGAGTGTGGCACGCTGCTACGGAAGATCCATCGGACAGTATGGTCGGACAACACGGTCGGACAACACGGTCGGACAACACGGTCGGACAACACGGTCGGACAGTATGGTCGGATAACACGGTCGGACAACACGGTCGGACAACACGGTCGGACAACACGGTCGGACAACACGGTCGGACAACACGGTCGGACAACACGGTCGGACAACACGGTCGGACAACACGGTCGGACAACACGGTCGGACAACACGGTCGGACAACACGGTCGGACAACACGGTCGGACAACACGGTCGGACAACACGGTCGGACAACACGGTCGGACAACACGGTCGGACAGATCAGACAGACGCGACTGCGCAGACGTGGCGCCGCCCCATAAATAGGGACATCTGTATTTCGCGAATACATTTCGCGTCAAGGTATTTTACAAAACACTGTAGCTTTTTCTTGTAATTATTGGCTGTGGTCGGTGAAGGCTGTTTTCCCGCACTTGACGGGGCCAATGAGGACGTAGTTACCGAACTGCTGCACGCCCGCAATTCACCAAACCTCTAAGAAAAAAGCTACAGTTATGTGTGAAATAGCCTGACACGAGATGTATTCGCGAAATACAGGTGTCCTTACATAAACCTCGCCCGAGCTGAAGAGCTCCAATCAGCGACGGCGATCGTACGAGCGCGAATTTATTGTCACGTGACATGAAACGTAACACACACACACTCTCTCTCTCTCTCTCTCTCTCTCTCTCTCTCTGATAGCACGTGACGTGGCGAGACTGCGTCAACTTAATAACACTTGCATGCTGTTAAAACTGAGCCAATTGTCATCTTCGTCTTTTGGACAACGATTGCTTAAGGAAGTAGGGAGGTTAGGAACCGAAATCATTTAAGGCTAACATATTTTTGTTATAAAAGTAATTTTTCAACGTTTAGTATTGAATATTCGCATTCAGAAAGGAACCGATATTTTAAAAAACATAACAGATTGTATACACTAAGTTTTTTTTTTCCTTCTAAATGGAACAGAAATTATTCACGTAAAATTACAGGCATTTGTAAATTTTTACATTCATATGAGAACATCTGTATCACTACAAAATAGTGTTTTCAGTAGCACTGTGTTCGGATTCCTACCCAGGAATTTTTGCTTTGTGTTGTCCCAGCAGCTCCAATAGTAAAACGGCGCATACTAATAAGCACTGTAAAAAAAAGTAAAATTGCTGAATATTTGATTATCTTTTCCATGGTTGTTCCCGTGTGTATAATTAATTGTCATTTTAATTATAAATATTTATAAAAAATAAAAATAATAAATTAGAATTAAAATTAAGTATATTTCATTATTAATTAATATTTATCGAGATTATTTTACTAAATTAAATTATTAATTTTATAAACATGTTTGTATTAAAATTGAATACTAAGTATATATTTGAATTTTTTTTTATTTGAAAGAATTTATACTTTACCAATCGTCTTTATAATATCACTCCAGTCATTTTACTATTTTAGTCCTATTAATTATTTCCATGAAAAATTAAAGTTAGTTTTTTGTTATCCCGTCAAGTAAGTGTAACATCTAACGCGCGTACGTAAGTACACGCAATCCTTCATTTTTCGGGAGCTTTAAAAGTTGTGCTTTAGGTAGTAGGGAGGGCCCCGACAATTTTTTATTTGCTCCAGGGTTTTGGTTTCTCTCGACGGACCTACCCTCAAAACCACATTCTTGGGTACTAAGCGAAAGCTGCAGTTGAATATCTGTGTTTAAATAACTACGCAGAGTCGGTCAGAATTTCGCCGACCAACTTTGTCTGCTGATTCATCACTAAAAAAATAAGTTTAAAACGACACCTTACGCTATAAAAGTGATTCGGGGTAAATTAAACCCTTATAAAGAATGTCCATAAAAGTTTGCCCCAGTTTTAATTTATAATAGTATCAACTTTACGCGTTAATAGTTTTGGTTCAAGTCACAATTGAAGAGTAACACAGTTTTAAGAATGCGTACTGATTTGTTGTTTTCTCGCTTGCAGCGCCTCCTAAGCCTGAGCGTAAAGCGTTTTGTGTTCTGCAATTTGTTAAGAGTTAATCTGTAATTTCAGGTCAACGCGCGTATCTGGGGTGAGAACATCCTCATGAACGCGTGGAACACCAAAGAGATTCTCCAATAATTAAACGTTTTCTGCGCTGTGACCATGCGTCAAGTGTACGGACCAATTCGTTTCGCTGAAGCCACCGTAACAATATGTTGGAAGAATGGCTCTTTCCCCAATAAGTAGAGAGCGTGAACTTGTAAACTTTATTTTGCAACAGGATGGAGGTCCTCCCCATTGGAATCTCTTTGCGCGAGAGTGGTTGAACGTCGAAGTCCCTGACCGTTGGTTGGATTTGTGCCGTATAACTGAAGGTACACATATTGAACATTTTTAGGAAAAACTAGGTTATTTTACTTTTAATATGATGTATGATTTGTTGTGATTAGCTTAAACTATTATAATATACCATTGAAACTAGAGCATTCTTTGGTAGACATCCTGAATTCCACAATGTTTTCTGAAGTGTTGTAATCATTATTTCAAGAAAATTAACTTACGCTAGCGACTAGTTTTGTTATGGTTGTACAGCTTTGTTCAATTAAATTGTATTCAGAGTCTTGTGTCCCGTCCTGATAATTTTTTTATCTACAATAACACAATTTGTTCAGCTCCAACTGTTATCTATTATAATATATAGTGTTAAATTTGCACCCGCAATTTTTCGGTCCATATTTGACTTAAAATGTTTTAGCAATGCAGCCTCAATCAACATTATTTTATTTTATTAATTTTCTTAATGTTTTAACCTTTTAACTCTTTCCGCATTAAATTTTGCAGTACAAGTATTTGTTTATATATTTAAAGTTGCCAATGTCTCGTCGAAAAATGAGATCAAACTGATCCGTTACAGGAATCAAAGTGGGACGTAATTCCAGTATGGTCACAGTACCTAATCACCCACGAGCAGCGAAGGACGAGAATCAGGCATAGAACACAAGATGCATTTGGGAAAAAGGTTCATTACATCGCTCATTCCCGTTACAAACATGAAAAACTTATCGTCGTCAGTGTGTATGTTCAGCAGCCTTTGAAAAGTTAATGTCACGAGGATTCCTACAGCAAGCCGAGACGTAGCGGCTAAAAACACAGAAATCGCTATCTCCACAGTTGGCTACAACACGTCTCCTCCGGCAAGCCGAAGTCCCGGGCCGTCGGCAATCCATCATCCGGCTCGGGGAATACAGAGTGAGCGAGACCAGAAACCCAGGTTTTATGTAACTACGATGTGCCTTTTTATATCAGATGCATCCCACGCACTTGTTGTAGTCATTTAGATCAACGGGCGGAGTGTGATTCTTGTTGGATGAGTTTGACACACGGCCTGTGAGTTCTCTGGAAAATGTTGTGTAACGCTAGATAAAGTTCATGTTTTGGTGTTGGACGAGAAAGGTGAAGGTATCAGGGCCGGATTTACTGCCTGTGGGCCCCTAGGCTCAGTCTGTGGTGCGGGGTCTGGGTGGGTAGTTTATTTTAACTCATAGTTTTGATCAATTTTCTATTTTGAAAAAATTAGTTTATTATTAAACTAGACTATTTATCCAAACAGTATTTAGAGGTTAACGAATTAAGTGACACCAAAACCAATTAAAATCATCTAAAATTTCTAAATGCTGATACAACTCATATATCAGCTTTCCACAGAAGAGTTTAGTTCGGCGCAATTAATCCACACAAAACAACTGGACACTATGTCGACGCGTATTTTAAGAATATAAGAAGATCCACATCGCAGTATATATTTTTTATTTTCGTGTCGTGTGGTGCCTAGATAGCCTGCGCGTAAAAACGGCCCTGGAAGGTAGTTCGTCCGACAGGCGCGATGCAGAGTCGTGGCTGCTGAGCATCAGAAGCTTGCAGGTGCGTGCTGAAATTTCCAAGTGTCCTAATTAATCTCGGGTGTGGCGTGTAGCGAAAATCTGCGAGACCCTTTAGACACATGCGTGGGTGAACTAGCCCGCATTTGCTTGCGACGGGTGGATCAGCCCGACAACCGCACAGGCATATAACCGAGCCCGCGAGCAATGTATGCCCCTGCCACCCCCTTGCCACACCATCACCCTCCGCTCTGCCGACATTACAGCGCTGGAGCAAACCGCCGGAGAATCGTGTGCCGCGGGGTGGTGCCGACAGCTTCCACCACCCGCCGACGACGACAAAGATCCAGCCAGGACAGGAACCACCCCCTCAGAGTAGAAATGACCTCAGGAGTGCCACGGTGTCTTGGCCCTGCGCCACTCTGCTCCGTGCGTAGCCGTTACGTTGACACAAGTTAATATCTGTCCTATGGCGGTGCACATCAGTGGCGGATCCAAGGGGGGGGGCACCAGGGGCAAGTGCCCCCCTTCCCCCGAAAAACCTGTTGTCTGCTACATTAATATTGCCGACAAAAATGATTGTTTCTGGAACCAATAAAATATTTTAATATAATTAATGAACTTCTTGTAGAATCATAAAATCTGGTGGTTAGATGTAATGTGTAGTGTGAGTAGATTAAATACAAATTTAGTAATTTTAAGACATTTTTTTCTCTGGCTATTCTGAAATCCTAGAGTGCCCCCCTCCGAGGTGAACCTCTGGATCCGCCACTGCTGCACATAGACTACGAGACACAGCTTAGGTTTCAGATAACACAGTTATTCAAATAATCGATAAGCCCTGACAAAACTCGGTCCCGAAATAAAAGTAACCTGTAGTTGGCACAGCAGTGGACCGAAAAATTGTTTGACTGAAGACATTATAGATCGATAGTCGTTTTGCCGAAAAGTCGTTCAACTTAAATCTCAATCGATTGACTGACAATCATTTCACCGAAAACATGAAACATCATCTGGTAAAATGCCTTAAGGTGAGGTCTTACATTACACCCCATGTTTATTATTATTTGTTATTTGTAACAACTTAGCTCTCGATATACGGCACTTGGTAGGAGTAATTTCGTGAATAGAACGGAAGTCGCATGGAACGGAAATATTTAATCTTCCATCTATGGTATATGAAGCAAACCAAAGTTCACAATGAAACAGGGAAATTATATTATTAACTGTTTAGTGAAATTTTAACAAGATGGGCAGTATACATTTTTTTCCTTGTCGACTATCAAATTCCAAACTGAAGTTTACTATTTCTTTCAATATTTTTTTTTTCGCGTTTACCGGAGCCGTTTCATTATATAGTTTAACCTGCAAATGGGATGATTCTATAGTCGACGTAGCTTCTCCGGCAGCGTATTCTAGTGGCGGGTGCGGAAACTACGTGGGATTCGCGTCAATAAATGTACTTGAAAACACAATTTTCGTGTTTTTATCAGCTCGGTAGTAAATTTTAAAAGAATTCTAAGATAAATATTCTGTCCGAGTATCAAAAGTTTATTTGCAACATGAGAACACATGATTTTCTTAGTTACCGATGCTAAATGTTTCACATTTCTGGCGAGTACTTAAAGAATAGATCACTTTTTTACATCTATATGTTTTTTTTTACTTTTTCAGAACTTTTAAGGTGAAATATAAAGATTTTAAAGTTGATGTCAAGGTCAATACTCAGAATTTTGAGATTCGGCCATTTAAATAAATGTATGTTTCGGAGAGGAAAATTAAGCCTCTGAGAATAATTAAAGCCAATCTGAAGAAAATTAATAATTCTTTTTGAGGGGAAAATTTTTTTAATTTTTTGCTCGAAAAGAGAATTTTTTCCTCAAAATAAGGTAATTCTTAAGCATTTTAAGGGTTTTCTTTTTATTCATTATACACGATTGGTGAGGAATTTTGACACCAAAATGGCGGTTGTGACGTCAAAATCAAAAATGGCCGCCGGCTACTCGACTCTTCAACCTATAGTTTGTCGTCGGACCTACTAAATTATTCTACACGCTTGGTACCTCAGTAACATTTCTGCATTGATGCGCTGTACGGATTACTAGCTCATTGCAATGATATTTAGGCGTGTGGTGAAATTGTAGGTACCTGCGGACAATTTATTTAAGTAGGATGTCTCCCGGAAATGTTAATTCAAGCATGAACCAGTTGTAGTACCTGTGTCGCATCTTGTAATAATGCCAGAACTGACGTGTGTCTTCTCAAACTTCCTTGGGCTTTGACGGAATGATTCAGTTTGTGGACATGGATACGAAATTAAAGCAGTCGCACCTGTGTTTCCGTACCATGTGCTTCTCTGCCTGAGGACGGGAGCAGATAGCAGTTCCCGAAACGTCGCTTGTTTCTGTTTTAGAAAACTGTTGTGTTTGTTTCGTCTTTTCGTTTGGTCGTGTTTTTGTCTTGTTTTGACTGTTGTGCTGAATTTTTTTGGGTTCAATATTTTTGTGCTGCCTTCATTTGTGGAGGTTTTTTCGTTTCTCTTTTGTTTTTTTTTTTGTTTTTGGATAACTATTGTGTTTGTTTCGTCTTTTCGTTTTGCTGTGTTTTTGACTCGTTTCAACTGCTGTGCTGAATTTTTTGGGTTCGGAATTTTTGTGCTGTCATCATTTGTGGGGGTTTTTTCGTTCTGTTAGTCCATTTTTCTTTGTTTTTTTCTTTGTTTGTTGACCATATTCCTGTTGTGGAATATTGTGTGGCGTTAAGTCCTGACAACAGCAATTTTTACTTAATTTGTGTTTTTTTTCTAGTTTTCTTCTGCAGACATACATGTGCTAAGCAATGGCGTATGTACAAAAGCTTGCATCAAGTCACGAAATTAAAGATAACCGCTTGTACATTAGATAAGAATCTATTCGGCATACAATATTTTGTATTTACGTTAAATTACTGAAACTTTGTAGTAATTTTTGGAGTTTTACATAAATATGTCCGAAACTGTGGTATTGAATGTGTGTACCGAAATACGCATCACAAAACGGTTCAAGCGTTTACATATACAGTAAAATTACAATAATAAGTTTACCCTTAACTGGAAAATTTGGAATACTGAAACATATATTGGATAATGTTTAGAGCGTAATCGATTTAGCTGATATTCGTGTAGGCCTTCTATGTTTTATTCTCAATAATTTGTCCAAATCTTCACACCAGTATTTACATATCCATATGTATATAAATTGCTTTCACCTATTAATTTCGTATAATATAAGCAAACAAATGTATAACAATTATAAAAAAGGTTATTTATATTTTTGATTGTTTAGAGATTGGTTATTTTTCTTCTACATTAAAAAATTATATTCTACGAAAATTTCATATGCCATATTTTAAAAAAGAATTTTTTTTTCAAATATTTTCACAAATGTTTAACAAACATTCTCGGTTGCTAAACTTACAAATCGAATAATTTTTTATCGCACCATGCCGCATAAGAAACGGATTGTCAACCTCCGATAAACAAAGAGGTATCCAAGTTTTTACTCTACGATATTTTTCCTCGAGGCAATACTTTCGTTGATTTCATAGTTCGACGTCCCTTACTGGATGGCAGGTAGTTTTAACGGTAAATAATCAAAATTTAATACATTCCAAGCATCCACTGCGCGCGAGATATTTGCGAAATAGGTTCTTTATTGATTTCTTATACATTAATTTTAGCCAATAAAATTACGCGAGATATTCGTCATACATTGTTATTATTCATGAATAAATATTTTAACAATCTGATAAATCATTCTGCGACAGCTGACCAGCAGCTTATGAAAACGCGTATTCAACATATAAATTAATTTAGGTTATTATACATTAAGTAAACGTTTCAGTGATCGTTTCTAACTTCCAATTTTTTTTTCAGTTTTATTCATAGCTATTTACGTAATTAAGGTAATTGATTTGTTTTGTTTTTAATTTTTAAAGAAGAAATTAGCTGAGCGATGTAATATCTAGAAACTTTCTTGTCACCATTTATGATAGATAAATATAAACAGTTCCCAACTCCCGCCAAAATGTCACCTTGCTCTGCTCTCATTTGGCTGACTCTTTAATCATATCTTCGTAAACATAGAACCCTCATGAATAATCTATATAAATAAAAAATTATATTTTCGTTTTTTCGAAATCTTAAATCTCCGAAAGTTATTCACCGATTGCTTTTAAATCTTGACATTACGTTGCATTTGAATACGCGCTTGTTTTATATACTTATGTCACAACTGTGGCAGGTAAGTTGTAAATAAAAATATATATTCATGGCTATAGAGTGACATACATAGAGATATAGAGATAGGTTTATAGGGGAGAAACAGATATAGAGATAGAGATAGGTGGATTTATACATGTAAATGGAAATATATATATATATATATAATGGAGAGATAGATAGAGAGATATAGAAGATACTTTGTATATGTGTACCCACTTAAAAAAATTACAAAAAATAAATGGTTTGAGGCATTGCAACGCATTACGGGCATTAGCTAGTGTAAAATAAACTGAAATAATATTTTTTCAGTAACGTGATTACAATTGCGAATCACGTCGCAGATCGGGCAAAGGAAAAATAATGGCTCTATGTCCTCGTCGCACGCCCGTAACGGCTAGATGATCACGCCTGCAATTTTTTTTCCTAAGATTGGTCCACTGTTAACTTTCACTGCCGAGGGGCCAATAGGGTTCCACTTTACGTTTACATGAAATAACTCTTTGGCTAATTGGATCAACAATTTTCTCCAGGGAAGTCGTAAATTTATCATCGACCTGAACAGCTGCCAATTAGACACAGTTATGCAACTGGGAACCGAATTCAGTTTACTAATTTTCGATCTAGGTTAATTAATTTTTTTAAATTATCAACATCTGTTGCAAAAGTAAAATAACTAAAAAATAATAATATTCATTTCAAGTGCTGTTACTAAGTTATGTGCATTATCTATGGTTTTATCCAGAAATAAAAACAAAGCGTCATAAAAAAAATTTTCAACTCCCTAAACATTAACATTACTGTTGCCACAATTCACAAGAATGTTGGTTATGATTAGAGACCCGGAAATTTCGTTGCTTGCAAGGTAGGTTGCGGTGATGATTGGATCACAATAATTGTTTGGACACTCCCCTCTACGACTGAGGGCAAGTCAGCTACCAGTTAGCAGTAGAGTGGCCGAATCGCATCCACCCACTCAAAAGAAGGTGAGGATCTACAGTAAGAAACTAGCCAATAGGAAAAATATATTGGAAAAGTCTACATATAACTTTGAAGTTCAGCCTGAATCTCAGGGTCTATAGTTATGATTATTTATATCCGATGTCTTCAATTTGTTGTTAGAGATTAAGTACAGCGCCAAGAGTTTTTACAATAGGCTGTAACGCTTTTGTTAGCTTCACCTGTATATATGTATGAATTGACTATGTAATAGAATCTTTCCTTTAATTTTTTACCCACTTTATTACGTCTAAATGAGTTGATATTTTGCATTCTATAAAGAAACTCTGAAAATACAATATTTTGACAACTTAAGACTTTAAATTTAAGGGGGAGTGGGTGGTAGAGGGTAGGGAATGCAATCTCGATCTCGCGAGATCCTGATCATCCGAGATCTCGCCTTATTTTTCGAGATCAATCTCGAAGCATAAAATGACGAGATCTCGGCCGAGATTGACGAGATCGAGCGGCAGTAGGCAGCGACGCATGCCACGTGTTCTCTGCGCGCCAGCGAGTCGCTGACTGGCGAAGGAAAGTGTCGGACTGCATACGCAAACTATCCCGACTATTCCCGAGTACTCACGATGTTGGGCGAGCGGAATAGAAAACAATAAGGGGTATAATTCTGACAAGAGTAAGAGAACGGAAGATATTCGAGTGCGTGCAGGCACTTGTTTGTTTACAATTGTTTTGGTTGTGCAGTTACTGTCATGGTGTGCTTAAATTACGTGTTTTCATGGGTTAATTGAATGAAAATTTGTATTATATTGTTACGCAAGTGCTAAGACTGTTAAGTTAATACTTTTAAAATGTCGACAAACAATCAAAATGAACCTTAGATGGAGTTAATAGTTCGTTGCCGGTATGGAGATATTTTAAGAAAGCGGTAAATGATTTGACAGCCCTGTGCCGGAAATTTGGTATTTCGACACTTTTTTTCTTTCTAATTTTATATAATTTTAAATTATTTTTGGAAATTTTATTTTTCCTTATAATTTGGTTACTAAAGGGCGATTTACTCTTTGTTAGGCTGGTGTACTCCCCTTAGTTAAACTATGTGCCAGTAGACTGAAGCACCTTTTCCCAGAGACCTATAGGATCTTTTGCAGATCTAAGACTTTGTTGGCTGCCAGTTTGAAATTTCCCTCGCTTACAGGCACGTCCCAGGCCTGTAACGTTACTTCACTTCATGACTAAAACTGCATACAACAGCTCTGGACGAGTTGTTACCATTTCTCAGAGGCGATCTGACCATAGCCTTTACCGTCACGAATACATATTAGGTTCACTCCCCTGGAGTCACGTTATGGACGCCAGTTCCCAGCGTCGTTGCGTTTTTGTCCACCCCCCTTCCCTCTCGGTTCTAAGAATTCGCCTAAGACCAATGACCGGTCATAAACCCCAGCAGACAGCGACCGTCTCCAAGGGCGACGGGCATAAAAAATGTGTGTGCCAAGATGGACCACCCCACGACATCTCGCGGCAGAAACAGTAACTTATTATCTTGGCTGCCAGAGTGTAGCACCTGACTGCCCCTTTATTCCCTTGATAAAGCAGACGCCTTGGGCGAGTCGATTCTTTTTCATTTCAGACACCCCTCAACAGGTAGCGCTAAAGTCTGCCAGTGCTACCAACTTCGAGACATCAGTCAGAGTTTTTTTATGATGCCCACTCGGGGAACTTCGGAACCTTTCGGTCCGGATGTCCCATCCCCCCCCCCCTCAACTTTTGATTGAACCTTTACTTTTAATTACGAGACGCGGTTCTTCGCGAGACACTTCGCGTCGCGACTGCAGACGGACCATTTGAGATTATCGGCGAGTCGTCGAGACACTGCAAGACTTCCATCCGGCCGCAACCGACTATGCAGTCGCCTAAATAAGGGATGCTATCCCTGTAATTTTTTCAATTAGTTTAGTCCGTCTGCTTAGTACAAAGAGTAATAGTTATTTTTCTTTTAAATAATTTTTTTTGAAATAATGAAAACATCCGCGTCCAGCCGCGCATTCGTGGGATCCAGTTCCTGGCTGGCGACGCATCGGTAAATATAAGTCAACTTCCCTGTCTGGTGAGTTACGATCCGCGACTTTCCTCAACCTCCCCTTAACTTTTCCGGGCATTTTCTGCCCTGTATACTGCCTGTGTACAAGTTCTGATCAGTTTTGATTTGGACTGTTCGCAGACAGGGTCCGAGAGCCGGACGCCGAATTGGCACTTTCATCTCCCTTCCTCAACAGGACACAAGCGCCCTGGCATCATGTACCCGCGTGATCTCCGGGAAACGAAGCCCCGACCTCCGGCGCTACTGTGCCTTTCAACCTTTTTCTGAACTTACCTAAATTACGCCGTCAGACGCAGTTCATCATATAAACATAATGTCTGGACTTTAATAATATATACTGGGATAGTTTAAACATATTTTGTATTTTTTTTTATTGGTTATGTATTTTCTTAAATGAGACCTTTTTATAATTTCAATTAGGGCTAGCCCATATTTTTTTCTTTCTGAATATACCTGAGATCTTTTTAAGTACGTAATTTATATTGTATGTTTATATTTTTTAATATTTGTTATGAATTTTCCTTTAATAAATTGGACGCAATTATATTCAGACGGAATCACACCTTGTTTCTGTTCATTTCTAATAACAATGTGGAACCTTAAAGATCCCCAGCACAGCCCAATGCAAAATATGTAAAGCTATTCTGAAAACTACAGCCAGTTCCACAAAAGGATTGCATGTCCATATGAAGTCAATCCACAAAATTGACACAAAAAACATTGCATGCGGGAGTTCGAAGGACATCAACCACTCTGCAACTTGATGCTGCGACGTCGTCGTCTCTGCCGCCGTCGTCGTCAGCGTCTACTACAATGTCGTCAGTGCCACTATCACCTATAGACAAAGAGGCTCCAGAAAATAGCGAATGCCAAACGCCCCCTAAAAAGAAGAAAATCAGTGATTACTTTCAATTCGACTGTGACGTGACTAAAGAAGAAATGATTTCTCGAATGGTAGTGAAAGATGGACTGTCTTTTCGAGTTTTCTGCACATCCGAGGACATAAAGAATCTTTTTGCTTCAAAGGGTAACAATTATAAATTACCTTCTTCACCAAACACTATTAAATTAATTGTGATGAATTATGGTATGACACTCAAAATGAAAGTGAAAGAATATCTTCGAAAGCTAAAGAACGAAGTCTATAGATTTACACTCTCTTTTGATGAATGGACGTCTGGAATGAGTAGGCACTTTCTGAATATTAATGTTCATACAACTATCAACAACCAGCCTACTTTCTGGAATCTTGGACTGGCGCGCATATTTGGAAGTATGTCTAATCCTGAACAAAACACGAATCACAGCACAGAAGAGGAGAAAGAATTGGAAGATAACCCAGATAGTTACGATGGTTTATACTTTTCTTTACCTGTAAAACAAGCTGATCTGTCTTCGGAATACCATTCGATTGTAGCAAAACTAAGAAAATGTGTCAAGCTTTTTAAGAACTCTCCCACCAAGAATGATATCCTTCAGAATTACATTCAGCAGGAGTTTGGTGGCAAGACAATTCAACTGGTTCTTGATTGTAAAACTCGTTTGTCTAGCCTTTGGAATATGATAAGCACATACAATAAAGTAAAGCAGTGTGTGGCCAAGACTTTAATCGATCTCTCTCTCAGTTCTAATTCCGATTAATCTTTCACGGATGAAGAACATGCAGTCCTTAGCAACTTATAAAATACATTCCAGCCAATAAAACTGGCCGTCGAGGCATTGTGTCGCCACGATACAGATTTAGTAAGTGCAGAATATACGTTGCGGTTCATGCTTCGCAAGTTAGAGGACCAGAAGACTCCACTGTCAGAGAAACTAGCCGAGTCAATGAAAAAGCGGATCTCCGAGCGTCGGATAAATGCAACTGCTGCATTGTTGCATTTTAAAAATCCGGCTAGTTATCAGGATGATTTAGAACTATTGAAGGGCGACGAAACTTTTCAATTACCTAGCAAGTATATTCTAAGAAAGGAAATTAAAAATATAATCAGATGATTACATTGTAGCACTACACAACCAGATACTCTTTCTCAAGCCTCGACCTCAACTTCTGGTAATGAAATAAATATCGGTACTGCAGCAAACTTGGCAAACGAGGATGACTTGCTTCTTTCAATGATTGCAGAGGATATGAATTTACGTGCTGCTGTAAAATCAAATAGAAGTCTTCAAGAGGAACTAGAAGATACGTTGAAAGCTGTAAAAGTCCTTTCTCGCGGGTTGCTACTATTACAGACAGGCTAGAGTCCGTGATTAAAAAAAATTGGTTGTCTGTAAAGTCGGTTTACGGATGATAGTTTAACGTGACAACGTCATAACAAAACATTCATGAAATGATTGCATACTTTTATGAATAAAATTGAATAATTTTTATTGAATTATCACTATTTTATATGGATACAAAGAAGGAGTTAAATGAAATCTACAATTTAATTTATAAATTTACTTTTATTTGCACTCATTAATTCAAATATGTTTATTACTTTAACTAACATATTATTTTAACTATAACTTTTATACATGTTTGCTATTTAACTTCTTCCAATCTGTGTTATTCTGCTAAGGATAGGACGATGAAACTTAGGAAACGAATGGGAGTATTTCAAGTTTAATGTGCCTCGAAAAAGTCAAATCGATGGTTGTTCCAATCGAGTGGAAGAGAGATAGATGCGGCGCAAGCGTACAATGAGCGTAACGGGACAATGAGTCATCCTTTTTCGTGCGTGCAGCCGGCGTTCATCGATTTATTAGACGTTGTCACGTCAAAAGAGATTGATCTCTATGAGTGTGTAGGATCGAGGGGTATGTTTTTGCAATTTGCATACAACAGCTTGCTCACGCTGAAACCAATTAGCGTTGAATCTGAGAGGGCCTTTTCAGCCGCTGGCTACATAGCGACTGTAATAAGATGCCGTTTATCCGACAGCACTCTAAGCACAATTTGTTTTTTAAGAAGATATTTCCGAAATCTATCTTAATTTAGTTAGGAGTGATCACTCGTAATCACTCCTAGTTTATGAGTGATTTTGGATATAGCAATTTTCGTAAATTTTTGTTTTCACTATCGTTATCTTTGTTAAACTAAGTACTTTCTTTATAAGAAATTTTACGGGTCTGATTTTTGTGTTCATTAACATAACATAAGTAAAAAATTATAAAAATAAAGACTTTTTTTCAATAATTCATGTTGTATCTTACTCGCATCATAATCACAACTACTAAGCGGTTTCAATCACGTTTCAGTTATATAATTAAAACAATACTTTTCGAAAGCCATTTCAGATCTCAAAAATGCCGAGATCTCGCCGAGATCGAATTTCTGATCCCTCGAGATCTCGACTTAGCGATCTCGTCTCGAGATTGCATTCCCTAGTATATGGTAAAAAAAAAAAAACTACTCATTTCGAGCTATGAGTAATAACAATGATTTTTGTGTATCCAATTTTCAAAACTGTAACCCGACTACGAGAAAAACACCAAAAGGCAAGAAACAAGTTAGGTGTTGATTACTATTATAGTCTTATTAAGTAAGATCAATCTTTTATAATTAAGATCTTCTATCAGTTTGATATAATAACATTATAATTTAATTTACCGTTCTTGTATATCAAACTTAAATGCTTGCTTGTATATCAAATTAAAATGCTTTTTGTAGTTGACAACGCACGACGCATTTGAATTGAATTATAATGTTATTAATGTGGATGTGACAGAGGATTTCAATAAAACTAAATAAATAGGAATATCTAACATATCAATTACTTGTTCTATTCAATAAAACGATGATATATATCAAACTGCGCCTACCTTTCTTCTTACCTTTTCGTGTTTTTTTTTCGTAGTTGGGTTACAGTTTTTTAAACTTTTTTTTTTTAACTTTTTCACTTTACGTCAGAATCGTAAAAAATCTTCTCTTCTTTTAGTTCAAATGTATTTTTTTTCTTTAAGTTGTGTTTATATGTTGCAGTACATTCACGATTAAAATATTTTATTTTATTCATTTTACTAATCAACCAGGAGGGGAAAAAAGGGGGGGGGGGAAATCCTAGGAAAATTACTTTAATTCATAAGGATTTTTTTTTTACTTAAAGAAGGTCTTTGGAGAATTTTTTTAACCACAGCTATTCCGTTATTTTACGAAAATATTTCGTAACAGTGCAGGCGGGCCGAATCACCGGATCTTTGGAAGGGTGCAATCCGAAGGTCGTTAAGAGTGGTATATACCCCTTTTTAAAACCAGTTATACATGCGTCCACTACTAGCCTATTTTCTCGAGAATTATGATAGATACAGCTTCCAGATTATTAATCTGACGAGAAAAGTAATGCAGTTTTTCCAATATAGTTTTATATTTTGGAAATCGTGACGCAAAATATATTTAAAAAAATGGTAAAAACAAGAAATTCGTTGACGAATTTCTAGTTATTCGATGAGAAAAATGAAAATTTGAATCTATATTGGAAAAGATTATATTTTTCTGAACAAAATGGTATATTAAAAGTATAAGGTCACAGCATTAAATATCTGTGTATTTGGTTAGGAAAACTGGCTAATTTGGCATTTTTAGTGTCTGCCTTGTGCTGCTCGACGGGAAAGTTGACGCCAAGCTCCGGGAAGACGAGCAGGGTGGGGATGACACTGACACGCCTCAACGTCGCCCGCGGTAGGGGAAGTGCTGATCTGTTACGGTGATAAACCTCCCTCCTCCCTTCTTCCTCCTCCCGCTACACAGCAACACCATTTCTCTAAAGGATTCATAGTCCAGGCATTTTATGAGAAAAAGGGGTCGATTTATGGACAAATTGCGAGAAAAGGTTTTACTATATCAAAATTTGCAGACAAATTTGTAGAATAACATATCCAAAATCCACCGAAATCCACTTTATTTTGGTAACGTTTTTCCCGGGATTTGTCCCGGAAAAATGCGGAATAAATTAATAACTGTAAAACGGTGCGTTCTACGAAGAAAGGTATAGACACTAAAATTAAAGAGAGCCAAATTTACCATAACATATCAAAATTTTACAAACATTCATTAATAACTACTGTTTTGTTTTCTGGAATTCGTCACGGAAAAACCTAAAATATTGAAATAAATTGAAAATGGCGCATTTTACAGCATGTTTCAGGACAAAGTTAAAGTAAACAACGATTTCCATAGTATATTGCAAATTCACAAAAATCAACACAAAATAGGTTTTTGGTTTTCCAGAAAATTTCCTGAAAAAAAAAAGGACAAAACGAAAACGTATCGTACGTCAAAGAAAGTCGTGACTAAAATTAAAGACTTTTTTGTATTAAATATAATTTCATTTCAACAAAATCTGCTCATATATATAAATATATATTTACATATGTATATAGTTTTTTTTGTGACTCGTCCTGGAAAATCTTTAAAAATTCAATAAAACGAAAACGGAACATCGTATTGAAAAAGTTTCGGTGGGACAAACAGAAGCACACAAGATTTCCTATACCAGATCCTAAATTCACTGAAATCTGGTATATAGATTTTATTTTGTGATCGGCCACGGAAAAAGTATTGAATATGTAGGCAAAATAACAGAAAGCATTGTATCCCATGTAAAATTGTCAGATCCGAACTATATTCAATTTCCATAATATACAAGTATTTTAAAGTCACTTAAATTATATTCCTTTTTCAGTTAGTGATGTGTTAAAACGTTTTTGAAATCTACCAAAATTATTTTCCAGAAAAAAAAATCAGACTCATTTCAACTGCTTATTGTTTGAAAGAAAAATTTGACACGTCCATTCTCACAAAACATATCATACAATTAAATTTACACAAGATTTCCAGTGACCTGTATCGAGAAGAAATAGAAAAATATACACACATTGGGATGCACTCTGTAACACACAATACTGAATAAATATGCATTAGGTAACATACATAAGTACTTTAATTTAAAATATAGGTTACCTAAACAAACATCAGCGTGATTTTATATTTCTATTAATGTTAAACTGATCCAAAAATTCGGAAAATAACCTGCATATCAGCTCGAAATGTTATTTAATAGAATCATCCTGTTTAAGAGCGTTATATACCCATTTTTAAAACCAGTTATACATGCGTCCACTACTAGCCTATTTTCTCGAGAATTATGATAGCTACAGCTTCCAGATTATTAATCTGACGAGAAAAGTAATGCAGTTTTTCCAATATAGTTTTATATTTTGGAAATCGTGACGCAAAATATATTTAAAAAAATGGTAAAAACAAGCAATTTGTTGATAATTTTCTAGTTATTCGATGAGAAAAATGAAAATTTGAATCTATATTGGAAAAGATTATATTTTTCTAAACAAAATGGTATATTACAAGTATAAGGTCACAGCATTAAATATCATTGTATTTGGTTAGGAAAACAGGCTAATTTGCATGGATATGTAGGAACACCCTACCTAAAAAGCCGTCACAGTAATTGCAGTCCTCGGGAGGTAATTCGCGCCGGTTTTTACAGGTTGATCCATGACAGTTTCCACAAGCCGAAGAACATGGGATGCCGTGTTTCCTACAACTGCAGTTGGATGCACCGCAACCATCTTCGTTGCAAGTGCACCTGATTACCTTCAAAAGGCATTCCATAACTGTTGGCTTGTCTGTCGAAATTGGCAAATTGTCTCCATCCCCATTCTTCTGGATTCATCTTAATTCCCTTCCATTCTTGTATCTGATAGAAAACCCTTAAGAAATGGAAACGAGCTGAAGCACTAGTTGGAGGTAACTGTTCTGGTTGTACACATTTGGAACTAGTAGCTGCATTCTCACTTAACACTTTACAACGCAAAGTGTCGAAAGTGTCACTTCTTGACCCATTGTACAGGCGTACTACAGCTGTTCTGCCGATTTTACAGTGTCTTCTTTTGACACACTGGGAATGCTATCTGAAAATACTTTCGCAAGTTGCCTGAAGGCACTGTCATTCTGGAGAAGATCCAATATTTTCCCCTTAATACCATAGATGTGTGATGTCGTGTCACATCCCATGAATGCATGACAGAAAAGAATATTACTACAAATTTCATCACCGAGCTTCAGCTTTAGCTCCTTAATGTGATATGTTTTCTTCTGCCTTTGTTCACTTTTTAAACACAAACCGTTATGTGATTGTGAGCCAAAATATTAGAGTAAAAGGACAAGTAAATCTGTGTCTGTTCCTATAACTATTGTCAATTGTTCTTTTGCACATTTAAAGCTTCTTGGACAATGTAAATATCTGCATCACCTGGTGCTTCGACAACAGGACATTTTCTTCGCGTACATGTATTGCTAATAACCTTAAAAATTGTCCTTTATTTCGCTCGTTCAAAAAAAAAACATATCTTTACGGAGTGATAGCTGCATTTCTCCTGTGAATTCAACTACAGGTGATGCATTACCTCTTGCTCTTCTAATATGTGCTGTGTCTTTAGTACTGTGAGTTTTCCCATATCCATCAAATACAGTAGTTGCTAATCCATAATTTTTCAAGATGAAACTCACGTACAGCTGAGCGATCTCGTTGTATGTTGCAGTATGGGACCAAGGTAACTGATGAAGTAAATATCCTCCGTCAATGACATATTTAATTTAATTTTATATATTTTATCGTTTGCAGAGTTATAACACATGGATACATAAAATCACTCAGTACAAGGGAATGGGAATTCAATCGTATAAATAGTAACTACATATACCAGGACAATAGTACATAAATTTTAAGCACATTTTGATAAAGGTCAATTATATAATGCAATTTTGTTGCCCTTAATTTAATTCACGATTTATTTTGAAGTACGGTGCACGGTTTCCGTTTTTTTTTTCTTTCGATAAATTTTTTCCGGGACATTTCCTGGAAAACAAAAAAAACAATTAAATGTTGATCTGTGTTAAATTCTCATATATTATGAAAAACATTGTTTACTTTATCTTTTTCCTAACCCATTATACTGTAAAGTGCACAATTTTCGATTTATTTCATTTTTAATATTTTTTCCGGGACTAATCCCGGAAAACGAAGCAGAATTTATAAGATGATTTTCTTGAACTTTGGATATGTTATGGAAAAGATAATGTTCTTTAATTTTTGTCTCTACAGGTTTTGTCATCAGATGCACCGTTTTTGAGTTATTATTTTATTTCGCGTTTTTCCGGAACAAAACCCGGGAAAAGGTTACCAAAAGAAAGTGGATTTCGGTGGATTTTGGATATGTTATTCTACGAATTTTTCTGTGAATTTTGATGTAAAAAAAAACTTTTCTTGCAATTTGTCCATGTTTTTTTCATATCTTTCCTGGACTATCATGGCGAGTAGCTTGAAAAGAATCTTCACTCGGTAGCAACCTACATTGTACAAGATTTTTAAGTCTGTTGATTCGTTCAATGGTTCGTTAATGCTGTTTGTGAGCTTTCGCATAATATAAAAAAGACGCAATTATCTGTTAGTCGGTACGCATGAAAAAAAAGCAAGACAAACGAATCGGTAAGTTAGGGCGACTTTATTTAAGTGCGAAACGGAAGAAAAGAAGAGCAACAGCTCTGATGGAGTACCAGAAACAAAGGTAAGATATAGCGATACCGATATTAATTTTTCTTTTATTAATGTAAAAGAACACCGGAGAATTCCAAACCCGGCTAAAAACTATTTTAAGAAACATATGTTACAAATTAGTTTGTACAATGCATTACATTTTTTAGAAAAATCCGAAGAGTTGAAGAATATGGTGCAGCACAGTAACTGATCCCCAAACGGCTAACTTGACGGCTCATTTTTCTTTACCAAGATAAAGCAACGCAGAGAATGAAAATATGGTTCTGAATCCTGATGAGGAGTAAGTAGCCAGTGCTTTATACTACACAAACTGCGAACTGTATTTAACGATAACATTTAGAATTAGCATTTTATTACGTTCGGAGTCTAATGAAAGGCTTAAATTTTTCATATAAATAATTTTCAGTCCAGTAATTAACTTCTATGGATTTGTTTTTGGAAAATAATATATATACGCCTAGTGTTACGGACAGATTAAAGAAAAGTTAGATACTCGTTATTACTTTTGTATGTAAGTCATTGGAAGTTATTATGGCTTGACGACCATACATACGTCATCGATTATCAATTTCAATTAGTAATTTTAAAAAGTGAACTAATAGGGCATTAATCCAGTCCTAGAAAAGTCCATGTGATGTGAAAAATACTAGTGCTATTATAAAACAAGCCGAAAGATAATTAAATAAATCAGTATGGGCGAAGTTATGAGGGTGGGGGAATAATTGCGAGAATGGAAGGCAAGCTATTGATGACTCACTGTGTTCGGTTCCAAAAGACAGTTTCTTCATCCCCCACCTCATTTCCCTTGTTTGAGCGTGTCTCAGTTTACAAATGCGTTCGACTATCAACAAATTATTGTTACTTGTGGTAGCCGCTTGGCTGGAAAAATGCCAGGAATCCTTACTGCTGTATTTTGTAATATTCAACTGCGTCATTGGGTGATTTTCCATGTTTCCTTATAAAAAATATTGAGTGCGAAAAATTTTCCCCTTGTAGGCTTTCTAGTAAAGGACGATATATAATATGGCTCTCCTGCAAACAAAACATTCAGTAAATATATGATGACATAAATTATTATTGTTCCACGTAGGCATTTCTTGTTTTTGAATGTTACTTGTTTCTATGCAAGTTTGTACGTGCATGCATGTGTATGCCCGTATCTCGTGCTGTACCTACATTCTGGAATTAGACTTGTCATATTAGTGTACAATAAAACTCTCTTACATCATATCCCACACTTACTGATTAGTTTGCGAACAGTGGTAGTGTTTATAGGCAGGATTATAGAATTAACTGAATATGTCACTACCTTTAAAGAGAAATTCATCAACATTTTGAGCGGAACACACAACTATAAAATTGTACTCAAATATTAGAGCCAAAATAGGAAATTTCGTTACTTTTGGAATTTTGATTCTCGACATGTCACAAATATATTTTGTTTTAATCTTTGCAGGACAGTCACCAAATCGTACGCCAAACTTCAGCCACCAATCCAACTGCTGGAAACGGAAGCCGGTGTTTTTCATTGGTCCACGGAAGTGTCTGACACCATCATCATAGAAAACAACATCGTTGAAAACTTAATAAAATGACGTATGAAATGAGCAGTATTCAACAGGAAAGAGAGGTATTTAGAACAAACATTTATCGCTGATTTAGAATTTTTGTAATAAAACGTTTGAACCTATTTGAAGCCAACAACAACCTGCTAGAACCTAGTAAGAGCCATAATATACTCTCATGACATACTTAATGTTCCATCAGTACAACATGGCAGGCAGTCCGAAGAAATAGTTATCAAACAGCTAGAAGACCAGGAAAAAATTAATATAAGTAAAGCTGGTCTTTTTATTGACCAAGAACACCCATTTCTTGCCGCAACATCCGATGTCCTTGTTGGCGAAGGCCGTCTCGTAGAAATTAAGTGTCCTGCTTCGGCATATGGAATGGACATAAATGAAGCCATGCGAGAAGGCAAAATAAAGTATTTGAAATATTCTGAAGAAAGTCCTACTGTCATTTCATTTAAAAAAGATCATGAATATTTCTATCAAGTCCAGAATCAGCTTCACATAACCAGAAGGGATATTTGCTAGTTAGGCATCTGTACTTCGAGCCAAAAGAAATTAAAAGTACCTATTGGAAATTTTCAGAGACGACACATTCTGGAAAGAAAAAATGGAGCCAAAACTCGTTTTATTTTACACACTATGCGTTCTTCCGGAATTAGTTGATCCTAGACACACAAGAAATATGGAAATTCGGGATCCACCGCACATAACAGATGCTATCAGAAGCCATAAGATAAAATGCATGGGAAAACGAAGATAGTCCAAAACAAAACCGAATATTACACCCTGATTACATTAAACGTGAACATTTTTCAAGCTTTTGCAGAACTTTCAAGAAAATGTTGGTCTTGGATAATCATTCAAACTAATTTTTATAGTGACCTGTTTGATTTATCAATCTAAGTCGCCTGCTCACTTAGCTTCATAAACTGTCACCTTTCATACTGGAAATTATTCTTGCTCATTGTTTCCATGAACCTTCATTTTTAGTATGCCAGCACCTACATGTGCATAAGAAAGTATAGGCCGTGTGGTCACGTTCAGTGCCTACCTAGAGAATCATTACCGTAATTATTTTGGACATGTAAAAAAATAAAATGTCTTACCTATAATGTAAGTTTTAAAGCTGAGTTAATCTTTCCAGAATGGTTAAATGCTCAAGTGAGCAATGGTGCTTTAAAATTATAGAAGACATTGCTTGTTTAGCTGAATAAATACTGAGGTGGTCGTAACTGTTACTTAGTTTGAAGGAAATAATTCATTTGGCAGCCAATTGAGAAATTTGTAAAATTTGTAAATGAGAAACAAGAGAATTTCCTAAAAAGAGTGTTCGGTATGCATAAACTTCTTGTCTTGTAAGTCCTAACAAAAAGGAGAAACGAAATAAATTTCGTTAAATAATGTATAATAGCGACCATAAAAATATTTTGCTTCAGTGGTAAGCAAAATTAAATTCTGTGTTTTGTTGTTTTAAAAGTGTGTGTGCATTAAATCAAATATTATAAATGCCTGTCTAGTTAAAAATATAAAGCTTATGTACATTTTTTGTGCGTCACAGGTAAAACCAATTTGTGTGTATTTCTACTAAACTTGTTTAAATAATCTGTTGTCGTTTACTGTATCGGATTTGTAAAATTATTTCTATTTAAGCATTTGTTTCTCTTAAGTACCTCTCTAAAGGCCATCTACATACTTTTAAGATTGTTGGACTTTTCTGCAAACAGTTTTGAAAAAAAATTTGTGATGTAAAAATATTTGTGTTTGAAATGTCTATTATACCGTACAGTTTTTTTTTTTTAATTTGTCTTTCTTGGAAGTAAATCGTGCGCACGTTGGTTTAATTTATAGTGCTCTTTTTAAATTTCTTTGTCTTTTATAACATAATGAACATTGTCTATTGGTGTGAAACAAAATGTATGAATTACATGTGAAATAAATACATGTTTTTTAATGTGTAATTATGTAACGATTTCTTGTATAGTGCCTTTTTCTACCACGTCCAAATAAAATATATGCTACCTGCATGATAACTCATTGCCATGACACAAGTGAAACAATTATAAAGGAGATTATTCCATCTTATAAAGTCACGAACACTTTTTTTTTAAAATAATACATAAGATGTATGTATTTCGAAACGCTTTTACAACTATCATTGACAGATGCGAGTTATAAAAAATACATAACATCGATTCGGGAAATATATTTAACTTCGGCAAGATTTGTTTGCAGAATAAGGTAAGTTAATGTTTCTTGGAGGATATGTAACGTTTAATATCCACGTGACTTCGAAAATTACGATGTAATGTCACTTTTCCCATTTCATGTAAAAGTTTGTGTTTTTAGCAAAAACAAAGTAATGCATTTTATCTTTTTTTTTTTACTTATGAACTACTAAACACGCGTAAAAAATATGCTACCATTACGATAAACATACTGTTCGCGTTATTTGACATTTGAGTTGAATGAAACGTGTGTAGCCACTGTTAGCTCGCGCGGCGCTCCGCTCGTACGGGGAAGGCAGGCAGGCAGGTAGCAATGCTGTCGAGACATCCCGACCCGTACCGCGCCGTCATGAGGAGGGAATGACCACGGAGTGAGGGAGGGTAAACCGAGTCCATCCCCTCCACCGACAGCATTTCGCCAGGACGCGCTCCTAGTAGGCCACTCCTCCAAGGCTAAACTCCGCCCAGGCTAGAGGTATTTTGTGCTGCTCGCGCCGGATTCTGAGTAGCCGCTTCCCTATATACCACTCTTAAGGACGATGTATCGCATGGACTATCCCCAGCCCTCAATACCGCGTAAATCTCCGTAAGTAGACGGACATTAGACTCCTCTCTTCCCCTCCCAACCGCCAGAAGGGGGATATACGTGACGGGAGGGATTCGAAAAACCGTGGCTGCGGAAACCGGCTCGTTATTGGCCTGGAAGTGCCCCGCCGCCCCGCCTAAAAGATTCACTGAAACCCGAACAATCCCGAACCCATCCGAAGTTCGTTGCTCGCTCGTGCCTCCTCGCCGTCGGAATGAAATAAAAACAACCATGTTGCCTTTTTTAACGAGTACCTTTTTTAACGAGTTGTATTTTTAGATGTCGTAGTCCTTACTCGCCCGATATTTAATTTTAGTTACGATCGTCTAGAATTTCGAAAATCTACCTTCTCGGAAGAAAAAAAAAGTGCGTGGAGTACACGCGCGACAGAAGTGAAACTTCTTGTTTATTATAGTAATAGGTATAGGAAACATAATAATTCTCTTAAGCTGCGTTCGCAGATAAAAAAAATATAAGTATGTGAATGCTAAATTATGCTATTGCGCAACTATGCAAGTGTGAAAGTATGCGAGTATGCAAGTGTGCTAGTATGCAAGTGTGCTAGTATACAAGAGTGCAAGTAGGCAAATGTGCAAGAACGTAAGTGTGCAAGTGCGCAAGAGTTAAAATATGCAAGTGTGCAAGGATGAAATTGTGCAAGAATGCATGTATGAGTATGCAATTGTGCAAGTATGCATATGTGCAAGTATGCAAGTGTGCTAGTATACAAGTGTGCAAGTACGCAAATGTGCAATAAACAAGTATGCAAGTGCGCAAGTGTTCAAATATGCAAGTGTGCAAGTATGCAATTGTGTAAGTATGCAATTGTGCAATAATGCATGGATGAGTATGCAATTGTGCAAGTATGCATATGTGCAAGTATGCAAGTGTGATAGTATACAAGAGTGCAAGTACGCAAATGTGCAAGTATGCAATTGTGCAAGAATGCAAATGTATGAGTATGCATTTGTGCAAGTATGCATATATGCAAGTATGCAAGTGTGCTAGTATACAAGAGTGCAAGTACGCAAATGTGCAAGAACGCAAGTGTGCAAGTGTGCAAGTGTTCAAATATGAAAGTGTGCAAGTATGAATTGTGCAAGAATGCATATTTATGAGTATGCAATTGTGCAAGTATGCATATGTGCAAGTATGCAAGTGTGCTAGTATACAAGAGTGCAAGTACGCAAATACGCAAGTGTGCAAGTACGCAAGTGTCAAATATGCAAGTTTGCAAGTATAAAATTGTGCAAGAATGCATGTATGAGTATGCAATTGTGCAAGTATGCTTATGTGCAAGTATGCAAGTGTTCAATCGTGCAAGTATGCAAGTGTTCAAATATGCGAGTTTATAAGCATGCAAGTGTGCAAGTATGCTGCGTCATTTCTACCTCTACCCTGCCGTCTCCTCCTCTACCATTTCCCCCGCCATATACCTAACTATTCCCCTCGTGTGGTTGGAATTCGTAACGCTCGAAATTTGTAGCCCCCTCAGCAAAAAAAGTTTCACTTCAAAAGGGAATAATTCTTCCGAGTATTTTATTTACATAACACGCCTAACATAATCAATAATAACGAATATTACTCACTCTGCACTAGAACCAGAAGAATCCCCTCAGGAAAATCTATACGTCGTTATGATTTTTTTTAAATATATATTTTATTAGTGATTCTTTCCATTTTCGCATGCACAGACAGCAGTGCATTACACTGAACGCCACCGTACTAGAGCTACCTTTAGGAACCGAGAAAAGATGCAAAAAGTAGATGTTATATAGAGTGCGGAAAGAAGGATTTTTTTTTATTTTTTACCTTGCGCATAGCCACGAATATAGACCAAAATCTTACCTCGAAAGTGGAAAGCTTCGGATTATGGAAATGAATACAGTCGACCGAGGATATACTTTTTTTTTTTATCTCGCCACACAGAACCCACTTTGCATAATCCAAAACAAAAAAAAACTGCAGAGAGGCAGGCATCGATCGTGAACTTCCAAGTCGGCGCTAAGAAGGGGGGGGGGGGGGTGAACCTTGACTCTAGGCACTGATAACAGCCGAGGAACAGATGTTATAAGTAGAGACCTTGATATTTTGCTGATTATTTGGGTTACTACTTACTAGTTAGACTGCAAAAATATTTACCTTAGCATCCATTTGGTGATAGGTTAAAAAGTTGTACCACCACTCCCCTTAACGACTGTGGGCCAGTCAACAACCAGTTACCAAATAGAGAGACCAAAATCATACCGATTAACTCAAAAGAAGGAGGGCTTATGAGAGTGCAATATGTACAAAGGGAATTTCAGCCTGACACCAAATGTATCCGCGAAATTTCCGGGCCTCTAGCTATTAGAATAGAATATTTTATATTCATTGTTCTTAGTCACAACACACAGAGCTCGATGAAATTAGTGACATAGAACCGAAAGTATTCTGGGAGTATGTGTAATAAAACAAATGAACCATACATAAATCTAACAGCAGTACACAAATGGGCCTCCAACTACTGGAGTCGGCGTGTGGAGCGAGGGGACAGATCTGCCACCTTGGCTTTTGACGTCACGGCGGCCATCTTGGAAGAACTTGACCTTTGACCTTGAATTCTGCGCCATCTTGTATTCCACCATTTTGAATTATGGCGTCAAAGTCGCCATTCTTTTTCCTAGAACTTTTCACTTTGTTTTATTCAGCCATTTTGAATTATTTTGGATTCTGTCAATTTGTTTTCTAGAACTTTCTGCCATCTTGAAGTCCGTCATTTTGAAATATGTTCCGTATACCATATTGAAAATCCGTAACTTTTATTTTAAAAATTGGAAAATATATTAAAAATTAAAAACAATTGCAATTTTGATACCATTTTCATCAAAAAACTTCACTCTTGTCATGGAGCTTGGAGTCCTGGGTTCAAACTCGGTGAGATCATACAATTAAAAATTGAGAGGGGTCCTTTTTTCACGAAGGCTACTGGCAGACTGATCCCCCACCACTAATACCAAGGAATATGTATAACACCAACCAGTATGACGTCATGGCGGCCATATTGGATATGCCATTTTATTTTTGTCTGCTAGAGTTCGCTGCTGCCATATTGGTTTATTTTTTACCTGCTAGAGAGCAGTAGTGCCAATCACCTGATTGCCGTAGCGTCTGCCATCTTGGCCACCATATTGAATCTCTAATCTCTCTGTTTAGCTATATGTCAGACTTTATGATACAACTTATTTTATCACGTTTACATTTTTATGAATATGAATTGGATGTAAGCTCAGGGGAAGGGTAGGAACCAAAGACGCCATTGTGTTTTCAACAGTTTTCAGGTCATAACAATTTTCTATCTTTTTATTTTCAAAGTTTGGTTTCGTTAAAGCACAGTATATAATTTAGTGAAATGCCCTAAGTTACTAGTGACTGTCTGTCTATGAAGTCATCAGTAATCAGTATTCAAATAATTTTTCGCAATTTATGCAATTGTTGTAATAATACTGTCAATAAACAATATGTTATGGTATTTTCAAAATATCTTACTGTTTTATCTCTACAGTAACGATGACAAATTATTGAAACCAAACTTTTGACATTAAAACTGAATAAAACAATATGACATTTTTCAGTTTCTAAGTTTCTCATCTCTTACCCTAAAACTAATCTTTAGTGGCAGCAATTTTTATTATTGTTCAAATTTATCTTTATGATGATAATAAAACATAACTGTTTTTAATGTTTTGAGTAGCCTATAAAGTTTTTTGTAAATCTTACAGAATGTGCCTCTCTTTTTTCTTTTTTCTTTTTTCACTCTGGACCCCACGTTTTCCTAAAACGGGCCGTACACGCGGATAAAATGTTTCATGTTTCACCTAAATTTACGAAAATGCTGGTTATAAACTGTCCAAGGGTCCACGTTCATTTACATGCAATAAGTTTACTTATTTTGAACATGAACTTAAAATGATCATCTCGGAGTACTACCACTACCTTCTAACACTGGTTCAGTCTACAGAAAAAGCTATCGTGTCTACTTCCGTTCGCCTTTTTTTTTATCGTGTCACAACAGCGGAAGAGAGAACTAGGAATCTAGGGTGGTTTCTACGAATACCCTGTTCTCTGGATCTACGAATAGCTCTAAAGCCCCTTATAGGCGGGACAAGTGGAGATAGCTAGTCGGTTACTTGCAGATCTGAATCTTACACACGAGGCAATTACTGACATCCTGTCACTGACAATTGTACGAGCAATCAGACACTCACTAAATTTAGTAATTTAGATGTCAAGATTTTGTTTTGTTTACATAACCACCGTGACGAATATTACTCAATAGTTCAAATTTCTGGAATACTTACATAAACAGTGCTATGGCGTCAGAGCTCCATTTCACAGTTTTCTTCCTCTCTGCATCTATTATCAAAATAATTTCACTGCAACTCATGTTGAATTTCAAGCAACCACCTTCCACACTGTCCTTTGGTGGCAAGAGCAATGTTCGGACAGGAACTTACTGGCCACCAGTAGGTCGCGTGAACACTACTGTCCGTCTCACGAGCCAGTAAAATACAAAAATTATTTTGACGTGACAACGTCTAATAAATCGATGAACGCCGGCTGCACGCACGAAAAAGTGTCCCGTAACGCACATTGTCCCTTTACGCTGTGTCCCGTTACGCTCATTGTACGCTTGCGCGCATCTCTCTCTCTTCCACTCGATTGGAACAACCATCGATTTGACTTTTTCGAGACACATTAAACTTGAAACACTCCCATTCGTTTCCTACTTTTCCTATCATCGTCCTATCCTTAACAGAATAACACAGATTGTAAGAAGTTAAATAGCAAACATATATAAAAGTTATAGTTAAAATAATCTCTTCGTTAAAGTAATAAACATATTTGAATTAATGAGTGCAAATAAAAGTAAATTTATCAATTAAATTGTAGATTTCATTTCACTCCTTTATATTCATACAAAAGAGTGATAATTCAATAAAAATTATTCAATTTTATTCATAAAAGTATGCAATCATTTCATCAATGTTTTGTTATGACATTGTCACATTAAACTATCGTCTGTAAACCGACTTTGCAGACAACCAATTTTTTTTACACTGTTAAAAATGTTCACCTTTAATTTACAAAGGACGCTAGTTACAAACTATCAAGGTATCTTGTGTAAACTTATGGCTGTCTTCGTTCGTTTACGGACACCGAGTTCGCTAAATTTGGACACGAATCCGAAAGAATATTCTTGATGTACTTATTAAGAAAACATTAAATAAAAAAAACTAGTTAAGTTCACAGCAAGAACACTCGTCTTTTGTCCACTTTTGTTTTCAATGAAACATACAACTAGGATGTCAAAATACGGCGTGGTTTATACGAAGAAGGTTCAGTAATTTTTAAATGACGAAGAACTCTTCGTTTGCTCGAGTTAAAGTCTTCTTTTAATGTCTCGTAAATTCACTGTGACTTGTAACAGTGTAGGCCTACTGGCTAGCAGTGTACCCGTTCAGAAAGGTAAGTGTACAGGTTTATTTTGGCAGCCAGTTCGTCACTGGCCAATCTTCTCTTGCTCCGTCTACAAGAGGGATGATTATTTTGAGGTGTATTCCTGGCGGGAAAGTTTGTAAAGCTTTTGTTGCGATTCCAAGCAGTGACAAGTCAGGGCAGCGTAGGTACCCGTGGATCGCCAGCCTGATTGGCCGAAGTGTATTCTGCCCGCTCCCCCCTCGCTGCGGGAGATTCCAAAACGCCCACCTAACCTCCGCCCCCCCCCCCTCCATCACATGTAGGTCACAGCGCGAATCAATATGTCCACCAACGCCGCGCCGAAATAGCAAGCATTCGAGAGAGAGAGAGAGAGAGAGAGAGAGAGAGAGAGAGAGAGAGAGAGAGAGAGAGAGCGTTTGTGGGCTGACGAAAGGGGGAGGAGGGAGGAATTCTAGTGGCGCCGACAGGCAAGAAGGCATATGATCTGGCACACACATCAGCAGCTTGTCTGATGCGGAGCGCGGTGACGCAGTGGTTAACACGCTGGCTTCGAACATCGGCGCGACCATTCTTGACTTCTGTCCTCCCACCATTGAGTTTCCACGAGGTCGCTTCAGTCAAAATATTGGGATGCTTCTTACTCTAGGCCACGTCTATGGGCACATGCTTAGTGTGTCCTTGAGGAGGATTAACTTGTTAGGTTAAGATGAGTTTAATTTGAGGCTTTTAACGTTGTTGGCAATCTTTAGTTACGTTCTTGCGTTAAGGTCCCTGCCTACCTTGGCACACATACGGTGTCCAGAGCTTCAGAAGACACCACGCAATTTAGAAACCGTTCAAGATATCTGTTTATGAAAATCATTCAAGAATACGCGGAGGGAAGATGAGCAGTTATATTTCTGAAACTGTATTTTTAGAAGATTGAAAATGGCTAAAACGCGTGATATTTAGGCATGAAATATCCGGTACAGATTAATGAAAACACTCGAGTAACTTACATTAGATCTTTATATTCATTTATACATATTATATGGTCACCGCTTAAAACCAACAGTTTGCCTATGCACGACTGCACGCCAGTTCAGAGCCTTGCACTTAGAGGTGATATCGCGCTAGAAGCATCTTCGAGGGTCGCACTTATCATACTACCTCACTACTAACACAAATACCCCCTTTGGTTATGCGAGCGCCTTTAAGTTGTGAGTTCCTCTAAAAATATTTGGTTTACAGGTAGGATAGACGTAAAGAAATGAATGATGAATTGTAATTTTAAGTCTTTGGTTATTTTGTAATAACTGTTTATTTTTCTAACCTGAGATATACGTGTTTTTCAGTTAATTTATGTCACTTTTACCTCTCACCAGAAACAAATGAGGTATTTAAGTGAAAATAATTACGTGTTATTTTCAGTAAAGCTACGTGTCCCTCGTACATAAGACATAATTTGATAAACTTTGTCATTTTTTCTTAAAGCACCAGTTTAAATTAGACCACTTTCCCACTTAATAACTTGATAGATATGTACTTATTTTATGAACACAGGACCGTAAATTCCGTAAATGCCTTTGTTTATCGCCAGAGTCGTCGTAAACAATTAAATTTACTGAAAACACGTTACATGTAATGCCATATTGGCAATCATGTGTGCAAGAGGACACAACACACTGTACGTATGGGGGAAGCCTTCATTTCACAGACGAGAGAGCCACACCCGAAGTTCCCCGAAGTTCATGCTCGCTTTTTTGTTTACATGATTTCACAGTATCTTTAATGAAGCTATCCTAACCAAATCAACCGTCCACAATGTTTTAAAGTATTTATAATGTAGCTAACCTAACCTAATTGACCATTAGTTATCATGAGTTACAATGAACAAAAAAAACCCGGAGATGCACGATCGAGCGTTTGGCTCTCTCGTCTGTGAAAAGAAGGCTGCTCGTACGTATGGTTAGTCCAATATCTTGCCGATGTGACATTCCACGTTACAGAGATATGTGACTGTATATGTGTGTGTACACATCCACGTAGATGGTAAGAACTCTCGTGGTAATCAGAAATATTTCGTATCTATTTTACAAGCACACTTTTGCTGCCAGTACATATAATGCTGTTTATTTTTCCCTCGAATTTGAAATGTGTTTTAGATGGGTAAGTTTGTGTAAATAGGGTGAATTTTAAATATAAATATTCGATTTTTTTAAATTATTTAAATTAATTTACCTATAACAAATGGTTGCTCATGCATTAGGCAAACAATAAATGTTTTTGTTCATATATATATATGTATATATATACATATACACACACACACACATTATTTGGCTGTTGGACAAAAAACTTAAACTTAAATTTGATGTTTTAAATTTTCAGTTTATTCAACGATAAAAGTTTTTATTTTATTTTTATAAACTATCAGTTTATTTTATTATGTTTAGTCTTAAATAATATTAAAATATTGAATATGAGTAACTGAAACAATTAAAAATACTAAATATGAGTGATTAAAGTATTTATTTGTTACAATTAACTTAAAATTAGTCATTAATTTTCACGTAATCTGGTCATTTCAGCTAATGCGTCAATATTATATGGAACTTTTCTTGTTATCTTAGAACAATCAAGATCTTCTACTTGGAGACCATCCAGTGACTTCACGCGACTAATAGCTACATAAGCCTGTCCGGCAACAAAGAGACGCAATCCCAAATAAACAACTGCATAATCTACAGTGCAGCCTTGCATTTTATGCACGGTAGGTGCCCAACTCAGTACTAATGGCAACATTCGCCTTTCAGCAGAATCATAGTAATATTTCGCTGGAAACTGAATGGCTATTGGTTTAATTATCTGTACACCACCTGTGCTAAAATCTTCTTCCGATTCTTGAGACATTTTAAATACAGAATGTCCAAAAAAGAATGTCCCAATTTCAATGGCATAACATTTAATTTAGACTATTTACAACAAATCAAACATTAAATTTAAGGTAAACTAACCTAGTTTTTTACTTAAAAATGTCCAATATGAGCAACTTTAGTTATTTGGCACCCATAAAACCTAAAGTCAAATTCTTCACACAATTTGATTAACACGTAGGGATTAATGTAAGCAGTATCATCTTAAATTATGTGTCCCAACTCTGGCAAATCATTAGGTAGCGGCGGAACGTAGATACGATCTTTTATAAAGCCCCAAAGGAAAAAAAAATTGCATGTCATTGTCAGGTGAACGTGGAGGCCAGCGAAAAAGAGCTCTGACGTCTCGACCATTACGACCAATCCAGCGGTCAGGGACTTTGACAGTTAAACTTTAAATGAAACGCACGTTGAACTGAAATTACAGAATCACTCTTTTGCTAGAGACCGGAAAAATTCGCGGATTCATTTCGTGATAGACTGAAATTCATAATTGTGTACAATTCTGCTGGTTCTGCTATTGGCTCGCAGTTTAACTGGAGCTCTCTGGACCAATGAGAGACTATCGACCAAAGAAGCGTCGAATCACAAGCTACCCAGTGGAGACGCTTTACAATTTAGTACCCAATGAACACGCGTTTTTACTTTAGATGTGCAGAGGATAATGGAGGCTATCCTTGAGGTCATTGAATCCGCAAATTTTTCCTGTCCCTTCTCTTAGCAAACTGCAGAACACAAAACGTTTTAAGCTAAGGAGTAGCCATTTTGCGTAGGTGACGCTCCAAGCGAGAAAACAAACAAAGCAGTATTCGTGCATGCACTTATATCTAAAACTGTTTCTGAGTTACTATTTAAATGCGACCTTGATCCAAAACTCTACAACGCTTACAGTTGATACTATTAAAATTTACAACTGGGACATTCTTCTATGGACATAATGTATTTAAACACTTCACGGTGAACAGGTGACGATGACAGAAGTCAACGTGCAAGTTATCGACTCGACAGAAAAAAAATTGGTTGTCTGTAAAGTCGGTTTACGGACGATAGTTTAACGTGACAACGTCATAACAAAACATTGAAGAAATTATTGCATACTTTTATGAATAAAATTGAATCACTTTTATTGAATTATCACTATTCTGTATGGATACAAAGAAGAAGTGAAATGAAATCTACAATTTAATTGATAAATTTACTTTTATTTGCACTCATTAATTCAAATATGTTTATTACTTTAACGAAGAGATTATTTTAAATATAACTTTTATACATGTTTGCTATTTTACTTATTCCAATCTGTGTTATTCTGTTAAGGATAGGACGATGATAGGAAAAGTAGGAAACGAATGGGAGTGTTTCGAGTTTAATGTGCCTCGAAAAAGTCAAATCGATGGTTGTTCCTATCGAGTGGAAGAGAGATAGATGCGGCGCAAGCGTACAATGAGCGTAACGGAACACAGCGCAACGGGACAATGTGCGTAACGGGACACTTTTTGTGTGTGCAGCCGGCGTTCATCGATTTATTAGACGTTGTCACGTCAAAAATGGTTGGAGAGTAGGAAGTGGTATGGATCGCTTTAGTCCTGGCACACTGTCAAATTTTTGTCTGCAACTACGTTTCATAACAGAGTTGTAGGGGTAATAATGGACAGAAAATTGCTTCCAATATTCTCCATCAAATATAATCAGGCATAGATTACTACAAATACGTTTTAAATCATGTCAAGCTATCAAAGATTAATCTGGCCTGAGCCATCTCAAACTTTGGACAGTTTTTAATCTTATTTTGAAATAATATATCACAGTGCTGGGTGGAATTTTGTTAACTTATGTTTATTTGAATTTTTTTTTTTAAAAGTTCAAACATTAATAAATTAAACTAATATTTACATTTTTTTACATGATAAAATAAATTTCCAGTGATTATTAAAAGTAATAATTTGCTGTATATACAGCCCATTAATTACCATACGACATTCATATTAACATTAGTTTGTTTATTTTTATTTTATAGTCTCTTTATTTCCAAGCCGATGAGTTCTTCTCCATTTTTAAGATTTGTTGTGACAGAAACGTGTGACATTTCCCTTTTTGATTGTCACGATTTTAATTGGCCGATTGAATCAAACACGCAACTTATTTTAGAACACGCCCTCAATAGGCTACAAATTATTTGATGGAAACTCGTCGTCCAACCTGACAAATATACATATGTTTGCTCTAGTGACTTTTTGTCAATGTCATAGCCCTCCAAATATATTTAACAAAAGGAATTCGGAAGGTGTCGAAAGCGGAGGTTTGACAGTGCGACAGGGTCATAGGAACAAACCGCCGGGAAGCCGTCTCGACCATCTGACGGGAGTTGTTCAACCGGCTGGAGCATGTGTAGGTAGGCCCCTTAAGAGTGGTATATAGAGAAGCGGCTACTCAGAATCCGGCGCGAGCAGCACAAAATACTTCTAGCCTGGGCGGAGTTTAGCCTTGGAGGAGTGGCCTACTAGGAGCGCGTCCTGGCGAAATGATGTCGGTGGAGGGGATAGACTCGGTTTACCCTCCCTCACTCCATGGTCATTCCCTCCTCATGACGGCGCGGTACGGGTCGGGATGTCTCGACAGCATTGCTACCTGCCTGCCTGCCTTCCCCGTACGAGCGGAGCGCCGCGCGAGCTAGTGGCTACACACAACGTTTCATTCAACTCAAATGTCAAATAACGCGAAAAGTATGTTTGTCGTAATGGTAGCATTTTTTTTACGCGTGTTTAGTAGTTCATAAGTAAAAAAAAAAAGATAAAATGGATTACTATGTTTTTGCTAAAAACACAAACTTTTACATGAAGTGGGAAAAGTGATATTACATCGTAATTTTCGAAGTCACGTGGATATTAAACGTTACATATCCTCCAAGGAACATGAAATTACCTTATTCTGCAAACAAATCTTGCCGAAGTTAAATATATTTTCCGAATCGATGTTATGTATTTTTTATAACTCGCATCTGTCAATGATAGTTGTAAAAGCTTTTCGAAATACATACATATTATGTACTATTTTTTAAAAAAAAGTGTTCGTGTTTTTATAACATGGAATAATCTCATTTGTAATTGTTTCACTTGTGTCATGGCAATGAGTTATCATGCAGGTAGCATATATTTTATTTGGACGTGGTATAAAAAGGCACTATACAAAAAATCGTTACATAATTCCACATTATAAAACATGTATTTATTTCACACGTAATTCATACATTTTGTTTCACACCAATATACAATGTTCATTATGTTATAAAAGACAAATAAATTTAAAAAGAGCACTATAAATTAAACCAACGTGGGCACGAGTTACTTCCAAGAAAGACAAATTTAAAAAAAAACTGTACGGTATAATAGACATTTTAAACACAAATATTTTTACATCACAAAAACCTTTTTCAAAACAGTTTGCAGAAAAGTCCAACAATCTTAAAAGTATGTAGATGGCCTTTAGAGAGGTATTAAAGAGAAACAAATGCTTAAATAGAAATAATTTTACAAATCCGATACAGTAAACGACAACAGATTATTTAAACAAGTTTAGTAGAATTACACACAAATTGGTTTTTACCTGTGACGCACAAAAAATGTACATAAGCTTTATATTTTTAACTAGACAGGCATTTATACTATTCGATTTAATGCACACACACTTTTAAAACAACAAAACACAGAATTTAATTCAGCTTACCACTGAAGCAAAATATTTTTATGGTCGCTATTATACATTTATTTCGTTTCTCCTTTTTGTTAGGACTTACCAGACAAGAAGTTTATGCATACCGAACACTCTTTTTATGAAATTCTCTTGTTTCTCATTTAAAAATTTTACAAAATTTCTCAATTGGCTGCCAAATGAATTAATTTCCTTCAAAAGTAACAGTTACGAACACCTCAGTATTTATTCACATAAACAAGCAATGTCTTCTATAATTTTAAACACCATTGCTCACTTGAGCATTTAACCATTCTGGAAAGCTTAACTCAGCTTTAAAATTTACATTATAGGTAAGACATTTTATTTTTTTACATATCCAAAATAATTACGGTAATGATTCTCTAGGTAGCCACTGAACGTGACCACACGGGCTATACTTTCTTATGCACACGTAGGTGCTGGCATACTAAAAATGAAGGTTCATGAAAATGCTTGGCATGGTTAAACGTTCTAGAAACAATGAGCAAGAATAATTTCCAGTATGAAAGGTGATAGTTTATGAAGCAAAGTGAGCAGGCGACTTAGATTGATAAATCAAACAGGTCACTATAAAAATTAGTTTGAATGATTATCCAAGACCAACATTTTCTTGAAAGTTCTGCAAAAGCTTGAAAAATGTTCACGTTTAATGTAATCAGGGTGTAATATTCGGTTTTGTTTTGGACGATCTTCGTTTTCCCATGCATTTTATCTTATGACTTCTGATAGCCTCTGTTATGTGCGGCGGATCCCGAATTTCCATATTTCTTGTGTGTCTAGGATCAACTAATTCCGGAAGAACGCATTGTGTGTAAAATAAAACGAGTTTTGGTTCCATTTTTTTCTTTCCAGAATGTGTCGTCTCTGAAAATTTCCAATAGGTACTTTTAATTTATTTTGGCTCGAAGTCCAGATGCCAAACAAGCAAATATCCCTTCTGGTTATGTGAAGTTGACCCTGGACTTGGAAGAAATATTCAGGATCTTTTTTAAATGAAATGACAGTAGGACTTTCTTCAGAATATTTCAAATACTTTATTTTGCCTTCTCGCATGGCTTCATTTATGTCCATTCCATATGCCGAAGCAGGACACTATTTCTACGAGACGACCTTCGCCAACAAGGCCATCGGGTGTTGCGGCAAGAAATGGGTGTTCTTGGTCAATAAAAAGACCAGCTTTACTTATATTAATTTTTTCCTGGTCTTCTAGCTGTTTGATGACTATTTCTTCGGACTGCCTGCCATGTTGTACTGCTGGAACATTAAGTATGTCATGAGAGTATATTATGGCTCTTACTAGGTTCTAGCAGGTTGTTGTTGGCTTCAAATAGGTTCAAACGTTTTATTACAAAAATTCTAAATCAGCAATAAATGTTTGTTCTAAATACCTTTCTTTCCTGTTGAACACTGCTCATTTCATACGCCATTTTATTAAGTTTTCAACGATGTTGATGTTTTCTATGATGATGGTGTCAGACACTTCCGTGGACCAATGAAAAACACCGGCTTCCGTTTCCAGCAGTTGGATTGGTGGCTGAAGTTTGGCGTACGATTTGGTGACTGTCCTGCAAAGATTAAAACAAAATATATTTGTGACATGTTGAGTATCAAAATTCCAAAAGTAACGAAATTTCCTATTTTGGCTCTCATATTTGAGTACAATTTTATAGTTGTGTGTTCCGCTCAAAATGTTGATGAATTACTCTTTAAAGGTAGTGAAATATTCAGTTAATTCTATAATCCTGCCTATAAACTCTACCACTGTTCGCAAACTAATCAGTAAATGTGGGATATGATGTAAGAGAGTTTTATTGTACACTAATATGACAAGTCTAATTCCAGAATGTAGGTACAGCACGAGATACGGGCATACACATGCATGCACGTACAAACTTGCATACAAAGAAGTAACATTCAAAAAAAAAAGGCTACGTGGAACAATAATAATTTATGTCATCATATATTTACTGAATGTTTTTTGTTTGCAGGAGAGCCATATTGTATATCGTCCTTTACTAGAAAGCCTACGAGGCGAAAATTTTTCGCACTCAATATTTTTTATAAGGAAACATGGACAATCACCCAATGACGCACTTGAATATTGCAACATACAGCAGTAAGGATTCCTGGCGTTTTTCCAGCTAGCGGCTACCACAAGTAACACAATAATTTGTTGATAGTCGAACGCATTTGTAAACTGAGACACGCTCAAACAAGGGAAATGAGGTGGGGGATGAAGAAACTGTCTTTTGGAACCGAACACAGTGAGTTATCAATAGCTTGCCTTCCATTCTCGCAATTATTCCCCCACCCTCATAACTTCACCCATACTGATTAATTTAATTATCTTTCGGCTTGTTTTATAATAGCACTAGTATTTTTCACGTCACATGGACTTTTCTTGGACTGAATAAATGCCCTATTAGTTCACTTTTTAAAATTACTAATTGAAATTGATAATCGATGACGTATGTATGGTCGTCAAGCCATAATAACTTCCTATGACTTGCATACAACAGTAATACCGAGTATCTAACTTTTCTTTAATCTGTCCGTAACACTAGGCCTATATATATATTTTTCCAAGAACAAATTCATAGAAGTTCAATTACTGAACTGAAAATTATTTATATGAAAAATTTAAGCCTTTCATTAGACTCTGAACGTAATAAAATGCTAATTATAAATGTTATCGTTAAATACAGTTCACAGTTTGTGTAGTATAAAACACTGGCTACTTACTCCTCATCAGGATTCAGAACCATATTTTCATTCCCTGCGTTGCTTGATCCTGGTAAAGAAAAATGAGCCGTCAAGTTAGCTGTTTGGGGATCAGTTATTGTGCTGTTGACTTCCTCTTGAACTGCACCATATTCTTCAACTCTTCGGATTTTTCTAAAAAATTAAATGCATTGTACAAACTAAGTTGTAAAATATGTTTCTTAAAATAGTTTTTAGCCGGTTTTGGAATTCTCCGGTGTTCTTTTACATTGATAAAAGAAAAATTAATATCGGTATCGCTATATATTACCTTTGTTTCTGGTACTCAATCAGATCCGTTGGTCTTCTTTTCTTCCGTTTCGCACTTAAATAAAGTCGCCCTAACTTACCGATTAATTTGTCTTGCTTTTTTTCCATGCGTACCGACTAACAGATAATTGCGTCTTTTTTATATTATGCGAAAGCTCACAAACAGCATTAACGAACCATTGAACGAATCAGCAGACTTAAAAATCTTTTACAATGTAGTTTGCTACCGAGTGAAGATTCTTTTCAAGCTACTCGCCAAGGAAATCGTCTGTCCCATGATAGTCCAGGAAAGATATGAAAAAAACATGGACAAATTGCAAGAAAAGGTTTTTTTACATCAAAATTCGCAGAAAAATTCGTAGAATAACATATCCAAAATCCACCGAAATCGACTTTCTTTTGGTAACTTTTTTCCGGGTTTTGTCCCGGAAAAAACACGAAATAAAATAATAACTCAAAAACGGTGCATGTGACGACAAAACCTGTAGAGGCAAAAATTAAAGAAGATTAACTTTTCCATAACATATCCAAAGTTCAAGAAAATCAGCTTATAAATTCTGCTTCGTTTTCCGGGATTAGTCCCGGAAAAAATATTAAAAATGAAATAAATCGCAAATTGTGCACTTTACAGCATAATGGTTTAGGAAAAAGATAAAGTAAACAATGTTTATCATAATATATGAGAATTTAACACAGATCAACATTTAATTTTTTTTTGTTTTTCAGGAAATGTCCCGGTAAAAAGTTATCGAAAGCAAAAAAAAACGGAAATCGTGCACTGTACTTCAAAATAAATCGTGAATTAAATTATGGGCAAAAAAATTGCATTATATAATTGACCTTTATCAAATTGTGCTTAAAATTTGTGTACTATTGTCCTGGCTGGTATATGTAGTTACTATTTATACGATTGAATTCCCATTCCCTTGTACTGAGTGATTTTATGTATCCATGTGTTATAACTCTGCAAACGATAAAATATATAAAATTAAATTAAATATGTCATTGACGGAGGATATTTACTTCATCAGTTACCTTGGCCCCATACTGCAACATACAACGAGATCGCTCAGCTGTACGTGAGTTTCATCTTGAAAAATTATGGATTAGCAACTACTGTATTTGATGGATATGGGAAAACTCACAGTACTAAAGACACAGCACATATGAGAAGAACAAGAGGTAATGCATCACCCGTAGTTGAATTCACAGGAGAAATGCATCTATCACTCCGTAAAGATATGTTTCTTTTGAACGAGCGAAATAAAGGACAATTTGTAAGGTTATTAGCAATACATTTACGCGAAGCAGAATGTCCTGTTGTTGAAGCACCAGGTGATGCAGATATTTACATTGTCCAAGAAGCTTTAAAATGTGCAAAATAACAGTTGACAATAGTTATAGGAACAGACACAGATTTACTTGTCCTTTTACTCTACTACTTTGGCTCACAAACACATAACTGTTTGTGTTTAAAAAGTGAACAAAGGCAGAAGAAAACATATCACATTAAGGAGCTAAAGCTGAAGCTCGGTGATGAAATTTGTAGTAATATTCTTTTCTGTCATGCATTCATGGGATGTGACACATCACACATCTATGGTATAGGAAAGGGGAAAACATTGGATCTGCTCCAGAATGACAGTGCCTTCAGGCAACTTGCGAAAGTATTTCAGATAGTATTCCCAGTGTGTCAAAAGAAGACACTGTAAAATCGGCAGAACAGCTGTAGTACGCCTGTACAATGGGTCAAGAAGTGACACACTCGACACTTTGCGTTGTAAAGTGTTTAGTGAGAATGCAGCTACTAGTTCCAAATGTGTACAACCAGAACAATTACCTCCAACTAGTGCTTCAGCTCGTTTCCATTTCTTAAGGGTTTTCTATCAGATACAAGAATGGAAGGGAATTAAGATGAATCCAGAAGAATGGGGATGGAGAAAATGTGGCTACCTTCTCTTGCCAATTTCGACAGACAAGCCAACAGTTCCGGAATGCCTTTTTAAGGTAATCAGGTGCACTTGCAAGGAAGATGGTTGCGGTGCATCCAACTGCAGTTCTAGGAAACACGGCATCTCATGTTCTTCGGCTTGTGGAAACTGTCATGGATCAACCTGTAAAAACCGTGAATTACCTCCCGAGGACTGCAATTACTGTGACGGCTTTTAAGGTAGGGTGTTCCTACATATCCATGCAAATTAGCCAGTTTTCCTAACCAAATACACAGATATTTAATGCTGTGACCTTTTAATATACCATTTTGTTCAGAAAAATATAATCTTTTCCAATATAGTTACACATTTTTATTTTTCTCATCGAATAACTAGAAATTCGTCAATGAATTGCTTGTTTTTACCATTTTTTTAAATACATTTTGCGTCACGATTTCCAAAATATAAAACTATATTGGAAAAACTGCATTACGTTTCTCGTCAGATTAATACTCTGGAAGCTGTAGCTATCATAATTCTCGAGAAAATAGGCTAGTAGTGGACGCATGTATAACTGGTTTTAAAAAGGGGTATATACCACTCTTAAACAGGATGATTCTGTTAAATAACATTTCGAGCTTATATGTAGGTAATTTTCCGAATTGTTGGATCAGTTTGTTAACATTAATAGAAATATAAAATCACGTTAATGTTTGTTTAGGTAACCTATATTTTAAATTAAAGTACTTATGTATGTTACCTAATGCATGTTTATTCAGTATTGTGTGTTAGAGTGCATCCCAATGTGTGTATATTTTTCTATTTCTTCTCGATACAGGTCACTGGAAATCTTGTGTAAATTTAATTGTATGGTATGTTTTGTGAGAATGGACGTGTCGAATTTTTCTTTCAAACGATAAGCAGTTGAAATGAGTCTGATTTTGTTTTCTGGAATATAATTTTGGTAGATTTCAAAAACGTTTTAACACATCACTAACTGAAAAAAGGAATATAATTTAAGTGACTTTAAATATATATTATGGAAAATGAATATAGTTCGGATCTGACAATTTGACATGGGATACAATGCTTTCTGTTATTTTGCCTACATATTCAATACTTTTTCCGTGGCCGATCACAAAATAAAATCTATTTACCAGATTTCAGTGAATTTAGGATCTGGTAAAGGAAATCTTGTGTGCTTCTGTTTGTCCCACCGAAACTTTTTCAATACGATGTTCCGTTTTCGTTTTATTGAATTTTTAAAGATTTTCCAGAACGAGTCACAAAAAAAACTATACATATAAAAATATATACATTTATATATATGAGCAGATTTTGGTGAAATTAAATTATATTTAATACAAAAAAAAGTCTTTAATTTTAGTCACGACTTTCTTTGACGTACGATACGTTTTCGATTTGTCCTTTTTTTTCCAGGAAATTTTCTGGAAAACCAAAAACCTATTTTGTGTTGATTTTTGTTAATTTGTAATATATTATGAAAATCGTTGTGTACTTTAACTTTGTCCTGAAACATTTTGCTGTAAAATGCGCTATTTTCAATTTATTTCAATATTTTAGGTTTTTCCGTGACGAATTCCAGAAAACAAAATAGTAGTTATTAGTGTATTTTTGTAAATTTTTTGTATGTTATGGTAAATTTGGCTCTCTTTAATTTTAGTGTCTCTACCTTTCTTCGTAGAACGCACCGTTTTCCAGTTATTAATTTATTCCGCATTTTTCCGGGACAAATCCCGGAAAAAACGTTACCAAAATAAAGTGGATTTCGGTGGATTTTGGATATGTTATTCTACAAATTTGTCTGCAAATTTTGATATAGTAAAACCTTTTCTCGCAATTTGTCCATAAATCGACCCCTTTTTCTCATAAAATGCCTGGACTATGAATCCTTTAGAGAAATGGTGTTGCTGTGTAGCGGGAGGAGGAAGAAGGGAGGAGGGAGGTTTATCACCGTAACAGATCAGCACTTCCCCTACCGCGGGCGACGTTGAGGCGTGTCAGTGTCATCCCCACCCTGCTCGTCTTCCCGGAGCTTGGCGTCAACTTTCCCGTCGAGCAGCACAAGGCAGACACTAAAAATGCCAAATTAGCCAGTTTTCCTAACCAAATAAACTGATATTTAATGTGGTGACCTTATACTTTTAATATACCATTTTGTTCAGAAAAATATAATCTTTTCCAATATAGATTCAAATTTTAATTTTTCTCATCGAATAACTAGAAATTCGTCAACGAATTGCTTGTTTTTACCATTTTTTTTAATATATTTTGCGTCACGATTTCCAAAATATAAAACTATATTGGAAAAACTGCATTACTTTTCTCGTCAGATTAATAATCTGGAAGCTGTAGCTATCATAATTCTCGAGAAAATAGGCTAGTAGTGGACGCATGTATAACTGGTTTTAAAAAGGGGTATATACCACTCTTAAGGTCCCCGCCTACCTGGGCACACATACGGTGCGCAGAGCTTCAGGAAAAACAACGCGATTTCAAAACTACTCGAGATACCAGAGTGGGGTCTGCTTACGAAAAGCATTTAAGAGTTCGATGCGGGCCGAAAAGTACTTTTGATTTCAGATTAAGTTTTTAAACTGTATCTTTAGAAGAGTTAAATTGGCTAAAACGCATGTTTTCAGAGTAATTTTTAGGTGTAAAAAAACAGTACAGATTCTTGAAAGCACTTAAGGGGCTTGCATAACACCTTTATCTTCATTTCTCGGCCCTATAATGTTACTGTCACTGCTCAAATTTCACAGTTATCCTGTGACGACGAGAAGGCTGCGCGCCAATTCAGAGCCTTGCGCTTAGAGGTGACACAGCGCTAGAAGAATAGCGAGCGTCGCGCTTATCATCCCGCCTCACTAACACACATACACCCCTGACGAGGCGGGCCCCTTAAGGCCGTGTCACAGATCCACATACCTACACGCAGGGGGTTGCGATGTCTGCACGTTTACACGGTAAAGTGTGTAAAGCCGGGGTTTTTTTTTCTCCCCCCTTCAGCTAATTGTTGCGCTCTTTCGGTTAACACGCTCGAAACATTGGCTAACGTGTAGTGTTTTTTTTTTTTTTCATTGCGGCGATAACTGTTTCAAAGCTTGCGCTTTGCTTATTTCCTTGCGGGCCGGCGTATACTCTCCATGTAGAGTAGAGTCCGACGTGAAATGTCGTGGCCCCTAGTTGGCAAGGGGAACGTATAAGTCGTTTCATTGCGGTCCGGAGGCGTCATTTTAATTGGTTCTTACTAGTGATATAAATTATAACTGACATCGCCAGTGACCTAATTAAAAATCATATTGACCAGTGACCTGATTAAAAACAAGTCCTCTCCAGTGGCCTAATTAAAAATTGTCTTCCCCAAGGGATAATTATAATAAAATGTCTTCACCATTGAAATAATTTGAAATCATCTTCATCAGTGACATTTTAAATCGTCTTCGCCAGCGATCTAATTTAAAATGTATTCGTAGTGGCTTCATTTAATATCGTTTTCGCCAGTGACCTAAATTATAATGTCTTCACCAGACATATATTTTAAAATCGCGTTCACCGGTGGCCCAATTTAAAATGTCTTCGCCATTGGCTTAATTTAAAATCGTCTTCGCTAGTGATTTAATTTAAAATGTCTTCACCAAACACCTTAATTAAAAAATTGCATTCACCAGTAGCTTAATTTAAAATCGTCAACTACAAACCTATTTTAATAGTTAGAACCTACAAGAAGTTTTTAACTACTTATACCATCAAATATAGTAAATTTTATTTTAATGTATAATGTCAATTAAAAGTCTTAAATTATTTTTATACCCAGCAGGGAACAAACTGTAAACCTGAAGTCACTATTGACTGGCTGCTACAGGGTTTCTAACGTGAATTCACTGGTGTTTAATGTTAATTTTCAGAAATGACTAAAACTTTAATAATTATATCAAAAGACACTATGTTATGGTCTCTGAAAATCAATTAATGTACGGTCTTTAACGAAAGTAAATCTTTCAATATTAAACTATTGTCTTGGAATAAAAAAAGGGTTTTAAACCAATATGGCGTATTTCAGTTACTATCTCTCCCCCTTAATCACGGACTTTAGAATTAAAGGCGCAAAATGTTCAACAACCCCATTATATAGCACCGGTTTATAAACTACGCAAGGCGCAATAACGCAACGCAAGTATTGTTTAACTTCCAAATTTCTTGCGTTTTGGCTTGCGTTGCCCAAAGTCAAATTTGAAGAGACGTGTTCGGAAAACTATTAAAGACACAGACGTTACGTACACAGAAGACCACGAAGTTCTTTTCATCATAAATATCGTGTTTACACTTGTTAGAATTTCACACCATGAAAGGAATTAGCACTTCTAAATCTGATTATTGACAATTTATTTTGTGTTCGTGATAAAAATGTATGATCAAAAGAAACCCGGAGTAGAAATTTTTTTTCCTACTGTTTTACAGTTTTAAGTGGCAGGGTGGGCGATGTATAGGGACCGGAAAAATTCGCGGATTCAATGACCTCTAGGATAGCCTCCATTATCCTCTGCACTTCTCAAGTAAACACGCGTGTTCATTTGGTTACTAAATTGTGAGTCGTCTCCACTGGGTAGCTTGTGATTCGACGCTTCTTCGGTCGATAGTTTCTCATTGGCCCAGAGAGCTCCAGTTAAACCGCGAGCCAATAGCAGCACCAGGAGAATTATACACATGTTTTAATTTCAGCCTATCACGAAATGAATCCGGGAATTTTTCCGGTCTCTAGCGATGTCTTGAGACTTCTTGCTTTACAAACGACTGGGGTTTTCTTTCGTTGATTGTGTGCTGCCACAGACGAATTTAAACTTTCCTTCATCCGGGGTAGAAATTGTGACGAGCACTACTTCCCCCTCCCTTTTTTCCTTATGTCACTAAAAAAGAGCAATAAACGTGCCGGGCACAATTTGTTTTATGTCCGTGTACTTTATACGTGAAATGTTACGTTACCTTTCATCAAACCCTCGTGTTTGAGTGTACGTTTTATTTTACGACCTGTATACAAGCATTCCGTGCAAATTCGCTTAGTTATAAAGATCACTATTGAATACGTGATTAATGATAATGAATAAAATCAAAATATTAGGAATAATAAGCATTATCTTTTTGTTTGCCTATTAATTCAACCTTTTTTTCCATTTAGAAAAAAAAAATTGTTTGCCTATCCTCGGCGCTTAAAACAGATTGTCTACAGTTCACAGGAATGGTGGCCACAACTACAACCAGAACAGTTCCGAAGTTTACCGAAGTAAAAGGTTAGGTTCGGTCAGTGTAATGCATAATAGTTTTTTTTCCCCATGGGACGGTAGGTTAGGTTATCGTAACTAAAACGAAAAGTAGGTTAAGTTAGCGTTGTTTAAAATACTCTTGTGACCGTAGAATTTTATAAATCCTTGCAATATGGTGGGTTTTTTTTTCACGAGCAATCGGAAAACTTCGGAGAAATTCGGATCTGTTCGGGTGTGGGCCACATATTAGCATAGGGGAGAAGCCATGGCTTCAATCGCTGCCACGGCTGGCCAATGCCCGCGCAAAGCACTCGATGCATGCGACCCTCTCTCCCTGCATGGCTGATCCCAGCATGACCAGGCGCATAGGCTTAGGTTTGAGACGCACCTTGGTCCCTCCCTAGCACGGATCACATCTACAAATACACTCACTTTTTAGTTAGGTTTTCATTTAATTTCATTTCATTTTATTTTGTCAAGTAAATACAATATACTTATATGTTTGCACATCACCGTATTGGACATGTCTATACAATTATTTTACAATTTATTTACAAAAAATAATTAATTTTCACATTATAAAAACAAATTTACAAATTGACATTATAATTAACAAATTTATAACAAATTTATAAAATAACACTAAAGTACTAATATTTAAAACACATTTTGCTAAAAATTATAAAATAATCATCTTATAATCTATGTAAATTTACTGGCATAAAATTCTTCTAAAGAATAAAAAGAATGAGGTTTTAAAAATTCCTTAAGTTTATATTTAAATTCTTTAGGTTTTGCAAAACAAAGATTGGTTAGGAAAGGTTAGGAAAAAAAAATGTTATGAACTGTAGGCTTCTCCACATGCGTGATTTCAGCTTTCTAACTAGGCGTAGCAAGGTTTACCAGGGATCTGGGGGGTATGGAATGCCCCCACGTGTAATACTCAAAATTTATATATATATATATATATATATATATATATATATATATATATATATATATATACTAGCTGCCCGACCCGGCTTCGCACGGCTATACTACAGGGAAAAGAAGACCAAATATCACATTTACAGTAATAATAAATTAAATACCATGGCAATTAATTTATTACAATGTTTTTTAATGTATCGGAGAGAAAACGAATAGCACCGATGGTTTCCCGACTCTCGAGCACGCAACGTACAACTGGTGTACCCGTACTTCGCTTCGGCAGTCTGCAGGCAGTACACTCTTGCGCCGCTCATTTTATATGCCCCTACTTGCGGGTACACCACTGCAGCGCCTCGAATGGAAAAATAAATCAAAGCGATGCCCGTTGCCATGTTCTGTTCAAACGTTTTAAATTCGAAAATTTACAGGAAATTTCCCTGAATCTAATCGCAGCGTCATCTGCCGGGTCGAACTGAAATTACTATAATTACTATAAGATACTATAAATTTTATAATGTTATAATTTATTTTACAAACTTATATTTTTATTTTCAAAGAGACATCAATACGTCATAAGTTGCGTAGAATAAAATGAGAACTAACAATTTAAAATTGTAGGTTAAGTTGATTGTTATTGAATGCACGTCTATACATAATTAAAAGTAATGAAAAATCGTGTTAAATACTCACTTTGATACTGCACCTTACATATTTTGCACAATGTATATTTTTTATTACATTTTAATATGTAGAATAAAATGAGAACTGACAATTTAAATTTTGAGGTTAAGTTGATTGGTATTGAATTCACGTGTAGGGGAAGGTGGGCGAATTCTGCGCAGCGGGTATTACTGCGCAGTGAGGTTTCTCGGAATTGACGTACACTGCGTCGGTCTGTATAATGCTGCCACACGGCGGTGACACTGAGGACTTAGTGCGAAGAAGGAGACGCCATTGTGTGAGTTAGTTGGGTTACGACAACAGTGTGTAGGTTCAGATCGAAATTGTTGTTATTTTCGGCGAAGAATAAACAAAGGTTTGGTACAATAGTTGTGTGTTTCTAGTAGTAAATTATATTTGCAACAATAGTTGACCATATATTCTTCCTGTTGAGCACTATAATAACTTTAACTGATCACTTTAAAATTATATTATTTCGAGCCTTAAATATGTTTGTGATTGGGGTAATTCTGCGCAAAGATGTAGTGTAATAATGCGCAAGTGCGCAGAATTGCCCTCAATGTTTTCAATTGATAAGGCTTAGTTTTATTTGTTTCAGGTAAATAGTGCGTGTTTTAGGTTCCCAATGCATTTAAATATTGCTTTCAATTAATGTAAATGTAATTTTTAGTGTTTTAATGGCATGTCTTTCATACAACACGCTGATCCCATTCTGTTGATCCTGGACAATCACTCTAGCCACATTTCAGTTATAATCTAAAACTTCTTTAAGGAAAACGGCATCGTCCTTTTATCTCTGCCACCCCATACAACTCACAGACTTCAACCTCTTGATTTAACGTTCTTCAGTCCGCTGAAAGCAGCATTCTACAGAGAGTGATCTCATTTTTTTAAATCAAAAAGTAGGCTTACTTCCCAAAATGAAGCAGGCAGGAAAATAACCCAGTATGAACTCACCGAATTGTTTAACCGAGCATTTTTAAAAGTTGCAACTATGGAAAAGGGGATTTCTGGATTTTCAGCAGCTGGGATTTCACCCATTAACCCTGATAAGCATTTGAACATGGAGTTTGAAGCCTGTGGTAAAGAAACTGAAATCGAAGTCGGCTAGGCTGAAGAGAACGAACAGCAGAATAACACAAACAGAAGCGAAAGAACAATGGATGATGGACCTAGTCATACCTACAAAAGTGGCAGAAATTTCAGACATGTCATCTTCCGAGAAAAGTGATGGTGCTCATGTAACTTTTATCTGTACACCTAGCCAGACAGGAAAAGAACGCAGGTCTACGGAAGGAAATGTCCAAGTGAAGGTGGCAGACATTTCACCTTTGCCTGATCCCTCAAAGAATGCTGCATCCCTTAGCACAAATAAACCAAAAGAGCCTAAATCAAGAAAACAAAAGTCAGAAGTCTTAACTGGAACACCTATGAAAGAAAAACTTGAAGAGATTGAGAAAAAAAGAGAAAATAATAAAAGTAAGAAGGAAGCTAAAAATCCAAACAAGTAGTAGGTCTAGGCCTAACAAAGCAGACAAGAAAAACACGAAGCTAACACGCAAAACATGCAAGAGACAACTAACGTTATCAGAGAGTGAGTCTGAGACCGAATTAATCAACGAGAAGGATTTGTGTAATGACAGCAATAATGATAACATTGAGCCTTTGAATCTAGATGTGTGCTCAATTTGTGACGAATTTGGCCGCGATAATAAATTGTGGTACAGGTATGTGAAGTGTGGTGGGTGGACACATGAAGAATGTAGTGGCTGGGATTCACCAACAGACTACAAATGCGATTTATGTGTCAAAGAATAACAAAATGTGTGTCACCTTAGTTTTTAATTTTTTTTAACATCAATGATAAGCTAACTCAAACTTATTAGTGATGTTTTCATGTCTTTTATTAAAAATACTAACCCAAATATTCAATTGCGGAGACTTTATTGTTATCATCAACTCGTGTGTTTCTTGTGTCTATTTAATTGTTTAATATTTGGTGGTAATTGAATTTATTTTCGTTTATTTGAATCATCCTATTTTAAAACATTACTATCAATATATTAGTTACCTTTGATCTGTTTGGTGTTTTAGTTTAAAATAATTAATTATGCACTAATATTTGGGGAATTTTTTTCATATTTTATTGGTTAGGTCTATAATTAGTGATGCGCACAATTACCCAGTATACATCGCAGAATTGCCCGACTGGGTGTGGTAATACTGCGCAGTGCAGCATTTAATTTTAAAATTTATATGACTTTTGGTTATTATGTTAGCGTTTCGAATCATTACAATGAATGAAGATTATGATACAAACAAACACCCTCAAAACCAAAGATTAACAACAACACATAAATAAATACACAACACACACATATATATACTGTAAACCTAAACCATTCGAAGATCAACAACAATTTATAAATAAAAAATTAATTAAATAAACATTTTCCAGTGGACCAAATTGTGAATCTAAACCATCCTCGAATCCCCGTGAACTCACACAAAAAATTTCATCAAAATCGGTCCAGCCGTCTAGGAGGAGTTCAGTGACATACACACGCACACAAGAAATATATATAAACTAGCATTTCTTCAAGCTTTTTCAGACTATTTTCACTATTTAATAATTTTATATTTAACATTATAATACACAAGTTCCAAACCACTTTTTTTTCTGCGCTGAATAAAGTTTGGTTAATAAACGAATTTAAAAAAAAAAGGGATGTGTCTGTGCCATGGACACGGCCGTGTGTTGTACGTGTACGTAACAGGTAATATTTTCTATACAAAATATAAAATACGCTATTTTTTTTTTATTTTAACACCATATATATTCACTATAACTATTTTACGCTAATGTTATATACATGCAATCGACAGATATTGACGAGATCTGACGATTGAAACGCAAACGAACGTCGTAGCTTCTCCGAGTCAAAAGTTGTACTAATTGGAAATCTCGAAACGCAGCAAAATTACCTCAAAATGGCGGCGCTTCCCCCTCCACCGCGAGCGATGCGTCGCAGTCCTCACTCAGCGAAACGAATTCTTTGATCCTTTAGCTATCCAGTGGTGTAATTAAATTTTGGATGGAATGAGAGATATGTAGCTGCAACACCAAACTGTACCCCTCGATTTTGTTATCATTCGTTTTTTGAATTGCCTCCCACTATGGAAGCAATTTTAAAGAAGTATTCACGTCAAAAGTGCCGAGCTAGTAAATTTTGACTTTACAACTGTTTGTAAATTATTGATATTTTTTTGCCTCAAAATGGGGGTAGCCTAATACTGGGTTGGACAACTCTGGGGCGGCAACTGGGCTCCTCCCCTGCCCCGTGTCCGGATCCGTCCCTGCGTGTTTGCGCTGCTGCGTTGTTGCGCTGTTACGTGGTTGCGTTCCTTCGCGCAGTTCGGCCTGACGCCGCGAGCCTCCTCCCTACTTCGGGGAACCGCCGCGGGCGAAGCGGGCGCGTCAACTATGCCTCTGCGGGAAGCCTTCTATTCACAGACGAGAGAGCCAAACGCCCGATCGTTAGAGACCGGAAAAATTCGCGGGTTCATTTCGTGATAGACTAGGATCCAAAAACGTTTGCCTTTTTACAACATCAGTGATTGGGCCACAGTTTATCTGAATGACACTTGGCCAATTAAGAACCTTAAACAAAAGAAGTATCGAATCACTAGCGTCCCAGTTAACAGGTGTCACGAGTCAGTAGCCAATGAGCAAATGTAATTTTCCCGCGTGCATAGAGGATCATGGAGTATATCCTACAGGTCATTGAACTCGCGAATTTTTCCGGTCTCTACCGATCGTGCATCTTCGGGGCTTTTTTTTTTTTGTTAATTGTAAATACATATGGCGGTGTTGATAAAAGGAAAGACCATAAACAAGGCAACGGTATTTATTTGTACACCGCCATATTTTTCGTTTGCCGTGTGTCCGTGAATGTTTATTTTGAACAACTCATAATAACTAATGGTCAATTAGGAATAGGTTAGCTACGTTATAAATACTTTAAAAATTGTGGACGGTTGATTTGGTTAGGATAGCTACATTAAAGATACTGTGAAATCATGTAAACGGTTTCCTAGGGCTGGATAGCTACATATTAAAAATGTTTTTGGCTAAGCAACCATAAAATTATTTTACAGTATTTTTTATGTAGCTACACTTACCTAATATAACCAACCATCCACAATGTTTTAAAGTATTTATAATGTAGCTAACCTACTGAACAATTGTTTAAATTATTTCTTGCACATTTTAAGAATTACATCTTATAAGTTAAACCCTCGCATTTGGAGAATAAATACCCGCGAATTTTTTTTTTCCACCCAAATAAATACACCTGTTGTGGTACGGAAAAAAAGGCGATCATGAACTTCGGGGAACTTCGGGTGCGGCTCTCTCGTCTGTGAAATGAAGGCTTGCCTCTGCGGTCAGCCGCCAGCAGGTAGTCTGGGCTGGGGGAAGACCGCTGGCGCGCTAATGGCTCACCTCCGGGAAGTTACTGGGCGGAGGGTTGGCTGCCTTGCGACCCCCGACCTACCCGGGGCGAGAAACAAGGTGTGCTCACGATTGAAAAAAAAAACTTACGAGAGAATAAGCCCGCGCAATCTTGGAAGTTTTCCATTATTTTTTTACCTAAATTCTAATTTCCATCTATGTATAACAATTTTTTTTTTGGCATATCTCCCAGAACTTTCATATCTTGTTGCAAAAACATATATTTACTCATTCTCTCTCGTCTATAACCACCGCGAGGAACTCTTTGTATCATGCGCGTGACTACAACTATCATGATCATTTATTTTTTGCTGTATTTCTAGTTTTGATCCATTTATCGCAAATTTTGTGGCATGTCAAGGCATAAATCATATATCCCAGACCTTCTCTACCTTGTTGCAACCACACATTTACTAACAGGCTCTCGTCTGTAAGCGTCGCGAGGAAATAACTTATTACTTCACGTGAGCAACTACAACTACCATGATAATCACACCAGTTCACAAGTGCTGACTTCAACAAGTAGCCAGAGCCGAGTCCTGCGCCAAGTCAAACCAATGAAATTAGCACGCAAGCTTGATTGCAAGCGGTGTCAGAATACTTTAAATTGAAAGATGGCAAAGTCTAACCACCGTTAAGAATTATAAATTTTACCTGTGCGCCAAAGAGCATTAGGTTAAGCAATAACGCGAATATCCAGTTTATGATTGGATTAGTTGTCGTTAATCCGAACCAATGAAAACGGGCGGGAAGGCAGCCATGTTATATAAGCTGAACTTTTGCATTCGTAGGTGTCGTCAAAACATTGAGGTGCATTCAATAAGTAGTTTTTGTCGATTTATTATTTGTTCAACTTGACATTGCGAAATAGGTTATGTTCCTATTAGAAATACCGAATCATTAGGCTACGACTGAACAAAAAAAAATTGCAACATTTCTGATCGTGATATATAATTCGTACACAAATCAGATTAAATGATCCTCGCAAAACGGTTTTATTATTATTATTATTCCGACCTCGAAGTTGCACGAGCGAGCGGCGGACTCCGGATGTGTTCGTAACTGTTCGGGCGTTCTCGTCTCCATTCTGGTGCGTTCGGGGCCGGCGGGTGACCCAGCGCACGCGCCGCGCTGGAAGCGCTCGCCTCGCCGGCTTCCGGCGCGCGCAGCCAACAGTTAAATGCAGTCTTAAAGAAGGTCTGACGGTGAAGGAGGGCGGGGGGGGGAGGGACCACTGTAGCGTTGTTCCGGCCCGCCGCCTCCTTACCGCCCCTCCTTTCCCTCCCCCTGTGCGTTGCCACGGGGCCACGCGCGTGCGAGAACCGTCGCGCGTGACGAGGTGATCTCCCCTCCCTCCATTTCCCCCACCACACACACTCTCTCCCTCTCCACCACGCGCTTCCCCTCCACAACGACGAAAAAAATTCTGTGAAGAGGAAATTCGGGCAATCAACGCGCTCCACCGGACTCTTCCGCTTATTAACCTCCAACTGGCTTGGATTTTATTATTTTTTTTCACCCAATATTTTTTTAATGAGCTTAAATGTGTCACCTGGCCGGACACACGAGCACTTTAAGCGCACGGGCGCTAAGGGCGACACTGGCCCGCCCATCGAACGCCTCTATACACTAAGCACTAAAGTGGCGTGCAGTCTTAGCATCGGTAAGTGGGACTCTGTGCGGTGATCCTATAGTTTTATGGTGGAATACTAAAGATGAAAGCTCCATGCACTCCCCTATACTATTTATAAAGCTATATGTAGAATTTTTCGTACCTAAAAACGTATTTTCAACTGTCCAGAAAGTACATGTTACATACGAAAACATAGAAGGAATCGTGTATAGGCAAGTGCGATAGCTCTTAAATGCTATTCCTAAGCAGACAGCTCTCTCCCTCTCTTTATATATGTGTGTGTGTATGTGTGTGTGTAAATGTGTGTAAATGTTTGTTCGTTCAGAATTTTAAATTTCCTATAGTTGTTCATCGATTCCTTTGAAATTTTGAAAAAAAAAATTGCATTCTAATACGCGCGTGTTTTATATACATCTGTCACATCTGTGACAGATAAAAAGATAGATAAAAAATATATTTATGTAAAACCCTAGATTTTGAATATTTTCATTGCTATAGAATGACATATGTAGAGATATGTAGAGATACCTATATAGATACAGGTATTTAATGAAAGATATGAGAGATATAGTGGGAGATATAGATCTATAGAGAGACATAGAGTAAAAAGAGCTAGATATATAAAATATAGATAGAGAATTAGAGGGATAGAGAGATGCCTTGTATATGTGTACCTACTTCAAACAAATTACAAAAAAAAAATCATCGAAGCATTGCAATGCTTGCAAGGCATTAGCATTTATGTAATAAATCTTAAGTGGTTTGAATTGGTGTGTTAACACTTGGGGATCTGCACACCAACTTAAATAATGTATTTTTAAATAGAATATCTTAATTTTTTTAATGAACAGTCTGATTCCACTCTAATAGCAACAAAAGTTAGCTCAATATATACTAATCAAGACCTTATCATCTAAATTATCTGAATAATTTGAACATTATACGAAGCTATATATGTATATACTCCTGCTAAAATTTAATCAGTTAATGAATTGTAGACAGAATGTAAACAAATCTATAAAACAAATACATTTATTATTTAAAAAAAATTCCTATTCTTGGGAAATTCCCGACTGTACTGTAAATCCTTATTCTGTGGGAAACACCCATTCTATGATGACTACTCTTCCTGTGTAGAAATATATTTTATGTAGTTAAGTCCCACTCATATGTGCAGATTTGCTGGACTTCAGTTCTAGGATTTGTTAATTTTTCTTATTCAACATGAATGGCAGAAAGCGGGATGTTGCATGGCTTTCATTTGAACATTCTGAGAGCCAAAATAACTAACGTAATAAAAAAAGGGCTTGTCTGTAAAGTCGGTTTACGGACGATAAATTAACGTGACAACGTCATAACAAAACATTAATGAAATGATTGCATACTTTTATGAATAAAATTGAATCATTTTTATTTTAATAATAAAAGAATAAATACTTGAAATTATACTAGTAATCTGATTTTTAAAATGCAAGAATAATTAACCTTAAATGCCGAAATTGTTGTTGTAATAAGCAATGAAAACCACATTAACTTTTCACTTCACTTATGAACAGTCGACAAAACAGTTCACGTGTAGATGTAAGTTGTGTGCTGCCGCTGTCTTTCTTCTCCTCGGACGCATAGGCCAATCGAGTGGAAGAGAGATAGATGCGGCGCAAGCGTACAATGAGCGTAACGGGACACAGCGTAACGGAACAATGTGCGCAACGGGACACTTTTTCGTGCGTGCAGCCGGCGTTCATCAATTTATTAGACGTTGACACGTCAAAAAATCTGATTCAAACAAAAATAACTGGTTTGAACAAAAAAAAACAGGTTTTTTTTTTTTTTTTTTTCGTTTTTTCCAACCCTGCTTCGTATCCTTCTGCCACTGTTGTACTGTCAACAGTGCTGCTTTGCAAATGACAGTTGTGGAATTGGTATTACTGGTAGGTACTACTTCTGAGAACTGTCGAATGAGAGACACGTTACACGACACAAGACTACACAGCGGCTTGTCTCCCAGCCTGAACGGTACCTACCGTAACAAACTCCGTTTACGCAAAAAGCGGGTATCTCAGCGTTTACGTGTTTGTACCGGTGCGACGCACGGTTTTTACATTAAAATAACCGCTTGGTCTTGACGTTCACGCGTGGTTTCTGCTCGCGCCGCTAGACAGCGCATAATGCGTGCTTCTCAGGCCCCGCCCGGAGTCAGTGGCGTGACATCGTTTCCGGTCATAGAGGAGGAGACTGGCTTTTTGACGTGAAACCGTCTTTAAAATCTCACCGAAACATACAGGTACTAGAATAGAATTTTGTACCGTAACGAAAAGCTCTGTGTCGTCTTGCCTTAATAATTCGCTAACTATTAGTCTCTGATGACGTAAGTGCGGTGCCATTATTTAAAGGCCGGGCCACACGCAACGTTTTGTACACAGTTTTGACTGCGCAGGCAAAACTGTGCAAACAATAGGTTGCAGTTAAGGGGCCTCCCTAGTAAAAATGTTTAGCGCGGTGGGCCACTGGCCACGTGCTACGGCCAGTGGTTGGGCGGGGCGATATACCTGAGACTGTCGCCTGCGCCGAGGTGGAGGGGGGAGAGGGCGTTTCAGCGAGGAGGGGGGGCGGAATAATGGGAGGGTTGTCATTGTGTGGAGTCCATTTGCTACTTATACCTGCGTTATCTGCGAACAAGATCGTGGCAAGAAAGATGACTGTTTTTCCCTTTCGCTACATTCAACCAAAAGATAATGTTCTCATATTGCCTTGCTTGCTTCCTGACAGTGTTTATTAACTTGAAACATTAAATTAGTGTTGCGATCCAGTCCATATCCATGAAATGCAAACAATCGTCAATTCTGTTTAAAACAGGTATTTTTATTTTAATTAACGTTCTACATAATTAAGAGATTTACATACATTACAAAAAATGCTGTCACCAACAATCGATGTGTTAGCTTGTGTTTTCAGGGGGGAAAAAATGCAAAAATTATATCATTAAAAAAATTTCCAACATTATACTTTCGAACTGACATTTGTGTGATGAATGGTTTTGCACGAACAGTTATGCTTTCATTCATAAAAGTATTCCGCACCGCGACGAGAAATCACGTCCTACTAATAATTGAGTAATAAAACTGGGAATAAAATGATGAAAATAATATTAATTATTTTTAATCTTAGACACAAATCAACTTTTTAAATCGCAATAACGACAAATAAATTTTTAACTTACTTCCTGAATAAAAAGTGCATGTCAAACTTACTTTTAAATTCTGTAAAGAAAAAAAATGTCAGGAACAAACAAGTGTTCCCACCAACGACACATCGTCAACTTTGTATTCTAGGGTTCACGTCGTATTTAGTTACACTAAATATTACTGCATATTATTATTTTCTGGCTCTTATTACACGTTTAGCATTTTATTTTATTTTTGCATATTTTTTTAATGACTTTAACGTTGCATAATATGATGAATAAGTATACACGAATGAACTGGAATCACGTTTCGAGTTACATACAGACTGTTCACTACGAGCAGTGTAAATTTCTTAGCTGTTGCAACAGCGGCCTACAGGTGGATTCAGACTGCAGGCTTAGTCAGTCACGCTGAATCCACCTGAGTTCAGATTTTATCGAAGACAAGTGCGGGTGGTATGGAAGAACTCAGTGTGCACTGACTGTTGTGCTCAAGGTGTCAGTGAAATGTATAGCTGGAATCACGGGCGAAAATTTGTAGGATTCCCATGAGGCCCACGGGATAACGTGAAGATTTTGCAAATGCAAGCGGGGCCCCCTCAGACGGACTTTTTTATTTCAGGGAGGTTCGGGCCACCCTGAGATTCTCCCCTCCTCCCGGAATCTACGCATGCAGCTGGAATTAATTTTTAGCCAAGTACGTCATTTGGTGCTGTATTTAGGCTGTCAAAGAAGATACGAAATATGGCTGCTTTGATAATTGACGATAACTCCTTTTTATTGTGGAATAGTACTTACCCATCTACAAATAAATCCCTAAATATACCACCACTACTGTTGGGGATTTTCTATACAAACTATCAAAATAATTTTGGTTTCGTCACTGTCACTAGCTATTATTGTATCATACGAAAACATGTATGTTTTGTGTATTAATTTACGGTATTCATCTCTGTCAAAAAAATATATTTTTCGATAATAGAGTGTAAGCAAGGTAGAATACAATGGCTAATTTTAAAATAAAAATGGAATAAAGGTTTTTTTGCTTGCAGTAGTTCAAATTTTTGAATTAATTTAGTTGTTTGTTTAAAAAACCCTTCTAAAATCAAAGAAACTACCTACTTCCTTAATAGATAAATAGTGCTTTAAGATCACACGCTTTCATAAATATTTAAACGCCAACATTTAAAATGTAGATTTCACATAATGATAAAATCTTATCTAATTTCATGGTCACGCCTAATGGAAATAATACACAACAATTCGTCATATATGTTTTTTATGCTTTTAATAACTACTCTACACATGAGCAAATTTCAATATACATAAAACTGAGGAACTCTGCATTACATTTTTAATCTGTGTACGACACTAACAGAAATTGAAGCATAAAACAACATTTTAATTTTTTAATTAATAAGTATTTCATCAACGTGAGCTTTGCTTTCATCTCAATGAAGCCACTCTACATAGAGGAAGTGCACATGTATTCAGTCTTAACATTAGACCCTCCGGATCACAGAGTAAACGAATGAATGGAATTCATAACATTACGCAGGGTTTTATGACATATTTTCCCTTCTACTCAATCGCAACATCTCACTTAGCGCGTAAAATGGTTTCAGTAAACATAACATAAAAAATATTCCCCCCATGTACAGTAGAGGAAACTAAAATGTTTGGAACACTGTAAACTAATTGTATTGTCATTTCTGTAGTCGCTCGAAGTGGCAAACTATGTATCTTTGTTCAATAAAACGAAATATTAAAACAAACAAACAATAACATTACGTTCAGACAATTCGTTACGTGAAGTGAATGTAATAAAATACACAAAACAGTTACACACACCATTACCAAAACACAATCCCATAAAAATCAAAATATTACATGTCGACTTAAAATTATTATTATTCACCATGATAATTTCTTGCGGGTAGCCAGTAACAAAGGGACACAATTTTTATTCATTTAATTAACTTTGACAAAACTTGTAAAACCTGGCATGAGCAAAGTAAGCTGATTCACAATTTTATTTTGCGTCAAAATATTAAACATCAACTAGTAATGAATTAAGAGTATGCTTCGCTTGGTAGAACACCGAATATAGTCATCTCCAGGTATTAAACTGAATTTTGAAAGAGGGACTCAAGTTTCTGAAGAAGTTGTTAACTTTCCTGATGATCCATCGACAGTTCGTAAACGGTCTCATCGTCGGGATGTCGAGCTTGGGACCTTTTTCCTCACCATAGTCCCGTGGTCTGTTCTACCATTCGCACAGCTATCCCAACCTATACAAATAGCCGAGTGATACTACTCCCGTTGCTTCTATCATGGAGCTCGCCCGCAGTCGTACTTCCCTATCCAGCCTGCGTAATACACGCGTCCTACCTGCTAGCCGCCAAGAACGCGTCCATTTGTGAAAAAGCCTCACCCGCCAACAATACTAACTCATTAATTATAATATGCAAAACATAAAAACATTACATATGCGATAAAACAAAATTTGCTGCTGTCATAAGCCGAAGAAAAAGAATCAATTTGAAATATAACACAGACAGATAAATCTAAAATGGAGTTATCGATAGTAATGTTTTAATAAACAGAATAATATATGTCGTATTACACTAAATACGTGTTCTTACTGACAACCGAATTTAAAAATAAATTAAATTACTTTTTTTCTTTTTAAACCATAACCGCATAGAAGAAACAATACTTTTGATACAATTTTTTGCATAACTATACGACAGGACTAAAAGTACATTGTACGTAATAAGTATTTGCTTATAGGAATTAATGCTGCAGAATATACGAATAGATTCAAATGCATAGAATTTAATATATTGTCAAATTTATTTGGAAATATGCATGTAACAAAAGATTGAATTTGAAATGAATTATCTGTTTTTAACTACAAATATAATTTTATCATATCTCACTTTCATTCAAACTTAAGAGTGTCATTTTCAACAACAAAATAGCCACAACTACACTTAAAAATATTTTAACTTGATACTTATATTGTATAACTTTTGATGAAATTAAATGTTAAGAGGTTCATTTAAGTTTGTAAGGAAACATAAATACAACGTTCAAAATAAATAACAAAAATTTTGTGTAGTTAGGAGCTCCGCGTCATGCAAATAAAGGAAAGTTAAACTTTTCAGTATACAGCTGCAATAATTATAGAGGAAAATGTTATTTATTCTTTACTTTTAATTCCCGTTTGGAGAAAATAAATCGAAAAGTACTATACCGAAAGTATAAAGTTGAAGTTCAATATCGCTTGTCAAGTAAGTTCAAGAACAAAATTAAAAAAAAGAAAATTTGTTTTCTTGAATCTACTTTTTTCAGAAAAGTATACATACATACAATATTATTATATTATAAAAATAAATTTTTTTAGTCCTTAAGTATAAATTACTGAAATATTTTTTAGTTAATTAATTTTTTCATGCGAAGAAATATTTAATTGTTAAAATCACGAGAACATAATTTATTATATTTATGTATTCCAAAAGCTTATGTTAAAGATCGACTATATGCTATTCAATTTGCCCAAAATTTTACTGAAATAGGAGAGCATTACAAAAACACAATTTAACTAATGTAGGTATTATAACAATAAGTTATGTTCATAAACTATATTAATGGGAAACAAATATTTATCATTTAATTATATGCAACTATTTTCCTTTGAGGTAAAAATTGAGGTATATTTAATGTAATAAGTAAATCATCTCATAAAATTTACTGAAACTAATATTCTTCATTGTCCGTCATATTATGATTCCAAACAGTTTAAATCAACTGAAACATGAAATAAAATAGTAAGGTTAACCATGAGGTGTGGAAGAAATTAGAGATTACTTTGTAAAATGTTTTAAAAATTTCTCATGAAATATTGTGATTATTATGTTCGTACATAATGTAAAAAAAAAATCAATACATGAAATTCAACACATACTTTGTATTGCAAGTTATTAAACATATATTTTAAAAACACATGTGCGTATCTAAGTCGAATTGTTATGTAATACATGAACATTACCGATACAACTTCCCTTACAAATAACTTTCACCCAAAGATAAGGCCGCGGACAAATTAGGTATACACACTGGTCGCACGAGGAGCTGAAATAAGTAATATAAGAAAGCAGGCCGGAGTAATTCTTTTCAAGCCAAAGCTAAAAGTAATGGATTTTGTTTGTCTAAAGCAGGCAGTGAAATGACATACAAGTTTACAGAATAGCCATATAAGATCTTTGACGCTTCTAATCCCGTCAGTGGACTGTACGCGAAGAACCAACTGCATCATGGCCCGCCGCCAGTTTTATACTTACGTATGAATACACTTGTAAACGTTGGTTTGTATACTTATGTATGTTGCCGACATCGATAGGTATTCTTTGGCAGCTCCATGTGGATTCATTCGAACACGTTTGCGCTAAACACGGCATATTTTTACATGAGAGTGACATCGCGCACTGAAAAAAGTTGCAGGTCTGTAACGCAACAGTGATACAAATATTACATAGTTCGAACATTTTCTGGAGCACGACATTCACTTTGGGTAATGCTAAGCTACTTGATAGGTACCCTTTACCCGCTTTAAAAGTGATAACTTAAAAAAAAAGTGTACATGAAAGCAGACTCAGCCATATGTTTATTGCTGTTGTATTTGTCATAAACCTACCCTACGTTCAATACGGCCTGTAAGTAAAACCATGTTTTTTTTTACTTGTGTACAAGCTGTGGTTGTAAAGCGAATTTATATTCTTAGTTAACTAACGTCTATATTTGGAATAAGGCTACCTTAATTTTTTTCTAGATTGCTATATTGTTATATATATAAGTATTACTTAAACGGAAATATCTGGTAATAAAAATAAATGAAAAAAGCATGAAAGGTTAAGGATTATTTTTTTTCAACAACAAATAATTTATGGTTTAACTGCTTTGTGTACTATATAAAAACATAACAAGCTTTCAAAATTTCAAAATTTCTTTGATTATCCGTTATAGTTATGTTTGGTTTTAACTCATAAATATTTAAGTTGATTGCCAACGTCACGAATGTACAATAATTTATTTCACACCGCTCCGGGTTGCAGGTAAAGTAACAGGCGTGCAATTTGATCAGAAACGCGTTCTACTTATTCAGGCCCTTTAATTGGGCGTGACGGACCATGTGCCAAATATGTAACAATTATAAGTAGGTGAAGTATAAAAAAATAAAGAACTTGAATGCAAAATAATGCATATAACAAAAATAATTTGCAAGGTTCTTTCGTGGATGTTGTAATGTGTGGGCAATATTTACTTAATTTTGGTTTTTGGATAAATTAATTGTGGTTTAAATTTTTTTAATAATTTTGTATAATTGCTGTAAAAAATTTATTTCCTGCCCTTATTAATTAATTGAGCTGTAGAAATAAGTTTATCTGAAAATTTACGTCATCTTTATTAAACATTGCCACTAATTATACTTTTTAACTTCAAAATGGTTTTTGAATTTTGTAATTAATAACGTACCATCCATAACTACATATGTGAGCGATCGGTCACTGACCTCATCTTCAATCCTCCTCGTGATTCCTGCGCCAGGAGGAACATTTACATAATTCTGACTAGCTTATTTAATATAGAACTTCCCTAGTTTTTATTTTTTTATATATCATCCCATGAACATTTTTAAAACAGTGCAGGCAATCAGATATCTATCTAACCATAAAGCATAGCAAAATGACATTTAGTTTTCAAAATACGATTTTTCTTTTAATTTAAAATACATTTTATATAAAACCTACATTTTTAAGTATCAAAACTTTTGTAAATAATTAATTTGGTTAATACCAGTATAAAATTTTTCCCCGGCATTGTAAGATGTGTAAAATTATTTTGGAAAACTAAAATAATTTAAAAAAATATTGGGTGGTATAATAATTGTTTCTTGAATTTTTATTAAAAATAAAAGGAAAAACAATGAAGTGTATTTTCATGTTAAAAATTAAATATAAATTTTGTCGAATTAGCTAGCGAGACTGTAAAGCCACCAATAAATAGTTTGTAGGACAACTTTCAATGTGTTGATTGATTAGTTTCAATACTTTATTTCGTAATACATGATCAAGTATGGTAAGCTTTAGGATATTTGTAGTTTAAACAAAAGCAATGTTTTAGAGATACACGAATATAGTCACAGAGTAATTCGAGCACATGGTACTGTGGCGAGGCACACTAAAAGCAATTCTGAGAATTTCTTTCGGTCACGGGATTATCTTTTACCGGTGCCGGTTGTGGGTTGTCTCCCTCTCACGCACGCACGCACACACAGGTAGCCTGCCTCCCCTCCGGCCACGTGTTCCTCCACCCGGCTACCTGAGCTGTGTGGCCTGCGAGCTGGCTTCGCCGAGCGGCAGCACGAGACGGTGGAAAACTTTCAGGATTTGCGGAAATTGTGGAAAAGATATCTCGGAATTCAAAGCGATGACTATATGTTTTAAATACATGACTTTCTTCAGAAAAAAATTATCTTTTTTTCTAGACTTGTACTTTTTTTCTGTCATTCTCCTAAGCAGTATAAAATGGCCCCAAAGTTGGACAAGTTGGTGATTTTTTATTTCATATTTTGATAGAAAAAAACAAAAATGTAAAATTATACAGACAATTCGTGTATTATCTTCTCGTGGGTGAAAAATTTTCAGATTCGTAGTGTCGATTAATAAAGTCCCATCATTATTTTAAAAACATAGTGTTCCGCTAACTTCTGATGCTACTAGGGAGGCCCCTTAAGCCGTGTCCACACAACACAGTTTGCAGCCAAGTTTTATCCTATCAGTTGCGAGAATTCCTTACTTTGGCCAATTCTTTCCGGTATACCGACCTCAAAGAATTTTTTTTTTTTTTGTGATTTTATCTCTGTTAGCCGCGATGTCAACCTCTTTGTATTTTTGCACAAGTGCTTCATACGCTTGACTTTTTTTGTCCCTATCGCTATATTATTTTGATTTGACCCGCCACAAAGACGGAAAGGACTTGTACAGACCAATAAACTCTGTTGGAAATTCACGTGAACACTGTCGCAAATCGGTCATCGTTGAACATATTGCACTGTTCCGGCACAAATACCGAGGGAGAACTGAGCCCCGTGTACGGAGAAGACGGAGGAAGTATCCACACGCTACGACAAGTCTGTGCATGTCGACTAAACTGCGCGGATATAAATGCTCTTGGCCACAGTTTTCCTTCTCCGTGTTCCGTCTCCGCGCAGTTCACAAAACTGCGCAGTTTTCCTGTCTGCACGCTACGTCTTGTCTACAACGATGTGACCTGCGCAGGAAAATCGTTGCTGAAAACGTTGCGTGTGGATTGGCCTTAGCGTATACAGTCATCTCGCTGATACGACCTCGTGTTTGCGTCTCGGGCCGGCGGGTTGGCGGGGAAGATGAACCGCGCGGATTGGTCAAAACTTGCGCTCTCGCTCCTTTCTACTCAGATCAGCTCACCACCCGGACGTGACGGCGCGGTGATAGGGGTGTTTCCATGCAGATCGATCGCTTTAAGTCACAAGTAGTGTATTATGGACAATATAAAAAGTATTAAAATACTATAAGTCAGTTTCAGCCCGTGAAAATTTTTCAATATGTACACCTTTAGTTATGCGACACACATCCAACCTAAAGTCAAATTCTTCCCACACTTTGGTTAACACGTCCGGAGTTACTATGTGCCTCTTTTCTGGTAAATCATTTGATAGCGGCGGATCGTAGACACGATTTTTTTATAAAATCGCAAAGGAAATATAAATTGAATGGTGTTATGTCAGGTGAACGTGAAGGCCAGCGAAAAAGAGCTCTGTCGTCTCGACCATTAAGACCAATTCAACGGTACGCTCAGGAGTCGCCATTTTGAGTAGGTGGCGCTGCTAGCGAGAAAACAAAAAATAAAGCTGTTGTCGCGCATGCTTTTATACTAAAGTGTTTGAGTTTCTCTTCAATTGTGACCTTGAACCAAAATATAAATCCCACCCATCGTTAAGAGACCGGAAAAATTCGCGGATTCCTTTCGAGACAGGCTGGAATCCAAACTCGTTTAGCTTAATGCTGCGTCAGTGATTGGACCGCAATTTACCTGAAGGATTCTGATCCAATGGCAAACACTCAACAAAAAAAGTATCGAATCATAAGAATCGCAGTAAACAGGTGTCAGGAGTCGGTAGCCAATGACCAGGCGATAGTTGCCCGAGTACATAGAGAATCGTGGAGTCTATCCTAGTGGTCATTGAAACCGCGAATTTTTCCAGTCCCTACCTATCGTTAGGGAGAGGAGGCCACGGGCCACGCACAGGCGCCGAGCAATGAGACTGTCTCTGGGACGTCTCAGAGCCGCCGTGGCGCGCTCAGTGAACGATGCCGACTCCACGAGTCGATACATTACACTCAGAGCGACTCGCTGACGTTAAACCAACGGCCGCGTGTCCCGACACAGCCCCGCCCAACGCTCTTACTGCGGGTGTATACCATTTGTCCGAGTGTCCAGTTCTGCGAATGGGAGACTCCATCCGCCCCTCAAAGCTCGGAGAGTTGGCCGCTCGGACAAGTGGTCCTTCGGACAAAAGGAGCTCGGACAAGTGGTCATTCGGAGAAGTGGACACTCGGACAAATGGTAGGCCCCCTCTTACCTCTTACTGCTTCCTCGGCGAAGAGCGTCCCCCGTGCCTACAAACATTGGCGTAGCTGTGTTCATAAAGTTGGGGGGGACAAATAATGATTTTGATGTCATGTAAACACATTCCCCTCTTAAGACGGGGGGTCCAGGGGTCCTCCACCGAAAAATTTTGATTTTAAAAGTGCAAAATAGCGCTTTTTAAGCAGTTTTTGTATCTAACCATTGGATACATCGATGTTTAAATTATTATTGTTTCCTTAAAATAAAATTTGAGAGTGAAGAAATTACAAATAAAGTTGGGCAGAATAATATTATAAAATAAAAACATCACGGTCTAGAAAGTTGGGGGGGGGGGACAGTCCCCTCCACCCAAAAAGTTCAGGGGGACACGTCCCCTCTGTCCCCCCCCCCCCCCCCGGTTCCTACGCCCCTGACTACAAATGCGTGATTCAGGAATCACAGCAACGCGATGGACGCGACGCGAGCAGAACAACCTTGGCCAATGGCGTTTGACACGTCTGTGACGTTAGCGCTACAAAAATTGCGGTGTGCGACAGACTTTTCTGTTCATATATCATAACTAGGGACCGGAAAAATTCGCGGATTCATTTCGTGATAGGCTGAAATTCAAACATGTGTACAATTCTGCTGGTTCTGCTATTGGCTCGCAGTTTAACTGGAGCTCTCTGGGCCAATGAGAGACTATCGACCAAAGAAGCGTCGAATCACAAGCTACCCAGTGGAGACGCCTCACAATTTAGTACCCTATGAACACGCGTGTTTACTTGAGAAATGCAGAGGCTAATGGAGGCTATCCTAGAGGTCATTGATTCCGCGTATTTTTCCGGTCCCTAATTATAACTTATATTATAACTTATATTATGGTTGGACAGGTTCATTAATAATATTATCACATATTATTTCTTCTTTTTTTTCATGTAACATCTTAGCTCTCGGTATACGGCATTTGATAAGAGCAATTTCGTGATTGGAACGAAAGTCGACTGGAACAGAAATGTGTAAACACGATGCTGCCATCTGTGGAAATCTCGGAAATCTCGAAAAGTTGACGGACCCACGTTATTAGTAAACATCGCAGAATTTACACCGCACATAGGTATTAAAAATAAAACTTTATAATAGTAAAACTATCATTTAATAATTTATATTATTATTATTTATAGTCATCAAAATAAATAATGATCACTTTAACAATGCATTATAATCCTGGCGTTACAATCTTGACAATCCTTATTTAATACTGAAATGTAGAAATAGCGTAGCGTTCATCATACTGTGGAGACACGAAAAAACAGACTACATATAAGTTATTCGACGTCATGTTAAATAAAAGAATATTTTGATTAAAATGTTACTGTTAAATCTTAAATGTTTAATCAGCTTAATAAGGCTAAGGTTTGTTTGTAGGAAATAATTACAGGCAGGTTTCTGTCGTTTAAGTAAAAACACATATACATACATATACTTAATATTAAAATATTATTTATGTTTCAGGTTATTTTTTTAGTGTATATATTGGACTGCAAATTTTAGTTTGAAAAATACATAAAAATTAGCGCAGCATTCGTAATGCTTTAGAGAACCACGAAAAAATAAATATCTTTGACGCTATTTTTAGTCTCAAACAATTTTCCTGGCTAATAAATTATAAGTATTTTTTTAAGTTGACATATATTTTGATGGATATTGAAGTTTACAACATGTATTCCAAGATAATTTCACTACCATAAAGTTTGCTTTGGCACACCAATACGCTTATTACATGCCCCGATGTTCACGAAAGTGAATATAAACGGGTGCATGTTGCCACACGTGGGTCCGCCATCTTGATGACTTCTGCTCGAGTCTGTAGTAGTTTCTGCACGCATGCGCATTGGACTTTCGCCCTGTTAAATTTCCGTTGTGTAATGAGCGCATATTTAATTTAATTTATGGAGCATATTAAAATTTCACCTTGAACGCTCCTAAAGAAAAACAACCTCAAAAACGCAGGCGATGATAATTCCTGTCTAGGACACAATGTCACAGGTTCAGCGTTGAGGGATTCAAATGTGACTCGTTCGGTACTACTCTTGGCTAATCCTGGGAAATTAATAGTATCGTCTTGTTAAACAGAATTAATTATAGTTAAGATTTAAAAAGGGGAAAAAATTCGTTTTCCTCTCAAATTAATCCTTTTCGTATATTTATCACGTTCGGAATTATTTCAAATAATTCTACGTTAAATTTTGTGTCAGAGTTTCGTATCATAAGTGCATTTGCAACATGAAATCACATAAATTTGCTCATTATCAAGGTTAGATTTTCACATATCACTGGCGATTAGCTTAATTAAAGACACGCTCACTTTTTTCTTCGAAAAATGTTTCTGTGTTTTTTTTTTTGAAGTACTATCACGCACAGTGATTTTATTTTTGTTTTCAAAGAACGTAAAATCTGAATATTTCCGCCAAACTGGTCGATTTAAAAAAAAAAAATCCCGGAAAATTTGATTGCTGTCGTAATTTCGGTGCGTATACAATCACTCGGGTAACAAAAAAAACCGCATACCTACTCACAATAACGCGAAATTTTTTCCTGTCGCTTCGCGTCCTATTTTCCATATCCGTAGCTGACACGTTCGCTTGGACAGTAAGCATCAGGTAAAAACAACGAAACATCGGTGCACGCTTCTGTCAGTTTTCCGCGTGTGACGTCTGGCCGATCAGCTGAAGAGACTGCTCAGTTCTGATTGGCGAAACCTGTCGCGTCCGAGTTCAATGATACAACCGTAGGCACGATACTTGACCTTTTGCCGTACTTGACGGATCCGGACGGGCTCAGTATTTTGCCTCTTATGACCAGTTGCACCATTCCGCTCTTCGATCCGCGATCCACTGATCTCTGCCCAAGAATGATCCAAGAATTGTCATCTAAACGTTGCAGCCATCGCATACCGGGACTCCACGGTCTTTGTTCGTGTGAACCGAACTTCACACATTTCCAAACTGCGGGCCACAGACAGACAGCGGCAGTGTCGAAGAAATTATTTCTATTTGGTGGGCTGGAACGACACGAAGTCACTACAGTCGATTGTGACGCGGCGAGCAGATGGTTGATGCGATAGCCACAAGATAGCAGCACTCATAGTCGCTGACTCAGCTTTTGAATGTTAATAACAACTGAAAACACATGTTGGTATTTGAAACGGATCAGTGGGAAATATAAATAGGTTTAGACTTTAAAAAAATACGCTTCTTTTTAATATGGAAAGTAATCATGACGAAATAAAATATTAAAAATTAAACTAATATAGGAAGCATTTGAAACATTTAAATTATGGGTATTTCGCGGGAGAAGAGGTTGAAACACTGGCTGCATCCGAATACTGGCCTAATGGATCCCTTAGCTAAGGGATCCACTAAAAGTGCATCGTAGTGGACGCGGCCATCTTTGTGTTGAATCCGAATTATCACAAGGGATGCCGATGCATCCCTTCACGCATCCACTAATTCGAGATTTCTAGGGATGCGACACTCGCATCCACTAACGCGTCCCTACATCCATTAGCTTCGGAATCGGGTTTTATTTTGTTTGTGTATAATATTACTTCAGATTTTCAGCATAAGATTTGTTTATAACATTATAAGCGATAGTGATAACTTAAACAGAGACAAATGAAGACGTTAATAAATATAATCAAAATACGAATTTAAACTTAAAGGAGAATTCAAAACTCATAAGAATTTTTAAAGTTTACAATTTATAAAATGTATTTTATTTGGATCGCTAACATGTATAACATACACGTTACATTATTTTTTAATTGGTAGGTATTAATTATTTACGTTTTGCTGAATATTCGTAGATAATCCCTACACAAAATGGCTGCGTGAACATTAGTACGACTGACAGTCAACAGGTGGTGCTAGCAGTAAAAGTATTCGGATACTATCCATCCATTAGAAATGCGTCCTCTACATTGTGGCTGCATTTGCTAAGGGATGTAGGGATGTGTGTGCTAAGGACGCATCCCTATGTATTCGGATACAGCCACTAGAATAAGTAAAATATTTGATTCTTGTTTTATACATGAACTGAGATTTCGTAAATAATACTCTAATATTTACGTCTGATTAACTTGACCTGCATAAAGCCCGTGCAAATGTCTGCTCGCGCGATGTCCACCCGAGATCATCGCCATGAAACCATCCGAGAGTCGGTTCACAACAATGTTCCCAATGATCTTCGCCCAGCGCTCACAACTCAATATCTGTATCAGAATAGTGGCCTAATGTATCCCTTAGCTAAGGGATCCATAGATAGTGCATCGTAATGGACGCGGCCAGTGGCGGATCCAGGATTTTGGTTTGGGAGGGGCTTGACCCAGCTGAGGCTAGGCTTTATCAAGGCAAACACTAAAACAATAGTGGACCCAGATGCTTTTGGAGAGGGCTTGAGCCCCTTAGCCCCCCTTCTGGATTCGCTACTGGACGCGGCCATCTTTGAGTTGTATCCAAATTCTCACAAGGGATGTCGCTCTCATGCGTCCACTAATTCGAGATTTTTAGGGATGCGACTCTCGCATCCACTGATACGTCCATACATCCCTTAGCTTTGTTATTGTGAACATAACCCTTAAAGAGTGGACGTGTCATACGAGATGGTTAATCAAAATGAATTTTGAACTAGAAGATAAACACGTGAAATGTAACTATGGAATTTATAAATACTTATACCATAAGTATATGTTTACATAATTAACATAAACAGTAAATTAATTTGATTTGTAGGAACAAGTCCCCGATTCAAATTTTCTTCCATATTTCAATTCCCAACGATAATTGAAATCATCCGAAATCGTTTACAATTTTGAATGTTCATTTACGTTTTACTGGCCCACCTTAGATGTCATGAATATAAAATGCCAATCCACATTAGTACAATGACAAACTAACAGGTTGTGCTAGCTGTAAAACAATTCGGATATCGTACATCCTTTAGAATGCATCCTTTAAACTGTGGGTGCATTTGTTTAGGGATGTAGGGACGTGAACCTAATGGACGCATGCCTAGGTATTCGGATACAGCCAATGGCGCAACAGGAAACGTGGTCGAGCGATGGTCAAAACCAGCTTACGACTCTGGATCACGCCTGAACTCTAATGGTGCAACTGGCCATCCAACGATATTATCCAGCCGAGCACGTTTACATTATTATTTTTCAACATATTATTTAATGGAAAACACTAAGTTTAGCTGATATTAGTCATATTTAACACTTAAATCAGTGTTACCAATTTGCGGCAATGTATTTTATGAGTGTAGCATTTCTTCTTACAAAACTTTCTTATGATGATGATGAGTAGTGTTATCTTTTTTTTTTGGTTTAGTGAGCTCAGGCAACACCACGGTGATGACAGCGGTGACAGCGGTGACGTCACTATGCTTGCCGAGGCAGGATGATTCCGCGGTGGTTTCGCCATTGCCTTCCGCGGGGTGAAGGTGAGAGGCACGTCTCAAACACCCAGTCCTGCACCCAGGGAGAAGATTTGATAAGTCCCCTCCCCGCTCGCCTCACAGCCAGACACGCTTGCCGCTGGAAAAGTGGGCGGGAAACATTTCTTTTAAACATTTTATAATATTTATTTTTAAAAAAATTAATATGTCAACATCATCTATAATTCATTTTCAATGTGTGTATATATGTATATATATATATACATTTATACTAGATAACGCCCTGTATACATTGCTATGCCTCTCTTTTTTTTGTAAATTTTTTGAACTAGGTTCACACGTGCAAAGCATCTCTCTCTCTCTCTATCTCTCTTATTCTCGCTATAATATATGTCACTCTATAAATCTCACATTATTTCTATAAATGCTTATATATCTCTATCAATATCTCTTCATATCTCTCTATGTTTCTATATATCTCAATCTATCTCCCTGTCTATAAATCTCTACATCTCTCTCGCTTTATCATTCTATATATATGTGTGTGTGTGTGTGTGTATCATCCTCTATCTCTCTATACCTCTCATTACATCTCTATCTTTATTAGTGTCTATCTTTTATCAATATCTTTATCTTTACAAAACAGAAGACAAAAACACGTTCATATATATTTTTTTTTACCTATCTATATTTTATATATCTTTTCACCTGTCACAGAAGTGACATATGTATATAAAAACACGCGCGTATTCGAATGCAACGTTGTGTCAAAATTTCAAAGCAATAGGTGAAGAAATTTCCGGGATTTAAGATTTTGAACGAAAAAAAACATTCACATTTTATTTATACATAAAGAAAATTGGAGACGTTTCTTTACCTTGAAGTAGCTACGCCAGAAGTACACAGATTCGTTTGCTTGCGTACTTGCGTAATTCACTATCTGTTCATACTTCTGACGAGTTTGGACACGCAATTGCCCTGGGCCGCTGGAACTTATTTCACTCAGGTGATCATTCAGTCCCAACAGTGGCCACATCGTATAGTGAGACAGCTTCCTTTCGTTTGCTGAACCTTATAAAAACCTTCGAGAGCTGTGTGATCTGAACACTGCTTATTACAGTAATAAGATCCAAAAGGCCGAATCTAAAATGGCATAATCAATATAGCTTCCAAGATGGCGAAAGGTTCTATAATCCATTATGGCAGCTGATGTCATAACCCAAGATGGCGGAACTAAAAATGGTGGAAATCAAGATGGAGGAAGGTTCTAAAATACATTACGGCAACTTTGGTGTCGTAATCCAAGATGGCGGAATTCAAAATGGCGGCCGATATCGATGTCATCCAAGATGGCAGCCAGGTTCAAGGTCAAAGGTCAGGGTCTTCCAAGATAGCGGCTATGACGTCAAAATTAAAGATGGCGACCGACAATCCCAATCCTCACTCCTACTATATTCGCCGGAGCTACATCCATATACTTCTTTGAATGATTCTTGCAAGAGAAACCACACAAGAATGGACAAGAAAGATTAATACACAAACAAGCAGTCTGTTTGTGCCTAATGACAGGAACAGATGTCGTTCCCGAAACGTCGCAACTGTTTCGTCTTTAGGAAGCCTATTGTGTTCCGTCTGTACCGTCGCCGTTGTTTTTGTCTGTTTGTCGCTGTTATTGTTCAAGGTTGTTGTTCGTTGAATTTTCTGTTCTTGTTATGACTGTCTCGTTGTCAGCCCACTCTTCGTCAGTGGTGCGTATGTGTTTGATATTTGTCATCGGCTGATCCTGGCTTGGTTTTTTGACGTGACAACGTCTAATAAATCGATGAACGCCGGCTGCACTCACGAAAAAGTGTCCCGTTACGCACATTATCTTGTTACGCTCATTTATGCTTGCGCCGCATCTATCTCTCTTCCACTCGATTGGAACAATCATCGATTTGACTTTTTCGAGGCACATTAAACTTGAAACGCTCCCGTTCGTTTCCTACTTTTCCTATCATCGTCCTATCCTTAACAGAATAGCACAGATTGGAAGAAGTTAAATAGCAAACATGTATAAAAGTTATACTTAAAATAATTAAAGTAATAAACATATTTGAATTAATGAATGCAAATCAAAGTAAATTTATCGATAAAATTCTAGATGACTTGATGTAAGTTTTTGAACATACGCCATTGCTAAGAAAAATTCTTAGCAATGGCGTATGTCCAAAAACTTACATCAAGTCATGCACTCCCATTGCAAAAATCTTTTAAAGATAACAAAATTCTAGATTTCATTTCACTCCTTCTTTGTATCCATACAAAATAGTGATAATTAAATAAAAATGATTCAATTTTATTCATAAAAGTATGCAATCATTTCATCAATGTTTTGTTATGACGTTGTCACGTTAAACTACCGTCCGTAAACCGACTTCACAAACAACAATTTTTTTTGCGTGTTTGTGATTTTCATATTTCTTGTTAATTCTTGTGATTTCTCTATGACAAGACATGGCGAATGGGCATGAAAAAAAAATTAATTGTGTTCAAGAAGGCTGCAGCGCACGATGTGGGAGCCACAAACCTCTCCAAGGCCGCAAGGACTCGCGACTCGTAATTTCACGAAAGGCTGAACCGACGAATATCCTTGATATCGGCCGCCATTTCTAATTCCGCCATCTTGGATTACGACTCCAAAGTTGCCATAATGTATTTTAGAACCTTCCTCCATCTTGATTTTCACCATCTTTAATTCCGCCATCTTGGGTTATGACATCAGCTGCTATAATGGATTATAGAACCTTTCGCCATCTTGGAAGCTATATTTTTTTATGCCATTTTAGATGCGGGCTTTAGGATCTTATTATTGTAATAAGCAGTGTTCAGATCCCACAGCTCTGGAAGGTTTTTATACGGTTCAGCAAATGAAAGAAAGCTCTCTCACTATATTCTACGATGTGGCCACCCGCGGAAGATCAACAAAAATGGCTGACTTCCTTTTAATATTTACTTTTCAGGGATCTTTAATGCTAAAGAGTCCTTTAAAGAGGTATTCGGAAACATCAATTCGAAAATAGCACTCGCAAAGCGCACAGGAAGTTGTAGAACTTAAAACTTTTCTGTATGCTGTGCGCCGATTTCTGTTTCTGGCCGATCAGCATACGCCACGTCAGCGGCATAGAGTAGCTAGTGAGTGTTTTGACGTGTGCATCCCAAAGTTAAGGGCTGAAACATTATTCGAACGAGTTTATTTATTTGCAAGGCAATGTTTTATAGTTCGTCGTTTATGGTCGTTAAAAAAACCAAAACAGCAAAATTGAAAGCTAAATAAATGACTAAAATTCAAACTTTTGAAACCGAAGAATTATACAGAAGAAAATGAAGATGGAATAAATAGTTGGAATGTACCCAATCGCTTCCTTGCGTGTATGAATGTAGCTTCGACATGTGTTACGTGCTCGTGTTATCGCGAATGCGTTACGGTGCACGGAAATATAATTAGGAATTTTACGGTCTTAGTAAAATATTTTGAGGGCAACTGCAAATTGTGATATGCTTTGGAACGTTCATCACAACGGCGGTAAATATAACAAAGATTTTACCAACGATGAATTGATATTTAGAATGTCTCTCCTCAGATATTATTCGTTCTTTTTTTTTTCCCCCTTATTCTCCAGCACTTCTGCGGCCGTAAAAACGGCCCTGAACATGAGTAATTTTCCACTTACGTCTGCCCGCTTGCCAGAGTCGTCCTTGAAGAACACTGCGAAGGCGAAACACACACACACACACACCTATACCACCTCACACAACTGCTACCTACTGCAGTCCACCGCACAGCTGGCTTCCTTATGAGGGTCTCGCGGTGACGTCACGTCTCGTAGTCCCCCCCCCCTAGTCATGCAGCGTCTATAGCGCCACACATATACAATATGTTTTTTAGTAATTTGTAAAAAATTATAATTGTTAAACATTTAAAAATAAACAGCGCTGAACCCGGGCCCTGGTCCCAGAGGTCTACCCAGCCCCACCCATGTGGGGGCCAGGATGTACTGCAATCCAAGCATGAGACGGATTATACGAGAGTGCAAGATCGATAGAACCCAGGGGTGAGAAGTTAAAAAGGCAAATACACTGGAGACTCATTTTCAATAGCTTCATGATTTTATTGTGACAAATCTACCATTTTTGTTTAATGAAAATATGACAGCACGAAGCAAGGGCGTCGCCAGCCGATGGCCTGGGGAAGGGGGTGGCAAGTTGTAGGAAAAGTATGTATTTTTTGCATTTGGCTACATTTTTTTGAATCTCTAGGGCTCTAGGGGGGGGGGGGGGGCAACTGCCCCCCCTACCCCCCCCCCCCGGCAACGCCATGGCACGTAGGCTATGTAGAGTATTACCATCGTATTTAAAAAAAAATCTCGGTTACCGAATTTACTTAGAGAAAAAATTAACTTACTTTTCTCTCAAAAACTGTATTTTTACTGTCGTAATACAAGTTTATTGTAAAAATAAAACTCAAATTAATGAAATTTTTTAAATAGAATTGAATAATGTAGGTATGTACGTATGTATGTATTTATTACGTCTATAAACTCCAACACCGTTTCACCAATCGCCATTAAAGTTTTTTTTATGAACAAGGTTTTTAAACTATCCAATTTTTTTTCTGTAACGCGCCGCTAAATCTCGCTGCTGTATATAAACTTCTACATCGTTCAACCGATCGCCATAAAAATTGGTATACATAAATATTTTAACACCGAGAATATTTTCGCGATGTCCATTTTGTTGTAACTCTTCGCTAGATGACGCTGCAGCACATCAACTTCTAAATCGTTCAACCGGTCTCCATGGGTAAACGGAAAATCATAGGTAATAGACATACAAGCAGTAATTGTGTGTCATTTCTCTATGTCCACCACACTGTCATGTAGCGCTATCACCCTGTGTTCAGTCCGTGCAACGCCGTGTACTGCTGCTTTGAATAACTATTATTATTTTATTTGTGGCCAAAGGACATTTGTATCTCACGCAACTAAACTATATTCGGATGTCTTATCTGTCAATAAACATTAAATATTTTTGTATAAAACGCAACTAAACTTCTGTCAATTTCAATCATCAATAGAAGATCTTGAAAAGAAAGTATTCGTGAACATCACCAACAATTTATGGAATCATCTTGGCGCTATAATAAAATTCCTATTCGACAATCTGTCCCAAAACTTTCGTCCATATACATTTTAATGATTTTTATTAAAATTATGCTTATCTCGTTAAAATTTATCAAACAGTTAATACTATAAAGATTCTCTTTGTCTTTGTGAACTTTGGTTCTCGCCATTCGCCACAGATGGCAGCACCGTGGTTACATATTTCCGATTTCCGTTCCATTCGACTTCCGTTGCGTTCGCGACTTTAATCCTACCAAATGCCGTAAACCGAGAACCAAGATGTTACATATAAACTAAAAAAAAAAAAAAACATTAAATACGGTCTTGTTTAGTGGAGAAAGACTTTTTTAAACAATTAAATAGTGGTACATTATGAGATTGTTTAAAATCATGTGCAGAAACACCGAACTATTTGAAGTAGTTCAATTTGCGATCCAGGTCATTACTCAAGAGGTTTCTCACTTTTCCTCCCCCCAACTCCTAAACTCTAACGTACTTAACGATGTCGTTGAATTATTGGTCTTGTCTCGGGGCAGATTTCTTGGAAACACTTTCTTCTTCCACGAAGGCCCTTCCTTTTGAGTTTCTCGCTTGTTGTGAGCGCCGCACACGGGGAGACGTGCGAATCACGCGCCCAACACCCACGCGATTGTAAACATTTCCGTTCCCGCCCACAGTATCATCTGTAAACATTTATCCCCGCGAGCTTTTACGTAACCAGGGCTGTGCTGTAAGTCACTGTCCAAATGTCACAACGAACAATCACTGAACACTGAAGTTAAAACTTCTTCTTTACAGCTTTGCAGTCCTTAGGTAGGTACTCCATCAGATTGTAACGAAAAGTGCAACGCTCAGCGATCGATTGGGGGGGGGGGGGGTGAGGGTGTAATATTGAGCACCCTACTCTTCACTCTCGATCAAACATTGGTGAAGCGACTCTACAGTGGTGGATTTATCGTCATGCTGGAAACGACGATGTGAACACGCACACTCGTAAATACGTACGTACGCACGTAAGTGTGTTATTTTTAGCCCGCTATTGCGTGTTATTTTAATACGGAGTGTTATCATTATTAGACTCGTAAATTTATGTTTCATATCACTTCTGAAGACGGATTCACGATCGATAAAAGCAACAGTAACATAGAACATTTTGTTCACCAGATTTGGCCGCCATGTTCTCAAGACTCTACTGATTCATAACTCACGCGTATTACGGTCGGTGTCACGGGAGCGAAATGAATATATTTTTTATTTCTGTCACGCACGCTCGGCGAAGCAGTCAGTGGTTCGCGGACTCTTGGGCTACATGTCCGAACTCGGTCATGACTTGGTCGAAAGGCACACCATTTATCGACGAAGATAGTGTCGTGGTCTGGAACACGCTTGGTCTACATGCTTGTAGTTGGCACTCTAGTAGTTACAAGATGCACACAATACAGTCTCCATGGCAGGCGTAATGATAGTAGTAACAGTAACACATTTTGTTTCTTTTTAGACTGACAGTCGTCTTGTTCAGAGTTCTTGTTAGTAGTGATGATTATTAATTTTAATAAGTTATTTTTTAAGCTGAATTAACATTTTTGCATCGTCTAAGAATATAACCACGGACGGTAATCGATATAATCAATTGATAAATAGATAAGTATTTTTTTTTTAGATTTTGGGAATATTTCCTGATATTTAGGTTTATAATTAAGGATTTTCAATATGGCTGCCAATATGGCTGACAAGATTGCGGACGCTATGATCAGGTGATTACCACCACGGTCATATAGACAGGTCTGGCAACTTCCTATCCTTTGCCTTGGCGGTTCTCGTCGACCTATTGAAGCTCGCGGCTGCCTGCGAACTAACGGCGCTAGTAGTAGTTTAACCCATTATCATCATTGTGTTAAATGGGAGTTCCGTATAAAAATGGGAATATTTTTTTAAAAACTCATTTTCATTTTAAACTTCGGTGACAATTTAGGATTTTTTAAATTTATTTGTGAGCTTTTAGAGGTTAAATGAATAGCAATAACTTCACCGCAAATGTCAGAAGTTCGAGTGTTGAGAATGCGGAAACCAAACAAAACTGAGATCTCCCACAAGAAATCATATTTGAAATGTTGAGTGCGTATTTAAATAAAGAATACTCGTTTGCTATACATTTTAATCTTCTTGTGGCATTCTTTCAAGTGTGATTTTATACCCAGTTATCATTTTTATCCAAGTAAGATTTCAACCCTTAATTTTCCTGGTGTTGCAGTTTGTTATTTTTTTTCTTTTAACCGTGTCGTTAGGTAGGTATAAAATCCGAAAATACTTAGATGGCTTTAAGCTGAAACCTTCATTACAACCAGGCGGAATACAAGAGTGAGGCATTCTCTCTCACCACTAACTTAACTGAAAAAAATGTGGAAATATTTTAAGGCATTGGTACAGATTAGGCATTTACCTCACGATTGAAAGAAATAGAAAATTGGGGGGGGGGGGGGAATCAACAATTGAGACAGAATTACGAATATTATCATATTTTACACGAAAATATCATTTAACACAATGTTAATGATGGGTTCAACTACTACTAGCGCCGTTAGTTCGCAGGCCGCCGCGAGCTTCACTGAGCCGACGGAGAATGAAGGTAAGTTGCCAGGCCTGTCTACATGTGTATGACCCGTGACCATGATTACCACTAATGCACTCTGGCGGGTAAAAACACAATCCATTGTGACAGCGGAACACTCTAGCAAATGAAAAGATAGTGGATCTAAGATGGCTGCATTGACATCACACCGATGGAAGTCATATAGACTATGTTTTGGTAGTAGAGTTGGGGGTTAATCTGAATGAGGACATAAATGGGGAAGTACCCGTAGCAGTTTTTTTTACAATTGCATCCACCGGGATAAGAACCGGGGACCGAAAACGATTAAGTAATTATGTATTGGAAGATAATTTTTAAAAAAATATTATTTGGAATTTTTTAAGAATATTTTGGTCAAAAATTAACGATTTTCAAGTTCAGGGTCAAGATCATGACCTGAGTTGGGGCCTCTCCGGCATCTTCTGAGTGAAAAAGTGGTCAGTTTTCCATAAGAATTGGAAACTTTCCCCCGAAACAGGAACATGTTTTGTCATTTTGAGTATTTTTGAGTTGTTTTTGGCGTTCGAGATGCCAAAATCCAAGTTGACACTCAGCACCATGTCCCTACAGCCTGAAACCTGGGCCAGACTTCATTTAACACTAATTTGAATCCTTTATCTGATGATACTATCAAAAAGCCTTATAATAAAAGTTTTGGTACTATTATTAGAGGATATAATAAGTTTAAATGGATGAGTTGTTTTTCTTATTAAAGAAATTGTGGTGACATTTCTGCCCATATGGTCAGATTTGTTATTTAAAGAACTTGACCGAGTTATTTTATCTTTATATTATATGTATGGAACTGGAAGTAATTTGTGCAGATTTACAGGACATATCGAAGTTACAAAAATTATGTTAAAATATGTGCATTCAAACTTTTGAGTTAATAATAGTTTTGGGATCTAGAAAACCTACACCGAAGTAGCTTGGCTTCTGTGTTGTAGCCGCGTCCAAGGCGAATATAGCACCAACGTTTCGGTCGACATTGCAGTCACCATCATCAGGGTAAAGTTACCTACTGAATTTATTACAAGTTTAATACTCTCGCCTGAGAGGAGTGTTTCCCGATTGTCTGCATCTGTGGGCCAATCACAGCCTTCCTTTCATCTATTTGGCCTGTTGGTTTAGCCAATCGGAGTTGGGCTTCTGTGATTGGCTGGGGGTGCAGGCAAATCAGTGGTCTCTTCTCTTATGATTTGCTGGGCTGTTTGGCCAACCAGAGGCACGTCCGTGGTAAATATAATGTAATTATACTGTAAATGTAAACGTTTGAGCAGTTTTGTAATACATATTTCAGTACAAAGGTTTCAGACATATTTCTGAAAAACTGCAAAAATTATATATACATATATATATATATAGGATGTTGGTATGTATGTATGTCTTCGATAAACTCCGACACCGTTTGACTGATCGCCATGAAAGTTGGCACATCAAAATGTTTTTTTTTTCATGGAGAAGATTTTTATGCTAACCATTTTTTGTAACTCACCACTAGATGACGCTGCAGCACATTAACTTCTAAACCATTCAAACGATTAATAAATTATGATCGTAAGTCGAACAAATGTATTTTTTAAACTTACTATCATAATTCTTTCTTTTGTGAACATTTTTTTCATGTGCGTTATCTTCCAAAATACTGAATTAAAACAGCAAGCATCATGTACCACAGGAAAAAGCTAACATGATCATGCCATCAGGATCTTTCGACGTAATGAATTAAAACAGCAAGCATCATGATCATGTACCACAATATCATGCCAACAGATCATGCCATCCTGATCAAGCCTTCAGGATCCAGGGATATACTGGGATATATGAACCAAGGGTCATATCAAACACAGAATATACGACGGCTGTGATTAAAGAATTCCTTGTAAAGACTGCAAAATTGAATGTGTCAGCTATTTCAGTGCACAGCACGTTTTACTCACAGAAAATGAAAGACGTTAACAATTATATTCAAATTTTTGCCTCACATTACACTCGTCCGTTACAACGTGACTCAAATTAGTGCATATGTTCTTTAAATGCAATGTAACAAAACAAAAATTTTGTAATAAAACTACTTATTCTAATAAAATTGAAAACATGAGATATAAGTATTAAAAATACCTTACAATTGCAATACAGTCATTATTTAAACGAATTTAATTCTTATAACACCTAAATTGACTTAAGTTCTCCAAAAAAAAATTAAAAAAAAAAAAACCTCATGCGTTAACAATGAATGTCGGCGATTGCGTGAGTACATAGGCTGTAAACTGTTATTTGCTCACAAACCAGTAGGAATTGAGAAACCTTCCTTTCAGGGTTAATTCTGGATTGATTCAAGTATATGGAAAACATATGTTCTTATTTATCGCGGGTGAAAAATTAATGGCGGTGGCAGTGTAAAAACACAGGTATTGTAATGCAAGGTATAAAAATTTAATTTTTTTTTACAAACTAGTTGAATTTACAAAACCATCCTTTCGGAGTAAATTTAAGGACATGTGTAGTGTGCGAAAACAATGTTTTCCGAATTTTTTTCTTTCCGTTCTAAAAAGCCGCGCTGTCCGATAAATATTCATCCATTTTAGGAATACAGAAGTAAATAAATAAACAGGATAAGTTCTGCCAGCTTCTGCTAGTGTATTATAAAGTTTCAGTAAATAAACGTGTTCCTGAAACATTGTATGCTTGATAGAATCCTATATAGTTTACTAGCGGGCCAACTTTAAAATAATACCTATCGATGCTCACAAATGAAATCCACTTCGTCCCAGCCCTAGTAAGTCAGAGTAGACACACGCTAGTATGGCATTATTCCAAGACGTGAAACTTGTTCCACAACTGGTTCATGCTTGGTTTAACATTTCCGGGAGACATACTTAAGATCAACTTTCAGTAAGTATATTTTTGCCTCTCTACCTAAATAGTATTGAAATGAGCCTAATGACCCGCATAGCCATGCATCAGTGCGAAACTGTTTCATTGGTACCAAGTGCGTCTCTAAAAAAGAGTAGAAGCCATAGCTTCTCCAGAGCCCAAATTTCACCCTTAATTATTTTTAGGGTGTAGTTGTGCTTACTTAAATACTAAAATCCATGTTTTAAAAATTTCTTCCATCAAAAATAGTACAAGAATGCTGAAGTTCAGTATCTGAGACCATATTTTTTTGTAAGTATTCCAAGGCCAATCTCGGAAATAAATGATGTGATCTTTTTCAAGTATCAATCCTTACTTTTACGACAGCCTCCCAGAATGTCTTCATAGGGTCACCCTGATAGGTGCATTGCTAGATCTAGATGTATAAAAGTGTTGTCAATGATGTCCTACTACATATTCTTATATGTAAGGCTTCTCCGTAGTTGAAATTGAATATTACTATGCCGAATGTGTTTCAAAACATTTGAAAAATCTGAAAAGTTTCAATAATCTTTCAGTTTTAGACACACGTATGAAACAATTTTTGCACTATAACACTGCAGGCTCTAGCTTGAATTGACATAATTCTAGGTTTTAAAAAAATGCCAATGGAATAAGTAGACAAACAAAAAAAAAACACGTTCAAAATTAATTCTTAACCGGAGAAAACTTATTTATTGTAAGCACTAAACACAGTGTGATTTGGGATGTTTATTAAACTTTTGTAAAAGTGTGTGAAATAACAGCAGGTACTACAAATTGTCTGTAAATTAGGACAAAATAAAATGACATTTATTCACATACATACGTTTGCTATGATTTTAAAGAATACATTAATTTTTGCAATCATGCCATCATCATACTTGTTTTAATTTTCCCCTTCCCCAAAATAGTTAAGATTTAATTAGTCGTTATTGAAATTAATGTTTTGTTGGTTATATCGACGACATTGAAAAGTACTCTATAATCGTAAAATTAATAATTCTCGCAAAGTAGTATTTTTTTCCCTAACATCACATAAACTAAGTGTATTATATAGGAGGTGTCCGGGTTAGTGAGGGACCTAAGTGCGTCTCAGGCCGAAGCCTATACGCCTAGTCATGCTGAGGATTAGCCATGCAGGGAGAGGGTCGCATGCATCGGGTGTTTGTATGAGGATTGCCCAGCCACGGCAGCGAATGACATCATGGCTACTCCCTTGTCTTACATCTAGATTAAAACTAAGTTAAGTTGGGCCCAGGTAAATCCTGCATAGAGACAGAGAAAACCCTGGGCACATACATGCAGGGAGCAATGGGCATGCATTAATATCGCAGTAGAATACACGAGACAGAGGGTGGTCTGGATAAAGAGTAGGTGGGAGCAGAAAAGAGTCTACCATGCGAGGGTTGGGCCATGGGGGAGAAACTATAATTGCCCAGGCGGAGACCTGGTTTATTGAAGTAGTTATGGACCCGCCCGCTAGACAGTAGCTTTCATAACATATTGCTAGCATAGCTAAACTGACAGTGGGAAGTAATGCAAGAGCTATTATCAGGTGAACAAACTAGTGAAATTAGTTCGCTCTATTTTGGTAGCCACAAAAATTTGTGGTGTGGCGTACCAGACATTTTTTAAACATCTCCTACTCATTTATATAGAACACGACAGTTGGTTTATTACAAAACAGCATTGAGTGTTTTTCGTTCAGTTCTAAATCACTGTTACTAAGCATTTAGTAATTAAGTACATAAATTAACATCATTAACCTTAAACTTTGGATATAAAACTCTATTCCTTTTTTTGCTGGTTGTTATGGGCCCACCCAGCATTTGATATTCCAAATACAAGGCCTCAATTTTATTTCGTAAACAAAACATTCAACATAAAAGTTACTTACTTTCAACAACTTACTTAACTTTACAGGTCCGCACCATATAACAAGCAGATTGAAACTGTGACAGTGACCTGGGGAGAAAGAAACAGGGTTGGCAACCATGCGTGCACGGCGGACTGCAGTGAAATGAATGACAAGCGCTGCGCATCCTAACTACTATTTTTTTTTTTAATTACTCATGAAATGGGGAATATTTATTTCATACAATTTCTTTGACGTATACACCAATGCAGTTTTGCACATGCTTGTCATGGAAAAAATTCAAGAACACAAATTGAGAATCAAAAATGATAAAACAAATCCACAGAGAAGAAGCATAAATCAGCTTATGTGAAACGATCATCCTAAACAGGTACTATTATGGACGACACAACGACGTCAGCACACACGAACATATTCAAACAATATCAGACAGCACAAGAAATACGTGGAAGGAAATTAGTCATGAAAAAAAAAACTGTTCTGACGAACATATTGGGCTAACAACGAAGAGCAGTTCCAACAATAACAGTAAATGCTGGCAGATAACAAAAATTGGAAAACACAAAAAATATACGAACACAACGATGAAGATAAACAGACATTATGGACAACACAAAGAGGACAACACCAACGAACACAGTAGTTTTCCTATGACAAAACAGTTGCGACGTTTCGGGAACTGGCATCCGGCACAAACAAGACTGATAACGAACACTGGAAAACCTGGGGGTTTATATAGTATATGTTCGGCCTCCTCACCTAGCACAGCCAATGGCAGGCTTGTTCTATGTGGGTTTATGTTTTTTTCATTTTTAATTCTTAATTTGCGTTCTCGAATAATTTTTTTTCATGACAGTGCAAAACTGCAATGGTGTATGTCCAAGAAAGCGTATTAAATCTTAACTACTAGGTTTTAGTGTTTACAAACCGCAGCGTTTGCAAATACGCCGCACCACAAATAATAAAAGTCTCATTATTTTTGTACCGATGCAGTTTGAAAGGGCGGCGTTCGAGGAAACGGGAAAGCGAACGCGTGAATAAAAGGGGGGATTATTAAATTTTATTCCCGTCCATCACGGGATTGATTACAGCCAGACAGAAGCCTGGCGAGCCAGCCTACTGCAGCTGCAGCGCGGGCTAATGGGGCTTCATTAGGTCAATAGCCCTGCAGTGCTCGTGTCAAACGGGGCTTGCATTACTCGGCTCTCTCGTCTGTCTCTCTCTCTCTTTGTCTCGGTCTCTCTCTCTCTCTCTGTCTCGCTCTCTCTGTATCTCTTTCTCTCTCTAACTCTCTCTGTCTCTCTGTGTCCTCGCTAATTTTCTCCTTGTCTCTCTATACTTCTGTCTCTCTCACTATCTCTGTCGCTCTCTGTCTCTTTCATTATATCTCTGTCTCTCTCTGTACTCGCTCATTCGGCCTCTATCTGTCTCTCTTTGTTCATCTCTGTCTCTCTTTGTCGTAACGCACAGTGCATGTGCGGTAACATTTTTTTTTTATTCAGGCTAAGATTCTCTGAGTCTTGTTACATATGCGAAATTTTCGCAAAAAATCTTTCTTCGTTCTTCCACCCCTTCTCAGGATAGTTAAATATAGGTATAGGTTAGGTAAAGGCATATATTTCAATAGGTAGGTATAGGTTTAAGTATAATTGGTTGGGTTGTTGTCAGCGACATTAAAAAATGATTCTAATATCGTAAAAAGATTCTACTCTCCTCTCCCCAAATAGTGTTTTTTTTTTATTCTGACCGTGAAGTCGCACAAGCGAGGGGCGAACTTCAGATACATTGAGAACAGTTCTGGTGTATGTCGCAGCGAGGTCATTTAAATATTTATTGATGTGCAACATCTCAGTTCTCGATACACGGCATTTGGTGGGAGTAATTTCGTGAATGGAACGGAAGTCGCATGGAACAAAAAAGTTTAACCACGGTGCTGCAATCTGTTGCGGATTGCACGAACCGAAGTTCACAAAGCCAAAGGAAAACTTCATATAATTAATTGTTTAATTAATTTTTAACAAGATTTGCAGTATTTTAATAAAAATTCATATTCGAAAATCAGGTCCATAGCCGGGGTTTAGTAATTTTTATTTCAGTTTTTCCCGCTTTTATCGGGGCCGTTTCATTATATAGTTCATCTTAGGTCTGCTAATCAGATTCAATAGTCGACGTAGCTGCAGCGGCAGCGAATTCTAGCGGCAGGTGCGGAAACTAAGCGTGTTTTGCGTCAAAAAATATAGTTTAAAACACAATTTGCGTATATTTAACACACTCGGCATTATTTAAAAAAAAAAATCTACGTTAAATTTCGTGTCCGAGTATGATATCATAAGTGTATTTGCAACATGAGAACACATGTTTTTTCTCCGAGATTAGATTTTACACATCTCTGGTGAGTACAGTAGCAAAATTATCAGTAATATTACTGTGTAACACTTCAGCATAAACATCATTTGTATTTTTTATTGACGTGACAACGTCTAATAAATCGATGAACGCCGGCTGCACGCACGAAAAAGTGTCCCGTTACGCACATTGTTCCGTTACGCTATGTCCCGTTACGCACATTGTTCCGTTACGCTGTGTCCCGTTACGCTCATTGTACGCTTGCGCCGCATATATCTCTCTTCCACTCGACTGTTTATAAAGTGAAGTGAAAAGTTAATGAGGTTTTCATTGCTTATTACAACAATTTCGGCAATAAAGGTTAATTATTCTTGCATTCAAAAATCTGATTACTAGTATAATTTCAAGTATTTATTCTTTTATTATTAAAATAAAAATGATTCATTTTTATTTATAAAAGTATGCAATCATTTCATCAATGTTTTGTTATGACGTTGTCACGTTAAACTATCGTCCGTAAACCAACTTTACAAACAACCAATTTTTTTTTAATATTTTTTTTTTTGCAAACGCATGGTCTGTACTGTTTGTCAGAAATGTGTTATGCGTTATGTTTAGTAAATATTATCAATTTTTTTTTCCTTGTATATTTACCGTAAACGGTCGTACATATTTTTGTCTCCATTAACCGTGTGGTGTTATGAACTGTATTGAATTTAGGAAGTCGACAAGACATCCAGAAGAAGGCATGTAGACGGCTAAAATAGAAGCATGGTTTGAAACAGCGGCATCGCTGTAATTGAGGGCAGCCAGTGCTGACACGCCAGCAGACTGCTCCAGAGTGGACACTCTGCTCCACGCCAGCAGACTGCCCGCTCCTGACGAACACCGCTACTTCATCACTTTTATGAACCGCTGTTTCGCTAAAGTAAGCGCCGTAGTCCGCAATCGAGTACTGCGAACTCTGCCCGCTTAGCCAGGTTTCAGTTAGAACTATAATATCAAATTTGACATTAATATCTGACAATAACACCAAGAACTGTTCAAATTTTTTTCTTATACTTCTAATATATAAATGCAGGACACTGAAGCCATTATCAGCAAATGTTCTATCTCATTCAGAACAGTCAAGACAGACCCGTGTAGAAAATGTCTGCATCTAACGATTGTAAAAATTCATTCATAAGAAAATTTGAAAATTTACAGATTTAACTAGAAATTCTTGAAGGCACCATATTTTCAAGATGTGACGTATACGTCTGATTCTTGTGGCTGGTTTCGCCTCTTCCTTTTCTTGCGAAAAATATTTTCGCGTCGCGTACCCACACAAACTTAAATTTGTTTTCTCTTGCCACTTTTTTGTTTTGTTCCCCAGAGAAGAGATTTATTGTAGTGCGTGAGATGTTCGTTTGTAAAAAAAAATACTAATTGCAGGAAATCTTTAATTCACTTCTGAGGCCAACAGCATCTTGTTTTCTTTAAATTTCTGTGACCACGGATCTCTCATCATTCGGGAGAGCATTCTTGCAAGAGTCGGCCCGGGCTGGTCTCTCCGGCTGCTGGGTGGTCGGCGAGCAACTTGTACGTCCTTACCAACCACGAGGGGCGACTGAAATGCTGCCCCTTGGAAGGGCAGCCCTTCAGGATTTTTCTGGCAATGGTTTGTTTGTACAGCGACTGGAAGGGCAGCCCATCCAATTTCTGAAAACATGTTTCTTTAAGTGTTTAAATAATCCAGAAAACTTGCCCCTTGGAAGGGCAGCCCATCAGGATTTTTCTGACAGTAGTGTTTTTGAAAGGTTGCCTGAATTGTTGCCCCTTGGATGGGCAGCCCTTCAGGATTTTTCTGACAGTGGTTAGTTTGTAAAGCGACTGGAAGGGCAGACCTTCCAGTATCTTAAAATGTGTCTATTTTCGTAATTTTATAATCCTGAATTGTTGCCCCTTCTAAGGGCAGCATATCAGGATATCTTTAACAGTGGTGTTTTTGAAAGGTTGTCTGAATTGTTGCCCCTTTGGAAGGGCAGCCATCAGGATTTTTCTGACACTGGTGTTTTTGAAAGGTTGTCTTAATTGTTGCCCCTTGGATGGGCAGCCCTTCAGGATTTTTCTGACAGTGGTTAGTTTGTAAAGTGACCTAAACTAACCTAACCTAACTTAACCTAACCTAACTTAACCTAACCTAACCTAACCTAACTTAACCTAAACTAACCACTGTCAGAAAAATCCTGAAGTGCTGCCCTTCCAAGGGGCAAGTTTTCAGGATTATTTAAACATATAAAGAAACATGTTTACAGAAATTGGATGGGCTGCCCTTCCAGTCGCTGTACAAACAAACCATTGCCAGAAAAATTCTGAAGGGCTGCCCATCCAACGGGCAACAATTCAGCTGCCCCGTCCACGACTGTACCAACAGCTTAGCGATTTCACTTACTTTCGCCTCTTGTCTCAGTCATTCCAGCAATTTTAATGTCCATGTTTTGGCGGTACTGTTCAAGTTTGTTTACTCTTTCTTCCAGCTTTCTTCGACCGAATTTTTTAAAATCACATTTTATTTCTCCAGTTTCTCATTACTTTCCTGAATTATTATTTTTTTTTTTTTTTGTGGTGGCACGAATATCCTCAAACTGTTCGGAAATAAACTTGACGCTGTTTTCCAAGGATTCTATTTTTCTGCGACACTTTTTGCAGCGCCGATTAACCGGTGATGAACTCTAGCCACTTGTTCCATTAACAGTTTCACATCAAAACCACTGGTTCCACCTACCCGGGCACACATACAGTGCGGAGAGCTCCAGAAAAAACCACGCGATTTCAAAACTACTCAATATATCCGGGTGGGGTCTTCTTACGAAAAGCATTTAAGAGTTCGCCGAGGGCCGAAACGTACTTTTGATTACGGTTTAAGTTTTTAAACTGTATTTTTTAAAGAATTAAAATTGCTAAAACGCGTGTTTTCAGAGTAATTTTTAGGCGTAAAAAACCGGTACAGATCCTTGAAAGCACTTAAGGGACTTGCATTACACCTTTATCTTCATTTCTCGGCCATATAACGTTACGGTCACCGCTCAATTTACACAGTTATCCTGTGACGACGATAAAACTGCGCGCCAGTTCAGAGCTTTGCGCTTAGAGGCGACATCGCGCTAGAAATGCCAGCGAGCGTCGCGCTTATCATCCCGCCTCGCTAACATAGATACACCCCTGACGGGGCCCCCTAAGGGCTTTGCATTTCTCACATTTCCAAGTCCCTTTCTTTATTACAAGTTTTCGAAGGTTTTTCAGCACTTCTCAACGAAGTGCGCTGAACGTGAACGGACTTTTCACCAACTCCAGAGCATTTAACAATCTCTTTCATATTTTTCGCTTCCAGACCCATTAGACATTTACCACACTCTTCTGACATTGTATACGATGAGAAAACAAGAATAAAAGTATTAATGATCTTTTTAACACACAAACTAGGCGCAATATTTGTAGTAAGAACGGAGCACCCTCCGACACTTCTGTTTAACTGAACCACACACTGTGTTATGGTTACGAGCCCAGAAGCGTTCAGATCAGTTAAGTCCAACTAATAAGCATGAATAGTTCTCGATAAGAGTGTAGCTGTCGGCAACTGTGGCTCAACAAAGTAGCTCTGAGCTAGATCCGGTTCGTATGCCATGCTGTCACTGTCACGTGCCAGATAACTGTCCAGACTACACACGTCCATTTGGAAAATTGGTTAAACTGCATAATACACCTAATTATCGGCAAGCTTCAAGTTTAAGAATTATAATAAATTAATTTTAGTTGTACTTTGCACAAGTTTTAAACGCACGAGAAAAATTTTTTGGTACAATTTGTTTATTCATTTGGAAAAGAGTAATTTAATTTTGAGATCATACCCGCATCGTAACTATTCTCAATTATTAACTCGTCTTTTATAAAAAATACTAATAATTTATATATATATATATATATATATATATATATATATATATATATATAGTACCTAACTAGTGGACCCAACATACGTTGTTCTGTTCAAATGTTTTAAACTCGAAAATTTACAGGAAATTTCCCTGAATATAATCGCAGCACCATCTGCCGGGTTGAACTGAAATAAAAATAAAATATTTTTGAATATTCGATAACGCGATCACAGCGCTTCCTACCGTATCCAATGTAAAACATCCAAAGTTAAATTATTATTTAATTTAATTAATTAATTTAAAAATATTATTTATCGGATTGAATTGTGAATCTAAACTATTCTTGAATCCACCTGAAATACACTTTAAAGTGGACCCGACAGACGTTGTCCTATTCAAACGTTGTAAATCCAAAAATTATATTTTTTTCAAACTATAAATTAAAAATATAAAACGTCAATTTTAAATATACCTTAAACTATAATTACTATAAGTCATTTTTATTTTATAAATGTTATATACAAACTTATATTTTTATTTTCAAAGAGGCGATCAATACGTCATAAGTTGCATAGAATAAAACGAGAACTGACAATTTAAAATTGTAGGTTAAGTTGATTGTTATTGAATCCACGTGTATACATCATTAAAATAACGAAAAATCGTGAAAAATACTCATTTCAATACTGCACCTCACAAATTTGCACAATGTATATTTAGAATTACACTTTAAAATGTTATTTCAATAAATAATAATATAATATTCTCAATAAGCAGTTCTATTTTATTTTTACTGTAATCACAACTATTCATATAATTCATCCAAATATGAACAACAACACAAATAAATACACAACACACACACACACACACACATATAAGTTATACTGTGAACCTAAACCATCCAAAGATCAACAACAATTTATAAATAAAAAATTAATAAAATAAACATTTTGCAGTGGACTGAATTGTAAATCTAAACCATTCTCGAATCCACCTGAAGACAGACAAAAAATTTCATTAAAATCGGTCCAGCAGTTTAGGAGGAGTTCAGTGACACACGCACGCACAGAAGAATTTTATATATATACTAGCGGACCCAACCGACGTTGTTCTGTTCAAACGTTTTAAATTCGAAAATTTACAGGAAATTTCCCTGAATCTAATCGCAGCGTCATCTGCCGGGTCGAACTGAAATTACTATAATTACTATAAGATACTATAAATGTTATAATGTTATAATTTATTTTACAAACTTATATTTTTATTTTCAAAGAGACATCAATACGTCATAAGTTGCATAGAATAAAATGAGAACTAACAATTTAAAATTGTAGGTTAAGTTGATTGTTATTGAATGCACGTCTATACATAATTAAAAGTAATGAAAAATCGTGTTAAATACTCACTTTGATACTGCACCTTACATATTTTGCACAATGTATATTTTTTATTACATTTTAATATGTAGAAAAAATGAGAACTGACCATTTAAATTTGGAGGTTAAGTTGATTGGTATTGAATTCACGTCTATACATAATTAAAATCACGAAAAATCATGTAAAATACTCACTTCAATACTGCACCTCACAAATTTGCACCTATATTTTTAATTACACTTTCAAATGTTATTTCAATAAATAATAATATAATAATCTCAATAACCAATTCTATTTTAATGTAATAACAACAATTCATAAAAACCATCCAAAGATTAACAACAACACATAAATAAATACACAACACACACATATATATATATACTGTAAACCTAAACCATTCAAAGATCAACAACTATTTATAAATAAAAAATTAATTAAATAAACATTTTCCAGTGGACCAAATTGTGAATCTAAACCATCCTCGAATCCCCGTGAACTCACACAAAAAATTTCATCAAAATCGGTCCAGCCGTCTAGGAGGAGTTCAGTGACATACACACGCACACAAGAAATATATATAAAGATATATATAAAGATATATATATATTTAAAAAGATAAGCAAGAAGAAGTTTCACTTGTGTCACGCATGGACTTAACGCACATTTTTTTTTTCTGTGTGGCTACAAAACATACGTAAATTCTTTCGTTTTTCGATCTCTACTAGGTTCAGTTTGAGTGTTACACTTGTTTTCGTTAAGCCTCTAAGCCTCTTCGTCGCTCTGTGATGACGTCATCATCTCGACCTACCCCGCCGGTTGTAAAGAAGTCTCTCTATCAAAAAAAAAAATCATTAGCTATTCGCCTCTTGCTGAGTAAACAACAAAGAAGAAGGGGGAAAAAAATGTAGAGCTTGCGTTATAAAGCGTGTCTTTAGAACATTCCTCGTGTTCTGTGGAATTTCATGCAAAACCCAAAGGGCGTAAAACTTGCACGGAGACGTCTAGCATCATAAATGTTGTGCTGTCGCGAATAAAATAGTACACCGTTTATGAATAAAACATTTACATTTGCCAGACGGCAAAAATAACAAAATTTATATTGTGTCAGAGAACTTTACTGCTCAAGATATCCCAAACTTAAAAGTGTCGTTTTAAAGTGGGTCTAAATCGCACCCAAAGGAGTCGGTTACAAACATACAAACATAAAAACAAACAAATAAACATACAAACATACAGGTAAAGCTAATATAAAGCGTGTAAAAATAAAAGTTTTTTTTTGCTGTAGGCTCTTGAATTCTAGTAGGTACTAATTTATTACTGAAAAACACTTTATGCTAACTAAAAAAACAAATAACAAAACTATAACTTACAAATTAAACTATAGCATCCTACATTACATCAGAAACTGTAGCCTATATCAAACTGATAAAAACATGTACTTTTTTAAAAAAACATAGTACTTATTAAAATTGTTGTAAACAGATATTAATACTTTGAAATATTTATATTATTTTGAATCACAGTTTTGTGCATTATAACGACTGTAATGCAGACGTTTGAAATAGTAAGTTTTGTAGGTATTTCACGAAAACCTTGTACCTCAAGCTTGAGCCAGTGAAAGATCCCGTACGTCAAAAATTAGAATTAAATTAAACAAATAATTCTTATTCGGTTATTGTTACACGTTAATCTGATGAACATTTATGTATGTCATAAGTCTACCATCGTACGAGTCGGTGATCATTTACACGCTGTTAAATATTTCCACGTGAATTTTAGTAAGAACATTGATTACAAATAACTAGACACAGGAAAAATTCGCGGGTTCAATGACCTCTAGGATGAACTTTATAGTCCTTCGTACACTCGGTCAAATGTCACCCTCCCAATGGCTGTCTTGCGAAGGTGTCCCAATGTAGCAGCCTGTGATTCGACACAGCTTCGGTTGAGTGTGTCTTACTGGCCCAGAGTCATCCGGGTGAGTTGTGAGCCAGTAGCAGAGACAGCACTGAGGTATAACTATATGAATTTTAGGCTGTCGTGAAATGAATCCGCGAATTTTTCCGGTCTCTACAAATAACCAGACGATCTTCTTAAATTTACCAGTACCTACTTACCTTCAGCCGAATGAAACTCACGAGAAACTTCAAGGACGTTAAATAAAAATAAACTAAAAAAAACAGCGCAGTTCGGGCCCGCACCGTAGATTTTTTCGTGAAAACGTCGGGATAACTTGTAAAGCTATCAGACTTGTTGATTATACGAATCCAAGTTTTTGTCATATTTTCTGGCTGTAACGTAGTTTTGCAATTACGCTGGCATCGCAATTACATGAAATGCTCGCTGTCTTCCATCAACACCCACTTAAAAATTTCATCGGTTTAAATTACGGCCAAGTTTTACTGCTGCAGAAAACGAGGGTGGAAGAAATGTAAAGAAAATTAAGGGGGGGAAAACACGCCATATTTCACTTTCCTGGTCGGGTAACGTCGTTTGCTAGAACAGCGAAAATAAAACGTGTAATAATATTCATACTTAATTTTCGACAAAAATGTTTCATGTACGGTCATAGATCAAACAAAATGTATCATCTGAAATTAAATATATAATGAAAAGAACGTAAGTTTGTTTGTTTGATTGTTTGAAGCGGTATAAGCTACAAAACTACTGGACCTATTTCGAAAATTATTGTCACTGTTATTAAGCTACATTTCCCCCCAGATATTTACGTAAGCAATTTTCGATTTAAAGAATATTTAGGGTTCCTTAAGATACATCAACGTTAGACCCTATAAAGGTCGAAAATCGATAAAATTGACTTTATGCTTAGCTTACGATGAGTAAGCAGTTACAAACACACAAAATAAGTTTCCATAGTGATATGGAGCTGAGTATGCATGAGAATGCTTTGCGATGACATGGAAATATGTGACTTAGGGGGAGGGGGGGGGAGGAAGTTAAGCCCCGCCATCTTGGATTTTTTTTCCTTCATTTTTTTGCTACAAATTATAATTTTGAACTATTAATCCAAATGTTTCGGCATGTCAAGGCATAAATCATATATCCCAGACCTTCTCTACCTTGTCACAACCACATGTTTACTAACAGGCTCTCGTATGTAAGTGCCACGAGGAAATAACGTATAACTTCACGTGAGCGACTACAACTATCATGATAACCACACCAGTTCACAAGTGTTGACTTCAACAAGTAGTCAAAGCCAAGTCCTGTGCCACGTGAAACCAAAAAAAAATTGGATGTCTGTAAAGTCGGATTACGGACGATAGTTTAACGTGACAACGTCATAACAAAACATTGATGAAATGATTGCATACTTTTATGAATAAAATTGAATGATTTTTATTTTAATAATAAAAGAATAAATACTCGAAATTATACCAGTAATCAGATTTTTAAAATGCAAGAATAGTTAACATCTATTGCTGAAATTGTAGTTGTAATAAGCAATGAAAACCCCATTAACTTTTCACTTCACTTTATAAACATTCGACGAAACAGTTCACGTCTAGATGACTTGTAATTAATTTTAAAAACTGGCGTTTATCTATAAAGTTTAAATATAATTATGAACAAGTTTTTATATAAATAAACTGTAATCAAATATCTATAATCAATTAAATGAATCACCATAATTTTTTAGTCAATTGTAACATAACCTATTATTACTGCACTCGCCGACAGCGTAACGGAACACAGCGTAACGGAACAATGTGAGTAACGGAACAGTTTTTCGTGCGTGAAGCCGGCGTTCATCGATTTATTAGACGTTGTCACGTGAAAAAAAAATTAAGCCCGGTATCTTTTATTACAAGCGGTATCAAAATATTTGAAATTGCAAAACGGAGATGACTGATCTCCCTTTGCAAATATCGTTAATGTGAACATACATTCTTTTATTTCAAAAAAACTATGGCCTAATATGCAAAGGTTATATTTTCAAAAGTTATTTTATAGTTTACTGAAAATTCAAAGTAGGGTATATAAATCTGGCATCTCTTTAATAAAAATAATATCGTTTGTTTAAAGAATACAGATATTTACTTGTGCAAAAAAAAATTCACCGTATCTACAATTGCATTCAAGTACAGTACCGGTTTTCTAAATTGTGGTTAGACTAAGATACTGGAAATAAAAACGTTTTTGTTGAAGTCAAAGGGTGACTTAATGAACCTTTAACACAGGTTAAATATATATTTGCATTAAAATATTACCGATGAGACCACAGACGCCTTTGTTCAAAGATCACAACATATTTCGTTGTCATTATATACATAATATATTTTTTTAACACGTGCGTGTGTGTGTGTGAAGGTGTATGTGTGTGTGCAGAACGAGTACACAGAAATAAAGAAAGTTATCATTAATATCTCTTTCCGAAAGATAATACGTTTTTTTACACATAATGGAAAAAATATAGATGAACAGTTTGGTAAGGAAACTGAGTGAAGTTCGCGCTATCAGCTTTCCTTGAAATAAATTAACACGGAGTTGTAGCAACACTGCGCATAGAAGAGCGATGACTTATTTTATATTCGTCATTTCAAACAGTTGAATAACCATGTAAATCCAATTCATTTTAAGAGTTAATATTTTTTTTTCAATTGTGTATGCTCAACTGAAAAAAAAAAAACCTGTTTGTAAGTACATTTTAAATGCAATATGTTCATTGCGTTCCATTGTAAGTTATCTAATATAGGTCTTAAAGTCTCTAGATGTTTTACCAATATGCCACACAGAAAAATAACAAAGTCAACATAGAAAGTAAACTTGTGGATATCTAAACAAATTATGTATTTGAATTTCAGTTATAAGTATGTTTTTTTTAGATAAGATTTCAACTGAATTGGAAGCACCCATGATTTTAGATACTCAAATAATAAATTGAGAAATATAATAAGAAATTTATTCCTCGGCCAATAACTAATATTTATGAAATTATCTTCTGCCTTAAAAGAACAGTATCTTAGTAGACGTTCGTAGCGACATTTATTTAAAGTGTTTTTGTATAAGAACACGAAGTTTAAATGCCAGTAAATATGCATCTATTACATAAAAAAATCAAGGCATACAAGACCTGTTACACTGTCAAATATTATTCTCCGACTATATTTGACAATAAAATTTGAAGGGTAATACTGGACGAAATCTGGTTTCCAAATCCTCCATCAAATAAAGCTGGACAGATAATCTAAATATATATTTTACAGTCACATCATTAAAGAGTATTATTAGTCTGAACCAGCTATAAATTTTCAATTTTAATCTTATTTTTAAATTTTATTAATGCATCCAGTGCTGGATGGAAAATTCTAACCTGTCAGTAATAATTTTTTATGTATTTCATAACATTAAAAAATATAAATTAAACCTCATGAACACTACTTCCCTAGTAAAATTAATGCATAAATGTATTTAAAGTTGTAGACATCATTAACTTTTTGCAGTTAAACATCTTTCCATATGACACTAATATTAACATTAATTTCACTATTTAACCTTTATAATATCTTAAATCTTCAATTCGTTGACAAGGAAACACATTCTATTTCCGTTTCCTCAAGTAACGATTCTGATTGGCTGATTCCGTTATACATCCAACGTACTTAAGAACCAGTCCTATATATAATGTATTTTATGAAAACTCAAACCACAAACTTTTCAAAAAAATACTGCTGCGTTTGGGACATTTTCAGTGTCTTCACACCAGTTTAATACATAATTGTATCAACAATTTTTGGAAGGTTTTAAAAGCGATAGTTAGAGTGTAATAGGATCTAAAAAAAAAACAGCGTAATTCTTCCCTGTTCCCGCTATCCTACAACAAAGAAAGGTTTTTAAACCGGCAATTTGGGTACCATGACCAAACCGATTTAAAGATTTTGTCGGATTATCTAAAGTCAATATAGTTTTAACGGGAACCATCTGTTATACAGAAAGAAAGAAAACATTTTGAGTGAATCTTTCAGTAAAAAATAACCTCTAACTACAGTACAAAGCAAAATCATATTTTTTTTCGTGTTGTAAATACGATTGCAACACGAAATTCTCGCATGAAATGTAACGTAGAATGCTTAAAAACAATTCCGAGAGAGAAAAATAAACGCAAATTATATTTTCAACTACATTTCTGGACGCGAATCAAACGTAGTTTCCACACCCGCCGCTAGAATTCGCTGCCGGAGCAGCTACGTCGACAGTAGAATCATGTTAAACTATATAATGATACGGCTTCGATAAAAGCGAAACTATCTGGAAAAAAAAATTAAGCCCCCGGCTTTGGACCTGATTTTCGACAAGGAATTTTATTAAAATACATTCCATTTTGTTAAAATTAATTAAACAGTTAATTGATAACATAAAGTTTCTCTTTGGCTTTGTGAACTTTTATTCGCGGCATCCGCCACAGATGGCAGCACTGTGGTTACACCTTTCTGTTCCTTGACTAACGTTCCATTCACAATATTACTCCTATCAAATGGATTGTACAGAGAGCTAAGATATTACACATCAAAAAATTCATGTAAGTGTTGGTCTTCAAAAAAAAACACGGAAATTTACCGGTAACATGTCAAATGTAACCCGCTAGAAAACAGGGAACACTGAACTGAAATGAAAGTGACGGTAAACTCTGAGCGAACTATCAAACGCCGGCAGCGACCTGGCGGCCAAGTTCAAACAACCGGAAACCGAACGCGAGCGGCTCAATTGGTGCCGGATTACAGAACGTGCCGAGCCACTGAATGCCGGATGTGCGGACCGCCGACTATGACGTCACGCCGGATGTGCGGACCGCCGACTATGACGTCACGCGGCTGTGCGATGGCGGGTCGTTACCACAACGCCGAAATACCACAACGCCGAACGTACAATAACGCCGAATACCATTAACGCCGAATGCCAAATTGACCGCAACGCCGAAAGCTAGAAAACTGCAGTGTACCACAACGCCGAAATACAGTAACGCCGAAAAATGTTGCTGCGGGGAGTGGGGGCCACAGGAACAAAATGAAAAACAACTGAATGAATGTGTGTGTTTCTTAAATGTATCTTAACCCCGAAATACCACAACCTAACCTAGCCTAACCTAGCCTAACCTAACCTAACCTAACCTAACCTTACCTAACCTTACCTTACCTAACCTAACCTTTGTGGCAGTCCTGCAATGACATTATTCGGCGTTAATGTATTTCGGCGTTAATGTATTTCGGCGTTGTGGTAGTTCGGCGTTGTGGTACACAGCAGTTTTCTAGCTGTCGGCGTTGTAGTCAATTTGGCATTCGGCGTTATTGTATGTTCGGTGTTGTGGTATTTCGGCGTTGTGGTGCGTCCCCTGCGATGGCTCGTGCACGGGGTGGTCTGAGAATCCCGGAGACTGGGTCGTCCACGCGGGAGTGGCAACTCGTGTTCGCTGTCTAGAGGCTCGACAGAAGGTCCCCGCCAGCAATGCCTCCAGGTAGCCACCCCCCTGCCACCCCCTCCCAGGTAGTCAGACGAACTGTCTCGCCTTTACGTCTCCGAGAGCCTTCAACATGCTGACACTACCTACTCCCGGAAAAAAGGGAAGTTATCAGTGGCCCACGGTTTAGGAATCTCGAGACTTAAAACCAAACCTAGATCCACACAATAGTTAAAAATATCCAGCCTTACATTAACAAAATAAAATTATTATACTGTCTAGTCACCAAACATTACCTAGCTTCACCCAGTTAATATTAATAACAGACCTACACTCTGAACCGCTTAGGCCACAGGCCACATGTTAGGTTTGAAAAAAAAAAACCTCCGTTGTGTGTTTTTAAGTTATGATAGTTTTAAGTTATGCGGGTCGAACTTGCGTGTTTCTAAGTTATGACAGTTCTAAGTTGTGATAGTTCTAAGTTATGACTTTTTACGTTACGACGTTCGTAAGTTGTGTGGTTTTGCGTTGTGTGTTTCTGAGTTATGATCGTTCTAACTATGACAATTCAAAGTTACGTGGATTTTTTTCGAGGTTTATAAGTTATGACTGTTCTAAGTTGTGTGTGTGTGTGTTTTTTTTTTTTTTTTTTTAAGTTATGTGTGGTCCTCCCCCCTCTATCCAGGGACTGTAAACCCTACCCCTACAACGTTGCGAGTTAAATAAAAATATATATCACATAGGCTTCGCAGCTCATTTTACAAGTCATTTCTGCCTGATCCAACATGAATCCGAAGAGCCAAGGATCACACCTGGAGGTTATTGACCGCGATACGCGACCTGGCGCCCCAGGCTGGCTCCGGAGTTCTATTTTTTATTTTTTATTTATTTATTTATTTATTTATTCAATTTTTGTTCTGTAGATCCCATATGGAGGTAAGGACTCCGGGATATAGAACAAGTCAATTAATACAAATATATACATATATACAAACAAACTGTACAACCACAAAAACTAAATATTACAGAGTACTTTTACATTTCAAAAGTAAGAAAGAGAGATGAAAAAAAAAACATGGGTACATAAGAAATAGTATAAACTGAAGTCTAAAGCTCAGAGCGAAGAGTTAGCTTACAAAACTCAATATTTTTCTCCTCGCTTTGTGATGGATTTGAATCAAATTTACCAGAGCTAAGTTTTCTGATCTGTTATTAGGTCAAAGAATTCTATCAGAGAGTAGGAAGGATGTTCTAACAGAACTTGTTTGATTGTTTTTTTCGAATGTAGATAAATCGGTTATATTTGTGGCATTATGCTAGAGTGAAGCACTCGGCCCTTGTGTCCGCCACGGCTGTGACAACACCCCCTGTTGGTCGGTCAGACCTTTGAATATATAGTCCATCCACGGTAACCTCCTACTTTTTTAAACGAACCTTTGAAAAAACACACCAGGATGCAGCATGTTTGGTTCGTTTGCAAAAATACTTTCCATCATATGCATATTAAACATGCATTAACACTAAATTACCGTATAATGATGTTAAATAAAATTTTACAAAAAAAGTAACTATCTATGTACAATATTATTAATATTAATGATCTCGCATGTGTGTAAATGAAACAGTGAGAGAAGTGGTGTGTTGGCAATGATTAGAACGAAATAGTTCCATAGCCAAAATATATATTTTTTGACTTTCCGCGTGTATTTAAGAATTTGTGTGGGTATTTGTTAAGTTTGAACATTTTTTTAAATCTCTGGTGAAATAAAAACGTTATGTTAACGGTAAAAAAATATTACGTGCCGAAACCGTGGTCGCGCATTAATAATGTTAATAGTCACTTGTTTGTTTTCTCTTTCAGCCGCTTTCAGCAGCTCTATAAGCAGTCTGCAGTCTGTACGCCATATTGCAGTGTGTTTTAATATATTACTGACCGTGAAATAACGTACCTACAGTTTGTGTTTCAGGATTTTGTGTTAATATTGTGTATTTTAACTTTGTTATATTATTTATTATCTACTATTGTAATGATGGAATTTGTTATCGTTTTGATATTTTGTGTGGTTCTTGTGATTGCTGTAATGGTAATTGGTTCCGGGATGGGGAAAGCTACTTCGTCGCAGCGTCAGATGGACATCATTAACGTCGCTCAGAACTTATATCTTTTAATTAGGAAAGGCGACTTGAAGAAATGTGACGTTACGCAGACGACCGCGTTTCTTCTCAACATCGCAAAGTCAACTGTTCTCAAGTAAGTAGGCTTTTTTCGTTTTCATGCACGTAAAAAAAATATCGACTGTGTCCTAAGTATTGTCGGCCTGTGTTTTAACTCACGAGGTTTTTTGTGTTTTATTTCCAATTTATATTTTTTGGTGTGAGACAACACCGCCATGTGGCGTCTCTGTTGAAAACTTAACCTAAAATCATATTAGGCCTACTCAGGTCCTAACAATAACAATATAGGCACTTTCAAGTATTTTTATGGGTGTGATACACGTTTGTTTATAACGATGTTTATAAACTTTATGATAGGTTTAACTATAACATAAGGGAGTGATTTTATAATTTGCATTTAATTAGTTTTTCATCTGTTTGGGAGATCACAAAATAAATAAAAAAACACTTCATTAATTTCGTGGACAAAGTCTGTCATGTTTCCATTTAGTGACCACAAAGCAAATATTTGTGACAAAATGCCATATTTGGAACACTGCCTAACTGCGTATTGTGAACGGGTCCCCGGAAAAGTGTTATGACAAATGTTTTTTTTTTTTTTGGTTAGGTACTACAAGAAAGACATTGAAGAAGTTTCAACACCAGGAAAAAAGAGGAAAAAAAGGCCACAGGAAGGAAAGTCACTTGACACAGTCGACGATTTCACAGTAAATGCAATCAGGAATGCAATTTACAGGATGTACGCTGAAGGTAAAAATTTGATACTGAAGAGTAGTTTCGATATCACTGGGGTAGGCCCTACTTAATTGTATTCATTTCATATATCCATATGCAGATTGACCGGTTCAGTTTTTTTCCCGATATCATCTGTCCTTTAAAAATACTTAACATTTTTGGGTGGTTTGTTAGGTTTCTTTATTGATATGGTATTGATATATAGAATATTGTGCAACATATGAAATACGTACACGTCCTTTTAAGGTTAGGTTAAAGATAGAAAGAAAATTGTTACATTCTAAAACTACAAGTAATGTTTATATCGTTATACACAGTATACATATTAAATAACCTCAAATTTTATGATGTATCAGAAGGTTAAATAATGACTATTTCCAGTATCAATAATATCCAGTTGTGCGCTTTAGCAGTAATTGGTTACAAATTAGTGAGTTGTGGTCTAAGCAAGCATGGTTATTAAAAAAAAATTGGGATACTTAATTGGCTAAATTGTACTGTGTGGCAGGGTCCAGTACAATATATATTCTATTGCAAAATAGTGTCATGCCCCGCCTAACCCTTTAGAAAATATAGGGGTATTGTTATTTTATAAACAATAGTCCTACTTCATTGTAATGAAGTACAGTACACTCCCTATTTAACGCGGTTGTCGGGGGACATAACTTTTACCCGCGTTGTTGCATAACCGCGATGTTTCGATGTGACCAAGGTCAAAAGGCATAAAACACCGCCTGTGTTCTAATAGGTCGGCAAGCACGCACAGTATAGACGGCCCGCCGTTGTGCGGACTTTGCATCCGCAGTTTTCACTAAACGCGGGTGAAAAAATAAAAATAATAAATTTTAAAGATAAATATTAAATGTTGAATTGTTTTTATTTTTCCGCATGCCGCGCACAGTTTGTCGCACGGCCTACGAGCGCGCCACACGCCGCCATACACACGTGCGGCACACAAGCTGCTGCCAGTCTCGTGGTGTCAGCCACAGTATCTGCTTCGTCAGTGTCCGTAACAAAGTAAGTGCAGTGTGTGCGGTTACACACGATTCTGTGGTCGAAGTCTTCTAAAAAGAAAGGCCGTAGTGATACTTCAAACCGAATATGAATCGCAAAGTACCGAGTTTGATTAACAAAATAAAAATTCTATATTTACTTACAGATAGCTTGTCTTTTGCAGAAGTAGGCCGCAGATACAGGAAAAAAACTATTCTAGCATTCGTACAATAAAAAATAAAGAATCGTCTATCGTGTCAAGTCGTTAAACTTTATTATCCATGCTTACAGTAAATTATAAATGGTCACGTGTGGGAAACAAAAATTGCGCCAATTTAATTTTAGCGCAATCAGTGACGCCGTATTAAAAACCGTGTTAAACTATGTCTTTACTTATTTCACCAAACACTGTGTCGAGTTGCTGAGTGTGTGTTTCTCGGATCGGCAAGTGTTATATTCCCCAGCCTCTGGTTAAAGGTCGGGAGACCGCTACACATGAACATTTCCGGGAATTGTTTACTACCTCACGGCAAAAGTGGTACAGTATGGTTCACGTAAGTATTGGACCACTGGGAATTCCTGGGCAAAGATTAAAAATACGCTAGCTGATTTACTTTACCATTTAATGTTAAAACATTATACCAAAGTAAAAAGATGAACGTGTATAATACAATGAATTACCCAATAATATAACGTCTGTAGGTTTAAGTTGTAACAAAACATTTATATACAGATGTACCAATTATGATTCTGGAGTGGAATTTTAAACACCGGACTACCTGATTTTGCCTTGTACGCAGGGACGCTGCTCAGTCAAGTGACTCATGCTCTGCCTGTGTGCTGCGTGAACACATTCCCTCCCCCACTCCCCCTCTCCATGTTTCTGCCCGCTCTAATCTCTACCTCTCTCCATATTCTCGGCTCGCCTCTCCCTACCCAGCGCTTGCCGACAACCAAGCCTATCCAACATCAATCCCCAGCCGAGTCACGCTGGATAATGTCGCTGGACGGTGGGCTTTATCAGGTCCCCTGTCCGATGCTTCATTTGTGAGATAAAGCGACATTAAGAACTAGTCTTTCAGAAAATATCACTGGGCTGGATTGGACCATAATTTGAAAACACTACAAGATAGAGGAATAATGTACGGAGATATCTTGTTTAGAATTTCACTGCGGACATTTTCTACGCCTAGGCTTTTTTCTGCCCGATGCTTAGTTTGTTAGTTACAACGCAAAATTATCCTAATCGGCTATCAACCATTTATTCCATTATTATTCATTTCTGACTGGGGGACATGGTTTGACCCGCGATATACCCGATTCCGCGATCAATCGGGGCGCGATATACCGGGAGTTTACTGTATCATATGAAAACACAACTTAGCCAGACAAACTGTGTGTTAGTGTATGAAGTAACAGAAGGTTATAAAACAGTAAAAGTTTAGTATCGCGTATCCGATTCGATACATTGATCCTGATCGCATGATCCTGCAAATATTGATCCTGTGATTGATGATGCTTGCTTTTCTAATTTATTACGTTTAAAAATCCTGTACAAAACCAAAACTAAAAACCTGTGATGTAGTAATGAGTTATGATTTAAAGTTGAATAATAATGAAAATATATATGTTTTATTAAACTTATGATAATTATTCTTGCTATACCACAATATTTGATTATGTTCAGGATCTTTGATCTGAATAAATGAAAAAAAACATGCACCACACGATCAATAGGATGTACAGGTTCATGCATAAAGATCTAGGGATCACATGGGATACACGATACAAAACATTTACCTACAACACAGTGTAGAGCTTGTAACTTATTGATTGCTAAATTGAATGCTGAAATACTAATGGGTAAATATTTACTTGGGCGGTATTTCCGAAAAAAAATGTTAAAAATCCGAAAATACCTTTATTTTATGCTCTTCAACTTCCTCTTTTCATTAAAAGTGGCGGAGGTAAGAAATTCCAAATACTTTAGAAGATATCGAATTTTTAAATTTCATCATATGTAGTTGAGCGGTATTTGCGAAAATAAATGTTAAAAATCCGAAAATACCTTTATCATATGCTCTTCAACTTCCTCTTTTCATTAAAAGCGGCGGAGATAAGAAATTCCAAATACTTTAGGAGATATCAAATTTTTTAATTTAATATTTTAAAACTAAAATGGTCGATTAAGTCAGGTCAGTTACATTAAAAATACTTTCAAACTAAGGTGATATTAAAAATAATGTGAATTAATTTTAATTATTCTTTAGTTTTAAATTATTTATAATGTAACTGACCTTACCTAACAAACCCGTAACAAAGGATGTACAGTAACAACTCACGTAAATTTTTTTGTTACTTATTACTTGCGCAACAATATCAAAATAACAAATAAGACTTTAAAATTAGAAACGTTAAAAACTCACCTAAGTTGGAGGCGGTAATTAAACACCGTTTTAAACAATAATTGAACTAAATAATCACGTATTAGTTCATTTGAATTCTGGCCTATCACGAACAAAAACGTGACATCATTATCCAATAAAAAAAATAGATACTCGTACGTAAACAAGAAACAATGGTGCACGCACGCCACAGGAATGCGCTGGTTTTGTGCTGAAATTTAAAAATTCGATATCTCCTAAAGTATTTGGAATTTCTAATCTCCGCCGATTTTAATGAAAAGAGGAAGTTGAAGAGCATAAAATAAAGGTATTTTCGGATTTTTAAAAAATTTTTTCGGAAATACCGCCCAAGTAAATATTTACCATTAATTTAAAAGTATTTTTGAAATGTAAGTTTATTAAAACTATTTAATAAATGTAAATTGTGCACTTAAATTATCTTCTACGGGGTTGTGGTTTCGCTTAGTTTTGTGTACCTCTGTTATTTCATGTATTGTTAATGTATGCAATAAATTTACAGGTTTGAATGTTACAGTCGACACCATTTTGAAAGAAATCAGGGAAAGACAAATAGATTATTATGGTGGAAGATCAAGTCTTCATAAATTGTTAAAGAAGATGGGATTTTCATGGAAAACTGTTGATGGACGAAAAGCTTTGATAGAGAATGAAAACATAGTATTGCAGCGAATAGATTTCTTGAGAAAGTATAAAGAAGAAAAAGAAAGAGGTGCCAATTTCATATTTGTTGATGAAACATGGATTTTCCAGAGAGGCAAGGCATTAATTTATTTGAAAATTTGTTCTGTGGTCCAATACAAAGTATTTCATTTCCATTTCATATATTTTTCAGGAACTGTATCAAAGTCATGGCAGGACAAGAGTCTACAATCTGCGAAGAGACGTACTGTTGGAGATGGTAAAAGGTTTATTGTTGTTAATGCTGGAGGGCGCACTGGCTTTGTGCCAGGAGCAGGATTACTTTTTGTTTCAGGTCAGAAGACTGCAGACTACCATGGCGAGATGAATGGGGAAACTTTCTTGATGTGGTTTGAAGACATGTTGGTGCATCTTGAGGAACCCAGTGTCATCATAATGGACAATGCTTCATATCACAGCACCCAGGTATGTGCAATGGTAAAGCAGTGTCTTTTTATTGCTCAAATTGTAATGTGAAAAATTTACATGTGTTTATTATTGTGTATAAGTACGAATATTCGAGACTAATACATTTTGCCAGCAATAATTGTTATCTTAATAGTATGCCTACACTACATTTTTATAAACTATAATGTTTGAGCTGAAATTGATTACACACACACACACACACACAGATATATATATATATATATATAATGTAATTGAATTACATTGTAGTGCAATCTAATTTAGTAGAGGGTTTGAAATACCAAATAAAATTTTTTTATTGCAAACAGCATTTGAAAATGACATAATTACTTGTTTGGTAAAAGGACCCACTTTATGAATGCTCTGTTGCCCTACTTAATAAATTAAAATAATATTTTCAAAAAAATTTCTAGTCACTAAACTAACATGCTTTGTTAAATTTAGAAATTCATTACGACAATATGCCAAAACACATGTTTGCTTTGCATAAGTACAGTAGAACCCTGTTATAATTTGTTTTTAAGGGGCTACAAGAAAAAAAAACATAAGCAGGAAATTCAATTTAGTACTTTTTAGTGTGGATTTATTGCCAATGGACTCAACAAGCTGCATAAAGATATATTTGATGCTCCAATTTGCTTGTAGCAAGCCAAAAACAATTTTTCTTTAACATCATGGTGCTTCCAGCTTCTATCTGCTTTGTCTTTACTTACACATTGTCTCATTGCTGTAAAATTGTCTCATTTCTGTATAATTGTCATAATTCACGACAGTGTTTACAGTGGAAATGCTTAAGTCCAGTTCTTTTGCCACTTGAACATGTGATTTAAGTGAATACATTTGAAAACACACAGAATGGCTAAAAATTTATGAATTTATTTGTTTTCCAAGGGTGTCAACAGGCAGTTAACTGCTAACATACACATATACATAGACAGTATAGACAAAGGCTTTTAATTTTTTTCGTCTTCTAAAATTTTATGAAGTGAACATTACAAGCACGAAACGCATAATTTGTGAAACATTATATCCAGGAATTAAATACATTGTCCTTATAGGGAAAATATTGGACTTGAAAAATAATACATTATAGGCAGGAAAACTTTATAAGCAGTAAAATTGTAACAGGGTTCTACTGTCATGAATTCTTATCAGCTACTTGAGTATTTAGTTAAATGTTGGCATAACGTAGGTTGAGAAAACACCTACAACGAACTGGATCAAGGCTGCACTGATCGCGTGGCTGGAGAAGAATGGGATAAAACATGAAAATAATTTGTTGAAAGTGGAGCTGCTGAGAATAGCTAAACAAAACAAGCCCCGAATACGGTATATTATTTCGTTTTTTTTACAGCATTTCTTTAAAAGTGAGATAGTTGCAAAAAATTACGTATACACCTTGTTCTAACACACTTTTCAGATATGAGGTAGACGAGTTGGCTCGTAACTATGGCCACGAAATTCTACGACTCCCACCCTATCACTGCCACTATAATGCAATCGAACTAGTTTGGGCTCAATGTAAACACCATTACAATAGTAACGTGGGGCGGGCCAAGAGATTTGACAATGATGCAGTTGCAGCCATCTGGAAAGAGGCTCTTGATGCTTCCACACCAGAGAGGTATTTTCATGTTGCATGACCAATGGGGTATTCCTTTTGAAGTAGAAATTGTTTTATTTTCCTGTAGAACATTCCTCAAGCTTCAGCAAAACCCTTACCATACATTTTTACATAATACGTAAGTATTGTTGCCTAGCAGCCTGGTCCTACCATTCCTTTTGATAACTTTGTGTGCTAGTGTGTGTATAGTGTGATTATCATTTTGTGTATATTCATATACCAGTAATACAGTTTTAAAACAATTGGTAAAAATAAGTGGTTTGAATTTGTGTAGTTGTCGTTTTGAAAATGTGTTGCATGTATGTGTTTGTGTTCGTGTTTGTGTTTGTGTTTGTAATTTTATTCCCATGTGATTCATACATATCTGTGTAGTTTCTAGATCTAACAGTGGTGACTTATTTGCAAGTTTTTTTTTTTTGTAATTGCAGTCCATTTGCAATTGTTTCATTTCCATAAATAGTTTTGTATTTATTAGTAATTGTGATATTACTTTCTGTTATGCTTAATCTTGTGTCAATGACTTTAAAGTTATGGTGGGTTCAGTGCTGTAGGCAGATTTCAATATTCAGATAAAATTTCAACGTAGAGAATTTTGAATATTTTCATCTAGCGAACTTGAATAGGTATTTACACATGTAGTTCTTGCACATTAGTATTTTCAAAAGTTATGTTATTATAGTGAAATACATATACAGTAAATCATCAAAACTATTCAAAAAATTAAATTTTCGCTATATCTCACTGTTTTTGTCTGGGACAAATTTTAACCAAAAACAAACACAAAACTTATGAAATAAATATTTTATCATATGCATTCTAAGCCTTTATTGATAACATATATAATATTTACAGCTTTATTATATCTTGAATAAACCACTATAATTTTTTTTTTCAGATAACATAAAACAAAACATGTTACTTCAAGTATTAAATAATAGCTTTGATAGTTGAGGAAAACACATTAAATGAGTTTTGTTGTGTTTAAAAATACTTTCTTGTGGAGTGAGTTCAAAATTGTATGTAATAAAGAGCATGCCATGCATTGTTTACTATGCCGTTTTGACAGAAACAAACATATTTTGTTATAGAGTGGTTTTTGCTATAAACAGGTCATTTATATAGAGGTTTTACTGTATACATTAATTTTTTTAGATGGGCGAGGTGTGTGGATCACGTGGAGAAGCTAATTCAAGCAGACTGGGAGAGAGAAGTCCACATAGACAGCGGCACCATTCCTCCACTCATCATCCACCTCGGCGAGGATAGTTCAAGTGAAGACAGTGACAAAGAAGAATTTTAGGTTACGACACAGCAAGTAGATGGAGACAGTGAAGTACTGGCAGTTCCTCTTGATGATTTACCCGGGTGTTCTTATTGAGGTCTGTATGTAATAAACACCTGGGCAACTGTAAGTGTTGGGGTTTGAAACATTTTTTTTTCTTTTATGCATTCCCATTAAGTATGTTGATTACTGGAACTTTATGTATTAACTTTATATTACACGTATTATGAAATGAATATTAAATTTCATTTCTGGATTCGTATAGGTGTATGTGAAACATTTTATTTTGTTGTGTGTCTTCATTTTTCAGTGAACTTACTTGGAAAACAAAAAGCCAGTCCCCATCCAGGGCCACAAATAAATAATGCATATAAGTGGTATAGAAATTACTGTCAATTCTTCACCACAATTTTACTGTTCATAAAATTATGATTTTGTCTAATAAGTATACTCAGGAAAATGTATATAACCATATTTTTATTTGTGGCCTTAACCGGCAAAATGGTAGGGGTTTATTAAATAAAAGAAGAAAATTCATTTTTAAATGTTTTCATCTGAATTTGTTAATTTTATTAAACCTTCAATCCTTAGTCTTTTCCAGATTGCTTAGATGGACAGCCATATGTATAATTTACAATACTTTTTTTTCAGATGCAGAAAACTGTGTTGAACTGTACTAAAGGATGATATTTATTGCTTACATAAATGTTGTAAATTTATATATTCTCCTAAAAATTTACTTTAAATTATATGTTATTTCTTTAGCTAACAAACTTATTTTTTAATATTTTTACCATTGGGTATCATAAATAATGTTATGAACATATGCATGTATACTTAGATAATATTCAAATTACTTATATATATATATATACATACATACATACATACATACATACACACATTGTTTTGACAGCTGGTGATTGTAAACAAACCATTTGACATTTGTCACATGGCAATGTTTTTGTTTACATACGGCGGAAGGATACATAGTGACATTAAAGTAGATCCGGTGAAAAGCAGGGCTTCAGAAAAGTAGGAGGTTACCGTGGATGGACTATATATACTGTATAGAAGTCGCCAGCCCAGGTTAAAATTTCTAATACGGTTTTGAGGTAGTTGGTTAATTCACCGCCGCAATCGCCACCATCTCTAGGGCATCGACTTGTGGTGGTCCCTAGCGGACAAGTGTCGAACTCTTCAAACACCCCTTCCCCCTCCTCTTGAACGACCTTGAGCTGCAGTGAATGATGGATGGGGGGTGCGGGGGAATGACAGTGGGCGACAGTGCTGTGCTCTAACGTGTAAATAACAACTAAGACGATACAGGGCGTTACGGCAGCGCACTGCAGCGGTGAAGTTCCCAAGCTGCTCAAGTAGTATATAATAGTATTTCCGAGATCAGGCCTCAGGCGGTGGATTGAAGATTGTCGACCGCCATCTTGGATTTGTGACGTCACGGCGGCAAAAATTCCTCAAAATTCCTCAAAATTGACTCAAAATGACTCAAAATTCCCCGTTTTAAGAAAAAATTTCCCGTTTTCGAGGGAAAAATTCCCGTTTCGAGGGAAAATTTCCCGTTTTAGTCCTTAAAAATCCCAGCGGCTAGAAATGTCCTGATAGAGGCTTAAGCATCCTTAACTCAAGCCTCAGTTAAGCCTCTATCAGGATGTGACCTTGACCTTTGACCTTGACCCCGACGGCCATCTTGGATCCACCATCTTGGATGACGTCATTTCGTTTTCTCGAACATTCCGGCATTGTGTTATCCGCCATTTTGAATTATGACGTCATCGTTGCAATTTTCGTTACGGACGCCATCTTTAAATTTATTATCCGATTTTAATGAAAAAAATTTAAAAATTATAAAAAAATTAAATAATAAAAAATTTAATAAAATATTTAAAAAACAAACATTTACGACACGGAGCTCGGAGTCCTCGGTTCAAACCCGACGAGTGCAAAAAAAATAAAAATGGCATCCGATCCTTCCCCCCGCGGTGGCTGCAGGCATACTGACTCCCACCACTTTTTTTTCAAAGCATATATATCGTCAGGTAGTATGTCGTCATGTCCGCCATCTTGTCCTCGTCTGCTGGAAGCCATCATCAGTGTATCGTCGGCGAGAGTGCGCTGACGCCATGTTAGTTTAATTCTTATCCGCTAGAGTGCAGTAATCATTTATTATTGCTGTGACACCCGACATCTTGTCATTTGGCCGCCATCTTGAAAATCCGTAATTATTTAGCTAGAAATTCGGGAAAAATTCCAAAATTCATTAAATAAATTTGTAATCTATATACTGATTGATTAGGTCGACTAAGGTCCTTGGTACGATCTAGGACGATGCAAAAAAAGTAAATATAACATCAATTTAACATAATAGTAACAGGTTCGAGGAATAAAACACCACAAGTTCTTTTACAAACATAATATTTATTACATAATTTCTATTCTACTACAGGATCATTTGCGAAAGCCAGCAATCTTATAATCATTTAGTTCCGCAGCGGTGTGAAATGACTAATTCTTAGCTCCAATCGGTTTATACTAGACAGAGTCCAGCCAGAACCTTTACAGACATAGTCCACCTCTTCTTGACAGAGTTTCTGGATACCGTTTTTAACAGTTTGCTTCACATCGTTAGAACTGTAAATTACTGCAGCCGATGTCTTGAATGCACACTTCTTCACTTTGTCATCGAACGGATATGGCTTTCCATATATACAGTCCAACCACAAGTTATATTTCAAAGGTCCGTTTGTTGCTACATCATCAGTAAGCTGATTGATTATGTCCTCTCTGATATCATCAAGAAAATTACAAATGTCTTTCGACTCACCTAACGTATTTAAATAATAGTAGTCCTTCAATGTTCCACGAAATGCAGACTGCGCCAAGTAGAAGCCATTATCGTTCACTTGTAATGCGCCGAACACAGTCTTAGGTTTATTTTCCTGTTCAGACGTCATACCAATCGGTTGCTGCACATCGGTTTTCTTGCTTGTACGCTCACGAGCCTTCAACCTAAACCGAGGAGTCGAAATTTCTGCAGGTAGTTCAGCAGTAGGCACACGGACTTCACCTTTACAGTTTTTCGCATGTCGTCGCAAATTATCAATTCTAGTAAACCATTCATGACACTCATCACATCGAAACTTCATGCGAGATGGATTCTTCGTGCATTTGCTCCGCTCATGTCTTCGTGCATCATGAGCAAATGCGAACGACGTATCACAGTAGCTGCAAGGATACCGTGGTGATGAAGACGAACCTTTCAGACGCGATCCAGATACTGACGTTGCCGCAGTTGCACCATCTCCAGGCATACTCTTATGAACATCAATGCATCGTTGTTGCGCCGAAACCTTTACTTTCTGCCGAACAGCAGGACCTTTGCATGCCTTCATGTGCGTTTTCATATTATCTTTTCTGGCAAACTGCTTATGACATTTCTCACAAACAAACATGTTACGATATAGGTTCTTGGCACATTCGCTCCTCTCGTGTCGCCGAGCATTGCTGTTGTTTGAGAAAATCTTGTCGCAGTAACAGCACCGATGTTCGTTAGTTGTTGTCGATTCGGCATCCATTGAAGTCTCCATTGATGGCGAACCACCGTTCGCCGAGTTTTCCTGTGCAGCAAGCACTAGCGGCATTAAAGTCTCTTCTGCTGGCGGTACCACGTCTGTTGAAGTCTCCTCCAGTGTTGACATCGACGTTGCCAACGGGATCTGCTCCACCATCGTCGACGCTGACGTCATGGTTCCCGCAGTCGATGGTACAACCTCCATCGAGTTCGTCGTTAAAGTCGGTAAAGATGCCATCGAGTTCGCAAGAACAGGTAATTACGTGATTAATGCACCAGAAGAAACAAACTAGGTGATCCTTACACCGACGACGTCAGTAACAAACTAAGCATCCTGTTGTCTAGAGCTCGCTTATATATACATGCACCGAATGGAACAATACGCTAGTCAAATCAAGAACCATTTACAATAATACTAGAGTCAAAACAACATTAAAAATAGAAGGACCATCAACGAAAAGGCAGCACATTTGGAAAGCACCGACAACGAAAAGATGGTGGATCCAAGATGGCCGTCGGGGTCAAGGTCAAAGGTCAAGGTCACATCCTGATAGAGGCTTAACTGAGGCTTGAGTTAAGGATGCTTAAGCCTCTATCAGGACATTTCTAGCCGCTGGGATTTTTAAGGACTAAAACGGGAAATTTTCCCTCGAAACGGGAATTTTTCCCTCGAAAACGGGAAATTTTTTCTTAAAACGGGGAATTTTGAGTCATTTTGAGTCAATTTTGAGGAATTTTGAGGAATTTTTGCCGCCGTGACGTCACAAATCCAAGATGGCGGTCGACAATCTTCAATCCACCGCCTGAGGCCTGATCTCGGAAATACTATTATATACTACTTGCTCATCATACGCTTCTGAAACACGTAGAGTAAATCCTATCCTCTCGCGACTTCTATACAGTATATATATTCAAAGGTCAGACCAACACCGAGTTGGTCAGAAACGGCCGCCTGGGGTCTGCTTCATCGAGCACCTGATCTGAGCCTGCGGACAATCGTGTCCGGCCTCCTGGGTGACAGTTTAATTCGTGGACTGACGACGAACACTTGATGAGACATGCGACGTTCTCTACGAACACGCGATTTGCATTTTAACGCGAGCTTTATTACGGGATGGATGGCGTTAGTCTAGGCTGACACTCGAATGTCAAGTGGCGAACGCGGCAAAATAAAACACTAACACTGCAAGTAAAAGGCTGGTTCCCAATTAAATTAAATAATCTTATAGTTAAAAAAAAACAGTTTTTATCGTTGAATAAACTAAAAAATAAAATTTAAATTTGAGTTTTTTGACCAATAGCCTAATAATGCAACCTAACTCTGTATACTTTGTGTTTACTAAGTAAACCGAGCAGTGCAATATAATTATGTTTTCGCATGTATAATTTATTCAGTTACTATAAAGAGTGGTGCATTAAATATTTCTACATAAAATTTATTGCTGCAAATTTAATTTGAAATATTTGCCAACATATCTACATATTCAATTATAGATATTTTTCATTTCATTGATAATACACCCACTCACTCCCCATTTCCATGTATTTAAAGTGGTGGATACAGGAATTATTTACGTACGGAATATGAAAAAAATTGTACATTCCAAAAACTTTAGTTTACAAAGGAGGCTGCCACAGGATTGTACGGTGACATTGATATAGGTACGAGAGGGGAAAACTGGTTGACAAGGATAGCCCAATAAATTTTATACAGTTTTTATTTGCTACTAATATTCACATTACTAATTAAATCACCACACTTAATGTCTATTCACAAATAACTAAGTGTCTTGTCTAGTCCGCAGTTCGCACTCCTCACTGGAGCCAGGCTCGACAGTGGTTCGCTCCTTACCGCGCGCCTGTCCACACACACAGTCTCGCGCCACTCGGTCACACACGCTCCGCGCCACTCGCCGAACTCGCACTTCACTCAGCTCACCTGTTGGAACCCACCGGGAGGCGCCGCTTTTATACCCGTTGGCCGTCTTTCTGGAACGAACTGGAGTTTTATTGACGTGTCGCGTCATCCCGGGCCGACCCGACGCTCGAAGCATCCGGAACAGCAGCTCTTCATCCACGCCACTCCGCGCGGCAGCCTCAGAAACCAGCGGAATTACAAGGCCGCTAAGGGATGGATGACAGCGCCGAGGAAGGAGGACGCAGGGGGCAGAGGGTTGGCGAGGCTGGGCCGCTCTAATCCCCGAAGGTATGCGTGTCGCCAGGCCGCCTCAGTACCTGGCGCGCGACTCGCTGCCTTGCCTCCCGCGATCGTAACAATATTCTTAACATGTGTTACTTCCTTTGTAGTTTGTAGTTCCATGCGTTGTAACAGCTCACTTTGAATCACCAAAAATTGGAATATTCTTATTTAGTATATGATCGTTGATTTTAATAAAATTTTAATTATTTTTTTTATTATACCCCTTGTTTATTACTCCAAGATCAAAACAGTTTCCTTTGGCAGTATTATTACAGGTGTATATATTCTGAAAGAAAAAATTGTCAATTCTCAACATGAATTATTATTTTATAGGAGAAACTATTTGTAGCAGTCGGTCACTATTAATAACACCACAGGCCATTGATAGTTTACTATGGTCAACACAGCCAACATATTAGTACTATATGATGTAAAGATTTTGGTGGCAAAAAAAAGTTGAAACCAAGATTGGCTTCGTTTACATAAAAGTGAGAACTGAATATTATCAGATGATACTCTTGATGATATACAAAAATAAATTTTATTTCCAAACTGTTCCTTTTAAAAATGTTAAAATTATTCAATACATTAAAAAAATGTGTCTAAACGTGATCTCTCTGGGTATATGTGAAAACCAGGACAGCGCTAACATCAGACATCGTGCGTTGGAAAGAGGGAGTTTGAAAAAGTGAGTTGGAAAGAGTGAGTTGGAAAGTGTGAGTTGGAAAGTGTGAGTTGGAAAGGGAAAGTTGGAAAGAGGGAGTTGGAAAGAGTGAGTTGGAAAGAGTGAATTGGAAAGAGGGAGCTGGAAAGAGGGAGTTGGAAAGGGGGAGTTGGAAAGGGGGAGTTGGAAAGGGGGAGTTGGAAAGGGGGAGTTGGTAAGGGGGAGTTGGAAAGGGGGAGTTTTCAAGAGTGAGTTGGAAAGAAGGAGTTGGAAAGGGGGAGTTGGAAAGAGTGAGTTGGAAAGGGGAAGTTGGAAAAGGGAGTTGGAAAGGGGGAGTTGGTAAGGGGGAGTTGGAAAGAGTGAGTTGGAAAGGGGGAGTTGGTAAGGGGGAGTTGGAAAGAGGGAGTTGGAAAGAGGGAGTTGGAAAGGGGGAGTTGGAAAGAGGGAGTTGGAAAGGGGGAGTTGGAAAGGGGGAGTTGGAAAGGGGGAGTTGGAAAGGGGGAGTGGAAAGGGGGAGTTTGAAAGAGGGAGTTGGAAAGGGGGAGTTGGAAAGGGGGAGTTGGTAAGGGGGAGTTGGTAAGGGGGAGTTGGAAAGAGGGAGTTGGAAAGGGGGAGTTGGTAAGTGGAGTTGGAAAGAAGGAGTTGGTAAGGGGGAGTTGGAAAGAGGGAGTTGGAAAGGGGGAGTTGGAAAGAGGGAGTTGGAAAGGGGGAGTTGGAAAGAGGGAGTTGGAAAGGGGGAGTTGGAAAGAGGGAGTTGGTAAGGGGGAGTTGGAAAGAGGGAGTTGGAAAGGGGGAGTTGGAAAGGGGGAGTTGGAAAGGGGGAGTTGGAAAGGGGGAGTTGGAAAGGGGGAGTTGGAAAGGGGGAGTTGGAAAGGGGGAGTTGGTAAGGGGGAGTTGGAAAGGGGGAGTTGGAAAGGGGGAGTTGGAAAGGGGGAGTTGGTAAGTGGAGTTGGAAAGAAGGAGTTGGAAAGAGGGAGTAAGAGTTATTGAAATGCGCCCCGCAATCTGGCCCCGATTTACAAACGGGCCCACCGAGCGTTTGCTCAGAGCGCCAGGTTTCGAGGGGCGGGTGAATTAGTGCTTTAAAAAAAAGGCCAAAAATGTAAGGGACATGAATAATATGTTTTTTTCACCTACAGTAATACTTAAAAAATACAACTTAAATACTTTACTTACGGTTAATTATTAACGATATGGAGTATACCATAATTCATATTCTATTACGGTTGTTATAACAGCTGCAACAATCATTTATTAAATATAAAAATGAAATAAAGACAAAAAGGCCTAAGTGTTTGAAAAAAAAACCTTGTGTTTAGTTGCGTAATGTGCTGGATTAAAACTGATGGTAAATAAGCCCGGATTTGTAAAAGAAATGGTAGCTATAAAGGCAATATTTACCCTTTATAGAAAGTAAATATTTAATTTCCTTAGTAAGTATTTTGTTTAATTACAATTTATTCCGCATGTTTACATTTTGTCATCTATGAGTAATTCAGATTTAAAGTTCTTTGGTTATCGTTTTGTACATGTATTACTCTATGTTAAATTTTATTTTAAATAATTGTCAAAGCTAGTATAGCAGTATTTTTTTGAAAATAATACTAATTTAAAGATGAACAACGACAGTAATTGGTAGTAAATTTAATAGTTTTTGTTTTATCAACAGCTTTAAGAGAGTCGTTTATTAGTAACGGGAAAAAAGATTCTAGAGAACAAATTGAGACTCGATGAAGGCAACATCTAAAAACGCAACGATTTCGACCTTAATTGATAATTTGACTATTCCTAGAAGAATTGAAAATGCTTATTAATGCTAATATTGAATCAGATTTCGAGGGAATTACTAATTTGAATCAACGAAGATAAAACTCAAACGTCAAGAATTCAAACCATTATTTAATAAGAGAGAGCGACGAATATCCAGATTTCAAGAGAGCGTCAAATGAATATAAATTGTATTGAAATTACGAAGAATAGATGTCGTTGATCGTCCTGAAGAAAGAAGAATTCAGTTGAATAATGAAAAGTCGCAGTTCGAGCCCGGGAAGGATGACCGTCGTGCAGTACAGCCCAGTTGCAGCCCACAGCCCGAAGGATGGAGTCGTGACGGCGCGTATTCCTGCCTCCCGCTAGAGACCGGAGGAGCGACACCAAGTTCGCAGTCCTGACTGAGGCGAACCAAGGATCCTCCGAGAACCTACACGTCTCGTGGGTATTCTGCAGCAAGGTTTGATCCCTTATCCCATCACCCGAAGACTCGCTGATTAAACAAGTATCCTCACTAACGACGATTTGAACAAGACGAACATTTTCACCGAACTAGAATTTTTTTAGTTATCAAACGTACCCTTTGTATAGAAAGACCGTGTACTTGTTCATCTTTAGATTTATCATTTAAATTACGGAATCGCGATCCCGAACCTAATAACATAAGACAGTATAGATGGAACTTGCTATTGAAAGAACATGTTGCTATTTTGTTTGACGGGTACTGCAAGTTACGTACCCAGTAGTCCACGCTCTGCGGACTGAAGCTAGTTTTTAAAAATAAATAATACATAAACGATTAACATTTTAACCTAAAGATAAATTACTCTAATGAAAGAATTGGTAGAATCTTTGAAGTCGAGAATCATAACAAATTCCATCTATATTTTAACATAAACTATTTTAGTTAAGATATTTAAATAAATTGTAATATTGTGTTTGTCGAAGTATATTGTCATCGTCTGCACAAAACCTTACACGCAAATATAAATATTACATGGGAATTTGTTTACACGTCATTACCAGGTCTAGCCACGAAATTAGCATTTAACATACTTTTGACACACTGTAATTTTGATTCTCAGACACAAACTTCTAGAAACAATTCTTAAAACTGATAGAGGAAGGCTAGAAAAACTGGAATTATTAAGTACATTTAATAATTTACATAATTACACTAGCTGACTTTTCAGTTTAGGTGAACTATAAGATAGGAACACTTAAAACTGAAGATACTCCTTCATAGCGGCTAACGATGATCTGCCCAGAGGTCTGGAGTCGGGGGTCTGACTGCAGTCTACGGAGGAGTCACGCCTTGTAGATCCTCGGCAGGTGTGTGGCTTTGTCATCAGCCGCGGAGGTCTCCCGGAGGCGGAAAAGTCGAGGAGTCAGGGATTCGGGCGCCGAGGAGTCAGGGATTCGGGCGCCTGCGGTCACGTAGCGTGCGAGATTACGAGGCCAAGTGTTACATGGCTGCATGTTTCGTGCAGAAAATGTAGGCTAAAGGTGGGTTTACGATTGAAAATTAAGAATTAAGACTTAAGACTTAGTCGTGTACTTACCATATGACTCCATGTAAACTAGTGGAATGGTTTATGATTGTCGTGTGTGAATTTTGACGGGTCGTGTGCGAACCATATGATGACTTAAGACTTAACAGAAATGGTTATATATTATATTTTTCGTTAAGACTTAAGGGAAGCGACCAATCACAACAAACCGGAACCTTTCAACCGGAAGTTTATGTCTTATTATTGGACCGAGCGAGGCAGTATTTTGGGTTAGAATTCGTATATTTGTCATTTGTAATCATCATCCATTTCGAAAAATAGATATTCCATTTGTCAATAACCTATTTCATACCTGCTTCTCCGTTTCGAACAATGGCCGACCATGTGTTTTGTGCTGAGATTGGTCAGAATTAACGACTTCTATGTCAATCATAAACTGGAAAATGTAGTTTTGACTTAATCGTGTGCTCGATGTTAAGTTATAATTCTTAAGGAAATCAATCGTAAACCCAGCTTAACACGCGGCGGAATGGTTCCATTGTGTGACAAACCACGTAAAGCGCGTCGTCAGTAGATTGCGTGTTACAAACACTCCCGCGTCCCGCTTGTACGTCACAGCAGGGCGACCAAAAGGCAGTCGACAAAGCTTAGATTAGCATTCCTTTACGACCAAAAAACTTCACACAGCTATGTGTCTTCCTAGATGATTTTTTTTTTACATTTTTCTCGACTTTGTCAATAATTCACTGAATTAAACGGGAAATTTTAGCTTAAGCATGAGTGCATCTAGTTACTTCAATTTTTTTTTAATTGGAACAATCAAAAAATAAATCAATAAAAGACAACTTAAGAAATCTTACATTAGTTTTTATAAAGTTTAAAGTTAAAAAGAACGATTAATGTAAATGCAATATAAAGCATAACATTGCCTCAGAAAAAGATCCAGACCTTATTTAAAAAAATTAAAGATATATCTTCATCAGTTAAATTATCCAGCCAAATAAGCCACGGAGGTCAGTTCGTAGCATTGAATGTGAAAATACTGTTTGGTAAGCAGACAGAAAATCTAACGTATTTATAATTAACATGATAATGTGAGAGTGCCTTTTTTTTATTTGTTTGGATAACAAAGGTTTGATGCGTAAGTAAACATTGCGCAACTCAGGGGCCAAGCCTCACCTTGGCATAGCTTGCGTTCCGAACATCTTGGATGAGTCTTTCGCTACGTTATCTTAACCGTTTGTAAACTGATACGCCCGAAGAAGCACCACTAACCTCTTAACGCAACGGATCCTCTACCTTTATCACTTCGAGCTTATCACTCCTGGAAACTGGTGTGTTATCGCCGCGGGCTATTTGCTTTAGCTGACCTGTACGCGTGATAAAATATTTACTCGCGATACATCTCAAGATTTCTTTTGCCCAAAGCTCTGGAATCATCTGGTTGCGACAACCATGTTTTTATTTCTGTTCCTTTCTTGAAATGATGTTTTGGGTTTACCGTAACATCGACAGCTAGGTCAGTGCCAGAGGTGGATGCATGGAAGGGGAGGGGATAGGGAGGAAGTATACCTTCCCGAAGTAATGAAAAAAAAGCGGGTTGTCTGTAAAGTCGGTTTACGGACGATAATTTTACGTGATATCGTCATATCATTTTTTTTAAATTCCTGCTTTTAAAAAGCCCGCCTTAACCTGTTTGATATTATAGAACATTTTCTCGCACGGTGGTTGGCCGGTTTTTTGCAAGCTCGGCTCAGGCGGAACGTGACACTGAGTCATGCTTTTTTGGTGCGTGCAGCCGGCGTTCATCGATTTACAAGACGTTATCACGTCAAAAAATGTTTGCAAAATATATGTGAAGACAGTATGTTACTGTGTGGGAAGCCACCTCACATGCAGCTACTACTGTAGGTTAATATGTCCAGGGCCGGTGCAAGGTAAATTGGCGCCCTAGGCGAAAAACTTTAATCCCTCCCCCCCCCCCCCCCCCCCCACCCGCCGGACACACGAAAAAAAAATTTCCTTGCCTCAAAATACATCATGTAAGCCTAAGATTTTGTCAACAATCAAATGTAAGCAGGCCTTTTTTTTTTACTTTTCTTACTTATTACAAATTATAAATAGGTCACCGTGGATTTTAAATAATTACTTATATCAATATAAACATTCCAAACTGTTACAAAAATCAATTTTCATCTAGTTTCAATAATCGTTAAACATATTGTATGAGCTGTTATGTGTCGTGCTACGCCGCCCCCAGCTACTTGGCGCCCTAGACGGTTGCCTAGTTCGGCTATATGGACGCGCCGGCCCTGAATATGTCGATGTGTTAGTGCCAATAGTAATGTAAGTTTTTTATTTATTCTGTTTTTTTTTTTATTTCCCTCCCCCCCCCCCCCCTGGAAAAACATCCTCTATCTACCACTTGTCAGTACAGGCGGTAACACAATGGCACAGACCAGAGGTATTGGGATGTCAAACGGCCATGACTTGGAGTGATTTCGGAAACACACTTAAAAAAAAAAAAAAAATTAGAAAAAAGGAAAAACGGATAACAATTGCCACGCTGCGATCTGAACTGGGAGCCTTTGGAAAGTGACGCCATTGTCTTTCCGTTGTTTTTTTTAATTCGTGTCTCTATATTATTAACCCTTTATTGGCAAGTAGCAGACGCAACCACGCTTCTCTACGTAAGTCCACAAGCTCATTAGATATGTTTCACTTCGAGGTTATGCCACTGCCACCCCTCGAACAAAAAAAACTCAATATAAATACTGTATTAACCCATTAAAAAGATCAATATAACTAAGATAAATCGGAAGAAATATAAACCAACACACATATATATAATATATTTTTTTATGGTCTTTAAATTCGCATTTATCTAATCTAACCAATACAGTGTCAGTACGACGACAAAGATGATCACAGAAAGATTATTTGTACAACAGACTGATCTCGAAGAGCGATACCAACAGTATTAACACGCGCTGGAAATCGTACCTTAAAACTTCGCATTCCCGCCCCTAAGAGACAGCACTGTTCCAACTCCACTGTTTCTGCAGCCCGCGACTGGTACAGGCTCCCTGAAGAGTTTCGAGGCTCAAGTACACTCTCGGAATTTACACGTGAGGTTGCGAAATACACCGTTCAATGTCCCCAATGATTCCACAACCCAAACCTCTTATGTGTGTATTTGGTTGTGTGTGTGTAATGTTTGTAACCACATAGGTATCTGCTGTATTCTTGTTTTTGAGTTCTTTTAATTTTTAATGTATTTTACTTATGTTTAATTATGTTATTTAGCTGTGCAAAATGTCTGTATTTGAGTTCCTAAACTATTGCCTTAGGTTAGTTTAGTAAGTTTATGAAGTATGATTTTTTTGTGTAATAGTGTGTTACAGTGGTTAACTGCAAGAGTATTCTACAAGCCTTACACTTCGCCATTTAGTCAATTAATAAATAAGATTCGAGGGTGAATAAAAAAATTAAAAATTAATTTCGAGAATATATTTTCGAGGTACAAACGGGCCCTTCTATACCTGCCCCAGTAAATAAGTACCTATACCAAATTTTACTGCACACGACCGTTTTACGTTGGATCGTGAGAAGCCTAAGATGTCCATCAAGTTCTGTCCCTGCCCGAACACGCCCGAATATTCACCTTCGGCCAACCTCGGGATTTGTTTTATTTTTGCGCAGGAAAAATGAATTCAAATATTAAAAGTGGTCGGTTAGGTTAGCTACATTAAAACACTTTAAAACACTATGGACGGTTAGTCAGGTTAGTATAGCTACGTTAAAATAAACAGAGAAATATAAATATATATAAATAAACCCGAGGTTGGCCGAAGGTGAATATTCGGACGTGTTCGGGCAGGGACAGAACTTGATGTACATCTTAGGCTTCCCTTGGATAGTTGGACCGTATGACGGTTGAAAGTTGGACTGTTGGAGGGTTGAACGAAGAGCAGTTTCGTTAAATATTATTTATGTCTTTATATGTATTCAATTTAGACCTTTGAATATATATACTGTATAGAAGTCGCCAGCCCAGGTTAAAATTTCTAATACGGTTTTGAGGTAGTTGGTTAATTCACCGCCGCAATCGCCACCATCTCTAGGGCATCGACTTGCAGTGGTCCCTAGCGGACAAGTGTCGAACTCTTCAAACACCCCTTCCCCCTCCTCTTGAACGACCTTGAGCTGCAGTGAATGATAGATGGGTGGTGCGGGGAATGACAGCGGGCGACAGTGCTGCCCTCTAACGTGTAAATAACAACTAAGACGATACAGGGCGTTACGGCAGCGCACTGCAGCGGTGAAGTTCCCAAGCTGCTCATCATACGCTTCTGAAAAACGTAGAGTAAATCCTATCCACTCGCGACTTCTATACAGTATATATATTCAAAGATTTAGACTAAACACATTCACACGCCGTGCCTTATCCGGGACTCGAATGTAGAACCCTTGGCGCGCGTGCATGCGTCTGCGCTACGGGGGGGGGGGGGGGGGGGGGGGGGGTGTCGGTTACCGCTGCAACTGGCTCCGTACTTCGTGAGACTGCAAGGGTGAGGTAAGGTATACGTCACGGTCTCACGAGACAACCCCCTCGTGTAATGGCTCGAAATGGCCTGCTGGCGAAGATGTCGCAACTCGGCTGGGATTCCTGAGCCAGCAAGGATTCGTAATCACGTGGCCTCTCCTCTGTCACACCTTTGAATATATATACTGTATAGAAGTCGCGAGTGGATAGGATTTACTCTACGTTTTTCAGAAGCGTATGATGAGCAGCTTGGGAACTTCACCGCTGCAGTGCGCTGCCGTAACGCCCTGTATCGTCTTAGTTGTTATTTACACGTTAGAGCGCAGCGCTGTCGCCCGCTGTCATTCCCCTTGTACCCCCCACCTATCATTCACTGCAGCTCACGGTCCTTTCAACAGGAGGGGGAGAAGGGGTGTTTGAAGAGTTCGACACTTGTCCGCTAGGGACCACCACAAGTCGATGCCCTAGAGATGGTGGCGATTGCGGCGGTGAATTAACCAACTACCTCAAAACCGTATTAGAAATTTTAACCTGGGCTGGCGACTTCTATACAGTATATATATTCAAAGGTCACACGAAACCTCAAAAGGAATGCGATGGGGAAGCCAGTTTATCTCGCGCACCAGGACGCCAGTTCCGAGTTCGGAGATAAAATACCAGCTGTGACACCCTGCTTTGTGCTGGTAGATAAAAGATTTTTAACAGAGCAACTTTTCTTTCAAGAATCACAAATAGAAAAAAAAATTTATACCTAAATTAACGTCAAGTTCCAACTAATTTATTTTCGTCCCTGAAATTCAGATTCAAATTTATTCAACTAAAGCTGGTTGTTAAGATGACAAAGATAATTACAGAAACACAGGATTAAAATCGGAAAATTACGTTCTCTTGCAAAATACATATATAACATAGAATATTTAGAACACATGGGTGTACCACGTGACAAAGCTAACATAATTGTATCGTTATACCAGCAATGGTTTGATCGGCGTAACTCAAGAAAGCAGTCAAATTTTCAACATTGACGACACAAATTTATTTAAATCCATGATTAAATGAAATAATTATTGAACAAATCACCGATGATTTTGAATGCTTGAAACAAAAATAAATATTTATATACTGCTGAAACAAAAAAAAATAGCCAGTCATGGGGAATGTCAAGATAAGTGATAACTTAAAACTTTGTTTTTAAATGTGTAATATGACATTATTTCTACGTCAAATGTACGTAAGGAAATGATTTTTGTATTATATCAGTACGACGTCAGCATGATATCATTTATCCTTACCTCATTTTTAGTCACAACAGATGTCAGTGGTACGTAAAAAAATACGTAAAAATTCATTACCTAGCTATGACTTACCAGTGATGTCAGACCTAGGTCATGTATTCACGTGGTCAAATTAACTACACTTACTGTTACTACAGCATGTCGGTGATGCGAACTCACAAGATTTTACCCATCCAAAAAAGAGTACAACACGCTCATGATACAGTCGAGTACATATATACAATGTATTAGTGTATATATGCGTATACATGTACACAGGCCGCTGCAATTCGCCAGTCTGGGGCAACACGTCACTAGCATGTCAGTGACGCGAACCCATAAGTTTTGCCCCTACCAAAAATCGCTCAACGCGGCTAAATAAGTTTTCACTTCAAAAATAGTTTATTAAACTTACACATAGAAATTTTAAGTGGTCGCTTGCTTTCGACGTCACTTAATTTTACCGTGGCTCGCATGTCACGCGGATTACAACGAAACACACGCAGCATGTTGGTTCATAATCACCAAATACGGTTAGGTACGTGTTTACGATAGCGCGTGGAGGACACCGCATGTCTGCGTGAGAGTTCGTAATCAACCCGCTGGTTTTCTTAAGAGAAGTCTTTTTGAGGTCAGTTCTTTCCTTTTCTTCCTGCTGTTTCCTCCCCTCACACTTGACACTCTGACAGTCTAATGAGCAGAAACTATCGTGGTTGCTCATCATTCCCGAAGCTGATTGGAAAGCACTGACCGAAAGCTACTCTCAGCGTCCTTTTATCCGCCCAAGTTTTACGACGGACGAGAGCAAACGTCACTTACGGATAAGTTCTCGAGTCCCTACGTACCACACAAATGGTGAGTGTGTACGTACCGCTTCTATTTTATTACCTTGATAATCTACCTCTTCTTAAGAAAGTGAAGTGGCCCCTTTTTTTTTTATGTACAACGGGCCTGTGCTTTCGACGTTGTGGCGTCCAGAGTATACGTTTTGTCACATCGCTGAGCTTACCTGTGCGTCTGTATGTTGTCGTTGTTTTGTGCAGATTGTCTGTTTAGAACAGGGGCGCAACAACAAATTTCCAAAGGGGGGGAAGGGGGCTATATACTTTTTTATAAAGAATCATCGATTCCCCCGGGAAAATTTGTATTTCAAGGTGGATAATGGTGCTATTTAAGCAGTTTTACTATCTAAAAATTGATTACACAGCACTTTCTTTGCCCTCGTTTGTCCCCACTTTAAGGTTTCAGAGGGAGGGGGGGGGGGGGGGCAATATACCCTTGCACCCCTCCCCTGTTGTTGCGCCACTGGTTTAGAATCATCGTTCGGTTCGTCTGTTCGTCGCTGTGTTGTTCAAGGTCGTTTTTTGTCTTTATTTACTTTTTTGTTACAACGTCTCCTCGTTGTTAGTCCACTGCGTCCGTCTGTGTTGTAAATATCTTTCTGACTAGTTCCTTTTATGTGCTGTCTATGTTTTTTAACTCTTGAAATCGGTTGATTTTGGCTCTTGTTTTGCTCTGTGTGTTTGCACATTCATCTTTTTTTGTCCGTTATTAAGGTTTCTTATGACACACGGTGTAAAGAGCAATGGCGTATGTGCTCAAAAAAAAAAAAAAGAACCCATCTAAAACCAATCTTCCACAGTGCAAGAAACATTCAAAGAACGCAGCTTGTATTAAGGTTCACGCTGAAACTGGCCTCGCAATGATACGTCCCGCCTGTCAATCACGTGACCTCCGCCCAATCACAGGGCCCTTGTTTTTCAATTCGTCCGTCCGCCAAAACCTCGGCCAGCTATACCCTCGGTCTGGCGGTTGCACTACCGCCTTCTCGACTCGTCCTCGACACGACTGTTCAAAAACATCGTTTTATGTCTTTTTTATTCTTTTTTTTCTCAATAAACACAAGGCTGTGTCTTATTTGCTATGCGTTTACTCTTGGGCGGTTATCACAGTTTTCACGTAAGTAATGTTAGTAAATTACGTTAGAGAGATGGAGTTAAAGGCTCAGGAAAACACAGAATGCTATGAAAGTTAAATTGAATTCAGCACGGGTGAAAAAATATGTCAAATTTGTCCTCGCTTTATTAAAATAAAAACGCGGTATCTCCTTCATAAAAGCACAAACGTTGGAAATTTTAAAGTATATCCCTCTTTATCGAAAGTGTACATACAAATGATAAAATTTGTGTTTTGTTTTTTTTAAATTATTCATGCAATGGGGAATTTTTATTGAATGCATTTTTTTGGACATACACCATTGCAGTTTTGCGCTGTTGGTCATGAAAAAATTCCGGAAATAAAAAAATAAATAATGTGAAGATTAAAAATTCACAGATAACAAGACTGAATCAGCTGATATGTCAGTTAAACAGAACCAACGATGAAACAAAACAAAAGTATTATGGACAAACACAGCGACGAAAACATGATTTTTCTGCGATTTTTAAAAAGAATTATATTTAAATAATTTTTATTTACAGATAATTTACTTCATATACAGTTGCGATTGTAAAATATATATAGTTTTTTTTAAATGTTAAAACGTGTTTTCGAAAAAAATTGGTTGTCTTTAAAGTCGGTTTACGGACGATAGTTTAACGTGACAACGTCATAACAAAACATTGATGAAATGATTGCATACTTTTATGAATAAAAAAAATTTAATCATTTTTATTGAATTATCACTATTTTCTATAGATACAAAGAAGGAGTGAAATGAAATCTACAATTTAATTGATAAATATACTTTTATTTGCACTCATTAATTCAAATATGTTTATTACTTTAACGAAGAGATTATTTTAACGATAACTTTTATACATGTTTGCTATTTAACTTCAAGATCGTCGAGAATGTTTTACGCTTTTTCGCAATTACACATTTAACGACGAAGTTTGTTCGTTGTGTAACTAAACGTAGAATAAAAAATGCTCTTGCAGTTAATAAAATAAGTATTAGTAAGTTTAAGAAAGAATTTCGGCTTTAATCTCAGACCCAGACGCTCGTGGTGGTCTGGGGCTGAGATTAAAATTCGTCGAGAATATTTTACGTTGTTATGTCTTCCAGTGCAATTGTGGCCCCGGGCCCGAAATTTTATTTATAATTCGTTAATAATAACGCCCCTCGCGATAAACAAAGGAAAATATGTATTAACGAGTACCTGGTTGCCGCGGAAGCGATTAGATAGCGCGATTCGTTCGGTTCGCGTCCGTCACCGTAGATGACAGCACCATAGGGGAATAATATTATTTCGTTTTTATAATACGATTTTATAACAAATACGCATCCCAAATACACCAAACTTATTTATAATGTGTTACAATATTTTTTAAAACATTGTGCAAAAGATCCCGGGTGTAATTTGAAATATTATGTGTAACTGTAAAACACCATTGTTCGTACAAAAAGGTATATGAAAATTCAACATTACTTTTAAATAACCGTACCGATTGTGCTGAAAATCGATGGACGATCGTTAAATTACATCATATTAATAATTCAAACGACGAAAACATGATTGAAAAGTCAAATCGATAGTTGTTCCAAACGAGTGGAAGAGAGATGCGGCGCAAGCGTACAATTAGCGTAACGGGACACATTGTAGTGGGACAATGTGCGTTACGGGACACTTTTTCGTGCGTGAAGCCGGCGTTCATCGATTCATTAGACGTTGTCACGTCAAAAGTCTTACGTTACTATTGATAATAACGCACTGGCATATCCGTATGAAGCGTGGCTTCTCACGCAGTAACATCCTGTCTTAAATGATAGTTTGCTCATTTTTTTCATTACTTCGGAGGGAGGGATATCCCTCCTGTCCACCCCTTACTTTCACCACTGTTTACATATGACGTTCATATTAGTATTATTTTAGTTATTTTACCTTTATAACCTTCTCAATTTCCCATGTTCTCCGCTGTTTTAAAGATTCGTTGGGATGAAAACGCACGCTGGTGACTTGGGCCGGTTTTATAAACTACGCAAGGAACGTAACAACGCACAGTCGTTCACAAAAACATGCAAGTCGTCAGACGTCAACAACCTTGTAACTTAAAACTGTAAATCAGTAAAAAAAAATAATAATTATACTCCTCATTTTTATCATGGAAACAAAAAAAAAACCTGTCTATATTTTAATTTAACAGTGTTATTTTCTTTCTCTGTGGAAAAAACTTACAATTGTAAACATTATGCATAAAGTAAAAAGAACACCGTGGCCTTCTATGCACGTGACGTTTGCGTCTTTTCAAGATTTGGGAACATTTAGCTTCGAATATGACCTTCGGAAAACAAGAAAGTTGAAAGTCTAAGAATACTTGCGTTGCGTTTTTGCGTCTTGCGCACTTTATAAACCGGTACTCTACAATGTGGTTGCTGTACATTTTGCGTCTTACGTTCTTGCACTCTTGCTCTTCATGACCCTGCAAAAATATTATCGGAAGGTGTGAAAGATAAATGTTTGACAGTGTCTCCAGATGCGGTACTGTTGGAACTGCATCCTTGGAACTGCACTCCAGCTATAATACTCGCACGCTCATTTGCCCAGTAGGCTACATGTTATGTTCTTAATGACACTGCCAGTATTTTAAGTTAATTCAACCTTTTTGCATGAAATAAGTTTTATAATTTAGAAGTGAAACTTCTTTGTTGAGGGGAATACAATTGTCGATCTTTACGAAAATTTTGATCGTATGAGGGGAATAGTTAGGTACGTGGTGGGGGAACCGATGGATGAGAAGACGGCAATGAAGACGTAGAAATGACGCAGAATACTTGCACACTTACATATTTGTAAACGTGCTTATTTGCATGCTTTCACACTTGCATACTTGCGCGATAGCAGTATTTAGCGCTCGCATTTGCATGTAATTTTTTTTTAATCTGAGACCTCAGCAAAAGGGAATTTATGGTCCCTATACCGAATAATATAATAAGCAAGAAGTTTCACTTGCAATTTTCGAGAATCATTTCCACGCGTCACGAATTAGTGCTCAGTTGGCGCTGTTCGCAGACAAAGTTTCGAAATTCATGCTACGTAAACAAAACAACTAGAGAATATTACATGTCTGTTGCTAGCTTGACATCACGTAGGCGTCCACCCATTGCAATTTAGAACTCCAAATTTGTCAGCAATTAGTGCTCAACCTGTGATAATTAGGATCGGAGAAAACCGAACTTTTGTTACAGCACTTTACGGGTGCACCCGAATGCTAACCTAACGGATCCCTTAAACCCAGGGATCTGCTAAAAGTGCATCGTAGTGGACGCGGTCATTTTTGCGTTGCTTCCCGATTCTCGCAAGAGATGCTTGTGCATCCCTACATGCGTCCACTGAGCTCGAGGTTTCCAGCGATCCGACACTCGCATCCACTGATGTGTCCCTGCGTACATTAGCTCCGGATTCGTGCTCTATTTTATTTGCATATAATCTTACTTCAGATTTTTCTGTCGAAGATTTGTTATATCGTAATAAGAGCAAAAGATAACTCAAATGAAGAACGAATAAAAACGATAGTACAATTTTTAATAGGCGAACTTCAAACTTGCAGGTGGTATTTAACGCCCATTATCTGATCGCTAACATTAATAACATCCAAAATACATAACTTGGAATTTTAAAATTTGGTCGTTATTTCCGTTTCGCTGAACATTCGTGGATGTCACTACTAAAAATGGCTGAGCGCACATTAGTACGACCAACTGTCGACAGGTGGTTCTGGCAGTAAAGGTGTTCGGAATGTCATCCCATCTTTTGGAAATGCGCCCCGTACATCGTGGCTGTCATTCGCTGAGGAATGCAGAGAGATGTGTGTTCTGCGTAGCCCAGCAGCTATCGGCCGCCATCTCCCGCTGACGTGGCGCGCTCTGCGAGCTGTTCTTGGCCCTATCAGCCGCCTGATAAGATAAGCGCCGCCGCTGATTCATCCCGTCACGACGGGGCCACCAGCTGCCCGACCCTCGCGTACATAAGGTCGAGCCTTCCATTCCTCAGTGGCGTAGCCAGGATTTGTGCATGAGGGGTGATAAGAAGCATGCTACCCCCCCCCCCCCCCCCCCCCCCGTTTTAAAGCGGGTGGTCCGGGGGTCCTCCCCCGGTAAAATTTGGATTTTAAGGTGTAAAATAGTGATATTTTAGCAGTTTTCGGTTCTTAAATTTAAATATTGTAATGGTAAAATTTTTATTAATTTTAATATGCAATTTGTTTGAGTGATGAATAAGAAATTAAAGATTTGTAGCTAAGGGGGGAAGGGGGGGGGGGGGTTGAACCCCTAAAAAAACCCTCCCTGGCTACGACCCTGACCCCAGTCACACGCCCGAATAATATCAGCGTCCATTTCTTTATGTGCGACATCTTATCCCTCTGTGTACGGCATTTCGTAGGAGTAACTTCGTGAATGCGACAGGAAGACAAGGAACGGAAATGTGTAACAAACCACGGTCGGTGCTGCCATCTGTGGTGAATGGCGCGAACCAAAGTTCACAAAGACAAAAAAGTAAACTTTGCAGTGTTAACTATTAAATGAATTTTTTAATATGACGGGCAGTATTTTAATAAAATTACTTGTCAATAACTAGGCCCAAAGCCGGCGTTTAGTACTTTTTGAAGTCTTTATTTTTTTTCGAATTTTATCGGAGCCGTTAGATTATATTGTTTAAAATTTTGGTCTGCTGCCACCTTGTGAACTTCTTTTTTCAGCAAAGATAGAGTTACAGCACAAGCTAACTTTTCTTTTGTAATTTTTTATTTTATTTTTCAAATATATTTTTTTGTGATACACTTATATTGATTTAGCAAAACGTGCATGGGTTCTTCTCCGTGTGCTCCTGATTATTCGTGACGAGACTTCTGTTGACGTTTTCCGAGTGTTTCTGGTTATTCCTGAGAAAAATATCCCTGCATGTAATTTTGAAGTTATACTTCTTTAGGAGTGTTATGAAAAAATGATGAGAGTGAAATTTTAAGATGCGCGCGCATCACTGTAACACAAAATTAATAGGTTGAAGCTGCCCGCTAAACCACTCATTAAGTCTCGAAAAAAAGCTACCAACAAAATAGAAATAGAAACTCTATGTCTAGTGAAGCCCTCCTCCTCCTCTTGCGATCGTAAGTGAGCATCCCGCCTACCATATTAAAAATAAAAAATGAAGTAGCTTGGCTTCTGGGTTGTAGCCGCGTCCTTGGCGAATAATTCACCGACGTTTAGGTCGACATTGCAGTCGCCATCATCAGGGAGCAGTTACCTACTGATGATGGGACTGCAATGTCGACCGAAACGACGATGAATTATTCGCCAAGGACGCGGCTACAACCCAGAAGCCAAGCTACTTCAGACAACGGCCGCGAAAGCCTGCTAACATTATTAAAAATAAATAATATTTACCTCAACACAACTTGTGGCGACATCTGTTTCCAGGTATAGTAACTACTTGCGACAAAATTCTTGTATGAGAGAGATAAACTCACACTGATAAAATATTTAAAAAAAAATTATTTTTGTAATTTTTCTAATTTAAAACTCTCAGTACGCATCAGAAACTAAAATGAACCCTGGTTCGTTGCCTGCAGCTATATCAAAAGGACACCACTGTAAATACTGCGGAAAGGCATTTGTCCTGAGCACGAAAGTAGGTAAATTTGGAAGGTCCTGTGGCACCGGAGGTTGGAGGGGGATCAATGGTTTCGAGGAGGCCATCTTGAATGACGTCATTTCCGGCGGCCATCTTTGATTACGTCACTTCCGGTGGCGATCTTGGATTTTGTCACTTCCAGCGGCCATCTTGGATAATGTCACTTCCGGCGGCCATCTTGAATTACGTCACTTCCTGCGGCCATATTGGATTTGACCTTGACCGTTGACCCCAGTGACCATTTTGTTTTTCTAGAACATTCAGCCATTTTGTTTTCTAGAACATTCCACCGAATTATTACAACACAACCACCATCTTTGAAATCATAATTATTAACTTAGAAAGTCGGGAAAAAATTTATAAAACATATTCATAAAATTTTAATTTAAAAACTAATGACTTCGTTATCGAGCTCCTCACTCCTGTGCGTTTCACTTTTCGTTACGATGCCATCATCATCAAGCTCCCCACTCCTACCCATGCATTATAGTCTGCTGGAGGCAGCCATCTTATTTAGTGGAGACTGACATCTTGATTTCATCTGATGGATGTCGTCATCGGGTGTAGGTTTCTAAAGTATGTTAGTGTATGTAAGGTCGAGTTTATATTTCCTACCAGTGTTTTAATGACCCTAATATACCAAAAAATTCACAAATTTTGTTAAAATAAATCACAAAATCCACAGTCATTTTTGTTGTTGTGACCACCATTTATTCTTAAAGACATACAATGTATGTAGGGGTGTGTTTATATTTCCCAACAGAGTTGTTATGAGCCTTATTGACAAACAAATTTAAAAAAAAACACAGTCATTTCTTTTAAGACCGCCATATTTTGTTAAAGACATACCTAGTCATTTATGATGTTTATATGTATAGTCTGTGATATATGTTATTATATATCAAAAGAATCGTCTCATCATTGCGGATGCGATGGTTATAGTAATGATATTTTTTTTTTAAATATATTTAGTTATATTAATTTATTTACCCAATCCTACACCATTCAGGACCAGATTATTCAGAGTTCTCATACGTAAGTAATATTTTTATTGATGTATCTTCTAAGCAGTAACATGTTTGTGTACCTACTAGTGTTTAAAAAGCTGCATGGAAGCAGATATTCTTAAATGTTTGCATATAATTTCATTTTACTTTTCAAAACAAGCCCATGTTTGCGTACATGTGTTTAAAAAGCTGCATGGAAGCAGATATTTTAATGTTCGCGTATATATTTTCATTTCTCAGAGAAAAATTGAAATAGAATGCAGGTATTATGTTAAAATAATAAACAATTTGTAGGTAAAATCATATTTATTGAAATAAAACCAGGCTTTTCACGACATAAAATCCTCAAGAAAAGAAATGAAACTATATAAACTAAACGGAAACTATATACAAAAACGGAAAATATATACAAAAAACCGACACTATACATCAAAAAAACGGAAACTATATACAACAAAGTTTCAGCGTTGCGGATGCAATGGTTATAGTTATAATTGGCTACTTAATAACTTTTTTCCCATAAAATTTAATTACTTACTACTTCATAGTCATCACAGGAACCAGAAATTTTTCAGAGTCCGAACCCACAAGTAAATAAGTATCTCTTCTAAGTAGGAACACGTTTGCGTACACGCTTTTAAAGAGCTGCACGGAAGCAGATATTTTAAATGTTTGTGTATATATCCACAACCCCCCTAAAATTTTTAATGAAAAAACAAAAGGCAGCTTTAAAAGTTCACGAGAATATTATGCTACAAACAAAAATAAAGATTCACATTTGTACAGTATTAGATGTTCCCTTATCTTCACGAGAGAGACCACATCCGACACATAACATTTTATGTTTCAACTTAATGTCTGATAGTACCACATGGGTCACACGGAAATGTCACACGATAGCGTTTTTTTTCTACAGACATGATTTTCATGTCTTCTTGCGTGTTGACGGTATTTAAAACTTTTGTCACAGTACGTACACAGATGTCTCGTCGTTAGACCTTGAGTCACCGAAGGCTCGGAAAGTATACTACTTTCATAGGTAAATTAAAATCCTTAAATTATATTTTATTATTATATAATAAATAATAGTATAGATTAATATAGTTAAATATACTAATTACATTCTAATTATATATCATCAAAACTGGATATGTATTATGAATTAATAATTATTATAAATAAAATATACCGTCACTTTTTCATAAATGAAAAAAATATGAAAAAGTGAGGGTATAGTTATGGGATCCTATCACATTATATTCATATATTAGATTGCATTATAATATCTATAATCTAATAAACCCTTATTATATTAGAAGTTATTACTAAGAGTAATTTTTTTTAAAAAGATAGTGGAATAACAATGTATTTTTGGACACTGCTGTTGTAGGCGACGAAGTCCCGTATGTTGCATGAGCTGGAGACTTCCCAGTCGACATTGAGAGATCATCTGTACTGGATGTCAAAGAATCTGAAGTATACATGCCTGATACAGAAGCTGGGAATTGCTCACAAAATGTTTTATTTACCAAATGCGGTGTAGTTGCAGGTATCGGAGTCTCCTCTGCTGTCGATAATGCACACATTGAAGTCTCTTGGAGTGAAGAGACAGTAGATACAGCCATCATCGGGATCTCTAGAGATGGTAGCCTCGTTACCATCGGAATCTATGGAGCTGCCCTCATCGTTGTCACCGGGATCTGCTTCGTCATCGTCGCTTCCGTCGTCAGGGACCCCGGTGAAGACGCGAGACCCTCCGTCAAGATCTCTGCAGTCGTTGAACCCGCCACCATTGGGATTTGTACCGATGTCGACGTTGCTACCATTGAGTTCGGATACACGTGAATATTCATATATCAGACTTATATGCAGACAAGTCAATCCATCAGATCTGCACTGTACCACTGCATGAGGTGTACTGAGGGTCCTGTTGTCTGAGATTCGCTTAAATAACAGCGTCTGCTTGAATAATACGCAAGTCAACACACCATCAATTGTTATTACTTTAAAAAAAATAGGAATTTCAGGGAATACAATTTTAAATTATATATTCAAAAAACTAATCGCACATCGAACATACACGGTTCATTTAAACTTACTAGAGGACCAAGAGTCTTTGAACAATGGAAGTTTCAGAATCCAAACATAATTTAAACTACTCAAATATAAATTTTTATAATGCACAGCTACACATAACCTCCAACTGACTCCAAATGACTACAACACATGACTACAATATTTTATCCGATACCAGGCTAGGTCCAAAGTCAATTATTTTTTGTAACTCTCATCTACAGTTCAGGGGACCTTCAGTGTTCATATAGCTACAGCCAAGACATGCTCAGTACCACGCATCTACAAAATCCTAAGCCTTCAGAGCCGATCCTTGTTAAGCCTTATGACCAAAGACTCCGAAACAAGAGACCCACTCAATGAGTTTACTAGAAATTTGTATGCTTGTCATAGCACACATTGTTAAATATCTTCGTAAATAACCAAAAATATTATCAGACCAATAGCATTCGATTTATGCTCATACAGTAGGCCACCAACATATCCATCAACACAAGTTTATTCTACATTAAGCTCCGAACTTACTTTCATCAGTCTACTTGGCTTCACTCAGCACACAAATACTAAAATAAGTCAATTAACAACCTATTATTTCTTTACATTCGAATATTCAACTGCATACCGACGGCTAGTTAAATAAGCCCGACAGTAAACATATTAGCAAAGTTTACATTTATATAGGACCAGGAGTCCATTGAACCTTAAGAACCTAGCTACATATACACAGTGCTGGATGCAAGTAATTACAAGCTCATTTTGCATCACTGACACTCATATTACATCATAGATACGTGATTCCACACTCATGTTCCATCATTAACATACAATCTAATGCAAATTAACCATCATCGACACTCAATTCGGCACTCATTTTCCAACATTGGCACTCAATTCATTACTCATTTTTCATCATCGACATTCAATCAAATGCAAATTCATCATCATCGTCACTCAATTCGACACTCATTTTCCATCATTGACACTCAATTCAACACTCATTTTCCATAATCGACATACAATAAAATGGAAACTTTCCATCATCCACACACAAACACAGATGTATATTAAAATATTCATACTCAAATCAATTCTTTAAAATAACAAAAACACATGAACTTTATTAGGGAATGAATAACGACACTTTTTAATATCAATTTTTAAAATTAAATTTATATCAAAAATACAAAAGTATAAAAATTCACCAGTTCATACACATTACTAACTTATTCTATATACCCTGAAATTCTAAGTTCATCAAGAATAGTCCACGTTTCTTTGATAACTGATAAAATTTCGTCATCTTGCGAAACAAGTAAAAGTCGCAACCTGTTCGCCAACACGTTCGGGTCTTTCCACGATATATAATCAATTTCACTTGATGCCACCATCTTCTTCGAGTGTTTGCTGAACATATTCTGCAAATCGTTGTAATAATGATTATGATAATTTGCATCATCATCGGTGCTGTCCACATATTTATTAAACAAACTGACATCTTCATCTTGCTTATCCCAGGATTTCGAATTTTTTGACATTGGAGTACCATCATTGCCGTCAAGCTTACTTGCTAATTTTCCCATAAAATATTCCAAAGTCCGTAGAAGACTACTATAAGACGACTTGTCCCTTTTTCTGGAGATGTTACTTTCATTATCTTCTACCTTACTTATATCTTCAACACCATTTAAGCTATTTCCTTTCTCAAGACCTGGAGAGATTTTAACACAATCGCTTTTAAGGCTAGGTAGATCAATTCCATTGTAAGACAGACTGCCCCCGAGCATAGTGTCTCCATCTATGTACTTTATCTCCTGCGCGAGCTTGGCTTTACAAGTTTTATCGTCTTTTTTAATTCTCTCGTCGTGTCAACCGCCTACCACACTTGCCACAACTTAGTATTTGGCGGAATGGGCCTTTAACACAATCGTTATTTTCATATCTACGAGCATTATAGCTTTTTATCAAAGTGTTTGCTACAGTATGTACAATGTAATTCAGATCGAGATTGATATTTGAGTATCTTACCTTCACTAGACTGTACGTACTCCATAATGGTTGAATAGCGACTAAAATATTTTTTAGGTTCTTCGTTTTTTATGTATGAGCATTTAACAATTATTTTCGAGAAAAGATTTTTTATTTATTTTGAAAAAATCATGCGCCAAGTAGTTTTACTACCCACCTTCATATTTCCTCGTGCGATGTGTTGTAAAAGCAACCGATGTTGGTCGTAGGTTGCAGAATACTCACTCACGAACTGTTGAAAAGGTGTGCTTCCCTAGATCTCAAGAGGAAGAACATTGACCTTATTTAAAAATTAGTGAATAATATCATGGCCTAGCGAGAATCACAAGATAATCTATTTGCATATTAGCAAACATCATGTATCAGTTGTCTGTATAAGTAGTCTCTGTTGTCTGTATAAGCAGTCAATGTTTTGTGTGGGATGCGGGATGCTCCCTAACGATCGCAACAGAAAGAGCGCTTCGCTAGAATTCAAAGGGAAGGGTATATCTTCGTGTGTGATAGTTTCTCAGTTGTTTCTAGACTTAGTGATCGTCTGATTAACGAAATTTGGTTTTGTCTAATTTACACCTGATAACATTTTTTTAAAGTGATGATTTGATAACATGAATTCGTAAATTTATACGAAACTCTGAATAAAATTACCTGTCTTAGTCATCAAGAAGAAGGTAGTTTGTCTTGCATGTTAAATTCCCCCATATGGTTACAAATATAATCAATTCGGATACAAATGTAGCCAATTTTCTCCATCCGACTACAAATGTAATCCCTATAGCCCTTGTATTTCGATACTCAATTCAATCACAATTAATAACAATAATTTCTGAAAGCTTGTGAACTTCTCCTTGCTGAAGCAAGGATAGAGTTCTAGCACATGTAGTTAGAAATTATTGTTATTTTTTTTTATTAAAGTAAAATATTACAACAAACAATTTGATAAAATTAATAACTTGTGAACTTAACTTTTTTGAAGCAATGTTAGAGTTCAAACACAAGTAATAATTTTATCAAATTGTTTGTTATATTTTTTTATTTTATAATTCTTTGTGTAATTTGTATTTTCCTTTAAGTATTAATGCTTTACAAAAAAATATTTTTATTGCCTTTTCTGTCAATCTGAATTTTTTTAGTTCATAGATTGGAGCCCCTACATAAGTTACACTCTTAGAACTAGTGGCTCTGTGACCTTATTTAGAATTCAAATTGATTTTCACATAGTAGTTATCAGAGAATTCTGAGGTAATAATCCACCATAGTCAGATTATTTCTACATGTGACTGGTTATTTGCTGAGAATTTCGGTTAGTTTAAACAAATGATGATAATAATAATAATTATAATAATACCGAAATAGAAAAAATTACAGGTTCCACCGAGATTTGAACTCGGATCGCTGGATTCAAAGTCCAGAGTGCTAACCATTACACCATGGAACCAATGTAAATTGATAAAAGTTCTTATTATTATCATCTCTAAACTATATACTGTACTGATAAAAACAATGTGAAGTGGTTGTTCGTTATCTTAACTGACCTCGTAGACGTGTGTTGTTACCGACTGATGGGTGATTTTTAAATGGTACTCAAGTCACAAAAAAAAAGTGGTTTTAAATTTAATACATATTCAGTGGCGTAGCGTGGGTGGGGCGGAGGGGGCGGCCCGCCCCGGGCGGCAGCCCGCGGAGGCGGGTCGCCGGTGAAGCGGGTTGAGATCTGATCTATGATTCATTCATTACATGTGTCAGACACACTATAATGTTACATTTTTATCTAAAATTTTGCGTACCAACTATTTTTTAATATTTATTTAAAAGAAAAACTGCGAAATCACTGACAGAGCTCTTTATAACGTTTGTTTGTTTACATACGAACGGCAACATCGCATCACGCCGCGCCGCCCGGCGCGCGCGAGCCGAGTTGAGCGGCACTCCTTATTATGTTAATTACTCATACAAAATCTTTTGTTTCACGCGTCGGCCCGTGTCGATGCCTCTCTTTCGCACTCATTGAATTTAGTACTACGCATTGTACTGTAAAGTTTGACCTTAACCCAGGGCAAACCAAACAACTTCCGCGAACCGGGACACAGTAAAACTCCTATATTGCCCCGTACCGCGAGCGCAGGTAAACCCAAAAAAATATTAAAACCCAAACTAATAGCAGGCTTAAAAAATACTAATAAGGTTGCGAACAGTGAGAGGAGGCAGCAAGTTAAAAAGACGCAAAATTTATATGACAACATTTAATAAATATATATATATATCATAAAATCGTTTCATCACAAATCGGCGCATCCATCATAAAATACCTACCCTATTACTACTTATAAAAAATAGCTATATAATAATACTAAAAAAATACTTTAACAATTCCCCGAAAAAATTATAATTTGATCATATACTTCGGAGCTCCAAAAATTAAATATAATTACCAAAAAGGCATTAAAAATATATAAGAACATATTAATACAAATACAAATACAAATATAGATACGCACCGGGCGTATCACCGCTGTAAATACTAATTAACATAGGCGAAATCTAGCAAAAAATTGACACACCTTAACATGCAAATAAATATACCAAAAATTTAGCAAATTACAAATTATGGGTTTACAAGCCCTTCTCAGTTAAATCATTTTCTAACGGTCGACGCCTTTTTTCTTCTAGGTCTGGCAGGGATTGGGTGAAACACGCTGAACGTAAAATCCCAGTTTCAGTTTTATTAGTCCGTTAATTTAAATCCCAAAAATCCACAAATTATAGTTTCGCACCAGGGGTCTAAAGGGTCAATGGGGCAGTGGCACAATTACCTCAGATCTACTATGAGCTCCGCTAGACTATAAACTTGGCTATATTGTCGATTGAACAAGAATTGGCTGCTAATATTGATTTTGACAAAGTTATTTCTGACTTCGCTGCTCATAAGGCCCGTAGAATCCGCTTGTAAAACCACTCATCCTATTTTAACTTCAATAAAAGGTACCTCATTGCATGTGAAATTTAATTTTAACTAAGCACCTATAGAATGGGGGCGGCAAAATGGGTCTCCCGCCCCAGGCGCCGAGATGGCACGCTACGCCACTGTACATATTCTCATCAACTCAAGGATAATACACATTTCAGTGTAAATAAAGGTTCTCATGTCGTCCTTCTGTCATGATCGCCAAACCAAGTCAAAAGTCGAGTGTAAAGAGGGGACCTCCATCATTTATTGAGGTACATTTGAACAGTCAATGTTGGTAGTGTGATATTACTTGGACCGGCGTACTTAAGAACTTTGGGGGTACATGTGAATAATCAGTTTGTGCTTCAGGTTGGGAAGCTACAGTTCACAAGGATCGGAGTCACGCCCGAACAATACGGACGCTCTCTAAAAATCGCCACTCGTTCGTGCAATTTCGGTAACTCGTATATAAACCGAGCAAATCAAATTCTCTTCGAAGCCTTGAAAGATATTAACCGTTTTCAGACTTGGTAAAGGAGACATTAAATAAATTTAATTTACAAGAAATAGAAAAAAAAAACCATAACAAGTTATTTGAATGGAGACGAGACATAATTTTTCTAATGGCTTGAAAAAATGGTGGTTTTGTGTGTATACATAAATATATACATCCAAAACACCATTATATATAACTTACTACGTGTGAAGACACAGTGCCGTCTAAACAAGGAAAGAAAAAAAGGGGATGGGAGGAATCATCGCAGCCCGGTTGAGTTAAAAATATTTTTGAAGTGTAAACATCTAAGCTCTCGGTGTATGGCTTTTGGTGGGAGTAATTTCGTGAAAGGAGTGGAAGTCACATGGAACGGAAATGTATAACCACGGTGCTGCCATCTGTGGCAGATAGTGCAAACCAATGATCAAAAAGACAATGGAAAACTTAATAGTATTAACTCTTTAATAAAATTTAACAAGATGAAAAGTATTTCAATAAAATTCCTTCCCGAAAATCAGGTCCAAACCCGGGGTTTAATATATTAAGAAGTATTTTTTCTCTTTTATCGGAGCAGTTTCATTATATATTTTAACCTTTCGCTCTGCAATTCGAATTTGTTACATTTAAGAAATGCTAGCATCTTACTTGTATAACACAAATTTGGTTTTCTTTCCCTTTCAGACCTATCGAATCCTTCCTTCTCTTGCGGACACAAGTATACATCCTGCATGCTACATAATAACATAGCTTTGTAAACAGCATGAATACATCCATCATACTCTGAAACGAAGTGAGTTGAGTATTGAAATACATAGGCTATAGGGATTACATTTGTAGTCGGATGGAGAAAATTGGCTACATTTATTGCCGCATTGACTATATTTGTAACCATAGTGGGGGGGGGGGGGGGGGGTTAACATGCAAGACAAACTTCCTTCTTCTTGATGACTGAGACAGGTAATTTTATTCAGAGTTTCCTATAAATTTCCGAATTCATGTTATCAAATAAACAATTTAAAAAAAATCATCAGGTGTAAATTAGACAAAAACAAAAGCTCGTTAATCAGACGATCACTAAGTCTTAAAACAACTGAGAAACACTATCACACACGAAGATTTTCCCTTCCCCTTGAATTCTATCGAAGCACTCCTTCTGTTGCGATCGTTAAGGAGCATCCCGCATCCCACACAAAACATTGACTGTTTATACAGACAACAGAAACTGCTTATACAGACAACTGATACATGACGGTTGCTAGTATACGAATAGATTATCTTGTGATTCTCGCTAGGCCATGATATTATTCACTAATTTTTAAATAAGGTCAATGTTCTTCCTCTTGAGATCTAGGGAAGCACACCTTTTGAACAGTTCGTGAGTGAGTATTCTGCAACCTACGACCAACATCGGTTGCTTTTACAACACATCGCATGAGGAAATATGAAGGTGGGTAGTACAACTACTTATGGCATGATTTTTTTTTCAAAATGAAAAAAAAAAAATTTGTCGAAAATAATTGTCGAATGCTCGTTCATAAAAATACGAAGTTCCTAAAAAATAATTGTCGAATGCTCATACATAAAAATACGAAGTTCCTAAAAAATACTTTGGTCGCTATTCAACCAAAATGGAGTATGTACAGTCTAGTGAAGGTAAGATACTCAAATATCAATCTCGAACTGAAGGACATTGTAGGCTACATACTGTGGCAAATATTTTGATAAAAGTTATAATGCTCGTGTACATGAAAAGATAGATTGTGTTAAAAGCCCATTCCGCCAAATACTAAGTTGTGGCAAGTGTGGTAGGCGGTTGACACGACGAGAGAATTAAAAAAGACGATAAAACTTGTAAAGCCAAGCTCGCGCAGGAGATAAAGTACATAGATGGAGACACTATGCTCGGGGGCAGTATGTCTTACAATGGAATTGATCTACCTAGCCTTAAAAGCGATTGTGTTAAAATCTCTCCAGGTCTTGAGAAAGGAAATAGCTTAAATGGTGTTGAAGATATAAGTAAGGTAGAAGATAATGAAAGTAACATCTCCAGAAAAAGGGACAAGTCGTCTTATAGTAGTCTTCTACGGACTTTGGAATATTTTATGGGAAAATTAGCAAGTAAGCTTGACGGCAATAATGGTACTCCAATGTCAAAAAATTCGAAATCCTGGGATAAGCAAGATGAAGATGTCAGTTTGTTTAATAAATATGTGGACAGCACCGATGATGATGCAAATTATCATAATCATTATTACAACGATTTGCAGAATATGTTCAGCAAACACTCGAAGAAGATGGTGGCATCAAGTGAAATTGATTATATATCGTGGAAAGACCCGAACGTGTTGGCGAACAGGTTGCGACTTTTACTTGTTTCGCAAGATGACGAAATTTTATCAGTTATCAAAGAAACGTGGACTATTCTTGATGAACTTAGAATTTCAGGGTATATAGAATAAGTTAGTAATGTGTATGAACTGATGAATTTTTGTACTTTTGTATTTTTGATACAAATTTAATTTTAAAAATTAAAGTTATAAATGTGTCGTTATTCATTCCCTAATAAAGTTCATGCGTTTGCTACTTCAAAGAATTGAGTTGAGTGTGAATATTTTAATATATAGGAGTGTGTGTGGATAATGGAAAGTTTCCATTTTATTGTATGTAGAAGATGTAAAATGAGTGTCGAAGTTGGTAATAATATTTAGAAATGAGTGTCGATGACGGAAAATGAGTGTTGAATTGAATGTCGAAGACGGAAAATGAGTGTCGAATTGAGTGTCGATGATGGAAAATGTGTGTTGAATTGAGATTCGATGATGGGAAATGAGTGTCGATGATGGAAAATGAGTGTCGATGATGGAAAATGAGTGTCGAATTTAGTGACGATGATGGAAAATGAGTGTCGACGATGGAAAATGAAAGCCGAATTGAGTGTCAATGATGGATAATTAGTGCCGAATTGATTATCAATGATGGTTAATTTGCATTAGATTGCATATTAATGATGGAACATGAGTGTGGAATCACGTGTCTATGATGTAATATGTGTGTCAGTGATGGAAAATGACCTTAGAATTACTTGCATCCAGCACTGAGTATGTGTAGCTAATGGTAGCAACGTCGACTTTGCAACAAATCCCAATGGTGGCGGGCTCAACGGCTGCAGAAATCTTGGCGGAGGGTCTCGCGTATTCACCGGGGTCCCTGACGACGGAGGCGATGATGACGAAGCAGATCCCTATGACAACGATGAGGCCAGCTTCAGAGATTCCGATGGTAACGAGGCTACCATCTCCAGAGATCCCGATGATGGCTGTATCTACTGTCTCTTCACTCCAAGAGACTTCAATGTGTGCATTATCGACAGCAGAGGAGACTCCGATACCTGCAACTACGCAGTATTTGGTAAATAAAACATTTTGTGAGCAATTCCCACCTTATGCATCAGGCATCTATACTTCAGAAACTTTGACATCCAGTACAGATGATCTCTCAATGTCGACTGGGAAGTCTCCAGCTCATGCAACATACGGGACTTCGTCGCCTACAACAGCAGTGTCCAAAAATACATTGTTTTTCCACTATCTTTTTAAAAAAATCGCCCTTAGTAATAACTTCTAATATAATAAGGGTTAATTAGATTATAGATATTATAATGCAATCTAATATATGAATATAATGTGATAGGATCCCATAACTATACCCTCACTTTTTCATATTTTTTTTCATTTATGAAAAAGTGACGGTATGATTTATTTATAATAATTATTAATTCATAATACATATCCAGTTTTGATGATATATAATTAGAATTTAATTAGTATATTTAACTATATTAATCTATACTATTATTTATTATATAATAATAAAATATAATTTAAGGATTTTAATATACCTATGAAAGTAATATACTTTCCGAGCCTTCGGTGACTCAAGGTCTAACGACGAGACATCTGTGTACGTACTGTGACAAAAGTTTTAAATACCGTCAACACGCAAGAAGACATGAAAATCATGTCTGTAGAAGAAAAACCATTCGTGTGACATTTCCGTGTTACCCATGTGGTGTAAATTTCACAAAAAAAAAGTAATTTGATGAGACACTTTAAAAGCAAAGTTCATTTGCAAGTTTTACAGCGGGGAAGCGATGGTAATTGTGATGAATATCTGTATCAGTATCGCTACTGTGGTAAACGTTTTGAACGACTACGAAGTACACGCATCCATGAAAATCATGGCTGCAGAAGAAATCTTGACCGTGTAAAATTTCTGTGTGAGAAGTGGGGTGTACAGGTTACACGAAATTTTACTTGATAAAACATTATAAATTTTGTAAAGATAGGTTTATAGCATCAACATCTCTGGTCCTCTAGTGTGTTACCCTCATGAACTTTTGTATCGTGATCTCTATGAATTAGTTGTATTTTTTTCACTCTTAAAACGAACTATAATAATTGATTTAATAAAAATGAATGTCGCATGGACTGAGAAATGTGTATATATATGTATGTGTGTATATATATATATATATATATATATATATATATATAGTGTCAGTTTTTACTGTGTATAAATGTACAACTTTAAATAAATTATAGAATTAAAGATTTTTTTATTTATTTTTCTTAACCTACATCGTTTATCTTAATGTAATAAACTACATATGACACGTAATTTAGGTCGGAGTTGTAATGCGAGTTTTGTCTTGTTTGTGTGTATTATTTTTTTTTACCAATAATGCTGAATGCAGTTTTTTTGCTATAATTATTTTTTGTCTGAGTATGTCTTCTGCATTCTATGGATTTTTCATGGGAGCGGTAAAGTGCTAGTGCTGGTACATGTAATACCGTAACTTTAGAGCAAATCTGATAGGAACTTGATTTATTATTTATGTGAAATAATTTATTACTCCCCGAAATAAAACTAACAGACTTGATCCACATTTTAGCCTGGTTGAGCTGGATCCTATCGTTTCCTTTAGTATTTTAGCTAATGTATCCTAGAGATTGTATCTTCCTGAGTTGAATGTTTTATCCAATTGTGTGTCCGTTTCATTGAATGTTTGTTGTCAATTCTGTAGCCAGGGCTGAATATGTAATGGTTCAAAAACCACTTGGTCTTGTAGTAAGCATAAAATACATATTTCAGGGATGTTTCTGCACTACAGTAAGCTTTAATTTTGCTGATTTGGTATTTATATACAAATATTTTTTCTATGTGTTTTTACGTACCTTGTAGTCATTTAGTCTTGTAGCCATGTTCGGAGGAAAAAAATTAATTTATTTCACCGAGATAAAATGATGGGTGGATGAATGATTTATTCCTGCTCTAATGAAAGCCATGTGAACGTAGTTCACAGCAAAAGTTATATGTGGATTTATATGTTACAGAAAATACAGAAAAACTGGCATGATGCCTGTTAATGTAAAATATAACTTACTCCTGGAAACTGTTTATTTTGATGCAAATAAACTAGGCGTAATAAAACTTAGAGCTAATATTGCATTTTTTGTGTGTATTTATAAATGGTAGTCATAAATATGCCGTGTTGTTAAAATACGTAATTACCATCCGAGATGTTACTACATGGAAGATTTACGAGGTTCGGCGATACGTGGCGGATTCTATGGGGAATAATTTCAGTCTACCAAGTACCCAAGCGATTATACAGTAGAAAAGTTAAACATTAGAAAGATGATCCCTTGTTTGTGAAGTGGCTAGGATTCGATAAATGTGAAAATCAGTTGGATAAAACCTACTGATGCCTTTTAATTTTAATGATTTGAAATGTTGTAAATTTATAATATTAATAAATGCAAGTCTAAAATAAATAGAAAATGTAGGTATTTATTCATGTACTGTTTGAAACTTTTCACTAGTTACCAGAGACCGGGATGTGTTTAAAATGGTATTAGGAGGCTGGGGTGTGTCGTCAGGTCTAAATGACGCAGCTAATTGGGGTGTGGATGGTTTAGGGGGAGGGGGGAGGGGTAGGTCTGCTGACGTCAAAGGCCGTGCGTCAGTGACACACACACGAACAGGACTGCAATAGAAAGGGTAGAGGGGTGGGGACAGTTAAACATTTGCACCCTTAGGATGTATCATTCGTAGTTATCAACAGAGCTAGTAAGCTATGTCGTGCCAGCGATGAGAAGATTATTGAGGATGAGTTCTATGCGTGTTGTCAGGAGTCTAACGGCCAGGAAGAAGCTCTTGCGATGGACGAAGACGAAGAGTCCAGGGAAGACATCGCAGATGTACCTGTGAACACCTCCACTATGACTGTGGAGGATATTGCTGCAAAGGGGGGGGGGGGGGGGGTATTAGGCACTTATTCCTCAATTATCGACTTTGGAGCTGTGTGATGCTTGTATAGTTGTTGGACAGAGTAACTGATGGCTAGTATGGAAAGTACTGCGGGGCGGGGTGTTGTGAAGGGTGTCGGTAATGCCTTTTGAATGGTATTGTGTTAACAAGGGGGAGAAGATGGTGTGAAGGAGTGTGTGTTTTTTTTAATTAAATAGTGTTAAATATTTTTTAAAATATTTTATTTACTTCAACTTCTGGCCACGACTTAAAAAATACTATTTTCATTTGATATGAAGTGCATCTCGTAGCGACAGTAGGTATTGGCTGAGGTGAATGTTGTAACTGCATCATATACACTATAGCGATCAGATATTAAGTTGAAACATAAAAGGTTATGTGTTGGATGTGGTCTCTCTCGTGAAGATAGAGAACATCTAATACTGTACAAATGTGATTCGTTATTTTTGTTTGTAGCATAATATTCTCGTGAACTCTTAAAGCTGCCTTTTGTTTTTTCATTAAAAATTTTAGGGGGGGTTGTGGATATACATATACCCTAACATTTAAAATATCTGCTTCCGTGCAGCTTTTTAAACACGTGTACGTAAACATGTTCCTATTTAGAAGAGATACTTATCTAATTGTTGGTTAGGACTCTGAAAAATTTCTGGTTCCTGTGATGAATATAAAGTAGTAAGTAATTAAATTTGATGGGATAAAAAGTTATTAAGTATTATTACTATAACCATCGCATCCGCAACGCTGAGACTTTGTTGTATATAGTTTCCGTTTTTGATGTATAGTGTCCGTTTTTTGTATATCTCTTCCGTTTTTGTATACAGTTTCCGTTTAGGTTATATAGTTTCTTTTTCTTTTCTTGAGGATTTTATGTCGTGAAAAGCCTGGTTTTATTTCAATAAATTTGATTTACCTTTAAATTGTTAATTATTTTAACATATCACCTGCATTCCGCAAGGTAATCCTATTTAAATTTGTCTTTGAGAAATGAAAATATATACGCAAACATTAAAATATCTGCTTCCATGCAGCTTTTTAAACACATGTCCGCAAACATGGACTTTTTTTGAAAAGTAAAATGAAATTATATGCAAACATTTAAGAATATCTGCTTCCATGCAGCTTTTTAAACACTAGTACGCAAACATGTTACTTCTTAGAAGATACATCAATTACTTACTGTGAGGACTCTGATAAATCTGGTCCTGAATGGTGTAGGATTGGGTAAATAAATTAAATTAACTAAATATTTTTAAAAAAAAATTATCATTACTATAACCATCGCATCTGCAACGATGAGACGATTCTTTTGATATATGATAACATATATCACAGACTATACATATAAACATCATAAATGACAATGTCTTTAACAAAATATGGCGGTCTTAAACGAAATTACTGTGGATTTTTTTTAAAAATTGTTTTTTCCATAAGGCTCATAACAACTTTGTTGGGAAATATAAACACACCCCTACATACATTGTATGTCTTTAAGAATAAATGGTGGTCACAACAACAAAAATGACTGTGGATTTTGTGATTTATTTTAACAAAATTTGTGAATTTTTTGGTCTATTAGGGTCATAACAATACTGGTATGAAATATAAACTCGACCTTACATAAACTAACATACTTTAGAAACCTATACCCGATGACGACATCCATTAGATGAAATTAAGATGGCGGTCTCCACTAAACAAGATGGTTGCCTCCAGCAGACTATAATGCATGGGTAGGAGTGTGGAGCTTGATGATGGCATCGTAACGAAAAGTGCAACGCACAGGAGTGAGGAGCTCGATGACGAAGTCATCAAGTTTTTAAATTAAAATTTTAATTTATATTTTTTATTTTTTCCCGACTTTCTAAGTTAATAATTGTGATTTTCAAAGATGGCGGTTGTGTCGTCATAATTCGGTGGAATGTTCTAGAAAACAAAATGGCGGAATGTTCTCGAAAACAAAATGGTGGAATGTTCTAGAAAAACAAAATGTCCGCCGGGGTCAAAGGTCAAATCCAAGATGGCCGCCTGAAGTGACGTAATCCAAGATAGCCGCCGGAAGTGACATAATCCAAGATGGCCATCGGAAATGACGTAATGCAAGATGGCCGCCTCGAATCCCTGGATCCCCCTCCGACCTCCGGTGCCCCAGGACCTAAAAATATACCTACTCACGAATGCTAGATGAAATGAGAAGAATGATTGTGTCGATCGTCTGTGACTGCTACTGGCATCGACTAGTGGAGGCAACTATTCGCACCTCAATGAAATAGCCACCATTCTCCGTAAACTAAGAAATGCACGCTACATACAATAATGAATAGTTTTACCCGCTTGTGTATAAATTTGAAAAATAAATAGATTCTTTGGATTTAAAAAAAATGTTTTATTTCTCGAAATATGATTTCTAAGACTGAGTTCTCTCGACTGTGTGACCAGGGTGTGTCCTTATCAAATCATGTTCACTGCGTGCAGGGCCACAACTAGAGTCTCTGGCACCCGGGGCATGAATGGATTCATGCCCCTCCCCCCTCTTTTTTTTGCACATACCACACCAATAAAGCGGGGGGTCCGGTGGCCCTCCCACGGAAAAATGGTTCTATTTAAGCATTTTCCATACCTACATGTAACAGTTTCTGTGCTACTGTACCTTCCATGCATGAACCCACTATGTCCATAAAGTAGTCCTATAATCACTAGACTTGTTCATTAAATATGTTGAGACGTTATATTGTAAATCAGATTAGACATTCCTGGCATGCAAGTTAAAAAACTTTTTACCAGTTACCAGTTGTAGTAGGAATTACAATGCAAGCGATTTCGGCGCCCCCACAGCTTTGCGCCCGGGGCGTATGACCCGCTTGCCCCCCTCTAGTTGCGGCCCTGATTGCGTGTCTAGTATATGCCCTTTTTGTCGAAAGTGTGTCCAGTGTGTCTTTTTTGTTGAATGTGTGTCCTCTTTGTCAAATATGTGTCCAACGTGTGGCCAATGTATGTCCAATGTGTGTCCAATGTTTGTCCAGTGTGTATCCAATGTTTGTCCAGTGTGTGTCCAGTGCGTGTCCAGTGTGTGTCCAGTGCGTGTCCAGTGTGTGTCCAGTGCGTGTCCAGTGTGTGTCCAGTGTGTTCATTGCATGTCCAGTGAATGTTCTTGTCTTTTGTTTAATGTGTGTAGTTTCGTTAAATTTATGTAGTCAATACTGTAGGTCATGATTGGCCTCGTGGTTCGGAGACGCCTGGTCTATACGCCTGACATTAAACATGACCTGATTCAAATGTTGGTTCGGAGATGCTTGGCCTGTATGAAAATTTGTTGTTTCTTTTTATTCGTATCGATATCTTGTTTGTGGCATATGGCCTGGATTCGACTCTGTAACAGATCACATGCACTACAAAAAATTTTCGGAGCGCAAATGTTACTATGGTAGGCTAGTGTTCTACTCCCGTTACGTTTTTCGTTCTTTGAAGCGATTCCAACATGGACTTTTTTTTTGACGTGACAATGTCTAATAAATCTATGAACGCCGGCTCGCCAACGAAAAAGTGTCCCGTTACGCACATTGTCCCGTTTCGCTCATTTTATATTACTCTTTGCTAACCTGAACCTCCTAGCATTGCGACCGAGTCCGTGGCGTAGTTGTGTTTTCATACATTTCAATGTAACATTTTCATTGCTCTTTGCTAACCCGTTCCTCCTAACATTGCTGCAGAGTCCGTGGCGCAAATATATTACTTATGACTGCATCTTGGTGTTGGGTAAGCCATTTTCCTTCACATCATCCTTGAAACACTCCCATTCGTTTCCTACTTTTCCTATCATCGTCCTATCCTTAACAGAATAACACAGATTGGAAGAAGTTAAATAGCAACAATGTATTAAAGTTATAATTCAAATAATCTGTTCGTTAAAGTAATAAACATATTTGAATTAATGAGTGCAAATAAAAGTAAATTTATCATTTAAACTGTATATTTCATTTCACTCCTTTGTATCCATACAAAATAGTGATAATTCAATAAAAATGGTTCAATTTTATTCATAAAAGTATGCAATCTTTTCATCAATGTTTCGTTATGACGTTGTCACGTTAAACTATCGTCCGTAAACCGACTTTACAGACAACCAATTTTTTTTTGTACTGGGTTATTTTATTACGTGTTAGCGTGATGGCCAGTGGGTCGCGCGCCTCGGGCGAGCAGCTGGACGATCACCAGACACTTCTGCAAGCTTGCGAATCCCTCCTCGCGCGCGAGGTCATAGTCTTCAACGCTGCGCGCAGAGGAAGACGGGCCTCGTCCGACCATCGTATGCCCCCAGAAGCCTTGAGAGTTTTTCAAAAAAAATTTGTCGTTAACGTGCTTGAATTGAGGTACTTTTGACTAGTCGTGCGTGCACACTTTTAAGGGGCCCGCCTACCTGGACACACATACGGTGTGCAGAGCTTCAGGAAAAACAACGCGATTTCAAAACTGCTCAAGATATCCGAGTGGGGCCTATTTACGAATAGCATTTAAGAGTTCGCTGAGGCCCGAAAAGTACTTTTAATTTCGGATTAAGTTTTTAAACTGTATTTTTAGAAGCGTTAAAATGCCTAAAACGCGTGTTTTCAGAGTAATTTTTAGGCATAAAACAATCAGTACAGATTCTTGAAAGCACTTAAGGGGCTTGCATAACACCTTTATCTTCATTTCTCCGCCATATAATGTTACGGTCACCGCTCAAATTTCACAGTTGTCCTGTGACGACGAGACGAATGCGCGCCAGTTCAGAGACTTGCGCTTAGAGGCTATACCGCGCTGGAAGCACCAGCGAGCGTCGCGCTTATCATCCCGCCTCACTAACACACATACCCCTGACGAGGCGGGCCCCTTAACTTCACATGTATTGGAATTTATTTGTCTACGCAGGGCAAAAATAAAGAACAATGTTGGCGGGTGGGTATCGAACACGTGGTCCTTACCACATGAGTAACTGGCACTTGGGGTGTGCTATACCTCCTTTATTTTCTGTTCTGCTGTTTCGTGTTATATTGATGTTCTTTAGTTATTATATCTCGGACCATAGACTTTTTAATATACAATTGATCAATTTAATTAACTCTGTACATCCTGGTATTAAACCGCAGACAGGAATCTTTAGAATCACTCAGTAAATCAATTGATGACGTTTGAAATTTTTTCCCGAATTTATAGTTTAATAATAACAAATTTCCAAGATGACAGCCATTTTGTCATCATTAGCTTAATGGACGCTGATAGATGAGGAATTTGTGCCTATTTTTAGGAATTTTCACAATGTTTTAGTAAATAAGTGGTTTTTACCTAGAACAAACATTTTCGGATTGAGCAAGGATCGAACAAAACACTGTATGCGATCAAATAAAACATTATTTTAACAGTGATTTTATCAATGATTTTTTGAATTTTTTTCCAAATTTCTAACTTAATTTTTTTTTTTTTTTTTTTTTTTTTTTTTTTAGATTTTCACGATGGCGGCGAAAACAGCCGACAAGATGGCGAGCGCCCTGACAATAAATAATTACTGCACTCTAGTGGGTAAAAATGAACCTAATGTGGCGGCAGCGCCTCCAGCAGACGAAAACAAGATGCCGCTATAACATCATACTGGCTGATGTAATATCTGCCTTGGCATTGGTTGTGTGACATCAGTCTGCCGGTGGCTTCCGAGGAGGAAGGATCCGTCGCCATCTTTAATCGAATGACCTCACCAGGTTCGAACTGAGGACTCCAAGATAAAAGTATATTTTTTATTAAAATTTTTTGAAATTAAATTTTTATTAATAAAAAAAATACCGATTTTGTAGCTCAGTAATTACGTATTTTCAATAAGTCGGACAAATAACAAAATGGTGGAATTTATTTAATTTAAATTGTATTACATAAAAACTTTTATGAATTTAAAATTTTTTCCCGAAATTCTAGCCTAATATTTACGGATTTTAAAGATGGTGGCCATAACTGAAAGTGCAAAGGTGTTGTCATAATTTTAAAAAAGGCGGCCATGGCATCCTAATTGTCAAGATCATAACCTCAGCAGCTTAGGGCGACTTGTCAATAAGGAATTTAAGCCATTTTTAGGAATTTTCGATTTTTTTAAAGGTAAAAGTATATTGTGACATTTAAAATTTCAATTTTATGATCTTAAATAGGAATTTTTCTCTCGAAAATAGAATTGTTGAATTTTCAGATTTCTTTTAGGCCTTGATTTTTTGGCGGAATTTTTTCTTTCAATTCTAAGGGATTTTGGCGAATATTTGGCTAATTTTGAGTCATTTCTTTCAAGGTCAAAGTCATCCAAGATGGCCTCCATTACGTCATAATCCAAGATGACGGACGTTACGTCACATGTCAGCCGGCACCTCGGCATCTGAGCCTGGTACCTGCGCTCGGTCCGCCATTCCTATACTACTATCATATATATTATACATTATTTATATAATATAAACATAAATATACCTATATATATAGATTTTTAGTTTGAATTATAGTCTTCGCTCGGCATTTGTCGACATAGCCGCCGTGAGAAATTAATCTATATTAAATTTAAAATTAAATTAATATACAATATAAATAAATACATAATATATAAAATATCACTTGAATAATAATGTCTGCACTCGAGATTTATCGTCAGATCCGTCAAGAGAAATAAACACGTTCAGTCTATTTGTCAACTGAAGTAGGCACTTTATATTTTAATGACACATGGATAAATTAAACTTTGAATGTGTGGGTCATGGTGTAGCCTACATTCTAGTCAAAATCCTTCTTTCGGGCTATGGAAAAATATGTTATATTACGTTATATGCTATAATATAAAAACTGTACATTAATATTTATTATAATTAGAGCTTATTTGTTACTACAAAAATTATAAACAAATAGTTTGATTAAAAAAAGTGCACATGTAACTCAGTACACGCATTAAATATAATTAATACTACTAGTCCTACGAGCATAACTAGTCCTACCAGTGCATATAATTTTTCATTGCTTGATGACTTCTATACTACTATTTATATTCAATGGTACATGTGACATAAGTGAAACTTCTTTGGCAATTCAAACCGCGACTATATCTCTTTCGCCAAGTACCTTTTCACTGGCCTTTCCGCGTCCAGAGATTACGTAAGGATAAGATGAAGCATTAAGGTACGTTTTGCAAGGCGCGTTTCTAGCGATGTTCGCTGAGCGATCATCGCCTATGATGTGTTTTCCCAAAAGCGTCTTTTCGCACGCGTTTTTCGGCAAAATGTTCGCAGAGTTGTGCAAGGGTGGTTTGTTTGCGTTTGCTGTGCGGTTTTAGGTAGCCTGAAATGAGTTTGAGTAAGAGAAAGAAGGACTTAATTAAGTACCTCTTGTTTGAGGAAATGTTTGATGAAGAATTGCTTCAATCCTGCGCAAAACCAAGATTTGAGAACCATCCGCTATTTAAAGCTAGAAATGAAGAGGGATTCTTTCAGACATTGATAGCAAATCATCTTCGTGTAGACGACATGAAATTTCCTGAAGTTTTCAGGGTTTCAATATCCCAGTTCGATTTTCTGCTTAGTTTGATATGATGACATCCAGAAGCTAGCTTGCAACGTGTCAATACCCTGTCACACCTGATGAGAAACTTGCCATCACACTAAGGTAAGAAAAAAATATCACTGAACAGTTGATTGGGGAAAAAAATCTGTGACTTCCTAGGAATATTGTAATGAAATAAAAACATTTCTGCTAAAATTCTTTCCGAACCTTAATTGTAATGTGGATTAATTTCACTAATAAATCGCCTTAATATTAAATAAGTCTATTGAAATGCTTGAGGAATTTTTCCAGTGTTCTGTGTTAAAGTTATTCAAAAGTAATTTATTGAGGATAAATGAATTATACAAATCAAATAATTTTTTTAAATAATTGAAAATACTCACTAAAGGAGATGAAAAAGTAATACTAAATATATATTCAATGGACTAGTTGAAAACATTCGTTACAAAAAAGCTAATTATTATTAATGTTCTGGAAAGGCGGCTGGTATTCTGTATCATGAGAACCGGAAGTTGAAACATTTCCAGGTTTGGCGGCAGGTTGCGGTGAATAAATCGGTAATGTAGTAAAATCACAGTCAACAGACGAAGAATAAATATGAGTTTGATTCTTCTCCATTGGATAAGGAGATGGTAAAAAGGTTTCACAGGAATTGCTGCGTGAAGACGTAGTATGAGAAGAAATAGAAAATGGAGGATCATTTGCCGGTGATGGAGCCATTCCTGAAGATAAATTCCACATCTGCATTTCAAGTTCACTAACTATGTTTCATGTTTGGAGCTTTGCACGCTGTTGTAAGTCTGGCCACAATTTTTTCACTGACTTTGCAATGCTCTTGAAAAATAAGTCTATGTCATCGTCTTCATCTTCTTTAAGCATGTTTTTGATCAAGGCATTTCTCTCTTCTGTTCTTTTTTCCATGCTTACCAAAATTTTATCTCTATAGTTTGTTTTCTTAGGGATGATTATTGGTTGATCGTATGTAATCTTGGTTTCCTGTTGATTGGGAACTTGTAAAGGAACTGAGTCTTCTATCGAACGTGTTTCCGAGGTTTGGATCGTGGTGTCCATGTCATCAGCTTTTTCAGTGACACTGTCAACATTGTTGTAACTTATGTTCGAGAAACTCCTGCAGTCAAAAATAAATTGTTACAGAATTAATTGGGACAATAATTGTACGTTTGCTAAGGTTTGACAACGAAATGAGGAGAGAAATGTTAGTTTCAGTAAGTTAAATGTGAAGAAAAATAGTAAGAATGTTAAAAACAAATCAGTATAATAGTTTTCTTTGATAAGAGTATTTGCATTTTAATTATTTTCCAAAGAATAATAAAATAAACTTGCATTCGGTGATGTTCAGTTCACTGAAGACAATGAGCAGCGTGCCGTCCTTGACGAATAATCGCTCGCGACTGCGATTATATTTGCCTCGGGACCAGCGACTGAAGCGGGCCCGCGATCGACGCTAGCGACTCTGGCGATCAACGCTCGTGGCAACACAAACGTATGTAAACACAATCTGACCGGTTGCTCGCGATGATCGCTGAGCGATCATCGCTAGAGACGCTCCTTGCAAAACGTACCTTTAGCCGTCAGACTTGAAGCCGTTTTTTCTTCTGATGTTCATATACCAATATGGCGGATGTTTGTTTATATTTGTATCAGCTGTTCTAGCCTGCTTTTATTGACGACTCTAGTTAAGCTGTTGGGAAGAATATTAGATCAAAACATTATTGGTTAGTATGATTATTTATATTAAAAGTCCAAAATGAATTTTCATAATACCAATGTAAAGATATTAGTTGAAATTTTTCTCCTCTTTAACTTCTAATACAGGTACACTTGATACATTTGTAAACAAACGGTCGCCATATTGGTACGCATAATACACTGAAATCAATCACCCTCACCTTTTGGTTTCACCCCCCTTGGCTAGAATCGGACCTTATGCTACATCTTTATGTTTCCCTAATCTCTGTTCACGTCAGAATGATTTCACAACAATGTTTCAATCAAAAAGTTGCATTAAAAAAATTCGGTCTTGCAGGGAGAAAATAATTTGATCGGGTACTCTCCCCGTTACTTAAGGGTCGTTCTCACACGCCATGTAATTTTTTTTGCGTCATTACTATTATTTAAAGGCTATTTTAAAATTTAACTCGATGCCTTTTATGCATTTGTTATTGTCTAATATCTTTTCAACAGATACTCACTTTGTGTAATGTCATGGGTGTGAAAAAGCGCGCAAGTATTCGTAATTATAATCACTTGAAAATATTTGTGGCAGAAAAACATATGCATGGCAGGTATCGAGTTAAAATTTTAAAATAGACGTTAAATAAAAGTAATTGCGGGAAAAAATGAAAAAAAATCAATATGGCGAGCCTTATTACACCACTTTTCCAACCCACCAGTTAAAAAAAATCTACCGTGACCATAACTGTAAACAGGATATGTGTGTGTAGAGTAACACGCGCTGTTTTTTTTTTTTTTACTTGGCCCCTGACTTCAAAATTAGGAAAGAAATTAATTAATAATTACATAATAAACAATAAGTTCCTAATTACAATAATCGAAAAAACCTTGCAGTATTAATTTGGAGTATAAAACATTTATATTTTGCGTTTTAGTGAGCTCAAGTTACAGTATGTTTTGAAATCGGTTATTTATTTAAAACGTTAGTTTTATTTTTTTAAGAAAAAAATTGACAATTTCAAGGATTGCTAATATTTAAAAAAATGGTTTTTTATACAGATATTTATACAGCGAACTCTGAAATTAAAAAAAGCACACAGCCCATTCCATTATTTACGGTCTTCCCGTAACAATACTTTGCTGCCGATACTAGGAAAGGCACAACCTTATGTAATTAATTATCATTCACACGTTAGTGATACCTTTTTTCACAGATTATCTATATTGGAAATGCAACAACGTTTCATAGTGCTATTTCAAAAATAATTTTCATTTTAGTTACCTCGTAACACGTTGCTGAATGCTTCTTACATATACCTGTTACAACCAACAGGTTATTTGACAGTCCGTATCTCATTCCAGTCACTCTTCAGAGTTCTGTCAATCTTCATGCCACGCGCCTCACAAATCAAAACTCTGTATCTGAATTAGAGATTTCAATCAGTGAAATAATAGGAAAACTAAAATTATGCTAATGATGGGTTGTGCACTGGCAAATAAGTGGATTTATCTTAGAATCTGTGACTACAGTATAAAAGAAATGTCAATCTTCGGCTGAATAATAGTAGTATACGAATGTATGTCCGACGGCAGGATTCAGGTTGTGGTGTGTGTGTCCTTTCCGCCATCTTGGATTGTGACGTCACGGCGGCCATCTTGGATGCAGCGTAACGGGACACAACGTAACGGGACACAACGTAACGGGACATAACATAACGGGACAAGTAGATCACGGCGGCCATCATGGATCCGCCATCTTGGATCCGCCATTTTGGATGATGTCATTTTGTTTTCTCGAACATTCCGACATTTTGTTTTCCGCCATATTGGATGATGACGTCACCGTTGCAATTTCCGTTACGGCCGCCATCTTTAACTTTTTTATTTATTATCCGATTTTAATGAAATTTTTTTTAAAAAAATTATAAAAAAATTTAAATAACATAAATTTAATAAAATATTTATAAAAAACAAACATTATCGACACGGAGCTCGGAGTCCTCGGTTCGAACCTGACGGGTGCAAAAAAATTAAAAATGGCGACCGATCCTTCCCCCCACGGTGGGTGCTGGCATACTGACCCCCACCACTTAGGTCAAAGTATACATATCTTCACCTAGTATGATGTCATGTCCGCCATCTTGAAATCTGGACGCCATCTTGAAAATCTTTATTTATTATCCGATTTTAATGAAAAAAATTCCAAAATTTTTCAAAAAATTAATGTATTTGAATTCTGTATGATTATATCGATGTACGTCCTTGGTTCGATTCCCGACGAGAGTAAACGGTCGATCCTTCCTCCATGAAAGCTACCTAGACTGATCTACCACCACCAGTACAAAGGTTTATATCATCAACTGGTATGACGACACGTCCGCCATCTTGTATTCATCCGCTGGAGTCCACCATCTTGTTTTCGTCTGCTAGAGTGTGCCGATACCATGTAGTATAATTATCTGGTCACCATACTTTTGTCCTCAACTGTTGACATTGATCATTGACCTTGGCCTTTGACCTTGACCTTGAAATTTGACCTTGACCTTGAAATTTGACCTTGACCTTGAAATTTGACCTTGACCTTTGACCTTGACCTTGAAATTTGACCTTGACCTTGAAATTTGACCTTGACATTGAAATTTGACCTTGACATTGAAATTTGACTTTGTCCTCGAAATTTGACTTTGTCCTTGTCGACCATCATGGATCCGACATTTTATGTTCAGTAGATGCTACCAGGAGCTACCACCTGCTGGAGTATGCCATCTTGTGTGTGTGTACTCGTATTATAGAGTTCATTTCCATCTGGATAATTTTATTCTAACCCGCTACAGTGCAGTAATCATTTATTACTGTGACACACGCCATCTTGAAATTTGGACGCCATCTTGAAAATCCGTAATTTTAATGCTAGAGATTCGGGAAAAAGTTCAAAATTCATTAAATAATTCACTCATTAAAGTAATGATTGATTAGATCGATTCCCGTCCTTGGTTCGACCCCTGACTGATACCAATCAACTTTAATTTTAAAAAATACCACAAAGCGACAGGTTTGAGAAAATAAAAAACCACCACAAGTTCTTTTAAAAACTTTTATTACATACATTCTAATCTACTACAAGTACATAATAAACACAGACAAAGTACTAAAGTCTTGTGAATTCCTCGATTCAAACAGTCTTCTTATTGTACGGACAAAGCCTTTTACATGACTTTAAATGTCTATACGATCCGTTCATCACCGCAGCCAGAGACGGACTGAAGTTCATATCACCAGGGTCCCACTTATATATTCTCATTTGCTGGTACAACACACGAGTCAAAACAATAACCATGTTCATTATACTTCTCGGAGCATTTTTTATAATGAAGATGTAAGCTATCAAGACGTGAAATTAGTTTTTTGCACTTATTGCACTGAAATTGTATTCTTTTAACATTATTAGAACAACTGCTTCTTTCATGTCTGCGAGCATTTGAGGTAATAGTAAATGATGCGTCACAGTATTTGCACCGACGCAATGTATGCTTTTCATTAGTGGAAGAATCCATTGCTGACGATGAAACTTCGGATGATGGTGGTATCACATCTGTTGAAATCTCCTCCAATGTTGACGTCGTCGTTGCCAACGGGATCTGCACCTTCTCCATCGTAGCTGTCGTCAAGGTTCCCGTAGACGATGGTACAACCTCCGAGTTCGACGTTAAAGACGGTAAAGATGCCATCGAGGTCTCAAGAACAGCTAATTGACACGTCTTATGCACCAGAAGAAACAAACTAGGTGATCCTTACACCGCCGACGTCAGTAACTAACTGAGCGTCCTGCTGTCTAGGACTCGCTTATATACATGCACCGGATGGAATAATACGCTAGTCAAATCAAGAACCATTTACAATAATACTAGAGTCAAATCTACAAATTAAAAAAGAGGATCATTTGATCGAAAAAAAAAAATTCGATCTCTCCAATATACGCCAGGCTCCAAGAGCTACAATTCACGTCATCAGATCCATCTAAATTTTGCTCCTATGCTTCAATTGACCATTAGCTGCAAGTGCTCCAACAGATCCATCAGCTCCAACACGTAATGTACGCAATGTACGCACAATACATGCAATTTACATGCAATAAATGTAATGATCACTCAGTACACACAGGAAACGGAACGTACACACAGTACACACAGGAAACGGAACGTACACACAATACACACAGGAAACGAAACGTACACACAGGAAACGAAACGTACACACAGTACACACAGGAAGCGGAACGTACACACAGTACACACAGGAAACGGAACGTACACACAGTACACACAGGAAACGAAACGTACACACAGTACACACAGGAAACGAAACGTACACACAGTACACACAGGAAGCGGAACGTACACACAGTACACACAGGAAACGGAACGTACACACAGTACACACAGGAAACGGAACGTACACACAATACACACAGGAAACGGAACGTACACACAGTACACACAGGAAACGGAACGTACACACAGTACACACAGGAAACGGAACGTACACACAGTACACACAATAAACGGAACGTACACACAGTACACACAGGAAACGAAACGTACACACAATACACACAGGAAACGATACGTACACACAGTACACACAGGAAACGAAACGTATACACACAGTACACACAGGAAACGGAACGTACACACAGTACACACAGGAAAAGGAACGTACACACAGTACACACAGGAAACGGAACGTACACACAGTACACACAGGAAACGGATCGTATAAACAGTACACACAGGAAACAGAACGTACACACAGGAAACGAAACGTACACACAGTACACACAGAAAACGGAACGTACACACAGTACACACATAAAACGGAACGTACACACAGGAAACGAAACGTACACACAGTACACACAGGAAAGGAAACGTATACACACATTACACACATTAAACGGAATGATCACACATACATTAGCGGAAACACACAGGCTTAGTTGGAAATCAGAATACAAGAAACAAAAACATTAAATTTTTACTTTCAATATTTAATTACTTCTCAACATTACACAAATACAAGTAAAAGAAACCATTATTGTATGTAGCCAGCTTTCCTCAGTTCTTTGAGTATGAAGGATATTTCTTTGATGCACGAATAGTTTCCTGCACAAAGCGAGTCATGTAGAAGTCTTAGCCGGTCAACCAATATGTTTGGATCTTTCCATGATGTGTAATCAATCTCTTCTACCACCTTCTTACTTGCTTGTTTATTATAAATACTGTTAATATCACAATCGTCCCTGTGATCATAATAAGCATTATCAGATTTATTTTTTATAACACGACGTTTCCATCGTTTCGGTCTCAGGACATCGCCACATTCTTCGATCTTGTCAGCTCTAGGTGCTTCATCACAGTCTATGCCTTTGTCAACAGCCTCAGAGTCACTGTAACAATCACTGTAGAAGACATCCTCTTCACCCATATTACCGTATGAATTCGCTATCGATGATGTCGAAGTGTCTTCATCGTCTTCATGCTTCCTTTTTAGGAGTCCATCATTTTTACAAAGAATGGAGGATCTACTGAATATAGGTTTGAATGTATTCTCACTTTTCACGGTGTTGATACTTCCATTAGTTTCAGTCTTCCCGAAGCCATTAGCATCCTTCAATTTATGTTCTTCCTCACAATCGGGTGAGCTAATACCATCACGCTCAGGACAAGGAAAATTATTGTCGTAATGCAGATCACTCTTCTTTAGTCTAGTGGATCCATCGGTGTCCTCTATGCCGTAAGTAGTCTTGACTTTACATGTTCTACCATGTCTTTTTAAGCTGTCAATTCGTGTTAACAACCTGCTACAACGATTACAGCTTAACATGTTGCGTAGTGGGTTTCTAGCACAATCATTCTTCTAATGACGTCTAGCATTCCTTCTCATGGCAAAATCCTTGCCACAGTATCTACAGCGGCTTCCTTCCGATTCAGCTGCAGATAACAAACCACGATCCATGGTAGCTTCTGTGACTAATGTTAGATACAAACTGTCAGTTTTCTCCAATTGGAACCATTTCTTAAATAGAGTTTTTGAAATGTTTCATCAGCGAGAGTTAAGTTATCTAATGCAAAGAAAATTGATGCAAGTAGTTCTGGCTGTCGTCATCAGATGTCGCTACGTGTTGCTTGTAGGTAAATAATATCTATTTCATTAATGTGGGATGCGTAACGCTCACTATCGATCGCAAAGGGAGGTTGGCTTCGATAGTATCCAAGGAGAAAAAAAGTTCGTCCTTCCTGCTAGTGCTTCTCAGATTTCTCACGGTCCGCCATCTTGGATTGTGACGTCACGGCGGTCATCTTGGATGGGTGTGACCTTGACCTTTGACCGAAACCTCAGGAATGATCGCAAGCACACGGATTAACCATCAAAATATTGATAAGAATAATCAGGAGCACACGGAGAAAACCATCATAATATTGGCAAGAATAATCAGGAGCACACGGAGAAAACCGACACAAGTTTTCTTTGATATCATAAAAATATAAAAAAAATTAATAAAAAATTAAAAATAAAAACGAAAAAAAAATTCAAACATTCTGGCTTGTACTAGAACTCTATCTTTGCTCAACAATGAGAAGTTCACAAGCTAGCAGAATGTTTGATTTTTTTTTCGTTTTTATTTTTGATTTTTTATTAATTTTTTTATATTTATATTTTTTATATTTTTATATATACTAGAACTCTATCTTTGCTCAACAATGAGAAGTTCACAAGCTAGCAGAATGTTTGATTTTTTTTTTTCGTTTTTATTTTTAATTTTTTATTAATTTTTTTTATATTTTTATGATATCAAAGAAAACTTGTGTCGGTTTTCTCCGTGTGCTCCTGATTATTCTTGCCAATATTATGATGGTTTTCTCCGTGTGCTCCTGATTATTCTTATCAATATTTTGATGGTTAATCCGTGTGCTTGCGATCATTCCTGAGGTTTCGGTCAAAGGTCAAGGTCACACCCATCCAAGATGACCGCCGTGACGTCACAATCCAAGATGGCGGACCGTGAGAAATCTGAGAAGCACTAGCAGGAAGGACGAACTTTTTTTCTCCTTGGATACTATCGAAGCCAACCTCCCTTTGCGATCGATAGTGAGCGTTACGCATCCCACATTAATGAAATAGATATTATTTACCTACAAGCAACACGTAGCGACATCTGATGACGACAGCCAGAACTACTTGCATCAATTTTCTTTGCATTAGATAACTTAACTCTCGCTGATGAAACATTTCAAAAACTCTATTTAAGAAATGGTTCCAATTGGAGAAAACTGACAGTTTGTATCTAACATTAGTCACAGAAGCTACCATGGATCGTGGTTTGTTATCTGCAGCTGAATCGGAAGGAAGCCGCTGTAGATACTGTGGCAAGGATTTTGCCATGAGAAGGAATGCTAGACGTCATTAGAAGAATGATTGTGCTAGAAACCCACTACGCAACATGTTAAGCTGTAATCGTTGTAGCAGGTTGTTAACACGAATTGACAGCTTAAAAAGACATGGTAGAACATGTAAAGTCAAGACTACTTACGGCATAGAGGACACCGATGGATCCACTAGACTAAAGAAGAGTGATCTGCATTACGACAATAATTTTCCTTGTCCTGAGCGTGATGGTATTAGCTCACCCGATTGTGAGGAAGAACATAAATTGAAGGATGCTAATGGCTTCGGGAAGACTGAAACTAATGGAAGTATCAACACCGTGAAAAGTGAGAATACATTCAAACCTATATTCAGTAGATCCTCCATTCTTTGTAAAAATGATGGACTCCTAAAAAGGAAGCATGAAGACGATGAAGACACTTCGACATCATCGATAGCGAATTCATACGGTAATATGGGTGAAGAGGATGTCTTCTACAGTGATTGTTACAGTGACTCTGAGGCTGTTGACAAAGGCATAGACTGTGATGAAGCACCTAGAGCTGACAAGATCGAAGAATGTGGCGATGTCCTGAGACCGAAACGATGGAAACGTCGTGTTATAAAAAATAAATCTGATAATGCTTATTATGATCACAGGGACGATTGTGATATTAACAGTATTTATAATAAACAAGCAAGTAAGATGGTGGTAGAAGAGATTGATTACACATCATGGAAAGATCCAAACATATTGGTTGACCGGCTAAGACTTCTACATGACTCGCTTTGTGCAGGAAACTATTCGTGCATCAAAGAAATATCCTTCATACTCAAAGAACTGAGGAAAGCTGGCTACATACAATAATGGTTTCTTTTACTTGTATTTGTGTAATGTTGAGAAGTAATTAAATATTGAAAGTAAAAATTTAATGTTTTTGTTTCTTGTATTCTGATTTCCAACTAAGCCTGTGTGTTTCCGCTAATGTATGTGTGATCATTCCGTTTAATGTGTGTAATGTGTGTATACGTTTCCTTTCCTGTGTGTACTGTGTGTACGTTTAGTTTCCTGTGTGTACGTTCCGTTTTATGTGTGTACTGTGTGTACGTTCCGTTTTCTGTGTGTACTGTGTGTACGTTTCGTTTCCTGTGTGACGTTCTGTTTCCTGTGTGTACTGTTTATACGATCCGTTTCCTGTGTGTACTGTGTGTACGTTCCGTTTCCTGTGTGTACTGTGTGTACGTTCCTTTTCCTGTGTGTACTGTGTGTACGTTCCGTTTCCTGTGTGTACTGTGTGTATACGTTTCGTTTCCTGTGTGTACTGTGTGTACGTATCGTTTCCTGTGTGTATTGTGTGTACGTTTCGTTTCCTGTGTGTACTGTGTGTACGTTCCGTTTATTGTGTGTACTGTGTGTACGTTCCGTTTCCTGTGTGTATTGTGTGTCCGTTCCGTTTCCTGTGTGTACTGTGTGTACGTTCCGTTTCCTGTGTGTATTGTGTGTACGTTCCGTTTCCTGTGTGTACTGTGTGTACGTTCCGTTTCCTGTGTGTACTGTGTGTACGTTCCGCTTCCTGTGTGTACTGTGTGTACGTTTCGTTTCCTGTGTGTACTGTGTGTACGTTTCGTTTCCTGTGTGTACTGTGTGTACGTTCCGTTTCCTGTGTGTACTGTGTGTACGTTCCGCTTCCTGTGTGTACTGTGTGTACGTTTCGTTTCCTGTGTGTACGTTTCGTTTCCTGTGTGTATTGTGTGTACGTTCCGTTTCCTGTGTGTACTGTGTGTACGTTCCGTTTCCTGTGTGTACTGAGTGATCATTACATTTATTGCATGTAAATTGCATGTATTGTGCGTACATTGCGTACATTACGTGTTGGAGCTGATGGATCTGTTGGAGCACTTGCAGCTAATGGTCAATTGAAGCATAGGAGCAAAATTTAGATGGATCTGATGACGTGAATTGTAGCTCTTGGAGCCTGGCGTATATTGGAGAGATCGAATTTTTTTTTTTCGATCAAATGATCCTCTTTTTTAATTTGTAGATTTGACTCTAGTATTATTGTAAATGGTTCTTGATTTGACTAGCGTATTATTCCATCCGGTGCATGTATATAAGCGAGTCCTAGACAGCAGGACGCTCAGTTAGTTACTGACGTCGGCGGTGTAAGGATCACCTAGTTTGTTTCTTCCGGTGCATAAGACGTGTCAATTAGCTGTTCTTGAGACCTCGATGGCATCTTTACCGTCTTTAACGTCGAACTCGGAGGTTGTACCATCGTCTACGGGAACCTTGACGACAGCTACGATGGAGAAGGTGCAGATCCTGTTGGCAACGACGACGTCAACATTGGAGGAGATTTCAACAGATGTGATACCACCATCATCCGAAGTTTCATCGTCAGCAATGGATTCTTCCACTAATGAAAAGCATACATTGCGTCGGTGCAAATACTGTGACGCATCATTTACTATTACCTCAAATGCTCGCAGACATGAAAGAAGCAGTTGTTCTAATAATGTTAAAAGAATACAATTTCAGTGCAATAAGTGCAAAAAACTAATTTCACGTCTTGATAGCTTACATCTTCATTATAAAAAATGCTCCGAGAAGTATAATGAACATGGTTATTGTTTTGACTCGTGTGTTGTACCAGCAAATGAGAATATATAAGTGGGACCCTGGTGATATGAACTTCAGTCCGTCTCTGGCTGCGGTGATGAACGGATCGTATAGACATTTAAAGTCATGTAAAAGGCTTTGTCCGTACAATAAGAAGACTGTTTGAATCGAGGAATCCACAAGACTTTAGTACTTTGTCTGTGTTTATTATGTACTTGTAGTAGATTAGAATGTATGTAATAAAAGTTTTTAAAAGAACTTGTGGTGGTTTTTTATTTTCTCAAACCTGTCGCTTTTGTGGTATTTTTTAAAATTAAAGTTGATTGGTATCGGTCAGGGGTCGAACCAAGGACGGGAATCGATCTAATCAATCATTACTTTAATGAGTGAATTATTTAATGAATTTTGAACTTTTTCCCGAATCTCTAGCATTAAAATTACGGATTTTCAAGATGGCGTCCAAATTTCAAGATGGCGTGTGTCACAGTAATAAATGATTACTGCACTGTAGCAGGTTAGAATAAAATTATCCAGATGGAAATGAACTCTATAATACGAGTACACACACACAAGATGGCATACTCCAGCAGGTGGTAGCTCCTGGTAGCATCTACTGAACATAAAATGTCGGATCCATGATGGTCGACAAGGACAAAGTCAAATTTCGAGGACAAAGTCAAATTTCAATTTCAAGGTCAAATTTCAATGTCAAGGTCAAATTTCAAGGTCAAGGTCAAATTTCAAGGTCAAGGTCAAATGTCAAGGTCAAAGTTCAAGGTCAAATTTCAAGGTCTAGGTCAAATTTAAAGGTCACGGTCAAATTTCAAGGTCAAGGTCAAAGGCCAAGGTCAATGATCAATGTCAACAGTTGAGGACAAAAGTATGGTGACCAGATAATTATACTACATGGTATCGGCACACTCTAGCAGACGAAAACAAGATGGTGGACTCCAGCGGATGAAGACAAGATGGCGGACGTGTCGTCATACCAGTTGATGATATAAACCTTTGTACTGGTGGTGGTAGATCAGTCTAGGTAGCTTTCATGGAGGAAGGATCGACCGTTTACTCTCGTCGGGAATCGAACCAAGGACGTACATCGATATAATCATACAGAATTCAAATACATTAATTTTTTGAAAAATTTTGGAATTTTTTTCATTAAAATCGGATAATAAATAAAGATTTTCAAGATGGCGTCCAGATTTCAAGATGGCGGACATGACATCATACTAGGTGAAGATATGTATACTTTGACCTAAGTGGTGGGGGTCAGTATGCCAGCACCCACCGTGGGGGGAAGGATCGGTCGCCATTTTTAATTTTTTTGCACCCGTCAGGTTCGAACCGAGGACTCCGAGCTCCGTGTCGATAATGTTTGTTTTTTATAAATATTTTATTAAATTTATGTTATTTTAATTTTTTTATAATTTTTTTAAAAAAAATTTCATTAAAATCGGATAATAAATAAAAAAGTTAAAGATGGCGGCCGTAACGGAAATTGCAACGGTGACGTCATCATCCAATATGGCGGAAAACAAAATGTCGGAATGTTCGAGAAAACAAAATGACATCATCCAAAATGGCGGATCCAAGATGGCCGCCGTGATCTACTTGTCCCGTTATGTTATGTCCCGTTACGCTGTGTCCCGTTACGCTGCATCCAAGATGGCCGCCGTGACGTCACAATCCAAGATGGCGGACAGACAATCACAATCCACACAATCCACATCCTGAATCCTGGCGCAGCTTCGGCTATTATATACTACTAATAATTTAACTGATTAAGATATTTCTTTAATATTTAATAAAGGTTTTATACATGTACTGTTGTAACTTATATCTTGTACTTTTTCATTTAAGTATTAATTTTTTACTATTAAAATTTATTTAATGAAATAATTACATACTTTATCTTGTATTTAAATTAATTGCTCTTTTTAACTTTCAACTTTATAAAAACTTATGTAAGATTTCTTAAGATATTTTTTTAATTTATTTTTTAATTGTTTTAATCAATTTTTAAATGTTTACCGCACATAGATTTAAGTGACTAGAAGCACTCTCACGCAAGCTTGCTTTTGTGACGGCTAAATTTCCTGTTTAATTTTGTAAATTATTGTCAAAGTGTAAAAAAAAAGGGGGGGAAGAATAAATTTTAAAAAGTGATGGGATTCACAACAACAACAACAAAAAATCTGTGAAAATAATTGAAAATCACTACCACATAAGCATAGAGACCCAGAAATCTCACGGATACTTATGATTGCAAAGCCATTTCTGATGACACAGAAAGTAATGCAGAAGTTTTATCAATTGCCAACAGTTACCAGTCATGCAGTTCCGTTACTTTTTAGTAATTTTTCGTGACATGTAGACACTATGACAAGTTACTTATTATTACTGCATTTTATGAGGTCATTCTAAAGATACTCAAGGTGATAATCGGCAGACTACCTGTAGAGAAAGCCTTACCTGTAGAGAAAGCCATTGTGCTTACCTCGCACGGATCTAATTAATATAAAACAATAAAAATTATTTACAATGGCATTGATGCACATTTGCTGCATATAGTAAAAATTATTTCATTAATACAACTTTTTTAACGTGTAAACATGAAGTTAGAACTATCACAATAATATTTCAATTTTATTGAGAATAGTTGTAGTTTTTAAATGTATTTATAAATTTTAAAATTTAAGAAATATTTAAATAAAAAATCTCTTGGTATGGGAATACGGTATTTAGTTTTCACTTAATTTAGTTCCCAAAGTAAATATAATTTTCACAATGAAGTTCAGCTAAAAAACAAAACATCAAATTTGCAAACAAATAATGTACAGTAAGGAAACACTAAATAAAACACTTAAGACAGAAGTAATTTCAGAAATATTTATTACTCATGTAATATTTTCCTGTTATTTTTTAATTGCATAACAAACATATTCTCCATTGAAATTGAACATGCATTTCAACATACATCAATTGTCATAAGTCGTGAAAATCTTGTTTCTCTGTCTGTAAATATCTTCATATAAACTGCATTTCGAAAAAAACAGCTAAGTGTACAAAACAACCACAACATTAGGAAAAACATCAACATTTTACTTTTTTAAAAAAAATTTCAAGTCCGCATGGATATCGCCAAGCAAGTATACATAATGAACAAGGCAATACTTTCGCGCCCCATGCCTCTGAGAACAATCACGATAATCACTTAACACATAATTTACAATATTACAATAAGTAATAATATAAGCACCTTTGGTTTTGATAACATTTTCGACATACATCATGCAGTCTCTGTGTACATAACATGGCGGAAAGAACAGAATCTTAGAACTAGGTAGGTAAATACAGGGCTTTAAAAATGAAATTGGACATTATGTCCTATTTCACTTAAAACTTCCAGTCGCTGAAATCATTGGAAAAATTTTTACAGAAAAGAAGCCCTAGGTTTGAGTGCCTCATGCGAGATTTCGTGCGGACATTACAAGTTATGCCTCAACCATTCTAAGACTGTGTATTAACTTGGTCACTTAATTCAATCTTGTCAACAAAGGGGTACAAATTCCGTGAAAACCAAAATGCACCAATAAAGGCTGGTTGTCAGTAAAATATATAGAATGTAAAGTAATAACAAAGCAACGGTTCTAACGCAAGACGTCCTGCAAATAAAATTAATGAATAACTCAAATTATTAAAAACATGCAAGTACATAATCCAGGACTTTGGAAATGTATTGTTACACGAAACTTGCAGGCATACTGTAATAAATATAAACTAAAATAGGGGGTAGAGTTGCGCAGTTGCAAATTCGTGGTCCCGAAAGTGAATGTCGTATTGGATACAACTGTTTTAAGATCGTGTTCCATGGCGTGCGAACTTGGGCACATTGCTTAGGTTATAAAAAAAATTGCACCTTTATAAATAAGCTAGTTAGTAATCATACCAAACACGTGTGAGTTTCAGGATTGAAAACGTAAACACAACACATGTGCCATTTGTTTGCATCAGTAGATTACGACCGTTCTGTTTGCAATCGTAAGGCAGTGACGGCCCCTACGCGTTGAAGAACGTCACCAGTCTAGTCCAAAGGAGTGTCCGTGAATGCATTACTGCACGGGCGCTGCGTGAGGTCGGTTTTGGTACGGCCGATGTTCAGCAAGTTTGCGCGTCACCCAAAAAAAACATCGACTGGAGTGCAGCGTTCGCACCGAGGAAAATGTTTTTTTTTTAAGACTGTATTTTACTGTAGTGACCGTGTCTTACGACGGGGGTTTTTCTGATTAATACTTGCCAACCACCATCGGGCGTGGTCAAGCACCATTCCACGCGATGTTTCGGATGTTTGCGATACGGTAAATGGTGAACGTAGAAAGTGACTTAAACTTAACGCACGTCAGGCCATTTTCTGACGATTCATGCCAACTTCCAACTTCCATAGTCTTAGCACGCAAGCAGCTAACATGCCGAGTTGCCAAAAATAATTTTATTTTTATTTTTAAATATTTTTACGTGGCATGGCCGCGAGGCTAGGAGACACGCCCCCGCCATACCAAGCGTTCGAATGCAAGCACACAGAAGTGTACTTGCAACGTTGCGTACTTCACTTGCCCTTGTATCGCCTACACGGCCGCCGAGAAGAGGCCGTGAAAAGGGAGGGGGGCGAAGGAACAACATCCCTGGAACTGAGTTTCGAGATATTCTCTGTTAGCACGAAAATTATTACAAGTATATTGATAAAATAATTCACAGGAAACCTAACAAGTTATGTGATACACGCAGATCACATTTACAGTTATGGACATATAACAGTATTTTATTTTTTATTACTGTGGCATTTGACAAATTGTACTACATAATATGGAAAAGCGAGGGGGGGGGGGGGGGGGGAGGACGACAAAATTATTTGACCCTGGGCCCTTGATTTTTCTCTACACGACTGAGTGTGCTTAACGAATGCGGGCTGATTCAATGTTTAGCCTCTATAAACGGTATTAGCCATCCGAACTAGTTGTTTACAACCCCTCCCCTAACCAAAAACAAATGAATTGGAAAAACAATGTTTAACTGAAATTAGTAATTTTTTAACACTTCATTAGCGTCACGTGGTAATACGGCAATTAATTTTATGTTTCTAGCTTTGTTTCGTAAATTCGTACTTCCTTATAAGAATGTATCTAAAACGCAGGTTAAAACTACGAGCAACCTACGTGTGCCGGACGTCAAGAGGCAGAAATGTCGATGAGCACAGGTCCGCAAATGCTTCTGTTTATCGCTGGAGTAGTTACCCTGTCCACCAGAATCAGTGTCTACGAATACACCGCGAACCTATTTCAGGACCTTCCGATAGAATTTTATTATAACTTTCTAGTGACTCTCTCGCGACCAGTCCGCCAGTTCCATAGATTTACTAACAATGCAGACACCCCCGGGGATAGTATGGAGCCCTGTTATGTGGAATGCCATGCCGGCGAACGTGCGCGAACAGTTCATTGTTTGCAGATTTAGGTTCCGATGTGTCAAGTTGTGAAATTTTTACAGCCGCATTAAGGGCGTCTATTATTGGCCGATAGCACGGTCAAAGACCTTGGTTTTTTTTTTAAAAATATATCTGTATTCAATATGGTTGGAGCAAACTGATTATCCATGCCTACTACATGCTGGACCTTCTAGACGAACACGTGCATCAAATTAGCTTGGCTACCGAACAGTCACAATAGGACAAAAAAAAATTCGCGAAGTGATGTTAAACTCTGATCGACATGTGCACATGGACCGGAGTCTGTACCACACACCCTAGAAGACAAAAAAAAAAAAAGCAATGGGCAAAATTACATTCAAACCAATTCCAAGGTACCTGAATGTCATCATCCAATTTAAGAACGATATTTGCTCTGATTGGGAAATTTGAGTAATTTAATGCGCGAAATTCGTTCGTTCCTACATATTATAATAATAATAATAATAATAATAATAATAATAACTGCTAAACTAACATTACATAGTTTTTATCGAAACAATTTTTTTTTTTTCAATCAATCTGAAACCATTTGGTGACAAATTTCGCAGCGATTGTAGAACTTCGTTCAACAAAAAACAAATCAGACGCTTAGTGTTCTATTTTAAATACTTTATCTATTTTTAACAATAAAAAATGTTGTTCAGCCCATGCTTCAAAGTCGTGTACCAAGCCTTGGGAAGCACTTTAGACCATAAGTAGAGCTAAGCAATTTTCGCAGAAAAAAATCGGATCGCTCATTAGACTGCAACAAGGTATATCCGCAGCAGCGGTTTCTTCCTTGTGATTGGCGGCCGCTTGCGAGAGAAGCCGTTTCCTTGTTCGACCGAGCCACCCAGGACGCGTTTGCTTCCGCACCGAATGGCTGCAATTGGTGTGCCGACATTTAAACACTTTCAGCTGGTCTCGAAACCTTTTTTACGCGAAAAAAAAAAAATACATTCCCCAAACCCACACGTCGCAGATATGTTTTTCTATTTTATTTTGTCGCGATTGAACCTGCAGAAGAATTTTTTTTCGGTCGAATTCAGACTCATTCTGTATTTTTATTACATTTGACAAAATACATTTGAGGTCTACTGCGTATGTTAACCCTTTGTTTTGTAGTGGTATTTCTATGATACCACTTTGAAAACATGTTACTATTCGCAATGTTTCAGTGGTATCTTTGAATATATATACTGTATAGAAGTCGCCAGCCCAGGTTAAAATTTCTAATACGGTTTTGAGGTAGTTGGTTAATTCACCGCCGCAATCGCCACCATCTCTAGGGCATCGACTTGTGGTGGTCCCTAGCGGACAAGTGTCGAACTCTTCAAACACCCCTTCCCCCTCCCGTTGAACGACCTTGAGCTCCAGTGAATGATGGGTGGGGGGTGCGGGGAATGACAGCAGGCGACAGCGCTGCGCTCTAACGTGTAAATAACAACTAAGACGATACAGGACGTTACGGCAGCGCACTGCTGCGGTGAAGTTCCCAAGCTGCTCATCATACGCTTTTGAAAAACGTAGAGTAAATCCTATCCACTCGCGACTTCTATACAGTATATATATTCAAAGGTGGTATTGCCGAAATACCTCGCGTGAGTAAGCCTTGTGCTGCTATCTGGCGATCCTAACAAGAACAAGCAACATTGGCTGCTTTAATTTTTCCTTCCGCCACGTCTGCTAAAAGTTACACAATAGATTCTAATTTATTTAAATATATTTATGTGTGCCTCAAACGCTTCCCTCCAAACCCCAACTCTTGTAGATAATCGGCCGCAACCCTTCGCCCATAGTGGCTCCGGACACTGTGTCCATTTAAAGTTACGTCGATCCCCCCCCCCCCCTTTTTTTTCCAATTCAAGAAGACCGCGTTCCGCCCGATCTGTTTGTTACTGTTGGGGGAAGATTTACGACAGCTCGCCGGGAGACTCCAGTATTTAATGCCCCTGCTGTGCCAAGAGTTAACTACCGACTGACGCAGGAAGACGTCTTGCAGATCGCCGCTCCATCTGGTTTTGTTTGCACAGCGCAGTAAACTGTTCCGTCAAATGGGACCTGCGAGAACCGGCGTGGTTTAAAGGGCCAGGCCGATCATGGCGCGCACACACACACACACGGTGTGCAGAGCGGGAAGCCTACAACTCACGTAGTTTCGGTTCCCTACCACGTTCGTGCAACATCGGATTTCTCTCAAAAATTGAAATTTAAAAAATCGAAGGGTTATGTTAGGTTAGGTCAGTCACAACATGCTTGTTTTCATTGGGAACTTCTGATTTAGCGGCTGAAGTGGCGTTAATACCAAAACGCAAAACTTCGGAAATTCTTGCAGGGAACCGAAACTACGTGAGTTGTAGGCTTCCCGTGCAGAGCTTCTGAATGAAAAAAAAAAAAAAACCCACACGCGATTTTAAAAACTGAACAAGATATCAGAGTATTTAAGCATGAGCTTAGGGAGGATGAGTAGTTCTGTTTCCTTATTTTTCTTTTCTAACCTGCATTTTAAGGGGGGAAGGAACTGAAACGCCGAGTTTCCAGTATGGATTTTAGACATGAAACGCCCGGTTACAGAGTTCTGAAAGCACTCCTCAAGAACCTCGCATTTCTCCGCCTTATGACATGGTTACCACTCAAATCTCGTAGTCGTGCTATGCACGACGAGAAGACTGCGCGCCAGTTCACAGTCAATAACGCGCTAGAAGCACTTCTCGCTCACACAGATACACCACGGACGAGGCGATAAGGCGAGACTCTTTATTTTGACAGGTGTTCCAGCGAACATTAACTTTGACAGCTAAATATTGTGACGTAATAAACAAAACAAATACTGATTCGTGTGGCACCGGACTAGCTAATGCTTCAATAACAATTTTTTTTTTTTTACTTTGTATGAACTAAGCTATCGAAGTTTAAGTATCCCTTGCAGTAACTGTCCAAAAATTCTCACATTTTACTGAACAGTGTGTATACTATTTTGACGGCAAGTTAGAATATCTGTAATTATGCGTTTGAGTGATCTTTTTCATTGGGCAAATTTTCACAAGCTGCAAGACAAGAAACCAATTAACAAGTTAACAATATTCACCTCATCCTATCACGTGAAGTCAGGACTGACTGTGTAATGTGGCGTCATCAGAACATTAACAAAATACACTGACTTGATTAAACATAAGGGTGTATATTCTACCTTGAAATAAGCAAAAAAATGTTAATTTTGCAATCCCCCTTATTATATACTAACATAATTTTTGTATAAACCAAGGACGCAGTCAGGTAGGGATCATGATTCACCCCCCCCCCCCTTGTATATGCTTATTTTATCACAATAATAATGCAAATAATTAAGCAGCTTAAAATGATTGATGTGTGGTTTAATTTATAGCCACTAAATTATGCAAAATTAGAGGGAAGCATTCACTTTAAGCACATTTAAGAACATGATCATAGGTAGTGGTATTGTAAAGATCTATCTACCTTTCGTAGGTGGCATCTTTTATTTAAGAATGTAAGGCTTTTAAAATAATTAATGTTCCTCAGGCAAATTAAAATTCATTTTCAAATATCAAATTATTAAAACATCCCCCCCCCCCTGCATTATCAAATGTTAGTTACAAGATAGACGTAAATTAGAAATTAATATTAATCCTGTTAGTTTTTTTATAAAGAAATTTATTATTGGATGAATTAGATCATTCATGTATAATCGTGTCAAAATATTTCTACATTCTGGTGTTTGTCGTGAACTTTATATGGATTTATTGTTAGGGTAAACGTGATTACCGATGGGTGCGCCTGGAATTTGGGTATCATGCCCCATTAAAAAAAACCTAAAACCGTTTGTCAAACGTAACAGATTGCCGTAAAATTGAACGAAACGAAACGATCAAGTAGTAACAAAAATCTAGAATCCACAACACGGAAAAACTTCAGTCACAGAACAGGAAAAAAAAAAGCTTGTGCATATATCTTAATTAGTTCCTCCCACTAACATTTTTAACTTCCAAGATGTGAACGAACTGGTTTCTTTGATTACAAACTTCACAAGCGCGTCTTTGTTCAGTTCATTCTACCCCAAGAGCAAGGTTACACAGTGAATATCCTTGTACGCTGCTAGTTTTTATCTGTCTCTTTCTCTCTCGCTATCTCTCTTCGACGGCAGCAGGATTTTACGTAATAAACAAGCTTCACAACTAGTATGTACTCAATTTCTACATTGACTCAGCCAGTTTCCAAACGTGGTCACCTCATCTTGCGTCTTCAGATGACAATAGTCGGTTCTCGGGAGTACGAGCCCCGGAAGAGAATCGAATTTAGACCTTTCGCTTGCGAAATACTCGCTGAATCATGGTAAATTCCAGTCAAATGTAAAACAATGCATAGTTCTGTACGTTAAAGATAACTAGTTAATTTAAGTCCAAAATGTCCACACAAATCTGTAGTAAAATTTTCCTGGCTCCTTTCAGACAAAAAAATTTCAAATTTTCCTGACTGTTATATGATTTACCTCTTTATTCTGAAATAAATAAAGGTGATTCAGCCTCCGCCACAATCATCAGACTTAAATTTCAAACTAGAAATATACAACACAAATGAAATTCGAACAGAACCTTGCGAACGCCATTTCATAGTCTGTACAACTATGCATAATGGGCGTAGATCCCCGTTCTCCCCTCTCCACCTAAGAATTAAGAAGCAATTGCAAAAGCGTGACTGCGAAACAGGTTTTATGTCAACTATGTCTTATGGAGAACTTTCTGTACATTTTAAAGTTATCTGCTTACTGCATGCCTGTAGGCCAAAATATGGGCAGTAGAATACAGCGTACAAGCACCTTATCCAGGGCTTAAGTGTTTATTAACCCCGCGTGCTGGACTCTCGAGAAGCGCCTCCCCTCTTCTCCATGCAAATTCCACGGGGTCCTCTTGCGAAACCTACAGATTTTCGGCCCTGCTATTCATTAAAATCAAGTGTTGAAAAAAAATTGCTTTCGCAGACTATGAAATTTCCAAGACTTTTCCTGGATTTCAAGTGAATTCCCCGACAAATCCTAACTTCCGTGACATTTTCCTGATTTTCCCTGACTTTCCAGAATGTTGGACACCCCGAATAAGTATTTTTAATTTATCCTGTCTAAAATTCATTCAACGAAAGTCCGCGCTTTACTGATTAGTAGATACGCAATGCGTAAAGCATTGCATCGCAGCTTTAGGACACAAAAAAAAGGTTAAGGTAATGGAAACTTCATGTTTACTGTGTGGAGAATGAACTCGACATCAAGTTCATCATATACGAGGACAGAAATAATTGGGGGGGGGGGGGGGGGACGGGGGGGACGTCAGTCACATTTCACATTCGCAAAAAAAAAAATGAATTTTTTAAAAAAGTATTTTAAAAATTTTCTAAAGGGCTCATTATCCTGCAACGTTTGTTGTTAAAACTTTAATAGGGGATACACGAACCCATAACAGGGAAATAATTTAATGTGTGCTACTCTTTCAATACTCGCCAGTCATGTGTAACATCTAACCTCGGCATCGAGCAAATTTATGTGTTATGTTGCAAATACACTTGTAATACGAAACTTGAACACGAAATTTAACGTCGAATTCTCTCAAATGTCGAGCGTGATAAATATATACAGATTGTTTTTTCAATAACATTTCTGGACGCGAATCACTCGTAGTTTCCGCACCGGCCACTATAATTCGTTAACGGAGCAGCTAAGTCGACTACTGAATCGTTTGATAAACAAACCGAAATGTTAAACTATATAATAAAATAGCTCCGATAAAAGCGAAAATAAAAAAACCCTTGAAAAACTATATTAAACCCCGGATTTGGAACTATTTTCGACACAGAATTTTATTAAAATACTGCTCTCCTTGTTAAAATTCATAAAAAAACAGTAAATGCGATAGCGTTTCCTTTGTCATTGTGAATTTTGGTTCGACCAATCGGCAATAGATAGCAGCACCGTGGTTACACATTTCCGTTCCATGCCACTTCCGTTCCATTCGTGAAATTACTTCTACCAAATGCCGTACGCCGAGAGCTAAGGTGTTACACAACAAAAACGAAAGACGATGGAAATTCACCCTGATATTGACGTTTCCCACTGCAGAATAAGACGTCACGCGCTTTATTGATCAGACGACGCTAATAGAACCGCGAGGTTTCACACACAGTTCAACCAGTTCAAGGCTGGAACTGAAGCGAAGGCCTTGCACAGCACGACACAACGTCATTACGTAACGTAATGAAACTTCATTGCACGAGGCAATCGACTGCATCCCAAGCACACTTTATTATTAGATACGTAACCCATCATTTTAAGCAGACATGGCTAAGCACCTTAGGTTCAAGGCAAGTGTCAGAAATTTAACTCAGTTAAGCTCGAAATTTGTCTGTAAAAAAAAGCCTATTGATGTTACATCGTGTTGAATTGGTTCAACGAACTGAAATTTCACAAACAAGTTACTTCCCTGTCAAACACCAACTCGTCTAGTTAAGACAAATGGTTTGAATACTAACGAAACAGTAGATGTTCAACTTAAATTTTAACAAGTTATAATACCCAAGTCTGATGAAGAGTGGCTCTGAAAACGATGCTGCCGTATATAAGCTATTCGGCGGTGCTAATGCACATAAAGCAACTTAAGAAATATTTTAACAAGCATTTAGGCTACTAAAGAAAAGTATAGATTACGGTTTAGCGCAACACCATTATGCACACGGACTAACGACCTCCGGGTTTAAATAAGGCCCGTTAGGCCTATGAAGAACAAAGAAGAGATAAATTATCAACTAATGAGTCAGTCCGAGCCCACGCTTATTCCACGAAAACACGAGCGAAGCCCCATTTATGCAGCGACAACTTTCCTCTTTCGCTCACAAACGACCCACGATCGTTTATCAGCAGAGCACTGGCTCGTTTATAACTCGGTTGGGATCCTGAAACTGTCCACGCCTTCTTACATCCCGAGTTCAGGATCAAAGATCAAGGACTAACTCGTCGCAACAGCGAAACCAAATTAAAATTCAGTTTGTTTATATATATAAGTGGCTTCACGTCTGAAGCATCCAAACATTAACCATCGCCCAAGAAATTTCGGATAAATTTTCTGGAAGGCATAAAGCGAGCAGTGTCGAGGATAAGGTACTCAAATTGTAAAGAATAATCGCGAATTCAGCATTCTGCGCTTAGGTTCCGTATCCCTTATACAACTGTACGACTCTTGAAGGGTATCAGACCCCACAAATTTGGATGCTTCCATCTTTTTCCTGCAATTCTAATTTTGAACTAATTTTTCCCAGACCTTCTCTACCTTGTTCCAACCACATATATTTACTAACAGGTTCTGTAAGCGTCACGAGGAACTAACTTATTATTTTACGCGGGCGACTACAACTATCATGATGATCACACCAGTTCACAAGTGTTGACTTCAACAGGTATCCAGAGCCCAAGTCCTGTGCCAAGTCAAACCAATGAAATTAGTACGCAAGCTTGATTGCAAACGGTATAAAAATATTTGAAACTGCAATATGGAGAGGCCTTATCCTCCTTAACACGCGTACAGTTCAACTAAGACTTGCCACCCAAGGTTAAGAGGCTCAGTTGTGTCGAATATTACCACCTCTAACCAGGAACGTAGCCGGAAGTAAATTAGGGGGGAGGGGAGGGGGGGGAACTAGAGAAGACAGAATAAGAAAATTACAGGAACTTACATAAATTTACACAGAACTTATTTGGAAGAAGGATTATTGTAATCCTTACAGTGGGCTACAGTAAATGCATTTCCCCCCACGTCTAGCACAACATGTCTCATATACAGAAGCGGTAGGAATTGTTTGCAAAAAAAGTCCATATTTAATGCTGGTTTTGCACACGTGTTAGTTGTGTAAACATGTATTTAATAGAAATTGTCATGTGTGTATTTCATGTATTAAATAACATTAATACACGTGTATTTATGGCTTGTTTTAACGAAAACATCAAACAATTGACTTAAGAAAGAAGTATTAAAACCATTGAATAAAAACCAAAATATAAAACTAATAGTTTTCTTTTCTCAAGCAAAGTGTGTAAAAGTCTACTGTTCCCTGAGGTTTTAGTATGACATTTTTTATTTTATTTTAAAGCTCATTTAAAAAGAAAACAAAAAATATATATTTTTTAATTGTTATACTGGATCTCCTTCTTCACGAAATCCTGACTACGGCTCTGTTCTGACGCATTTTCTACTTCGAACTCTCGTTGCAATTTCAAAACTGCAAAGATCCTTGAAACCTGCCTCAAAATAATGTGGGACAGGGATGGTATTTATATTTCCGGTTAAAACATCCAATATAGATTTACGAACTGATTGCCCGCCGTGTCACAACGTACTCAACGGATTCTTAACTGTTCTGACAGAACCGTCTACACAAGTTACAAAAATCAAAGCACAAAGTGATGTTTTCTTACGTCCCTTTCTGAGGCACCAACACAGAAGGGATGTGCCTAAAAAAAAAAAATACAACTCTGCTCAAAACTATTTGGCACTCCAGCTTGGCAACATAAACAAAACGATGAACCCAATGACCCAGTTGATGGATTAGCCATTCAGGATGAGCATATTTCAACTTGCTTACCATACCGATTGACTTGAAGGGATCGAGAGCTATAACTAATTATTTTTGTGTATATATGTGTATATATACTAACTTATCAATTTACAAAAATACGTTCATTCCACGCCCGGGACACGAACTCAAAACACCTCGCAATGAAAACCGGAGTACAGCCAACCGTGCTGGACTCAAAAGTAGCGCGACAGACGCGACGCGAATCAAGCTAGGTATGCGACAGCGAACACATGCGCGTTATTGTGGAACCGCACGACAAACAATAGAAAACATTCGTTTACAACTATCCAAAGTTAACATTAATTCGGGGTGAAGAGGGGAAAAATTAAAAACTTTCATGTGTGAACGTATTTCAAATATTCCACAGACGAATTAAGTAAACAAAACTTCGAAATATTTAACAAATATAGAGTTGTATTGCCAATGCGCCAGATTGATAGGGACTGGAAAAATTCGCGGTTTCAATGACCACTAGGATAGACGCCACGATTCTCTAATGTACTCGGGCAACTATCACCTGGTCATTGGCTACCGACTCGGGACACCTGTTTACTGCAATTCTTATGATTCGATACTTCTTTTGTTGAATGTTTGCCATTTGCTCAGAGTCCTTCGGGTAAATTGCGTTCCAATCACTGACGCAGCATTAAGCTAAACGAGTTTGGATTCCAGCCTGTCTCGAAAGGAATCCGCGAATTTATCCGGTCTCTACAGATTGATCATCATTCGAAAACAAAAAGTCCGACGCGAATATCAGTAACTTCGTGCCAGCGATTAAAATCTGGACGGTAGAGAGGAAGGTGGAGGGGGGAAAGCCTTTCAAAGCGTCCGCGAACTTAGTTCGCGCTATTGTAGTTCCAGCTTGTCAGCAATCTCTCGACGCCGAAGAGGTTTTTAAGACTAGATCCCGAGCAAAACACGTTCCTGAAAAGTTTTCTCGCTTCGACGCGAAACCAATCGAGTTTTTAATCGCGCCGACCGTCGGCGTCGCCCTCGCGATGGGCCGAGGGGGTTTCACTTTCGCGCCACCGGGAGCGCTGCGATGAAATCTCGTCGGGTCGCCATTTATAGACGCGCGCGCGACGAAGAAAACCAGGACAGGTCGCAGGCGTGGTTGGTTTCTAATGCGCCGTCAAACAAGTGCGTGGGCAGGGGACATCCGAAGGGGGAGAGGGGAATTGGGAAATATATACTTCCCCCCTCCCCTCCAAGTTACGAAAACATTTGCAAAATAGGCCTATCAGTGAAGACAGTATGTTATTTTGGGTGACGCAAGATGAGCTGTTACAACACCTGCAGATTGCAACTTGTGAGAAGCCATGTCGCCTTTAGCTATTACTGCAGGCCCCGTGTCAATTGTAAATAAGTTCTTTTTTTTATTATACGTGTTCAAATTATATTTTTAAACCCCTCTCCCTTTTTTTCGTCCACAAAAAAAATTATGTGTCCGCCCCTGTCACCAGCAAAATAACATAAATTGAAAGCAAACAGCGGGCCATGACGAATACGTAAAGCAAAAATTTCTGTTTGTAAACAACGTTTAAAAAATGTTAAAAGGACAAAATTATTTAGTTTTTTTTCCGTGTATGTATCACTAGTCACTTACAAAAATAATTCTGACGAATTTTAAAGGAAGAATTACCTGAGCAAATTTATATCTCGATAGTTTCCTACCGCCACATGATAAATGAATAAAAAAACAGTTCAAAACTGCCGCCAAAACGGCACCCTCTAATTGGCTGTTGGCGCTATGCGTTCACAACAGAAAATAAAATAAATTCATTTACCTGGCATGCTCTGTTGTGAATCAATAAGTTCAAAAACCTGGCGGTCAAATATTCTGCTTTTACTGTTTTTGTTTTTTCAACTGCAAATCCAGCTTTTTAAAGTGTACCCTACATTCAGCCATCTTTAAATTTATATAGGCCTAAAAAAAAATACTATGCCACGGCTAGCACTTCAAGCGTATTATTTAGGCCGTGGCCGAATTTAAGTACTTAATTGTTTACTTGAGACCTTTATTGGAAACTCAAAGGAGTGATTTTTGTCACTTTCGGAGTGTTTCGCGAGTTCACGGCAAATTACTTTATGATTCTGCCTTTGTTTCATAGTTACAATCGGTACGTATGTGCTTGTATTTGTTAAAACTTCCTTATTAAACAGTTTTGAATTTTTTTTTTTTTTTGTTATTCGGTGCATTTATATCAACCAAATATAAAAGTTAAGACGATAGTAACAATCTTAGAATTACTTTAATACTGTTATGAGGCGGCTAGATGGCTAGAGTGGCCCTCGTCCTATCACGCGGAGTCCAGGCGCCACTCGGTCCCGCCTGGAGGGTTCCACGGGTCCCGAGAGCACCGTCGCGTGAAGTGGCGTAACTAGGACGCCGTTGTTCTCGCAGCTTCGAGTGCCGAGTTTGAAAGACCTTGAAAACCAGATACCTACTTCGGAGGGCTGCGAGACCTTTCCAAAAGGGTAAACGCGGGCAGGTGTAAAAGGAGACAAGCCGACCTGCGGTGGAGCAGTTACACCGACGAATCCTCGGCGCCACCTACGAGCGACCTCTTGGCGAGCGATGGCGGGCGACGAGAGATGGACTTCACGGCGCTGTGTCCACGACGCGACAGACGAGTGAGTGACGCGAAGCAGTGAGTTGGGACCGAGGCGCTTGGCAAAAGGCCGAGCAGTAGAGAGAACTCCAGTGGGGAGAGTAAATAGTGGACTTATGAAAGTGTGATTAATTTAATTTGTGGACGGACATTACATGTGCTGTAATTTAATTTAAATATTTCGTAATAAAGAAAACTGTTTTATCACTAGCAAAAAAAAAAAAAAACAGAAAATACGACATACAAAAATATTTTTCAACATGGATACGTTTATTTAACGTGTACTACGCAAGTAGTACAGATTGTTTTCCGACATACGGCCGGCATTCTCACGGCCCCTACCACATATGCGCCCAATCAGGGTAGGATGGGAGAAATTTCCAGTTCGTTTATACATTCCAGAGCAATAAATTTAAAACAGAACTGGCTAGGGATCACTCCATTTCTTTTTTTTTTTGATCGGGAAGGTATTAAGAGCTTCGGCAATGACCAGCGGCTGGGACCACCAACCCAGCATGGTCCACCGACTCGGCACCGTACCTCGCTCAACTGACCAGACAGTCAGCCTGTGTCCTGAGCCCTGAGACTTTTTATCAGCACTGCTGGCGCCTACCCCGATCTCCCACATCACGCTGAGACCACTCAGTCACCCAGTGAACCCCGTGGTCCGATGGAGGCACTAGCTGTCCAGGCTAGTACCGGAGCTGTGTCATCGCTCTACACGTCGACTCCGCATCGGGTGGCACAGAAGCACACGGATCAATAACCTCGCCAACGGCACGCGGCGGACGAGTCTGGACCGGCGACCAGAAGTGGGTCAGAAGCACACCTGTTCCTCGCGGCGGATTGAAAAGCACCTCATCTCGTCCGGGGTCGTCGTACCGAGAGAGGCGCCCAACGCGGCCGCCTGCCTCGCCGGACAGAGAGCTCCAGCTTCCAACACGCCGTCAAACAAAACAAAAAAAAACGTTAAACATTTATCGACAGTGTCACGCAGTGGCGTAGCCAGGATTTGTGTATGGAGGGGTGTTAAGAAGCATGTCCACCCTCCCCGTATTAAAGCTGGGGGTCCGGGGGTCCTGCCCCGGGAAATTTTGGATTTTAAGGTGTGTAAAAATAGTGCTATTTTAGCAGTTTTCGGTACTTAAATTTAAATATTGTAATGGTAAAAAATTTATTAATTTTAATATGAAATTTGTTTGAGTGATGAATAAGAAATTAATTAAAAGATTTGGTGCTAAAGGGGGGAGGGGGTTGAACCCCTTAACCCCCCCCCCTGGCTACGCCCCTGGTGTCACGGAAATTGTCACGTCATGTATATAAAAAGATAGTATTAAAATTCACGAGGAGAAGGGACAATGGCGGCTTCAGGATGACTTTTTTTCGAGAGGGGCTATCGCACAAAGAAAGGTCGTAGTTGCAAAAAAATGAAAGCGGTCAGATATTGGCCTTGGAATATTACTTACAAATTACAGGTTTCAAATACAGAACCTTAGTAGCTACATGCTACTTTTGATGAGATAAAAGTTCAAAATACGAAATTAAATATTTAAGTAAACATAAATATACACTAATCAATAAAATTGGTCTCGGGAGGGGCTATAGCCCCAACCGCCCCCCTTCTGGAGCCGCGCTTGGAGAGGGAGTGCTGTAGGATTATGCTTGTTCAATCAGCTAGATACCGATAGGCTTTGATGTGAACGAGTGGAAAAAAAATATTTCCTGTATAAAATAAGAATCGGATCACAAGCATCCCAGCTGACAGGTGTCACGAGTCAGTAGCCAATGAGCAGGCGGTGTTTAAGTGTATTCCAGGCTAGAGGTTACTGAAACCGCGGTTTTTTTTTTTTCAGCCTGTAGCGATTACGAATAGCATTTAAGAGCCATTACACTGGCCTATGCAAGTTTCTTTTTTTTTTAACATGTATTTTTTTGGACAGTGAAAAAAAGCAAAAACACGTGTTTTCACGTACGTTTTTAAGTATCTAAACATTTTATTGTAAAAGTGAAATGAAGCGCAGGAAGCTTCTTTATTTGATACTAGTCAATTAAATTACACGGCCGCCACATAAAGTCCCATGAAGGCTCGTTACCAACGAGAGGACAGCACGCAAGGTCGCTGTCTAGAGCGTAGAGACTACGAGGCGTGTGTTGCGCGAGCCAATGTCACCCTTAGCTAGGGGACCCAGCCAGACGGCACACCTTAAGGGGGTATGTCCCGTTCCAGGTCTTTTTTTTTTTTTTTTTTTTAGTTTGACAAGGTTAAGTTTATACACTTTTGGGTGGCCGAACTTCAAAAAACACACACACACACACACATGAAGTGTTTAAGTTTTTGTATAATTAGCTGGAAAAGATTAATTTTTAACATTTCTGTGCATTGTGGACCACGGTTTGGCCACATGTGGAGGAAGGCACCCACCAAAGTTCACAAAGCCAAAGGGAAACTTTATATAAATTGACTGTTTAATGAATTTTATCAAAATTGACACTATTTTAATAAAATTCATTGTCTAAAATCAGGTCCAAAGCTGAGGTTGAGCATTTTTTTCGTGTCTTTTTCGTTTTCATCGGAGCCGTTTCTTTATGTAATTTAAAATTGCTGTCTGCAAGTGGAATTATTTGATAGTCGACATAGCTGCTCCAACAACGAAATTTAGCGCCGGGTGCGGAAACCACGTGGTGATTCGCGTCAAGAATTGTAGTTGAAAACACAATTTGCGCCAATATTCATCAAGCTCGACTTTATTTTAAAGAATTCTACGTTCAATTTCGTGTGCGAGTTTCGTATCACTGGTGTTTCTGCAGCACGAGAATACATGAATTTGCTCGTAACCGCGGGGTTAAGAGGTTCTACGTTTATAGCGAATACTGGAGTAACAAGCGATTTGCCTAAAGGCGGTTTGCCTAAACACGAATTCGTTACGGCGATTTGCCCAAAGTAATTTCGCCTAAAGGCGTTTGGCCTAACGTCGAATTGCCTAAAGGCGATTTGCCTAACGGCGTTTTCCCTAACGGAGTTCTGCCTGAAGGCGATTTGCCTAACGGCGTTTTGCCTAACTCCGATTTTACTAACGGCGTTTTGCCTGACGGCGTTTTGCAAAACGGCGTTTTGCCTAAAATTAGGCAAAACGACACATGCCCGAATACTGAAAAAGATTAGCGCACATTTTTTTTTTTTATGTTACTGCGCAGATCGCGCGCGCCGTCTCTCCCATCATCAGTCCATGGTCGGTCGCGGGCCCCCGCGGGGCGAAAACACTGCCGTGCGAGCGGCGAGCGATCGTCCGATCGAAAACCCAGCCCGGACCAGTCCAGCTTTCTACCGCCAGCCGGCACCACTGACGTAACGGTTCCGAACCCCGCGCAGGATGAACTGGCAAATACCGTGGAAGTTCTCCGAGCACGCGTTCCACGGTTCGGCGCGTCCCGTGGTCCGGCATCAATCCGGTTCACTCTCGTTCGGGACTCTTTGGAAGTGGAGATGAAACATCCCCTCGGGCGATTGTGAAACGTTTCTGACGCAAAAAAAATTTGTACAGATAATAGGTACCTACTTAGCCAAAGAGATATGATGAGAGCACTATGCTATATACGTTGCTGGGCTCGTTTATGTTCTGTTCGTGCGATTATTCGTCCCCCACAACCGGGGGAAAAAAAAAATAGAACCGAGAGAGATAGACGAACTAAAGAATAACACGTCGAGAGTGTAGGAATTCGTTTGTTTTAGAATATATATATATATACATATATATATATATAGTCAGCTGTGAATACCTTTAAGTTTATATTTGCTACCACCGCGCCCACGTTCTTCTGAATCCAACCAGCAGCATAGAGAGCGCTGTTGAGACAGTCCATGCATTTACCGCATAGATAGTGCTACCTCTTTCGAATTTCATGTTTCGTTCGAAGATTTGGCGTTTTTCAAATGGCAGAATTGTTTGAAGAAACAGTAACACGCACAGTTCTTTTTATTTACGGTGTATTTCAACAGTGAGTAATGTTTATTTAGAAACTAGACTTTTTTTCTCTCTTTTTCTCTGCCATTTTACCCCTTACCACTTACGGTCAAGGTTTGAATTTCCAAAGAGGTTTCGCTTCTATTACGTGTGCTGAGTTAGACGTGCTTTTTTTTTCCCCTGGCCTGTTGACCTTGTCCGCCAGGTATCATTCATTACCACGCGCTGCCGGCGTTGCTCAATTAGGTTCAGCGTTTCCTTTTTTGATGCGTTACATCTTAGCTCTTGATACACGGCATTAGGTGGGAGTAATTTCGTTAATGCGATGTAAGTCGAGGAACGAAATGTGTCTAACAACCACGGTGCTGCCATCTTACGCGGATAGCACAAACCAAAGTTCACAAAGACAAAGTTTTAGATTTAAAGTATTAACTGTTTAATGTATTTAATAAGATGGACAGTATTATAATAAAATTCCTTGTCGAAAATCAGGTCAAGAGCTGGAGTTTGGTATTTTTCACGCCTTTTCGGCTTTTATCCAAGCCGTTTCATTATATAGTTTAAAAATTCGGTATGCAAATGGAATGATTCGATACTTGACGTAGCTGCGACGGCAGCGAATTCTAACGGCGGGTGCAGGAACTACATATGATTCGCGTCCAGAAATGTAGTTGAAAACACAATTTGCGTATATTTATCACGCTCGGCATTAATTTAAAGAGTTCTACGTTGAATTTCGTGTCTAAGTTTCCTATTATAGGTGTATTTGCAACATGAGAACACAATAATTTGCTCATTACCGACGTTAGATGTTACATATCACTGAAGAGTACTGAAAGACTATCTCACTTTTTTTTGGTGGTTTACATTTTACATTTTATATTCTCGTTCAAATTATATCGACGTTATATTACAAGAAAAAAAAATTCGCTAGCCTGAACGTGCTGTATTAAAATCATGTTACTGTAGCTACTTTAAAACAAAACCATAGTTGATAAGAACCATTATTTTTCTCGGCAAAGCCATTTTAAAAAACGGGTATAGTCACAGCACATGGGTCTTTGTTCCGTTCACAGAGGATTATGGTAGGTTTTCCACCCAACTAAAACATTTGATAGGTTTCACGCTCAATACTACCTTGGCCTTGAATATTGTAGAACGATATTAGGGTTAGAATGTGTTTTCCTGAGTGATGGAAAACACCGTGGTTGTTTTAATACCTTTTCGTAGAATTTATTTAAAATATTAATTACTTGACTATTTGCATGATTTGTAGCTAACTGTAAAATAACTTCTATAAAATAAACATAGCAATGAATTCTGTTCAGTTACTACTTGTTGGTAATTTTAAAGCGAGAACTCCCGGCAGATGAGTTATTATTTTGTTACATTTCGCGGTAAACCTCCTTGACCTTCAACCCTATAGAACATACTAAACGTTTCGCCAATTAGCGAGGTGATCAGAGAACATGGCGGTAAGAAGTTAGTGACTGGGCGTGTACGACCTTTGCCCTGTTAAAAATTGAAGTCTACATGACAGCGATCTCACTTCTCCATCTGCATAGAAAACCTCCTCTTTTGTTATAACCAGAGGCGTAATTTCAGCTTTTTAACCCGGGGTGGCAAGGCGTACCGAAGTTTGTGGGTGTAGGGGGAGGCCTTATAATTGGTGGCTCAATCTTAGAAGCAGCACGACGTTTATCGTGTATGTCGCAAATGAATCCACGGGATTTTACGGGTTCTCTACAGCTATAACGCTAATTCCTTGTTGTTTTGTAGTAAAAGTTTTTTTTTTTACCACACTCACTTTATTATTAATTTTACAATAATTGTACTTTTAAAATTTATACAGCTACGGTTTGTCTTCCTAACCATTTTCCCAACCAGAGCCCCCTCAACCTTTTATCAAACGACCTACTCCATGGACTAATATACTTCTAGCATCAGCCTTTATAAAGCTACGGTTTTCTTTTCCTTAACAGAGCAACTTCAACCTTTAAACATATATATCCATGGACTAATGTCATTCTAACATTTGCCCATTATACAGCTACGATTTATATTTATACCCAGAGCGACTTCAACCTTTGAACAGACGACCTTCTCCATGGACTTAGATACTTCTACCATGGGCGTCGCAACCGGGGGGGACACGTCCCCCCCAATAATAAAAGTCTTCCATTTCGTCCCCTCCAATAATGTATTTAGTTTCGTAGTTATATTATTGATATTATTTCTGTGATATAACCCATATGTTGCGCATGGTGCATTTAGTCCAATCGTGGTAATGTGAGCACTGTGTTTTTACAAATTTGCTCTCTGAAAATATTTTTTATAAAAAATAAATTATATATTGCAACCAACTATAATTAGAATATTTAGGAAAGAAAAATGCCTAAAAACCACCTTTATGCACCTTCAAACCCCAAATTTTCCCGGGGGAGGACACCCGGACCCCCCGCTTTTTCCCCCATGGGATGGATATTCCTCAACAACTAAATCAATTTCAGTCCCCCCCCCCCAAAAAAAAAATATCCTTGCGACGCCGATGCTTCTACCATTAGCCTTTATGAAGCTACGGTTTGTGACTTCAACCTTTGAACAGACGATCCCCTCCAGGGACTAATATACTTATACCATTTGCCTTTTAAAGCCATGGTTTGTGACTTCAACCTTTAGAACAGACGACCGACTCTATAAACATTTGCCTTCCACACAGCTGCGGTTTGCGCCCCTCGGGAGAGCTGCTTCAACCTCCAGGGCAGATGAACCCCTCCACGTGCCGATACCTCCGTGGAGGCTGGGAGCCGGCCAGAGAAGCAGACTGCAAACGCGGGGGACGGACGCCAGACGAACTGACGCACTTGCGCCGCGACGCAAACACCCTCCCCCCTCTCCCGCATACCCGCCAGTCGCGTGGGAGGACAGTTCTCGACTTGGCACAGGCGGACTCTGTTCTGTGTCTCTCCTGCGGCACATTTCACCCCGAGGCGTTCCACGACCGAAGCGCTCACTGTTAGCAAATACACTACAGACTAATACCGGACAGCTCCAAGAAATTTGTGTGAAAACCTTGCGCTGTTGTCACGTCAGTCCGATAGATGGCAAACGGTATGCCCAGTATCAATATATCAGTTAATACATATAGTACCAACATTATGGCAACAAAAATATCATAGTACAGATTTATGAGAGATATAAACCTCCAGTTCTTAAATTTTTAAAAATTAAATTAATATTGTTTGACATTATTTACATGTTTATTATATATAATTTGACACGATATATATAAAATATGGTTGTAGTTACACCTCTTGGCGCTAGGTTATTTTTCACTCTCTCGCCTGTGTTGTTAGTATAGAGCTGTCCGGTATTAGTCTCTAGTGTATTTGCTGTCAGGGATCACGGTACACACGTATACACACACGGACTTTTCAAACGAGGAATTCGCCTCTGATGAACGAATCGTTATTCGCAGTTACAGGTACAGAAACATTCGTACACAGAAGAGAGAAAAAAAATTCAGTACGTTTACAAAAGATTACTTTGGAAACCAGTTGTTAAGATAGTTCGTATTATTACATTGTAACTTTGTACAACACAGGAATGGTTATTTTTGCATGCATGAAATACGTTTTCTCGAGGAAATACTTCCGAGTATTTCTTACGAAAATTAAAACGTAATTTCATATTTTAATTTATTTCTTTCTTTCAAGCATTATCTTTTTAACCCATGGAAAAGAATAGTCAAATATTCAACAATATGTCAGTATTTTGTATTATGCTTACGAATGTGCGCAGTCATTACTGGAAAGCTACTAGGGGAATGGCTTACAAGTAACATAAAACTAATGGAGGTTAACATGATGACGCAGTATCACTGTGTACAATATTTTCTAGTAATACAGTTGTTTTCGTGTAAATGTCCAAGCAGACAAGTATCTGTAATTTTACATGAGTATTTCTGTTCCATTTACAAAAAAAATCCTTCAGTATGCAGTACAACTGTTCTGTGCACGTGCAAGAAAATACAGTGTGTGGTTGGGGATTTCAAATACTAAAAAGATTTTGTCTGCACGCGAAAACATTTTTTGACTAAGCATCTGTAAATTAAAAAGTTTCACCAGTGGAAACGCGAGGCTACCAGGAATTTTTTATCAGTTCTTCGTAAATTTAAGGTGGAATTTTATGGCAAGGTTATAGTGAGTGTCCATTGTCCACAATCGCCCCGCACATACACCAAGGTTTTATTCAACGGTAGGTTTGGTTATCTTATCTCAAATTCGACAGTCCTCAAAAGGTGGTTATCGACGGACTACCAATCCTGTTTGTCATACCAGTGTTTGTAATCAACGATGGGAGTGTTAGTGCTCGCAAACAAACATCATGTGATGCTCTGCAAGTGACGTTTTGGAAAATGGACACCGCTGAAGCTACCCTTTTGAGAACTTCTCCAAACCTCACCGGGCCTCAAGGAATTTGGTCTCTCTCTCTCTCTTCCCCCCCCCCCCCCCCCAAATCAAACCAACTCTTGATGGCCCTGCAATATACACGAGAAGCGCTAGATACAGCGGGAGGATACATCAAGGCCCGGTTAACACATGGCGTAACCACATTTGAAGCCGCGTTGTATATCGCAATACCAGAGAAAGGGGGGGTAGGGAGAAAAAAAACCAAGAGTAATTCTAAAAAAAAAAACGGTGCTGCTACAAAAATAAAAATAAAAAAGTTCTCTTCTCCTTGTACGGCAGTAATTCGCGTCGTGTTTTCGGTACGGCTCACGCGCGCGCACACACACAAGCGCAACCAATGTCGACACCGCCACCAACCACAGCGAATAGGATCAGGGCATCGAACAAAAAGTATCGACCCTACTAAATACAAGAATTGAACGAAAAGTATCGATACCTTCATTTACCTTGGATGCTTGGCCATGGATCACGTTGATGATACATTAAAAAAAATTAACTTGAAGTTTGTGTGAAATTTTTTTAATCAAAGAAAAAACGAAAGGAATGATGAACGAAAAATTTTTGTTTTATATAAATAAAGTCAGTGGAACTTAGCGGACCGCAAGAATGCGTTGGCACCACAAAAAGGTCAATCCCAATATAAAATTTCAGTCAAGCTGTAAAAAGTATCGATACTTTTTTCCCGTGCCCCTAAGAGCATACAAACACAAACGCAACACTTGACCATTTACGAGGAGAGAAATAAAATCCATCGCTAGGAGAGACACCCTGTATTTCGCGGGGATGTTTGGCTGTTCGTTGCAATACTCCAACACACTGCGTCAACAAGTTTTGCAATAGGTGCTGTGTTTGAAACAAGCAAATACATTAACAGCAAGTATAAATATTTCCATTCCACGAATTTTACTTTAACAAAGATTTTTTTTAAGGAAACAATTTTTTAAAAGATACTCGTTGCATTCATGTATACCATCCCAAGGGGGTTTCCCACCTTTTATTTTCTCTGTCAACCCAGCGCTCGCAGCAGTTACGCCCTGTAGCCACGGGGTCCACCACGGGTGTGGGTACGGGAATACGCCGCACACGCGAATCGGTGAACAGAAAGCCTCCAGTTCCCCCATCTGCTGCTGCCCGCATGTTCAGCCCCCACCCGGACAAGCCGAGGACCTGAGGCGGGATTACGCCTGTCAGAGTCCCCTTTCAGAGTCGCCCCGTCTGTGCCGCGAGGAGACAGGAGTGCCGAGAGGCTGTGTGCGCAGTCGTCACTTTCTCTCGCAGGAGTCAGACCCACTCCCGCTACACGCTGCATGCTAACAGAAATCATATATCGAGGGCATCATACCAGAAGGGCGTATCAACACTTTTTTTGCAATATCGAGATAAATGCAATATAACCCAATCAGGTTCATAAACACTTATTCAGAGCTTCTGAAAAACATAACCATGAATCGAATGATAATACCATGTTATGTAGACAAAGGAAGGGAAAAACAGCCAAACTTTAAATGACTCCCCTGTAAACATGCATTTTCGTTGATACGCCCTTTTGGTATGATGCCCTCGATATATATATATATATACACATATATACCTACATACAAGGTCACATATCCGGGTTAAAGGGGGAAGGGTCCGGAATTTAAAAAAAACTTCTCGTTGTGGAGACGTGAAAATAACGTCGAAACGATGTTTCAAAGACTCGGCCTTTTACGTTCAATATTATAGATTCCCCCCCCCCCCAGACACATATTGCAGGCATATATTCCAGGACCCACCACGTGAGATGACATTGTGTCGGTTACCCACAAGCGCAAAAATCCTTCTTGGACCGCAGATTCCGTGGAAAACCCTTCCCCTTCCCTTTTTTTTTTCTCTTCACGTGGCCCATCTTTACGAATGATACGTGTTTGCGCTTGCGCGCGCGTATGTGTATGTACATATACGCAACAGGGTGTCCACAATAAAACCTGAAGAAAAATTTCCCCTACTTTTTCCATGACCAAAACTACAAATTTCACCATAGATTTTTTTAATTATCTAAAATAAAAATTTGAAATCCCGCGAAATTAAAAACCTTTTTAATGTTGGGTTTTTATAATTTCGTCTTGCGCACCATTTTGTTGTGTGTAATTTTTTTTGTCTTCCGTTGAGTTACTTTTAAACTTAAATTTTAGTACCAGAAAATATAAATAATAATAATAAAGGTATATAGGTGTGAAAATAATAGGTTTGGCCCAAACATTTGTGAAACTTTCAGAATTTTTTTTTAAATAAATACATCGACATTCCATTAATGTTTAGCTTGTCAAAAACCCTCGAGGGAAGCCAAGTTGAGATATCTACAGCCATCCACCGTGCTGCTCGCTATGCTTCACCATCTGAACCAGACGCAACACACACGTGAATGCGGCACGCAGCACAGGAAACGTATCAGACAGCATCGTCAGGACCAACACTGTCAGCAGTCAGACAGACGCGACTGCGAGGATGTGGAAGGGCCTTAATGGCGTCTGCTGCGTCTGACGGACCGCAAAACCAATTACCAGCCATTATCTTTCTAATTCCCTGGCCCTTCCAAGTTTTCCCGACCTGTAGCAACTAGCCAACCTAAATAAGAAAACAGCCGGATGGTTCTGGTATGAAAGAAATGTGGCGGTAGTCTTTGTGAACCTGTTTGAGGCATCAAATTTCATACATGTCTAGATTAGAAGAAAAAATAACTATCACGTATTTAATTACTGAAATTTACTAGCTTCTCTAAGCGGCAATGGCTTGACAGAAGCATTATTCTACCGCAACCAAAGACTGGGAAACATTACGTGATCACTTAAAACACGAGTCTAACATATTACAAGGGGAATTTCATTTAACCTTTTCCCGCCATGTTTGTACACAGAGATAACAAAAAAAAAATAGCTATATCTACAACAAACAAACGAGCCTATCTTGTCTGATCACTGCCATTCACAAGACACATGCTTCATACATGCTATCATATCGGGTCAGTCTTTAATAATACAATCACGCAACACAAAACTAACCTATCACAATCATTAACTTGTACTGCGAAACAGAAACCAAGACATACAAAGCCAGCGTAAAACAGCAACTCATTATTGTCTGTATGTACACATTCGCCAGCTTACATAAAATACAATCACTGTGTTGAGCATTCGTAGAAGCCATGAGAAATTCATACTTTCTATTAAAGTATTAGTCATTAACAAACCATCTGACAGCAAACACTCTCCTACATACCCAACGGGTAGGCAAATACCAGTTCAGAACTTAGCGCATATTTTTCGTACAAAAATTGCATCTGTTTGATATTTTTTTCAGTCGTTTTATATTCTGGTTAACAACCAGTCTCAAGAATTAGTCTATAGTGGAAATAATTTTACTCATACAGTTGTCACATTCTGGTAATAAATGTCCTATGGGAGGCTACATTTATCATTCTTGTAATAACATATTGTGGATAGTGGCATGAAACCTTAGCGGTTACACAAAAGAGGTTCCAATAATGGCCGCGCCATTAAAGCTAGTGTCCCAATAAGACTAAAACAAAACTATGTTGCACTGGGAACTATTTATATTTTTAAGTTCTGCCTTTTAAACAAAAATTTAAACAAGACATTAAAAAAATCTAGAAGAACATGTTTTTAAAACTAATTTATGGGGAATTATTCAGGCCGACTGAATAACAATTTCATCAAATATGCTAGTAAATAATAAAAGAATTTTTTGTTGACAAATAACCACACTTAGAAGTATATTATCTACAGAAATATGTACTCAGATGTTGCGACACATAATATTTTGTACCATTGATCTTAAAACAGATGCTGGACTAGAAAACTATCCTTCAAGTCACATGCAATTGTGCAAGTCGAATCAACGTTTTGCAATGCCATTTCATATTTCGAACAGTTCCCTAAAAACTATTTTAACTCTACAGTGTATCAGACAAGTAGGCGAAATACATTCAACACCCATTAACACAATATTTAACAGATCAGAATTATAAACGTAAGTCATAATTATTTACAAAATTATCTAAGGGTATTCAATTAACATAACCTGATGCAGTGGCGTAGCGGGGGTGGGGCGGAGGGGGCGGCCCGCGGGGGCGGGTCGCCGGTGAAGCGGGTTGAGATCTGATCTATGATTCATTCATTACATGTGTCAGACACACTAAAATGTTCCATTTTTATCTAAAATTTTGCGCACCAACTATTTTTTAATATTTATTTAAAAGAAAAACTGCGAAATCACTGACAGAGCTCTTTATAACGTTTGTTTGTTTACATACGAACGGCAACATCGCATCACGCCGCGCCGCCCGGCGCGCGCGAGCCGAGTTGAGCGGCACTCCTTATTATGTTAATTACTCATACAAAATCTTTTGTTTCACGCGTCGGCTCGTGTCGATGCCTCTCTTTCGCACTCATTGAATTAGAATGGGGGGCGGCAAAATGGGTCTCCCGCCCCAGGCGCCGAGATGGCACGCTACGCCACTGACCTGATGTAACCTTGCCATGAATGAAACTGTCTCACTACAGTGAGTGCTAAAATCGGAACGGTTGGATCGAGATAAACATACTAACTAAGGCCGTGTCCGAATTCAAGTACGCACTTGTGTACTTGCGAACTAGCGTACTTCACCTACCCTTGTGGAATACTTGACGAATCCGTGTTCAATGAAGCAGTATTAGCCAGTGGAAAAGGTTGTTTACATATATATATATTTTTTTAATTTAGTACTGTTCCTTGTTGCGTATCCAATTTACATCAAAGTTTTCAAACTCAAATCTATTTCGGTTATAGGAAAATTTCTTATCTCAATTACATTTAACTGCTTATTTTAATTTAATATTTTACGTTAAAATACAACTGAAGAGCTTTTGACAAAAACAATCATAAACCAAAAAATTAAATTTTGCGTTTTTTGGTCCATCCCGTTTGGGCATGCAGAAAACTGTCAAAGAAAAACAACCAGAGTCTGTACGATATGAAGCTCTGAAATATCGTCATTCAGTAAACACAACATTGTCCACATATTTTAAGCAAAAATAACCATTACTTTAGAATTTGTAAATTTTTATTTATATGTAAGTTTTTCTATACGTGTTGCCAGCTTTTTTTTACAATTACTTTGTTTACTTGTTGGTTTTATCTGCTTACCTTGTATTAATAATCAAACAATAAATAATATTATCATTTTTGTACACACTGACAAATTTGTTTTTGCAAAAAAAAAAAAAAAACCAAGACCAAGAAAGTTTCAAGTTTGTTTATATATATTAACATATTAATATTGATTAAAACATGAAATGGGAGTGAGGAAGTGTTATTTGTGATACATCATAAGTTTCAAATTATTTAAATACTAATGAGCAAAGGAGGAATATTTTTTGATTCTCCCGAAAAAATTTAATTTTTGGACAATGGTTTTTTTGTCAAAAAGCTCTTAAATTGGGTACGTTACAAGTAACAATATTGCTCCCGGGCACAATGTTCCTCAAAGTTTATATTTATTGCAAAATAATATATATTTTTTTATTATTATACAGCATTGCATAAAAAAATATCCAATTCAGTCTTTATTATAATATTTTATGTTAAAATACAACTGGATACGAGATAAGGAACAATTACCTGAAAATAATTTTACAAGTCTTTTAAATTACTTAAATGTTGTACCAAATATAATCTATAAAAGTTTTTTCTTTCAAAATGGCGACGTTTCCGTGAGTAAGCGAGGAATACAGATTAGTTAAATACACTTAAGGCGTATTCAGACACGGCCTGTTTTCTAACCCACACATCGGAAGTCGATTGTTAGATTCCTGCCTTGGAAGTGCGTTCCAAATATTTTTTTCCAACTGATGCAGGGATAAAGAGGAGATGAAAACAAAATGAATTAAATTATTCTTTTAACAGTATTCCCACACAAAAAATCTGACTCAGACTGAAGAATACTCTCACAATTAATATCGTTTACTAACATAATCCAATAATTATTGTGATTTGGTTTTTCCTGCAAAGCATAAAGTATTTGGAACAATTTCCATGAAAAATATAACTAGTTCAACAGGGAAAAAGTCTTATAAGTGTTACCAACTACAGATATTAAGTGCAATATACGACTGTACCGTATATTATGCATGACTAGTAAAATAAAATGACTTCCAAATACTCGACTATCAGAAAGTAATAACATGCGGTTACAACTGCAGAATACAGAAACCTTTTCTATAATTTTAACCAAAGGACACAAAATTCGCCTAAAATGTATGCCGTGTTCGAATTGTTCATTTAATTATCCCTCTTCGGAAGCATTCGTATTTTATTAACTTGTTTTAAACTCGTGACAAAAATACAAAGTTTTTACTGTATGCTGTTTAAGTAATCATACATTGAAATCATAACAGCATTTGAAATTTCAATTTTTTTTTTTTTTGCTTTACAGTTCTCTAAAAACGCCTCAATTATGTATACAATTAAATAAATTTTAAAGCATTATTACGTTCAGTTAACAGGAATTTTCATCACCAATCCCAATTTTTTTAAAAATTAAAAAACCACTAAAATGCGTGTTTATTTTGAATGCGAAGAACAACATGGCGATTTCGTGATATGTAATTCTATCAATATTTTTTTAAATTTCGCCTCGTACAAATGAAATCACGAAGTATAAATCATCCTTCTGCATACAAAGTTGACCACCGAGTAAAATAAACGTGCCAATTCGAACACAGCATTGCAGTTGTTTTTGCGGGTGTCGGGGGAGGAGGAAAGGGGAAAAACAAATTAAGTATGGGAAGAGGAAAAGGGGAATACAAGGGGGAACGTGGGGCGGTGAGAGGGGTTAAAGAGTGGTTTATAGATCGAATCTCCTGCCTGTCCGAAAACCCACGCAGCAGCATGCGTTTTACTTCAAATGCGAAGTCAAGTCACATGAAAACAAGTGTCAAAGACCAAACAAACCACCGTTAAGTCCGGCAGGTGGCGCACACGTTCACACAGAGGTGGGGGTCTTTGCAGACATTTTTATTTTATTGTATTTAGGCCGCGCAGTCACGTGCGGAAGGCTTCGAGAGAGAACGAGAAGTGGGGGTAGTCCTAGGAAGATGTGATAGGGACTGGAAAAATTCGCGGTTTCAATGACCACTAGGATAAGACTCCACGATTCTCTAATGTACTCGGGCAACTTATCACCTTTGTCATTGGCTACCGACTCGGGACACCTGCGTTTACTGCGTATTCTTACGATTCGATACTTCTTTTTGTCGAGTGTTTGCCATTGGCTCAAGAGTCCTTCAGGTAAAATTGCGGTCCAAATCACCGACGCAGAATTAAGGCTGAACGAGTTTGGATTCCGGTATGTCTGGAAAGGAATCCGCGAATTTTTCCGGGTCTCTAATAGATGCGTGTTTGGAATGCCACGTGGTGGGCAGCACGTGGAGGTTTCGAGTCCCCTCTGTGAACTCTCTCTCCTACCTGAGAGCGCGTGTCGGGTGAGGGTTGTCGTAAGGGGCGGCGGGAAACTACCTCTTCTTGGCCTTGCTCTGCTTGGCCAGCTTCCTCCGCCTGAGGATCATCTCGTAGAGCTGCTCCAGCCCCTCGTGCAGCCCGTCGCCCGTGATGGCGCACGCCGGCTGCACGTGCCAGCAGTGCGAGCTCATCTCCGACAGCCCCAGCAGCTTCTCCAACTCCCGCGGCTCGCGCGCCCCCGGTAGGTCCTGCTTGTTGGCCAGCACCAGGATGGGCACCCCGGCGTTGTCCGGGGACCTCGCCGTGCGCGCCAGCTCCATCTTGGCCTCCTCCATGCGCTCCGAGTCCACGCTGTCCAGCACGAACACGATGCCGTCCGTGCAGCGGGTGTAGCTCTTCCACAGCGGGCGCAGCTTCTCCTGCCCGCCCACGTCCCACACCAGGAAGTTCACCCCTTTAGCCCGCCCCAGCGCGCCTTTCACCTTCTCGCAGTTGAAGCCGATGGTCGGCACCGTGTTCAGGTACTGGTCGAACTTGAGGCGGTACAGCGCCGTCGTCTTGCCGGCGCTATCCAGCCCCAGCATCACCACGTGGAGCGTGCCCTGGGCCGAGGGCAAGGCGTCGAGCAGCGAGGAGTTCTTGCCCATGTTGGCGCCCATCGCCCGCGCCCCCTCGTTCAGGCGGGCATGACCCACTTCACCCTCGCGGCGACAGGTTCCCCCACGGTTAGGCACGGCTCGGAAAAATCAATCACGCCTGACGGACCCTACAACAACCCTTCCTTCGCCCGCCCGCGAAATCCATATCCGCACTTCACACGAGCACCGGGAACTCGTCCACACGAGTACAAACGGGATTATTCAAAAAAAAAAAAAAACAATCCGTTCGCGCCGTTGAAAGAAATTTAAAAGAAAAAACAACAGCGCTCCGTACTGACCTCGGGTCCGCACGCGTGCGCCGTCACGCCAACATGTTTCGAAGCGACGACGCGTTCATAAACATTAAAAAAAAAAAAAAAAAACGGTCGCAAAGACGCGCGACAGCCGTAACGCGTCCCCCAGCAACGAGGCAGCCGTGGGCGCAGCCTTTTTCAAACTGAGTCTCGCTCGTGGGATGACGGGTAGAGCTGCGCGCTGCCGTCCTCCCCTCTTCTCCCCCACCCCTGCTAACTTCCCCACTCCCCCCTCCCGTATTCTCCTTTCCCCCCTCGCCCTGGCGGCTGGTGCTATTAGTTTCCGGCGACTGCCGCAAGGTGCGCGCGCTGCGGCCGTCTCGTCGCGTCACCGAATTGAACCTTTTTTTTTTATTTTTTTACGGGCGTCCTACGCGCGTTCAGCGCTTTCGGCCCCATAACCTTGGGTTTTATGTTTTATTGAAGCGGCGAGTCGGCCACAAGTCGTATAACGTTTTTTTTTTTTTTTTTCATCGGCCAATTAAACCCCGGCGCTTACGAGGCGGGGACAAAAGGCGATACAATTCTTGCCCGCGATGGGCACAGCTGTTTACTGCAGACTGCCATGTTAGGAATATCTTATAAAGGAAGACCTTATGTAGGCATACCTTTCTTTTCACGTCTTAACCAGCGACTGCATGAAACAATAGATTAGGGAAATATACAAATGGAGCAGAAGGTCGGATTCTTTTACTAGGTTGGGGGGGGGGGGGGTGATTATCAGTGTACTACACGTACCAATACGGCGGCCGTTTGTTTACAAATGTACGAGTTCCACCTTGTATTGGAGGTTAAATAGGAGTAAAATGCCAACTCATGTCATTACATTTGTATTATGAAGTTTCGTTTCGAACTTTTAATGTACATATATAAACCTATTAACCAGTAATATTTTGTACTAATTTTCTTCCGAACAGCTCAGCTACAATCGTTAATTAAATCAGTCTAGAACAGCAGATACAAATATAAACAAACGTCCGCCAAATTTGTATGTAAAATTCAGGAGAAAAAAAATGGGGGGGGGGGGGGGGGGGGGGTTGGAGAAAGGCCTAACCTTTGCTAATTTCTGGCCTTAAATCACGCATCTCAGCCAGTGGAGTGCGCCTAATGCGGGCCAAACTCAAAATTTGCTACGCCTGTTAACATTTCAGGGTTGCATTTCCTAAAATATGTTCCTCAACAAATGTTGCTTGTTTCGGCGTTCCCTGCCACCCATTAAATATAATATGCCCAGCAATTGATTACAGTCTGTAACTATGTGTTAAACATCACTGGAACGTAAAAAAAAAATCTTTAGTAAACAATGTTTTTTTTTTAGCCATTACATTTCGTCAAATGACTACGAGGGAAAAAAAGACCGTAACCCGGCGGGAAATCAGTACGAAGTCACAACCCGAGGAAGCATGAACAATAATTGTGCTTGCTCCTCTGCAAGAATCTAGGTAAACTTCTCAATTCAATAATTACTTAAATACGTATAATAATTTGAATGAAGTATTCTCACCGACTGCACCTTGTCTGGCAGGCTCCGTGCCGTTGTAATCGGCACAGCACACACGTACCTCCAAGCTTCGCTCCTCTGGATTCTATCGCCATGTTGCTCACACCTCACGTCACACATCACGCCGACTACGAACGAACTTCTACGCGCTGAAACCCGACATCGACAGCTGAAACGCGCCCTCGGTGGACTCAGCTGTGAAACTGGCGTTGAAGGACGAGTGCCCTGTAGGGTCTTGTGTCGAGTCTACTAGTGTGTGTTTGAACACGTGAGCAGCACAGCTGCCGGAGCGAACCATTTGACTGCGAGTGAAGGGGTTCGCTCTACAACCGCTACACTCACTGACACACGTCCGGCCAAGGGAAGCCTTCTTTTCACAGACGAGAGAGTCAAACGCCCAATCGTGCATCTTCTGTTTTTTTTTTTTTTTTTTTTTTGGTTGTTCATTGTAAATAAACATCGCGGTGTTGATAAAAGGATACTAATGGTCAATAATTAGGTTAGGTTAGCTACATTATAAATACTTTAAAACATTGTGGACGGTTGATTCGGTTAGGATAGCTACATTAAAGATACTGAGAAATCATGTAAACGGTTTCCTAGCCCTTGATAGCTACATATTAAAAAGTTATTTGCTAAGCAACCATAAAATGATTTTACGGTATTTTTTTTAAATTTAGCTACACTTACCTAATATAACCAACCATCCACAATGTTTTAAAGTATTTATAATGTAGCTAACCTATCCTAATCGACCGCAAAATTTAATGCCACACAGGTTTATACAATGAGATAGAACGGCGTATGACGTATGAGTAAGTTACGTCCCAAATAAATACACCTGTTGTGGTTACTTATGACTGCGTAGCAAAAAAAATTTATTCACGATATCCAATAATTTGGTGCAGGGCGGGGATTAAAAACTATTAAAAAATGTGTAATAAAACTATACTCCTTTTTTGAATTTTTTATTCAGAACCGTGATTAACAGGCCTAACAACTGTTCTCGGATTGACGCTGAGTTACGGGATACGCTGTATAGATGTAATTATAGATACATGTATAACTATATGTAATAAACTTTGATTTGACGATGATATGGATAAGGAACTCGTAAAAAAAAAACTAGGCCTAGATAATTTTTTTGTCTGAAAGTAGTTTATAGTAACAATTTCAATGGGTAAAATATTGTTCTAAATTTACTAAAATAAACGCTAAAGTTAACACTCACTGAATCAGTTCAGTGCAGAAAAAAAAGAGGCTCATAAATAAACTGAAAACCCAAACATCTGAGCTAGTAAGAAACTTGCATGATTCAGAGGATTGGAGAGAAAGTAACACACGAATATTCATGACTTCGCAGTAAAACCCAAGTTAGTGAAAAGTCGCAGTGAAACCAAGTCAGTGAAAAGAAGCAGCTACGCCGGCAGTTTTAACACTAGGGTGGGTGAGGGGGGGGGGGGGGGCAGAGGAAATGTTAATGAAGTAGACTTGAGGACCCGACCTAACCAGTACTGATTTATTGACCGCCAAATAAAATTTCGAGCGTGCAAGATCAAGGACAGCAGCAGTTTTCATCTGCAGCATTTGCTGACCAGGAGAATTATACTTTTACGGTCCGCCTACTTACACTATAGTTATAACCTACACTTTTAAAAAAAAATGTATAATGCAGAATTCAACTGAAAAACTATGACTGCAGGTTCCTCATTTAAAAATTTGTTTTACTTATTATTTTTTTTCGATTTAATAAAAAAAATAACACACGATTTATGTTTTAATATGCCACGTTCAAGCCTTTGAAATTGGAGATGATTTTTTTTGTTGCAAATAATATATTAAGTATTTACGGTGGAGCACTAAGAATAATGGATAATGTCTGATTAAACAAAGTCCCTCAGCCACTACAAAACATGTCGCAAAACGATTTCATAAATAATCAAGGGGCAAGGGTAACACATTTACTTTCCATACATTGTTCTCACATGTTGTTACCCCAATAATTTCAAACCAATAGTTTCACGACAGCGACAATTTTCGTGGTAGTTATATACTTTTTTTGTTCAAAAATGTTTACTTTTTCACATTCGGCTTTCCCGTTAAAACTATAATGAAGTTCGATAATCTAAAAATCGATCAACCGGCGGGATTAAAGACCTTCCCTTGTAGTAACAATCGTCGTGTGTTTCTAAGTTACGGGTTTCTAATTTGTGACAGTTCTAAGTTGTGTGTTTCTAAGTTAAGGTGTGAAGTTCATAGTTGCAACGTTTCTAAGTAGTGTTTTTCGGCGTTATGTTTTTTCTAAGTTACGTGCTCCCAACTTGTGACAGTTATAAGTTGTGTGTTTCTAAGTTATATAGATTTTTTCAAGAGTTCTAAGTTATAAATTTTCTAAGGCCCGTTCTAAAATGGCACAGAAACTGAGTCGAATGTCGCGGAACAATTCACTATCGCGTCTGCTGCTTCCACCGTGCACAGAAACGTAAACAAACGGCAGCCAATAAGATTGCATTTCAAGTTTCCGAAATATTAATTTAATTAAAATAATAATAATAATATGTTTCAAGATTATAGCACGGGCAGAAACGACATATAATAAAAATAAAGGACTCAGTAATAACACTAGATTTTCTTGTACTTGAAACCATTTTCAACGTATTTTTAGATCAAAAACAAACATGGCTACCACCGCAGCCAAGTACTCGGATCGACGTAAGAGCTCAGCTCCGTATGGGTTCGTCTCCGTATGCGTGGAAGTGTAGAAACAATGTTCCGTGAGATCCGTCTCCGTTTACGTGATCCGTCTGCGTTTACGTGTTCCGTCTACGTTTCCGTGTCATTGTGGTCGTGTTTGGATCCCGCAACATGTGCGCGCTCTTTGCAACCGAAGGCACACTCTTCTCCTACGGCGGAGCGTGGACGGAAGAAGAAGGAAAAAAAATCAAAGAAAGAAAGGAAGAAAAAAAAATGAATAAAAAAAGACGCCTCGTGGCGTCAGGAACGTGTGCCGAGGACGAACATCTGTCGACCCTAATACCAAGTTACTGAGTCCTCCAACAGCTACTCTGAGCTACCACAGGGGGTGTAGCTCAGTGGTAGAGCGCCCGCTTCGCATGCGGGAAGTCCTGGGTTCAAACCCCAGCTCCTCCACTCGTGAAAAAACATTTTTACAACTACGATTTACGGACAAGAATGTAATGAAACACACGTCCGGTAACAAACCAAGGTAGAAATCTGTTTCGTCTTGATAATATTTACAGCATAGCATATATTAAATATTTTTTTTTGGAAATAGCATTCAGTAATTGCATACTACAACCACATTTAATTGTTTATAAAATAAATGTTTGCTGCTAAACGAGTCCTTATTTAAAGTTATTTTATGAACTCAAAGACACATATTTAGCGTGTAATGAAAGCATGAACTACTGTGGTTCGTATCCAGCCTTCGTTTTAAAACAAATTTTAGTATATAATTCATTAAATTAATGGCTATTAGGTTTTAGCAAAGCTGTGAAAAACTTAGGTTTTCATGTTTTAAAATTACACAAACGAAACGTTTAATTCTTACAATTTGTATTGCGATTATATTTCAGTACGCTTGTTAACACACCATCTAACGAAAAATTGAGACTTGGTTTCGAAAGACGGTTTCACTGTGTTTGAGTTGGCAGCCATGATTTTTTTTTCAAACGTTGCAGTAAAGAAACCGAAAGTTCAAGTCTCAACCCTGCAAGGCAAGTTGTCTCATTCTTTTCACCTGAATGTAAACTGGTTTAGCAGCCAAACCGAAAAAGTAGTTCGGTCCGTATTGTTGCGACACATCCGCTCCGTCTGCAGAATATCTGCAGCTCGTCAGGGGTGTATATGAGTTAGTGAGGCGAGATGTTAAGAGCGACGCTCGCTGTTGCTTCTAGCGCTGTGTCACAAATAAAAATAAAGTCTTAAAAAATGCAAAATGCGGTAAATGTTACAAGGCTGTGCGAAATGGCATCCTCTGTGAAAATTGTGATTCGTGGTTTCATTTTGGAAAGTGTTGTGAAGTGGAAGAACAGAATATTCCAAAAGATGAATGGCTTTGCACAACATGTGCAGAAGAAAATGGCGATGCAGTGAATAATGGTAATGCAAATCATGGATCGCTTGAGAACTGTGAGTACAAACAAATAATTCAGAGTTTAACAGAGGAGATTGCATCACTGAAAGAAATAGTAAAAATTTTAACAGAAGAACTTTCTACACAAAAATCAGCACTAAAATATCCTGAAAAGACTGATAACACGTGGGTGAACACGACGAAACATAATACGTGTAGACCACCCATCTGCTCTCCACCCAACATCATGCAACTCTCGAATAGGTTTTCAGTCTTTCGAAATTCGCGTGATTTTCCACATCTCTCGGATGTTGCTACAGGTAAACACGGTAACAAGCCTAGTCATCAAACGGATTTTGAGAATGCCATAACCTCGTCCCCAAGAAGGGAAATATCACGTAGTAAGAACATCTCCTGCGAAAAACAAAACACCCGCAAGTTTGAAGATTCAGAAATTTCAGTACCTTGTCAGGCGATCTCTTCGGCAATGGGACAAGCCTCAAAAACTACCTACAACAAAGCAAGAAACACCCACAGGAATAGCATCCACCCCATTAGCAGCAGTAAAAACGATGGCAAAGTCAACAAAAATAAATGCAACAAAATAAACAAGACTGAACAGCAGAATCGTGTATTAATTGTCGGCGACAGTAATGCCAGAGGCTTATCTGAACTGATATCTGACTACAGTAATAACATCAATGCATTTGGTGTAACTAAACCAGGGGCCCCTCTAAAAGAAGCAATGAAAGGTTTTCTTGAAGATTCAGCATCTGTAAAAAATTATGACTATGTGGTGATAATTGGTGGCTCGAACGATGTGGCCAAAAATCAAGGCATGGAAGCAGTTCATACCCTCAGTGAGTCACTCAAAGCCTTGAGCAACAAAACTATAGTTGTAGTGAGTCTTCCCATTAGATATGATTTAGATAGCTCATCTTGTGTAAATGCTGCTATTAGTGTTACAAATACAAATATTCAAAACTTATGCATGCAGTTCAACAATGTAAAATATGTTGATATAAGTAAATTAGATAGAGCACTTCATACTAGGCATGGTCAGCATCTAAACAACAGAGGAAAACAACACATTGCATCATTGATCTACAATCAGTTGTGCAGTATACAAAATAAAGTACATGTCAAACAGTGTACCTTTTTAGATAGATGGGTAATAAGGGAGAATAACAACGATGTGTTAGATAAAGAAAAAATAACCTGTAGGGCTACCTTACTCGATAAGTGGGTGATAAGAAAGAAGTCAAATGAAAATAGTAAACATTTTTTAGGCCGGGAATATGTACAAATGAAACCAGTCAATGCCAGATCTACAACAGACTGACCCCTGAAAGTCATCTCACTATTTTCCATCAAAACATTCGAAGTATTGTAAATAAAGTTGACTTGTTTATTGAAGCCTTAGACATGTTTGAGGTAGAAAATAAGACTAAGGTTAATATAGTATGTCTATCTGAACACCATCTAAAGTCTATTCAAGTTCCACAAATTAGAATTCCAGGATTTAAACTGGTGTCACACTATTGTAGGAATAAATTCTCGGGAGGCGGAGTATGTATCTTTATACAAGACAACATCAAAACCGAAACTGTTAATGTTGATAAATATTGTGCTGAAAAAGATTTTGAATGTACTGTAGCCTTAGTGAAATTACTTTCCAAGAGAGTTCTGATAATTTCTGTTTACAGATCCCCAACAGGAATATTTGAGATATTTTTAAAGCAATTAGAACTGCTGTTATTAAAAAAGATCAGGACAAATATTGAAACTATTATTTGTGGGGATTTTAATATAAACTATTTAGAAGACAGTCATTATAAACAACGTTTAAACTCCTTATTAGGATCCTTTAATCTTACTCCCACTGTTCAGTTTGCCACCAGAATACAATCAACTTCTGCTACTATAATTGACAATATATTTATTGAAAAACAAAATTTGGATAAATATATTGTTATTCCACTGATAAATGCGTTATCTGATCATGATGCTCAGGTTATACAGCTGCACAATATTGAACTTACAATGGAAAAAAGGAATAAACAAAACAAACTTAAAAAAATAAGGGCAATAGATAACATATCAGTAATACATTTTATAGCTGATTTAAAAAAGGAAAACTGGATTAATACATCCACTGATAATGATACAAATTTACAGTTTAATTTATTTCACTCAACCTTCTTAAGGCTTTTTGAAGCAAATTTCCCTCCAAAATTAGTTCAGGTGAGGGAGGGATATCAAAATCTGTGGTTAACCAAAGGCATAAAAACGTCGTGTAAAAGGAAAAGAGAGCTGTATTTGCTTTGCAGGACGTCAAATGACGCTGTACTCAAATCTTACTATAAGAATTATAGCAAAATACTAAGCAGAGTCATTGATAAAGCTAAGCAGTTCCACCTTCAAAATTTAGTATCAAAATCAAAAAACAAGGCTAAAACTACTTGGGATATAATTAAACATATGACTGGTAAAAGTAACAAGCCTAAGTCAAACTACCCTATTACTGTAATAGTAAATGGGAAATCGTTAGTAGAAGCAACAAATGTAGCAAATGCTTTTAACACCTACTTCTTAGAAATAGTTGATATGCTATTCAAAAATCTGTCGACAAAAAATAACCCCATAAAACTTATGCAGCAAACTCTGCCTAGAAAAACGTGTAATTTTGTATTTACCCCCACAACACCTACAGAAATTTGTGAAATTGTACACTCTTTAGCTCCTAAAACTTCTACAGGCTATGATCAAATATCAAGTGTACTACTCAAGAAATGTATCATCAAGATCAGTGCCCCTCTTAGTAACATATTTAATAAATCATTTTCAACAGGTATCTTTCCAGAACGATTAAAATTTACCATTGTTAAACCTCTCCATAAAAAGAATGATGCGAATTTAATGTCAAACTACAGACCCATTTCACTTATATCAACATTTGCTAAGATAATGGAGAAATTAGTACATAAAAGACTGTCTAAATACCTTGAGTCAAATAACCTATTGACTAAAGATCAGTATGGATTTCGCAGTGGTAAATCCATTGATGACGCAGCGTTTAAATTAACATCAATAGTACTAAAATCCCTAGATAAGAGAGAGAAGGCTGTGGGTCTTTTTTGCGACTTAACCAAAGCTTTCGACTGTGTGGACCACAAGATACTTCTAGACAAACTGTATCATTATGGTATTCAAGGCACTGAATTACAATGGTTCACATCCTATCTAACTCAACGATATCAACAAGTAGCCATAACGGATCAAGACAACGGTGAAATATTCTCGGAAGTAGGTGTAAACAAATGTGGTGTCCCACAAGGGTCTATTCTTGGTCCATGGCTTTTTATCTTGTATATAAATGACTTGCCTTGTTATATAGCTGATAAAGCTAATGCAGTTCTCTTTGCTGATGATACCAGCATACTTTTCACTCAAGCTAACCATCAGACTCTAACTAACAATATACATGAAACGCTTCGCAACTTAAAAATATGGTTCGAAGCAAACAAATTAACATTAAATCTAGAAAAAACAGCATTTCTTAAATTTAACACAAGCTACGTGCAGAATAATGACTTGCAAGTTAATTACGGAGTTACAGTCATAAAGGGATGCATGAATACCAAATTCTTAGGTCTTCATTTAGATAGTTGTTTGAATGGGAACACACACATACACAACATTATACCTAAACTAAATGCAGCCTGCTTTTCATTACGTACTTTGGCTCATTATATGAACCTAGAGTCACTTAAGCAAGTATACTATGCATACTTTCATTCAATAATGTCATTTGGTATAATTTTCTGGGCACAATCTTCCCATAGCAATCACATTTTCATTATACAGAAGAGAGTCATCAGAATTATGACGGGAGCAAAAAAACTGGACTCTTGCAGACCATTATTCAAAAAACTTAACATTCTTACTTTTCCTTCACAATATATATATTCTACAATTAAATTTGTAGTAAAGAATTTTGACTACTTTTTAAAAAGCTCAGATGTGCACACATACAATACCAGAAATAGAAATGACCTCCACTTGCCACTTAACAGACTCAAGCTAAGTCAGAAGGGTGCAATTTTCTCAGGCATAAAACTATTTAATAAGTTACCTGAGAGTCTGAAAGAGCTAAGCAAACAAAATAATAAAAAATTCCAGAAGAACCTTAAAATACTTCTTTTATCTCAGACATTCTATACAGTGGATGAATTTCTCACATACTAACTGTTTGACATTTTATTCTACTTCTTGTAATACAATAACTTTTATCTCACATTTGATATTTAGTATTGTATAATATAATAAGAAGATCCACTATTAAAAAATTAATAAATCTGTCAAATATAATAAAGTCTCAAGCTAAATGTATATGTGAAATGGTGTCTAAATATGTAATCAAATACTATACATACTTTTGTTATTCTTTTGTACATAGATTACTGTATTTATGTATTGCTGTGGGTTTATGTGTAAGCGCTGATCTTAGATATGTTATTTTTTAATGTATATAAAACTGACATGTTCCATATCCCAGAACTCCAGCAGTTTGTAAGGGGTCTACGGAATGAAATGAATAAATAAATAAATAAATAAATAAATAAATAAAAAAGCGCAAGGCTCTGAACTGGCGCGCAGTCTTCTCGTCGTCACAGGATAACTGTGAAATTTGAGCGGTGACCGTAAAATTATATGGCGGATAAATGAAGATACAGGTGTAATGCAAGTCCCTTAAGTGCTTTAAATAATCTATACCGGTTGTTTTACGCCTAAAATTTACTCTGAAAACATGCGTTTTAGCCATTTTAATTATTCTGAAAATACAGTTTAAAAACTTCACCCAAAATCAAAAGTACTTTTCGGCCCTCAGCGAACTCTTAAATGCGTTTCTTAAGCAGGCCCCACTCGGATATCTTGAGTAGTTTTGAAATCGCGCTGTTTTTTTCTGAAGCTCTGCGCACCGTATGTGTGCCAGGGTAGACGGGGGCCTTAAGGCTCGGTGAAATTTTGTGAATGGAACGGAAGTCGAATGTAACGGAAACGTGTAACTCGGTGCTGCCAACTGTGTAATTTTAAGAAATTTCGAGAAAAAAAAATGGCAGTCCTAGGTGATTTATTCTTATATATTGCTTCCGAGAACATCGCAGAATTTAAACCGCGCGTAGGTATTAAAAATAAAACTTTATAGTAGTGCAACTATCCTTTAATTCTTTAAGTTAAAATTTATAGTCATAAAAATAAAATAAAATGACAACTTAAAACATGTTTTTGTCCATAATACCCGTTTAGGTTCATCGTTGGGGCTATCTGTTTGACATCAACTGATTTAGACGTGTTTTTCGTGGGATTATTTGGTCATTTTTTTAATCCTTATTTTGCATTTATGTATTTTTCCCCATGATAAACAGTGCAAAAATGTAATAATGGTGTATGTCCAAGAAATTTTATTAAATCAAAATATTTCATAGCTGTTGGGGTATTTATGTTTGAGGTATATAAATTTGCATATGCAAACATGTTTTTATCTACCACAACTCCCAGTTAATTATACTGCATCATTGAGTAAATTTATAATAGCAATGAACATTTTAAATTGCACTATCTCCATTTTTTTTTTAGCTTATAGCAATTAAAGAGCAATTGTACATCAGAAAGTTTTTAATTTTGTCACTTTATCTGCTATAAGCAAACACTTGTAATAATCCGAGAGACTTAGCGGAGTATCGAACACACAACTTTATAGATTTTAGGGCCAATTTCACCACACTGTCTTTAACAGATGTTTAACTAAGGGTAATTTAAAGTTACCTAACCTTTTTAAACAACTGTTAAGCTTTTTCACTTAACCACACATTTCTTGTGTTTCCCTAACTTCAGTTAGTTTATTGAAGATCATTAGATATTCAATTACAAGCAGTGGCCATTCTATTTTCTTCGTTTTTGAGTCATTTAAGGTTAAGTTTGTAAATATAGTTAATAAAAATGAGAAAAAAAATAACTACTTAAACATTCATTACATTAATTTTACAAACAAGTTTTTGTTCAAGCACATTAAAGGTTATTATTAGGTTAGGTTATTTTTGTCAGATGAAATTGTATATCTAGCTGTAATAATATTATGAAAATTCTTAAATTTGAGAAATATAATTTTGGCCTTTGAAATTTCTTGCTTAGGTTAAATTGTAAAATCATGTTTTCAATAAATATGTACTTAGCTCTTTATTCGTAATAATTAAATATGTTAGTGATGAACGCAATATTTAACTCATAAAAATGTCCATTCATTTTCTATTAATCTTTGTGGAATAAATAGAAAGCATCCTTTCAATACTGAAGAATAATTGACTAACCCATAATTAGGAAGTAAAAATCGTTGGCTAATAATGGTCCGGATTTGTTTCAAAACCAATGAAAAGGAAATAAAGATAGCCACATTAAGTGTAAATGGTTATATGTAACTTTTATCGCAACCAAAAACTAAAGTATTGAATCTAAAATTATAATATGAACTTTTATTTAAAGTATCACATTAAATTATATTTGAAAATATTTCTTTATGAAAATAATATATGCTACATTTATTTTATGGAATAATAAGCAGAAGTTCCCTTTCCTTTAGCACATTCTTTATTTAGATAAAAAAACGAATTTAAATCATTATCATGAGGTTATTTATGTGTGATGTTTTTGTCTTAAAGTATCAGCTGACACTATTGTGCAGCCATTTTGGTGTATGATAAACAATAGTTAAGAAGTTAAACGACCGAAATCGTTCGTTTTAAGTTAAGCAATGGTCGTCTATCTATTTGGCGAAATTCAATTCGTTATTAAACAACGCTTAAATGTTGTTAAACTCTGTTTAAAATCTTAAACGAAAGTGGTGATATTGGCCTTAAACTAACATACTAACCTCTCGTTCATCGTCCATTCTGATAAATCATTGTGTAATAGGAATGCCAGTATTGTAACCAAATGAAAATTAAATGGGGTTTTATCACTATAAATTGCAAAATACAGTTTTCTTTTAGTTGCTCACTTTCTCAGGAGATTTTTAATTTACTCTGACAAATATTTTGCTCTTTTACAATGACGTACGCGTGTGTCTACATGTACGGTGTACTGACCAAGACAAGACAAATATGATTGCAGAACAGTTTTTTAGGGGCAATGGCGCCCAAACATCCAAATACTCATGTAATTTTACAAATCCATTATTGTAATAACATTTGGACATTCGTGCATTTTTACCGAAGTCTGTAGCACTATTTGGTTTGTAGAAACATTTATGTAAAATTACACCAACGGTAGGTACACGACAAAAATGTAACAATTACTAAACCTTTGTATATATAACTAGCAGACCCGGCCATGCGTTGCTGTGGCTGAGTGATTTAGAAAGGATTTAAAAGACAAAATTTAACACAGATTAACATAACGTTTTCAATTCTATTTTATTATTAAATACTCTGATTACCTTTACTTATAATAAATCACAGTTCATTTTATTAATCAATACTCTGATTAGTTGTAACTATAATACAAGATAGATATCAATAATTGTAAACACGTGAGAATAAAATCAAAAATAATACAAATAAAAGCGAGGTTACGTAGTACATTGATCAAAGAAAATGTGCACAACATGGAGAAAAATAAATTTTGAATTGAAACGTAGCGCCATCTATGAGATATTTATGTCAGACAGTACAACAGTTGTCTGTAAAAAAACTGATTTAAGGCGCCATCTGTTTGAGACTTATGAAACTTACGATTAATAACACCAATCAACATTGATAATAAGTTTATTATTAATTATAAACTATTAAGACCATTAATTGAAATAAAAACCATCCTATGTCTCAAGTTGGAAAAAATTACACATAAATGCCATTTTTCATCAAAATCGGTTGACTTGGTGAAGAGTTCACTGGAAACAAACATCAGGACACTGGATTTATATAGATATATGGATATATTAAGATTTTGCGATTTTTTTTTAATCTGTACGGTAAGCAGAGCTTCAGCAGAAACAACGCGATTTGAAAACTGCTCAAGATGTTAGAGTGGTATAGGTGTACGAAAATCATTTAGCAATAATTGCAGATTAGTACGTCTTTTTTTCCGGAATTTTTTTGAAATTGTATTTTTTAAGAAAATCAGAATTGCTAAAAAAAAAAAAAAAAAAAGCGTGTCCTTGAAAACACTCAATGGTCTTACTACACCTTTATCTTCATTTTCTCCTCCATATAACGTTATGGCACGACGAGAAGACTGCGCGCCAGCTTAGAGGCGACACCCGGTGCGCATCATTTAACCTAAAATTCATATCTCCTAAACGTCACTTGACCTAAATTTTTAAATAATCCTTCAGTCATTTGACCTAAAAGTCATTTGCCCTAAAAGTCATATCTCCTAAACGTCACTTGACCTAAAAGTCAGTTGCCCTAAAAGTCATATCTCCTAAACATCACTTGACCTAAAAGTCACTTGGCCTAAAAGTCAGTTGCCCTAAAAGTCATATCTCCTAAACGTCACTTGCCCTAAAAGACAATTCGCCAAAAAGTCATTTTTGCCCTACTAGTCATTCAACCTAACAGGCATTCAGCCGAAATTCATTTTAGGTCGAATGACTTTAGGGCAAGTGGAGTGTACTCGCGACGCCGCGCTAGAAGCACCAGCGAGCGTCGCACTTACCATCCCGCCTCGCTGACACAGATAACGCCCCCGGTTCACTGACCTCCGGCAGGTAGGTTTCCCGCCTTATCTGTCGGAGTAACTGTTTACATTGAGGTTCGCGCAGTCCTTCCTGGGACGAGTCCGATTCAGGGGCAGCTCCAAAAAAAAAAAAAAAGATGTTTCGAGAACGGCTATCATACAAAGAAAGGATGCAATTGCAAAATATTATGTTAGACAAGTCAGACATTGGTCTTCGGAACATTTGCAACTCATGGAATCAACTACTGAACCTTAATAGTTCCATACAGTTTTTACGGGAAATCCTTAACACATGAACTTATTAACGTAACACGTCTAATAAATCGATGAACGCCGGCTGCACGCACGAAAAAGTGTCCCGTAACGCACATTGTCCCGTTACGCTGTGTCCCGTTACGCTCATTGCAAGCTTGCGCCGCATCTATCTCTCTTCCACTCGATTGGAACAACCATCGATTTGACTTTTCCGAAGCACATTAAACTTGAAACACTCCCATTCGTTTCCTACTTTTCCTATCATCGTCCTATCCTTAACATAATAACACAGATTGTTAGAAGTTAAATAGCAAACATGTATAAAAGTTATAGTTAAAATAATCTCTTCGTTAAAGTAATAAACAATTTTGAATTAATGAGTGCAAATAAAAGTAAATTTATCAATTACATTGTAGATTTAATTTCACTCCTCTTTGTATCCCTACAACATAGTGATAATTCAATAATAATGATTCAATTTTATTCATAAACGTATGCAATCATTTCATCAATGTTTTGTTATGACGTTGTCGCGTTAAACTATCGTCCGTAAGCCGACTTTACAGACAACCAATTTTTTCCTTGTTATGATCATTAAGGTGTACAAAATGTAACCCAGGAAGGTTTCGCTATTAAAAAGTTTCATTTGGCACACCAACACGCTTGGTACGTCCCTCGAAGTTCACGAAATTGAATGTAAACAAGTTAATGGCGCAAGAAATGGCAGGTCCGCGATCTGGACGAAACAAACGAAAAGAGCGAGCTCTGCGCATGCGCGGAATTTGGGAAACAGAACGGCAACGGAGAGGACACAAAAATCTTTTCTTAAAAAAAAAAAATGGTTGTCTGTAAAGTCGGTTTACGGACGACAGTTTAACGTGACAACGTCATAACAAAACATTGATCAATGATTGCATACTTTTATGAATAAAATTGATTAATTTTTATTGAATTATCACTATTTTGTATGGATAGAAAGGAGTAAAATGAAATCTACAATTTAATAGATAAATTTACTTTTATTTGCACTCATTAATTCAAATATGTTTATTATTTTAACGAAGAGATTATTTTAACTATAAATTTTATACATGTTTGCTATTTAACTTCTTCCAATCTGTGTTATTCTGTTAAGGATAGGACGATGATAGGAAAAGTAGGAAACGAATGGGAGTGTTTCAAGTTTAATGTGCATCGAAAAAGTCAAATCGAGTGAAAGAGAGATAGATGCGGCGCAAGCGTACAATGAGCGTAACGGGACACAGCGTAACGGGACAATGTGCGCAACGGGACACTTTTTCGTGAGCGCAGCCGGCGTTCATCGATTTATTAGACGTCACGTCAAAAATGAGGGACTGGCCGTGTGCTATCTTGCGGTAGGAATACGGTTGGGGAAACAGGTGTGAGCACATTCGACATCTAAACCCTTATTTTTGTGTCTTGGAATACCGGCCTGAAGAGGCGCTTGCAGAGTCGAGGCTTTGAATATATATACTGTATAGAAGTCGCGAGTGGATAGGATTTACTCTACGTTTTTCAGAAGCGTATGATGAGCAGCTTGGGAACTTCACCGCTGCAGTGCGCTGCCGTAACGCCCTGTATCGTCTCAAGTTGTTATTTACACGTTAGAGCGCAGCGCTGTCGCCTGCTGTCATACCCCGCACCACTCATCCATCATTCACTGCAGCTCAACGTTGTTCAACGGGAGGGGGAAGGGGTGTGTGAAGAGTTCGACACTTGTCCGCTAGGGACCACCACAAGTCGATGCCCTAGAGATGGTGGCGATTGCGCGGCGGTGAATTAACCAACTAACTCAAAACCGTATTAGAAATTTTAACCTGGGCTGGCGACTTCTATACAGTGTATATATATTCAAAGGTCGAGGCGAGTGAAGTCAGCCACGAGTCACGACTGCGCAAGCCAGGCCCAAGTTCGATGCACGGCGAAGCGTCAGAACCGCAAGACCCCGTTATCGCCGCGATAACAGCACCGCGTCCGTCACAACAACAACGGGCGTGGTGCGTCGGGCGCGAATATTCCCATTCTAAACCAGCCACGTTCCACTTATCCGCGACGTCATGCGCGATCAAAATGGCGGAAGCGACAGACCTCCCGATGAGATTTTTTTGTCGTGACAAGGTCTAATAAATCAATAAACGCCGGCTGCACGCACGAAAAAGTGTCCCGTTACGCACATTGTTCCTTTACGCTCATCGTACGCTTGCGCCGGATCTATCTCTCTTCCACTCGATTGGAACAACCATCGATTTGACTTTTTCGAGGCACATTAAACTTGAAACACTCCCATTCGTTTCCTACTTTCCCTATCATCGTCCTATCCTTAACAGAATAACACAGATTGGAAGAAGTTAAATAGCAAACATGTATAAAAGTTATAGTTAAAATAATCTCTTCGTTAAAATAATAAACATATTTGAATTAATGAGTGCAAATAAAAGTAAATTTATCAATTAAATTGTAGATTTCATTTCACTCCTTCTTTGTATCCATACAAAATAGTGATAATTCAATAAAAATGATTGAATTTTATTCATAAAAGTATGCAATCATTTCATCAATGTTTTGTTATGACGTCACGTTAAACTATCGTCCGTAAACCGACATTACACACAACTTTTTTTTTTTTTTTTTTTGTATTTCCATCGCGTCTAGGGCGTGACGTTGCTGTAAAGAGTGTCAGAATTTTGTTTTCAAAAGATAGGTAGGACTGGTGCATTGGCAAGATCTGAAAAAAAAAATTAAACTTAATGTTACGTTTTTTCCTAAATATATTTCTCTCAAACATGTCGGTTTTATTAAACCTGCAAACATTTGTAGCTATCGTAGCTTGGCTTCTGGGTTGTAGCAGCGTCCAAGGCGAATATATCACCGACGTTTCGGTCGACATTGCAGTAGCCATCATCAGGGTAGAGTTACCTACTGTTAACATTAGGATGATGGCGACTGCAACGTCGATCCGAAACGTCGGTGATACAATCGCCAAGAACACGGCTTTACCAACCCAGAAGCCAAGCTACTTCAGACAATGACCGCGAAAGTTTTCGATCTCTATTTGAAGCTGTCGTATGTTTGTTACGTTACGTAATTGGAAAAAAAAAACTTTTTTTCTTCATAATTGTTTAACATTGTCGCGCGGATGAAAACCGAATGTTCTCATTAACATGATAATTTTGATTCCTCATCCCATCCTTCGAGTCACGTCTTCGCGCTGTTGTTAGTCTAGCGTTATTGTCGGGATACGAAACTGATCTGAGCGAGCGAACTGTTTTACCCGCCAAAGGAACTACACACAGAAATATTTTATGTACTTTTACAAAAGATTCCTTTGCAAAAAAAAACAGTTGCCAAGAAATAGTTTGTAATGCTACAAGAACTTTGTGCAACACATTGCTATGGTTTAATTTTGCATTATGTGAAATACTTTTTTTTCAAGCTAATACTAATTGGCGCATAACTTTTTTTTTAATTGACGTTTCATTCAACCATAATTATTTTCTAACAATGGAAAAGATAATATATTTGTTAATAATTTGACTTTATTTTGTTGTATAATGGTTATTATGTGCGCAGAAAACGGTTTACTTTAACTATTGGATGTACTGGAACAAAACAAAGCATAAATTCCTGGGTATGAATCCAAACCCAATATACGGCGAACTCTATTTTGTAGTGATACAGTTGTTAACATGTAAATGTATAAATGCACAAACATTTGTCATTTTACATAAATATTTCTGTTCCACTTACAAAAAAAAATACAGTGCAAGGATTTGCCCTATAACGACTTAATATAACTACTTTTGATAGTTTATACATCATTTTTTATCACTTCAATAAGTGTTATTTTATGTTTTTGACACCTAACATAAAAATTTAATTTTTAATTCTTGCATGAACTGAGAGCATGAAACAAATTTGAATAACCCATTTGTACCTATGTGGACTTTCTCGTAAAACGCATTATTTTTTTTTAAAGAAATCATTGATAAATACATAAAAATATATTTTTTATAAACCCCGAAATGATCTGTTTCAAGGTTTTTTGAAAAACTTATTTTTTATTGATTTACGAATGATAACTAAAAATGTGTTTTCCTACAAAATGCCAATACAAACTTTTAATACAAAACTGTATACCACAAGATCTCATTCTTTGACTCAAGCTAGAATTGAAATATAAATAGGTATTTAATTTCCTTAAAACCATTAAATAAACCTTTGTATTGTTGATAAAACTATTTATAAACATCTACCTAATGTTATATTATGAATTATTTTGTTTAAAACCAACACATAGAAGCATAATCGGTCTTATATGCCATGTTGGCCATTTCATTTTCTTGTCATTACTAAAAATTTTTTATAGTTTTTCCTACAAACTGATCCCGATAAATATTTTTCATTCCGTGTTTCTTCTCAAATTTTTTCAATATATTTTGAGTAAATATTATATAGTAGAGCCTAGCAACTCACGCAATTATGTATAATCATTATCACTTCAATTAATATGAAAAAAACTCACTATGACTTAATAACTATAGAAAAGATTTTATGGTTTTATTTATAGTTATATTTCGTTTTTAAAATACTTTTTTTCGTTTTATTTTTATAAATACGGTTTGTATATAAAGCAGGCGTAATAATTTACTATAAGGGGATAAAATATTTCCTAATGTTATTTACATACAAATAAAAAGCATTATTAAAATAAAAAATTGAGTATATGAATATCTAAGGCCGAATTACAAAAAGAAAATCGCTAAGCATTTGTGTATCAGAATATGTAATATAAAAATAAGATAATATGAAGTAGACCTATGTTATCAATGTGGGAACATAATTCATTTTCACACTCGCTTTATTTAGATTGTACTTTTTTTCTAACTAAATACAAAAAAAATGCATTCCCTAAATATTTGATGTTAATTAATAAAATGTCTGTAATGTTTGTAAAGTTTTGTTACAACGAGGTTTCACGACTCTATGTGTATTTCGGTGGGTTTTTGTATGTGTAACATATTAGCTCTCGGTATACGGCATTTGGTAGGAGTACTTTTGTGAATGGAACGGAAGTCAAGAAACGGAAATGTGTAACCACGGTGCTGCTATCTATGGCGGATAGCGTGAACCAATATTCTCAAAGACAAAGGGAAACTATATAGTGCCTAGTAACTGTTTGATGAATTTTAACAATATGGGCAGTATTTTAATCAATTTACGTATGTAAATAAGATGCAAAGCCGGGGTTTAGTATTTCTTCAAGTATTTTTCGCTTTTATCGGAACCGTTTCATTATATAGATTAAAAATTTATTTCTGCAAATCGAATGATTCGATAGTCGACCTAGCTGCACCAGCAGCTAAATCTAGCGGCGGATGCTGAAACTACGCGTGGATTTGCGTTCAGAAAGGAGGTTGAAAAACACAACTAAGGCTGGGTTCACAATTAAAAAAATCAAGCGAGTGCATAGAAAGCCATGCACACGACCTGTGCACACGACCTGTGCGAACTGCGAAATCGGTTCACAATTGAATTCTTACTGTTAGTTTCAGCCAATGAAATTTCGTGAACTATGCGACATCTGTTAGCAGTGTTAGTAAATAAACATATTAACTTTCAAAATAACGATAATATTATTATTATCTCGACATATTCTTACCACAATATGGTTAATAAATATAAACATATTTCTAGTCCCGCCAAAAAAACACCCTGCTCTTCTCTCATTGGCTGTTGTGCCATGCGTACGCGACCGAAATAAAATATATTCATTTCACTCCTATGCGCACGACCTCGCTCCCATGCACACGACCAACTTTCTGCTATTGTGAATCGTTAGGTTAGGAAACATGGCGTTCATATCCTGTGCACACGACCTACTGTTACTGTTACTGTTATTTTTTCAATTGTGAACCCAGCCTAACGTATATTTATCACGCTCGGCAATATTTTAAAGAATTGTACGTACGATTTACTGTCAGAGTTTCGTATAATAAGTGTATTTGCAACACGAGAACACATGAATTTGCCCGTTACCTTGGTTTGATGTTACACATCTCTGGCAAGTACTAACTTTTTTTTTTTTTTTTTTTTTTTTCGCAATTCACCATATTATGTTATCCCTAGCAATGACAAGGAAATGACAGCGCGTGACCGCATAAACCTCCTTCCCCCCTTCAAAATTAAGCTGGACTCCCAATCATCCGTTTCATCCGTCCGTCACCCGTCCGCCCGTCAATTTCGTTCCGTTATTTCTCTCGGCAATTATTACAGACTCTCAACCATCCGCCATCCGTCCGTCCGTCACTATTCTAAAATATCAGTGCTACAACTTTCCGCCACATACTTTCTCAATTGTAGGTAAACTTTTGGTGAAAATAATTTACTTGGGATAATTAACTTTTGTTTTTATGAATGTGATAATAAGTTGACAGGCGGGAACCGTGCTTTGACAAGTGGATTAAACGGGTGCCGTCTTAAAAATAACATTAGTCATGCCAGCAATAAATAAAATTATGCTTCTTTTATTACTGCGTCAAAGGAAACAGAAAGAAGCTATTTCTATCCAGGCTTTTTCCCTCAGTTGCTTATCCCGATAGTCTTTGCTATATATATTATACAAATGCTCCCTTTCCCGGACGTAATTTATCAGCATTTCTTCCGAAAAGCTCATTCTCATAAGCGATCTTTACCGTTATTATGACAATAATAATCGGTCAATACGACACACCCAACTATATATTGCAAATTTAAAAAATCGAACACTGTTTTCGGAAAGTCGTATTGAAGACGATCGACTTAACAAGGCGGTGGACCATCCGTTGGTCCGTCAAAAGCTAAAGCTTGGCAAGGTTTTGACGGGCGGACGGATGGAATTTTTCGGGCCATCTGATTGGCTGCAGGTCACGTGATTGACGGACGGACGGGTGACGGACGGATGAAACGGATGATTGGGAGTCCAGCTTTACTCTTGTAAAGAGCCCCCCCCCCCCCCTCCACCCATGGTAACCCAATGAAAAGGGGGGGGGGGGATCAGGCAAGAATGACATGCGGCTATGGTAGGGCGTCAGCTGCGAGGCGACACTTCACGAAGGGGTGGGGGGAGGGGGGGGGGGAGAGAGAAACTTTCCTGTTTTCACTGCGCTTGTCGTCGCGGACATCATAACCCCCCCCCCCCCTCCTTCCTTTATTTAGGACTGTGGGAGAAAGACACCTCCCGTGTGTTTACCCAGAGAACATGCACGTGCTTGCTTTGGTCGTACCGGCTGCAGCCGTACTGTTGGAAGAAAAAAAAACAGTAAAATTGTTACGAATTTTTCAACGAAGAATTCTCCTGAAATAAACGAATGAGTTCTTCGTAAATTTCAGATAACTCGGTCTTCGTAGAAACAACGTCATGTTTCAGAGTTCTGTAAACCCCCCCCCCCCCCTTTCCAACCATGTTGCAATCCGTCTAAACACACATAATTGTGTTTTTGCAGTAGTCTTAGCCAGCTTTTAAATTTATTTTTTTTTGCTTGTATTCCAAGATTATTCTCGTGGATTCATATTCGAAGTAAGTTATGATAGATTCATTTTGAAATAAGTTATGGTTAGAGACCTGCAAAATTCGCGGATTCATTGACCTCTAGGATAGACTCCACAGTCCTTTAAATACTCGCGGAAATGACACCTGTTCATTGGCTACTGACGCGTGAGACGTCTCAACTAGGCTGTCCGTAATTCGGCACTTTCTTGGTTTAGTGTTTCCCATTGGCTCGCACAGTTCCCCGGATGAAATGTGGGGCAATCGCAGAAGCGGTACGAAGGTATAGTTGTTTTGATGATAGCTTATCGCGAAATTAATCCGCGAATTTTGCATG